>NC_057939.1:37031805-37680416 GCF_018555375.3 Anguilla rostrata | reverse complement strand
TATTGGCATCAGTTTCTGTCTGGGAGTTCACTGTCAAAAATGCTCCCTGTGTTTTTAAGTGAGATGCTTTTTTAAGGGATGGGGAGGGTGTCTACCTCTGGACGGTGTCCTTTCCTGTGTCCAACAACAGCTAAACAAACCAATAAATAGCCACTGGGATCAAAGTGGCGAGCAGACGGTGGTGATAAATGGGACTTGAGACGCGAGCTGCCAGCTGGACCTGTCTCTGGCGTTACTGACAAGCGGTGCGGGCAGGAGCTTGGGAAGATTATGAGGGTCAAAGTTTACAGTGCCTCCGAGACAGGAAAGGGCCACCGTACCAGGATGAGAATGAATAGAAGACAGGCCCGTGTCACCAGAGAGTGCGCTGCCAGCCTGGGCACTTGCTTCTAAGTCTGTGGGAACCAAGGTCACTGACGTGAGCAAATGTTGTGTCTGTGCTGTGATATCACTCTATTGTTTGCATGCTGTACCCTTTTTGAAAAAACCGAACAAAAACAACTTTTGTTTATATTGACATCTCTCCGTGAACAGCAGCGTTTTATTTTTTCAATCACTCGTTTCATTATACAGCATTACAGATTTAGTACAGACTGCTTTCTTATGATGCCAGCATCACAAAGGCACTAAAAAAATTACAGATTTCATTTGAAACAATGGAATACCACTCCTAATGTACAAAATATTACATTTAACAAAAAATCATAACTAGAACATTTTTAAAAATCCAAACCGGCGTATTTCTAACTGAAACATTGTGGTTGCCAAAGGAACAAGGATGTTTCTCTGGTGCACAGACACCTGACACTACTTCACTGTGTTTATAATGAATTTCTGTTTTGTTAAATTCAATGACAACCTGACATGTTTTCAAAACAGTTTTCAAAAAGTGACATGTTTCTTAACAATTCCTTCTTAGAGTGCCAAAGCTATCAGTCATAACTTAAATTCTGTCACCAAGGACTGGACTAGAGTTTAGTGCTACATGCTTTATCTACAGTCCATAAATCCTAACATAAACCTTTGTACTGACCTATTGTTCCTTGTAATGACAGTTTAACAGAACTCCTGTACCGTACCACTGACTGCCTTTTGCAACCAATAGTGATTAAACCCCCATTTGCAAGACTCTGGGGACTTCATTAACCAATCGTCAGAACTCCATATTGATGAAAATATTTGAAATCCACATGGGATATTGACTCTTTCAGTATAAACATATCATATCATAATAGCATTACAAATTTCTATTTAGTTATAACTATTTAGTTTTAGAACATGAGAGCCCATATACAATTCTTATTACTGTAGATATATGCTTGATGAACCTGATTCAACATTTGTATATGACACTGATTCTGGGGTCCATGGGCTGAGCTTGTTTTAGCATTTTTGCTAGCATTGACTGACCTAGAATATGTCTCGAATAAACTTTGACATGCAAAATTCTAAAAAACTGGTAAATATCTTCAGCTGCTATCATGTACACATTTCTGTGCACATGATTGTAATCGTTTTATATACCATGTTCGTTGATATATTGGCTTACATTATACTTTAATATAGGATTGGTGTCCATAAACACGTGCGATCCCAATTTATGGTGCTATTCATACTTTGCGAAGTGCACAAAATGACTAAACATTTAAAAGATTTTTACTTGTTTAAATGTTTCATCAGTAGCAATTAAAAGATTACATTTTTTAAGAAAATTGAAACTCAGAAATTATTTTAATGTAAAAGTTTAAATGGTAAATGATTAACAACCCTGATTGTAAAAGTTCTATGATTTACATTTTTATTCTGATGACTTTACATTATTATTAAGCAATTAAGAAAATAGCCCTGGTAGTGGTTCTACTGACACAAATGATGGACTTTTGCTGGTCTTGAACTTTTAAATTATTTTTTGGGAATCACTATGTGTTTCAAAAAAAGGATATTTTTTAATATAGGATATTTTATTCTTTTTTTCACTGGGCAAGTCTCCCTCTTCATAGAAGCATATTCTATTATTAGTTGGTATTATTTTCTAATAAATAATGTAATTCCAAATTCTGTGTTCATAAGGCATAATTACAAATGCAGATGTTTTGGATAGACGCAGTTGGATATTCCATTTATATTCATTTTGTTGAAAGAAAGAGATTACTATTCATCTTGCAAACATATTATTCAGAATTCTTTCCAGAACCCATTTGGAATAATTGAATGTGTGCATGTGTGTAGTTGATTTGCTGAAATGGCAAATTTTCTGACATCTATGAAAGATAGAAAATCCATCTCTCCTGTACCAATTTTTGCTTCTTTCAGCATATTAATTTTTAAATGAGGTTATGCCATTGGATGGAGACATTTTGTAATGTCATTCTGTCTGATTTAAAGTTCTGGTGGTCAAGAAGTGAGGTAGAATTCACTTACTTTTCTAGTGGCTGGCTTTAAAAAAAAGAAAAAAAAAGACATTTGACAAAATACTGCTGAAATAAACACATTCTCCCTATCTTTCTGAGCGATGGAATACAAGAGTAGATACAACACAATGTATGTCTAAACTATATTAAGAATCTATGTTTACTCATTTAAGCAGTGAAAATTAATTAATTCAGGCAAACAACATTATTAGTAAATGACTCCTGAATGCATCTACTCAGAATTCGATAGTGTTTCATACATTTCATACATGTACATATAAAAGTAGTGAGTATGACTGTATAAGACTCTAGTAAGTGTTCTTGTTTTTTTTTTTTTTTTTTGAGATGACGTTAACAACTAAATTCAAGATTAGTTACCTATTGAGGTTGGTTTCTAGAGTGTGTATTGTCATAAACATATAAAAAATGCAATGCCATCTGCTGGTGCATGTTAACACATGTAAACAGTAATTGGAAATGTTAGAGCTCAGGCCAAAAGAGGTCTGCATAAAGAATATTCTGAGCATTATCCAAATACATGGCTTTAATTATGCAGTTTCATTCATTGTGTGGTTCTTGTTATATATATATATATATATATATGGCCACTTGTGTTTTTTTATTTTTAAACTTTAGGTGGAAAGAAAAGTCAGTTAATATATGCAAATTTTTAAATAACAAACCAAAAGTATAATTTTTTATTTTATTTTATTATTGCCTACAATAACATAAAAACATGAGTTTACTCAATCTTCTACATGCCCTCCTTTGGCAATCATTTTGGAAAGTTGGAGATGTAGGGGTGGCAGGGAGGTGGAGTTAAATTGAATGAAATCTTATCCACCTTACACAGGTAGCCTAATTCCTTTAGCTTGTAGTGCAAGTAAAATAGGCACTAAAGTTGGCAAAGAGAAGAAAGAGTTTGGTTTAGATGTGTGGAGCCAAGTAAATATATTGTGGCAAGAAGGTTATTCCCAGCGAGAATTTGCAAAGAAGCTTAAGATTTCCAGGTGCAGTGTTCAGTACACACTCAGAAGAGTGCCGCTGATGGGCAGTAATGTTAACAGAGAAGACCAGGAAAAAGAAGGATAACATCAGACTCAGAAGACAAATATCCTGTGGTGACAAGCAAAAGAAACCAATCGTAAAACTGCACGACGACTACAGGAAGAACTCGATACAACTAGAGAGAAATCTGTTTCCCCGACCACAGAGAAACAGCAACTACCATCTGTGAAAAAGCCCTTGCTATGTGCTGTTAACAAGAAGAAAAATTGGCCCACTCTAGTGGGCTAAGCAACATCAACACTGGGCCAAGAAAGACTGGGAAAAGGCATTTTCAGAGATACACATCCTTTAAGACAAGCATATAGTTGTGGCCGTTCATGAAAGATATGGTTCCAGCATCTCAGAAACAACTGCCCTCCTGGGATTTTCATGCAATGCAGTCTCTGGAGTTCACAGAGAATGGTGAGATAAATAAACAAAAAACATCCAGTGAGCAGACGTTTAGTTGATGAAAACACCTTGTTAATGAGAGAGGTCAGAGGAGAATAATGGGTAGACTTGTTCAACCTATCAGAAAGGCCACAAAAGCTGAAATAACAGCAGTTTAGAACAGTGGTGTGCAGACAGGCATCTCTGAAAGCACAATGCGTCAAACCTTGAAGAGGAGGAGGACAGGAAGGTGAAGCTACAGTGGGCATGTGATCATCAAAACAGATAAAAATGTTGCCTGGTTTGAAAAATCTTAATTTCTGCAGCGATATACAAATGGTAGGGTCAGAATGTGGCAGCATGAATCTATGGATCCATTCTGCCTTGTGTCAACAGTGCAGGCTGGTCATGGTGGTGTAACAGTGTGGGGAATGCTTTCTTGGCACACGTTAAGGCCCTTAATACCAACTGAGCATCATTTGAATATCACAGCGTACATGAGTATTGTTTCTGACCACGTGCATCCCATTATGGCCACAGTCTACTCTTTTTAAAGTGGATAATACGCCATGTCACAAAACATGCTGGTTCCACAAACAAGGCAGTGACTTCACTTTACTCCACTGGCCTGATCTCAATCCGACAGAGTACATCTGGCATGAGGTGGAAAAGGAGGTTTACAGTATAAATGTGTGGCTGAAAAATCTGCAGCAACTGCATGACGCTCAACATGGACCAAAACAATGCTTCCACCACCTGGTTGAATCCATGCTGCAAAGAATTTAGGCTGTTCTGGAGGTAAAACAAGGTCCTGTAGCTAATAAAGTGGCCACTGATTGTATATATATATATATATATATATATATATACAGCAGCAACAAGAACCACAATTACAGAATCAGAACACATGGCCAGAATGATCATTAATAGACATCAAACTGAAAAATACACCTTTGAAACGAAAGCATATAAATACCATAAAATACATTTGCTACCGACTAGCCTGGAAAGCGCAGACTGCTTAGATCACAAGAAAAGCAAGACGGGCCCAAGTAATGCAGGGCGTGCCGTGGTTGAGCTCGGTCAATATGGGACACGAGAAGCACTGCCGTTCCCATCCTCCAGGGGAAAGGATGTTGATTTTCCCCCAGGGTTCATATTTTTAAAGTGAATCCCTGTTCTTCTCGGTCGCAGATAGAGAAATGCGTTGATGAGGCGGCTGTGACCATTAAGACCTGCAGGTGTGAGGGAAATGTTGGCAGGTCACAGCCTTCACATTTGCTTGGCTAAAGACCATGGAGGACACGCGGAGTCCGTGGGAAGGGATCCAGGGTGTTAAGAGCGGTGATTTACGGCCTCTGTCAGAAAACTGAGAGGGCTGCATAAAATATTGCGGAAGAATGCGATAAAAACAGCATCCAAGGGACAACATCAATTAGTCCATCAAATATACATTCAAAATGAACCAATGTGACCGGTGCAATTTATTACTTGACCATAAAAAGCTACTATCACTTTGAGACATGGAACTGGGCGGGGTTGTATTTATTTTTTTTTTTTTTTGTACTGACGTATTGGCTAAATTCAAGCTGTGTTTCAGTGACATTCACAAATTAAATTTTCTGTTGGATGTTAAAACCTGATTTCTTTAACACAATCCACTTCATTGTTTACACAACCATAGATGTAGTTGAGTAGATTTGAAAGTCCAGCCATCCAGTCTGTTTGAATGAAAATATATAGAATTTTTTTTAACTGCAAACATGGCTACCCAGTCTATCTGCATTTGATTCTTGAGAATGTTTGATCTGGCAGTACAAGATCTATGGGCAGATATCATTTGGCAAGCAGTGTCTTAATGGTTATGCCTGAGGTCGCTGAAGCCATCTGGTGCTGGAAGTGAGGAAGAAGGTGCAATATGGAATCATATTGAATGTATCAAAGAGGAGGAATGTTACAATTGTTCATTACGGTAGTATAAGAGGTTTTTCTGATATGCTTATTGTGTTTCAGCATTTTCTTAAAACAATTTCAGCCACAATTCTTGCTGTAGATCTTTATTATTAAGTGAACATAAAAAGATTCTGTTTAATTACAATAAAGACTAAAATAGGAGATCGTTCGTAAGCCTGAAGGGTTGTGGTATTATACACTTAAGAGGCTGTTGGCTCTGTACTGTCAGGTAACAGCAACCAACCAAGACAAGAAGCCTTGGACAAGCACAGTATAATTTGCCCCTTAATGACCAAAATTCTTCAATACTTCCACATCCAACAGTCAGTACATATTTTAACATATGAAATTTTCCGCAGTTCATGAAATAATTCCCAACATGACACAAATAAAAAAGGAAATAAAAATAAAGAAATAAATAAAATCATTCCACCTTAAACAATGCACAAATTGCACATAATCCACCTTAAGTGTAAATTGTCAGGAGGAGTAGGAAGGAGGGCTGTGCTTCCATCCCAGAATGCCGTTCACTAAGCACTGTGTCACTGAGACAAGCTAGAAGCTCATTTCCCTGGCTGTTAAAATGATGGCGCCTCAAAAACGAAGTGACATTGAGAGATTCATTTGCACCATCGTCAACCAGCCGAGCCACTGAAGTGTCAGTCTGCATTGGCCATCCTTGAATCAGCTGACGGAACTTGGGTTGGGGGGGCAGCCAATCGGCACCCTCTCTGCCTCCCTGACACCTCCCCACAGCCCTCTCCTGCCCCGCGCCCACCCCCACCATCCCCCAAACTGTGGCATACGGCTGTCAGCTTCCGAAACAAGACATTGTGTCGGAGTGGGAAAATTACACAATAACGAGGCACACTTGAGATTAGGCTAATGAGAAAATCAAAACACAATTTAATTCTTGTCAGAGGCGAATCGTCTTTAAATTACCTCTTGCCGCATGCTGATTAAGAGAAATCTGCCACTCATGCTGCTCTCTCCTATAAATAGCCCGGAGGGCTCCTTGGACGACAGGTCGCTTTGTTCTTGAGAAGGGGAAACAAAGACACCCCTCCTTCCCCATAATGTACTGCTGACCTTACATCAGAGCTTATATGCCAATAGGCACATGGCTTGAGACGCGCTCTGGCTATTATTAGTTTTGAGGGGGATGGTGCAATCAAATCACGTCTTGGGGTGACCTTTATTATTTTCTGTCATGAGAACAAGCACAATATAAATTAAACTGAAAAGCCCTATATTTGCCAACTTTTTATGGAGTGTGCTATATGTTACTGAACGTGATAATAGTTTGTCAGAATTATGCCAACATAATGAATGTATTGTGTTTTCTCATTGCATTGGCCCTTAACAGGCATAGTGTTCTTTAAACTGGAAATTATCATTGAACACATTTTACTGTTTGCAACATATCACACAATGTAAACAGCCTAAATATTAATAGACATTTGAAATATTTTTATTGATAGTTATATGATCAAATTATTATCTTAGGCATTATAAAAAAAGTGGGCATCAATGAGTTTAGAGTTTTTGTGATAAGAATTGAAAATCATTTAGATCATAAACCATTGTTTCATGATTATATTGACAGGCACAGAGCGAGTATGAATGAGATTGGTTACTGTTTTCTGGGAAAGATTAAGAAAGCAGCCACTCTTCTTCTACATTATTGCTCAAGAGTAATTTGTCAGAAATGTTGTAGGCTATTTCATTTGCAATACAGTACCGTACTAGTATCTAATTAATGAAAATATATAATGACCATGTAATTACATAAGTTATAACATTAATAGCTATAGTGCAAACTAATGACTTCTCTAACCACAACACCACAGACTATCTGGAAAGTGCCACTGAGGAAGCTAAATTAAATTTTTATATACACCCCAGACTGTCCCATAAAAGGAGATCCCCAGTAAAATCAATGATTCAAGTAATGTAATAGTATTACAGACACTTGCAATCATTTTGCCACCCACAAGAAACTCGGATAGTATACAAAATGTCTCCCGTTCCCACAAAAGTCACAAAGTCAGTTTTCATTTATTTATTTATTAATTTATTTATTTTTATAATTGCAGGCATTTGTACCTCTGTCCTCGAGTGTGAGAAACATTTGTAACAAACCAAACGACAATCACTACTGCAAAACCGCCTGTCAGCAGTTACTTTTCAAATGGCTCCAGCATGAAGATACCCTTGATTTAAAAAATACATACAGGTGTTCTGGAAAGGAAAACACCAGTAAAGTTGCATTATAACATTTTGTTTCAATTAGGCCTACTCAATGACATGAATGAGACTTTAGGGCACAAAGGGTCTGAAGTACCTGTTCTTGGTAACTGCTGTGCTCATGCCACACTGACTCATTGTGAAGATGTTTAAGTCCGTGCAGCTCTTGTGTGGATTCGTGCTGATAATTAGATAATGTGGGGCAACAGCTAGAGGTGACATTTAATCAGTCACAGAGAGGCAAACTGCAGTGCCAAAGGCTGTGGAGGAAGATTGATAGAGGAGCATGTGAACAACATCTTGTTCCGGTAATGCTGCGAATACCCATGTTTTTTTTTTTTTTTGTTTTTTTTTTTTAAAGCTTGGATTGTGTGCTTGCAGCCAGCCTGTTTTGGCATCCATTTTAGAGTTTGTATATGTAATGCAGATCACATCGAATTAAATGCCATTGTCAGATCCCTCTTGGCCCTACCGACTACAGAACGTAAAAATCAGCACCACACTGGTTGTGAGCATCTGAGTACATTAAATGATTGTTTCATTAGATTACCATTGTACTGTAAAAGACGTCTGAAGATGTATAATAAAGCAACATGCTCATGCATTTCAATCACTTGCACAACTTTCTGAAACACTCATTCACAAGATCTCTGTGTGATTTTGTGGTTCTACAGCTATATACAATTGCCAACTTGTAAAGTTCTGAATGTAAATTTTATCATCGTTTCATTTATAATTTTCACCTCACATGGGCAAGTCCCCAGCTTAAAACACCTGGCAGCTGCGACTCATTTTCCATTATTGATGTCATAGTGGTAATTAACTGCCAAAATGTAAGTCACAACCAGCCACATTAAGACTGCATCACTATTCCCAAATAACCTGCTAGCATATGGCACCAAATGTTATATTCTTCTAATAGCCCATGAGAATTGTGATCTTGCCATATAGTGAGAGAGAAAGCTGTGCAAGAACACCACAGAGGAATTAGCTTGGTTTACCAATTGACCGTTAAACTAGCGCTGTTCTGGCAAGCATGTAGCCAAAGGCCATGAATTCTGAGACAGGAAAAACAGCCCCGACTTTAAAGCCAACAGATGTCTAAGAGAGTGCAAATAAAGCTTTCCTGACAGTGCGCACTGCGTCTTTATGTGTTCACCTTCGACGGAATTCTACAGAATGTTAAAAAGGTTGCACAGGTGCTAATGAATGTTTACAGATACTGATAGAAATGTTAATGTCTTCTCTGTTCTATCGCAAACGTCCAATTATCCAATGTGGGCAGCTGTGTTTATGTTGGATACAGATTATTCCACACCACCTTGAACTGTTCTTTGAATGAAAAAGTACTGCATGTTAGCAGTAAAATCGACTTTATTTAGAACGCACGTATGTAATGCACTTGTGTGGGTGTAGCTGGCATGTCGTCAACAGCAGGCTGGTCCAGTGGGAATTAATTTCTTAAGTGTGCTTTCAGCATCCTGTTTGTGACAAGACAGTGGATACAGAAATTGGACAAATTTGCTAGTAATACCTTTCCAAAAGTAGAAAATAAGACAAATCAATTTACAGATTTGCTAAGCTCTGGTTCTGCCCAACGAAAGAAAGAGAGAAAAAGGTTGGTAAAAATCCCAATCAGAAGTGAAAAAGAAAACGCACCTTGTCTTAGCGAGGTGCAGACCAGAAGGACATGCAAGTAAAACTTACAAAGAAAGGTCGCACGGTCTGTAACAGACTGTGCGACCCTTCTTTCTTTTTAAAAATCCCAATCAGGACATTGAGCTCATTGTCCCTTTTTTAACAAGCGGCTGCAGCCTGGAGCAGAAGCTCGGGGGAGCCCGGGGGGGTCAGGCTGTTCTCCCCGTCATGTCTCGTCTCGTCGCGCTGCCCTGGTGACTGACCGACCCCAAATCCGCTCGATCGTTTACATCTGACCGGTTCACCGACGGTATGGTTGCCGGGAGCGACCACTCGAGCGGATAACGTTATTTTTCCACATCTTCTTCTCTGACACCAGCCTCCCCCCACCCCCATTTTTTTTCCCCCTCCGGGTCCATATGGCTTCAGGACATGCCTCAGTGACGAAGCCACACGTGGGACTGACTTCTCATTTTTCAGATAACTTCTCAAGCGCGAGGACAAGAGCGAGGCGAGCACGTGTCCCCACAACCCCCCCCCCCCCCGCCATGCTACACATGCTTTTAATAGGTGGAGCTGGAGTTGTTATCAGGTCGCCATTTTCGAGAAACGAACAGGCAAGAAATAAACAAGGGGGACCCCAAATATCCTCATACATCACATGAAATTGAGGAAAATCAATGACATAATAAAGATAGATAATTTTTTTAAAACTCTGATGAATATCTGATTCTCCGACCTTCAGCCCTGACCATGAGACATTTTGATCAGATAATTATGTTATGATTGATATCTCCAGCTCGTAATTTCTCTGCGATTGGTGTACTTAGCGTATGGGCTTTCTTTGTAGATCACTCCCTTGGCTTGGTGTAATATCTTTTTCATTTTTTTTTTATTATTTACGAATACATGTTTAATACTGCAGGACATAGACAAAGCTACAAAGTCATGATAAAATGAGCAATGGTCTGTACCTTTTCCTTAGAAGCAGAAATACAACGTAAGAAAGGTAATATACAAGATGTAAATTTGTTAATGATGAATTATTTTATTGCTTGTTCATTGATTGTTTACTGAAAAATGTGATTGAATATTGAACAGATAACAAAGTATTTTACCAAAGGGATAACTGTCAAGTTTATTTTTTTATATCAAGGTAGCTCCCTGTTAAATCTCTAAATTTCCTACCACAGAGATGCAATAACCAGCGATACCCGTTCTCATCAGGTGTGGTTCTTGCTATGAAAAGTTTTTTTCCCCCTCTGGTGTTGGCATGATGGCACTGGATGACAGCTGAGGTATGCATGACAGATGAGGGTGGAGGAGGGAGTGATTTGCGTTTTGGGGAGAGAGATGATTATGAAGATGAGGTGGCGTCCACGGAGCATCCCCCAACCCTCCTCCCACCCCCCGCCTCCCATCTTCCTTCCAGGCATCTTCTCATCTACTTGACACAGTAATTACAGCACACGCTGATTCAGATGATGGATGGAGTCCCAGACTGGGATGTTCTCTCTCTCTTTCTCTCCCTCTTCCTCTCTTCCTCTATTCTTCTTACTCTCTCTACATATTCTCTTTCCCTCATCTCTCTCTCTCTCTCTCTCTCGCTCTCACACACACATCCTTCCACCTGCTCTTTTATCATTTCAGAGAATCTCTGTTTTGAACATCCTGTGATGCTGGCTAGAAAAGCACTCAAATGGTTAGCTTCCAGAATCATTTGTTCTAAGTGATTAGAGAGTTGTTTTCACCGGAGGAGATTTAACTAAGGCCAAGATTCAGTGTGTAGACACAGACACGCAAATGTGTGTGCATCCACACACACACACACACGCATACACACATACATGCATACACACATACACACACACATGCACCCGTACACACACACACACACACACACACACACACACACAGACAGACAGGAGAAAGTGAGCGAAGTGCATCCGCCAACACGGCAGCAGATGCTCAGCCGTGTTTAATTGAGTTGTTACTGCAGCACAAAAGGAGAGGCAGATTCGATTTGGCTCCCTCCGCCCCATCCCACCGCCCTCTATGTTTCATTAAGGGGGAGTCGGAACACCTGGCGAGAGCTCTGGGACATGACAGGGATGCCAAAGTGTGATTTCTGGATTGGGGGGTACGGGGGGGGGGAGGGGGAGTTAGCCCGCAGCAGAGAGAGAGAGAGAGAGAAAGAGAGAGAGAGAAAGCATCTCAGTGCTACCACCATCCCTGCAACAGAACTAGCCACCCCTGACACATCAAAAGCTGTCAGGGGGAAATGGAGGGACAAAGGGGAGGTGCGAGAAAAACGAGAACAAAAAGAGGACGAGAGGGCACAGTCAGTCAAATGCTTGACCTCTGAACGCGTTCTTGTGTCTTTTTCAGTAGGCACAATGGGGCGTTCTGTTCACACCCTCCTAGGCAGGTCCATCAGAACATGGCCACTTGAGCAGAATCCATAAAAGCAAATTAATGCAGGTGCCCTTTCAGTTGCAAATATTGTCATGAATTTGGTACAAATATTAGCTATTATGAATATTAATATAGCACAGCATAGAACAATTATTATTAGGGATCCAAGCATATCGGGTGCTGAAACCATATTGGATTATGCTTATTATTGTTGTTGTTGTTGTTGTTGTTGTTGTTGTTGTTGTTGTTGTTGTTGTTGTTGTTGTTGTTGTTGTTATTATTATTAATAATAATAATAATAATAATAATAATAATAATAATAATAAAAATATTATTAGTAAGGGGTGGCCAACCCAGATCCTGGGGAGTTGCAGGGTCTGCTGGTTTTTGTTTTTACTTTTGTTTTTACTTGTTTTTATTTTAATTGATCGGCACTTACTCGATCAGTTAAAGCAGTTGATTACACAGCTAACTAACTTCACCTGGTTTCTTTGGTCTAAGTGGTTGTTGTACTTAAGGTGAAAACAAAAACCAGCAGACCCTGCAGCTCTACAGGACCAGGGTTAGCCACCCCTCTATTAGTAAGAAATCTGTTATTTTGAAGCTTGCTTTAGTTGCATCAGGTATCGAAGAGAAAAATTGGGTGACGTATTGTATGCCTATATTCATATTAAGCTGTTCCTTATAAAACATTGTCAGTCTAACTAAGTAAAAATGAAGTATAAGATATAGACAACCATGAATGTTGGCTCTGTCATGAGCTCACTGTAGCCAGGAGTCTGCCTTGGCGCGGCCCAGCTGGCATCGTATTGCTATCCATATGGTGGGATCAAGTGTGCCCGTGCTCCTCAGTTTAACACTGCTTTAGATCATCCCAATGACACAGGTACCCACAGGCTACCGGGTGTCATCAGTGAGATGTATCTCTTTCCACCAAGCAGTGCTGCAGTAGCTCTCTACACCAGTATTGGGTGACCTGCAAAGTGTAATTAAGTGTAATTCAGGGGTGTGCAGAGACAGCACTATCTGTGTTGGTACCTATTCAACCAATGTAATTGTCTGTATTTGTATTCAGATAAAAAGCCATAAGTGGGCATGGATAGTTGTATGAATGAGAGATGGACATTCTGTAACCAATTGTATGTTGGCATAGCAATTGTTGTGATTTCAAGACACCAAAAACACTCCAAAACTTTTATATTTTTATGCTTCACAAACCACCCCCCCCCCAAAACGCACATTTTTTCTCCACAGTTTTTAATGGCCAAACCTTTACAGTCACACTCATGCTGTAATCACTGCACCCGATATGGAAAAGTGTAGACAAGCACACTCTCTTCTGAAGCATGTGATGTACCCTGCAGCTAAAACATCGAAGGAACTTGAAAGAAGACATTTCACGTACAGTTACGGAAAGTGGGCACCTCATTGACCAGTGGGGGTCTCTAGAGAGTGATGAGATATTGATCCTAACCAACTGAACCCTTCCTCACCCTGAGTGACAATACTGCCAATTCTATGTTACCCTGTGGGGCTACCTGCCACAATCAATTGGCACCATCAGAGTTTGGATTCCATGAATGGGTGGAGTCCATCCATGCATTAGATGGATTTTGCCATTATACACAATTACATTTTATAACTGTCTCGGTCTGTGCAACACTAGGGCTAGCTGTAATCACACCAGAAACCTAGGGTCAGATTTATAGTTGCAGCACAAAACACCAATTTACCTAGACTGGGTCTATTTATGGGTCTATTTATGCAATCAAGTCAATACAACGTGCTCATTCACAATTTTGCAGTCGGAGACAGCCATAAAAAGGGTCAACAACATGGGATGCTTACACATCCAGATTACAAGGCGCTAAATAAATAGGTAAATATAGGTAATAGTCAACAAGGTACAGCTTTACAATAACATAATATAGCATAGGAATTAATACAACACTAACAGGGAGGTTAGAAATTTGGAGGGGGAGGCATGGGAGGGGTGCTGAGGGTGCCCCTGCTGGTTGCTAGCCTACTGTAGTAATGAGAGTTCCATCCATCCATTAGCTACACCCATTTATTTTGATCAGGGTCGTGGCATGCATTGGGCAAAAGGAAAGAATACACTCTGGATAGCTCGCCAATCTATCACAGGGCACACACACCACTCACTCACCATTCACACACCTATGGTAAGCCTACCTTCATGTGTTTGGACTGTGGGATGAAACCAGAGGAAAACCACACAGACAGGAGAGCATGCAAACTCCACACAGACCATCCCAGACTGGGATTCAAACCCAGGACTTGCTGTGAGGAAACAGTGCTACCCACTGCACCACCATGCTGCCCATAATGTGAGTTCTGATATAGAAAATACCCTGTCTGTCACTGATTCTTAACATTTGATTTACACTCAAAAATTAGCTAATTAAATTACATTTGTGAGCCAAAAAATTGATAGTAACATCTTGAAATTACTTTAAGTTATTATTTTTTAAAAGAAATTGCTGCTTGTGAAAAGCAAGTTTAATCAACATGAAGTGTTGAATCTGCACTTAAATTCAATATGCCCATTAGCTACGCTCAGTTTAACACCAATTGGTTCAATGATATTAGACTGTTCGAAGAAGTGGACAAGTTAGCTGAACTAGTCTTGCTATCTGTCAGACAGCTCAAAGAAGCGGACAAGTTAGTTGGACTTCTTGCTTCTGCAAATTTAGACCCGGATGAATGTAGCTTTGTTAAAAATGTATCTTTGGTTAAAAAATAACTTCTCTTGAAAGCTGATGGTTTTCCAAAGTAGTTAAGATAACAAACGTCGCAATGATGTGTAGCTCAGCTAGTAGCTCCATGACATGTTGTTCTGCAACTCTCCAACACTGGAAGCACTGTTTGCTAGTTAGCCAAGCAAGCAAACAAGCAAGCTAGCTGCTACCACTACGAGTCTCCCTCAAATGTGTTCCCACCCACAAATTATGTTTACACTGAATATGAACGTTCAACACAAGAACAGGTTAAAGATACGTAACTAACAATGAACTGCAAGTTACTTCTGACTTTAACGTTGCTAAACCCTGCGAATCTCATTTTGTTGACCACATCAGTATAACACAGCTGGCATATTTGTATTTCTCTCCCTCTGACTGGGTCCATGTTTCTTTGCAGTAGACTCAACCCTTAAACTCCAACTTGAGTAGAATCACACAGCTACAAACCCACCAGGAAAGGCAGTTGGAACTATGAAATGTTCATAACTAAAAGTGAGGTGTATGTAAATATAAAATGTCTGTGGGAAAAAAAACAAAATCTGAATGCAAAAGGGATTCAGTGGTGGCCACTTCCATCACTGAGTGCCGTGAAAATGGCTGAATGATCGTAAACACCGTAAACCTCGAAACCACGTTTCCATTTATTTTCCCGAGGGAGCTCATGCAGTTATTTGCTGGGCAACTCTTAAAGTCATGTTTTCCTCCCAAAATGAGGACATTCTGTTGAAAAAAAGGAAGCGATCGGGAAAGGTGCTGTTTCCAAACGGGAAGTGGGCATGGGCACCATGCATTGTTAGCCTTGGAGGTCTGGACATTTTATACAATGTTTTTCAGGATTTTTGGCATTGCCTTTTCTTTTTTAAAGAGTGTGTGTGCGTGTGAGAGAAAGTACAGTATGTGTGTCTATGGGGCAATGGGTATGGGGGGGGGGTTACTGTATCCTACCTAGTCAGTTTCCTGTCTCTCTGGCATGAGCCTACAGAAGCCTGGCGGGGGCAGTTGTAAATAAGCGAGAAAAGGAACGTCTATTCCTGACGTCAGTGACACGATGGCTTCCCGCTCTGTGCTGACAGCTGAGGAGGGCAAAATCATTCTGCCCTTTTCCTGTTCTGTGACTCAGCAGCTGCTGTTTATGGATATGCGCGTGAAACTATTTAGCCTGTCACTTTTTTCTCTCTAAACAGAGGAAACGTCTGGCCAGTTTGTGCTTTCAGACATTATTATTATTATTATTATTATTATTATTATTATTATTGTTGTTGCCAAAAATACTGCTAATTCAATGATATACACTGTACATGCTGAATACACAGGGGTCTAAAAATACATTCTACTACCACCAATACTATTACTACTAATAATGTCTCCATAGGCTGTTACAAGTCCAGTTCCCTTACCCCTGATCTTGCAATTACATGGCTTGATTACACTGTAAAGACAATATCCACCTATACATATTAAGCAATGGCAGGCATGTGCTGGCACTGGAAAAAAAAAATACTCCCATGAGAACGAATCACATTGGAACACGAGAAGCTGAACCAATTACAATTGTGCACTCCGTGTAAGCCCAGCCGGGACCCGTTTGCAGGGGAAGTGTGTCATCCACAGAAGCGAATGTTTATTTTGCGCCGGGGAAGAGATTTCAGGCTGCGGCGTTTCTGACGGAAACATTTCAATGTCGTTGGGGCCATGGTGGCTCAGGAACCCGTAAACTGTTAGACCTTGAGTTTTGGAGAAAAAGTGACACATCCTGCTCAGCGCTTCCCCACGGGGAGAGAAGAATTTGGAGAATCTCATGCTCTAATAAAATGATTAGTAACAGTGAGCCCTGCAATGTTTCTCATAAAAGCTGACACAGTAAGGTTGATTCCTCGTGACTTTGTATGCTTCACACAGTTGTGATGTCATGCATATAAATACTTAAGTTTATCAGGTTACAATATTCCTTACGATAAATGGATTCACTATGTGCCCGAACACAAGAGGATAGACAGTCTCAGAAACAAGGGCTGCTGGTCAGTGGAGTCTGGAGTCGGTGGAGGCACATGCTGTGCAATGCTTCTCAAGGTGCAACCAATTTGGAGGAGTGCCCTTAACAATAAAAAACAAATACTGCCACTGACTCTTTTTTTGTGGACAGCCACCTGCCCTCTGATTAAAATTTAAAAGTTTCACAATTAAAAGAATTCAATAAAATCACCAAGATAGCACTTCATGAATGAAGACAAAAGAGGCAGAGGCTCAAGCCTCACTTCAGGTCTATCAGAGCACCTGCCTGGTATCAGAGTCAGCCCTAGGGCTTTGGTGGCCTGAACAAGAATGATGCTTTGGGATGAATACTGTACAGTTTAAGTGTGTAAATAAAAATAAAAAAAAAAAAAAAACTGTGTGGCCCACGGGTGGTTGTTGCCGTACAAGGCTGCATAGAATGTTTATGCCAGCAGCTGGATGTGGGTGGCATTCTGGTGTATGAAATGATGATGAGAAGTTCAACTTTTTAGCAGAAGTTTTGTATTATAGTTACATGTATTGTTGCTTGTAGCAATTGCAGTACTTCTGTTTCCTGAAGTTCACACTCGCAAACCAGAACACACTTTAGTGTAAAAGTTTTCAAGCGGGTATTAGCTGGTACGGGCCTGACCGAGCTGGCCTGGGTTGGCGTAACACTCTGGTTGAGCTGGAATGAGCTAGTATACCAGCCTGGTTGAGCTGGGATGGGCTGGTGTACCAGCCTGGTGGAGCGCGGATGAGCGGGTGTACCAGCCTGGTTGAGCTCAGATGAGCTGGTGTACCACCACCCTTGGTGGAGCTGGGATGAGCTGGTGTACCAGCTGGGTTGAGCTCAGATGAGCTGGTGTACCAGCCTGGTGGAGTACGGATGGGCCGGTGTACCAGCCTGGTGGAGCGCGGATGAGCGGGTGTACCAGCCTGGTTGAGCTCAGATGAGCTGGTGTACCACCACCCTTGGTGGAGCTGGGATGAGCTGGTGTACCAGCTGGGTTGAGCTCAGATGAGCTGGTGTACCAGCCTGGTGGAGTGCGGATGAGCTGGTGTACCAGCCGGCTTGAGCTCAAGTGAGCTGGTGTACCAGCCTGGTGGAGCTGGGGTGAGCTGGTGTACCAGCCTGGTTCTTAGTTTTGAAATGAATTAAATCGTGGGTTGCATATTTTCGCATATTCAGCCAGATTTCAGTGTATTTTAGAGTTCTGTGCCAGTAGTCTTGTTTGAAGGAAAACTACTATTTAGCACTGGCACATCAAACTTTGGCATGACATTTTCCAACTCTAGCTACTCACCAACTACCAGCTTTTCCAGCAACCATCTGTTTCACAAACTGAGCAGTAGCTGTTCACCAGCCACCAGCTCTAGCTGGTCAGCAGCTACGGACTACCAGCTACCATGTTTCACAAAGGTAATTCTAGTCTAGCTAGTCACTAGCTACCAACCACTATGCTTCACAAAAATAGCTCAAGCTGATAATGCTAGCTACCATGTTGCCATAATAAGATATTTTCCCAGCAGGGCTATGTTTGTTATGAAATGCATAACAAAGAAAATGTAAGAAGAATAACGTTGAAGAGTATAATTTAGCAAACTACTTGGTATATCTACCTTAGGAATTGTCAAAGGAATTAGGTCCAGTAGAACTGGAATACTTAGAACAAAGGATTATGTGGAAATGTCAACATATAGTGCCAATGTAGCAGACAAAATAATGCACACAAACTGCTTTGTTTAATATGCAAACAGACTGTTTCACCAGACAGAACGAGAAGAGACAATGTGGTCATTGCTGTTGTTACTTATGCTGTGCTGTTTGCGTTACCAGTGTTTGACTTGTTAAGAAATGGTCTGGACACTATAAAGCAGCCATTTATCCTTTCATCCAAATCTGGTGATAGACTTCTTGAGATAATTGCGGCCATACATATATGCGAAGGATAAGCAGATCCAGGAAGGTAGCAGTCTTCTTTGAGTTTGAACATTTCCGAAGCTGACATCAACATCAGCGCTGTCTGACTGAGAAATTCAAGCATTGTCTGACAGGCTAATGGACATCGCAAACATTTCATCTGCCCATTTTCACAGAAGGCATTTTTGTGTGTTCTGGTATCACAAATGACAAAAGGAAAAAGTGCTGTATTTACACCCCATGAATAAACCGGTGGGTGTTTTTGTAATCCAGAGAAGTCATGTAGTGCCTCCTCAATTTGACAGTGCAGCTGCCTTGAAATTGCCCAGTTTCTCCTCTGCATTCTGAATTGGCAGCTTGAATACTAAACAATTTTACAACTAATATATAGTGTTTGAGTAGCAGATGTTAAGATAAAAACAGTGAGCCATAACAAGTTGACAAATCGGCAGAGGGGCTGAACAGTGAAAACTACAATAACCACAATACTGTAAGAAGCCAGTTGTTCTACAAACACAAACAGATGTGAACTGAGATACAATACTGAGCAACTTGAGGGAAAAGAGGAAGAAAGAACATAAAGGTGATTGGTTAAACAGGAGAGCATTGGCCTATAACTTTACAACACATTTTACTGCACTGTCCACTAGGTCTATAATAATAATAATAATAATAATAATAGTTTCTCATATTAACCGTGTATTTCAGCCATGCATTCATAGTCTTTTGCTGCATTATTATATCTTAAAATAAAAATTATGTTATTGAAGAAATTAGGGCAGACATGAAACTTAACCTAAGGTTGCATATGTGAACTTCAAATCAATTCAAGATTCTTGAACCCCTTTGAAGGTATTTTCTTAAGAAGCTTAGTTAAAACAGAGCTACAGGAAAAGTGGTTAGCTCAAACAGCAGTGTAAACTGAGATCAGCATTTATCAGATTTGCAAGAACAGAATATCTGTCATAAAATGGATAATATTAAAAGCAACACAGAGATCAAGGAAAATTAAAGAGAAAAATCAAGAACGAATGTAAGCCATTAGAGAAAACAAAGTCTGAAACAGTAGTACATATTCTGATGAGTGACTGGAACATAGTCCAGATTGTAGAATCAAGGAGAAAGAATGTTGGTGATGGACTGCAGGATCAAGGTTGTACAGGATAAAGGGAATTGAAGAGACAGGACATTCATTAAGTCAGTTTGAAAGCAGAGGTAAAATGATAAGAATTGAGAAATAGGGAAGAGGTTTGCATTGAGAAATAGAAAATCAGACTGACAGACAAGAGAGTATCATAAAGCACAAGAAATAAGTAGCTATGACAGAGACTGACAAATCATCTACCCCATTATACCTTTCTCAACAAATTAATCATGTGTGTATTTTCTGGTTGCCCATACACTAATCATAAAACTGCACCACATACAGTATTAATTCAGTCACAAAGCATCACTTTGTCTTCTCTTTTCCTGTATTCCCTGCTATTGATTTTT
Source organism: Anguilla rostrata (assembly GCF_018555375.3). Lineage (NCBI taxonomy): Eukaryota > Metazoa > Chordata > Actinopteri > Anguilliformes > Anguillidae > Anguilla > Anguilla rostrata. The sequence goes on along the minus strand of NC_057939.1, from coordinate 37,660,143 downwards.
TTTTCTTTTTTTTTTTCTCATTTGAATTCTGCCCTGCGCTCAAAAGAATATACTGTTCACAAATTGTGCTAAAGTGGGATATTTTTACATGGGTCCTAAGAGACAAGGTGGACCGACCGGGGAGGAAACGGTGGAGGGGCAGGAATATAGCCGGAGAATGATTTATGGGGGCTGGGGAACTTTCGGCCTTCGTCTAAAACGCCTCACGTGAGAAGCGATGACAAGGAAGAGGCTTGCAGCTAAAGGATGCAGAGTGGGCGAAGTAGCCACTGGGTCGCCTGTTATTCTGCAGACCGAGACATTCTCTTTATTTGATGGTCTTTAGGACGGTTCGTGATGGCTTCTTTACGGGGTGCGTTTCTTCACTGCCGTAGCAGTAAACCAAAGACGCCAGCGCCTCTAAACGGTCTGACTGCAGTGTCCTCTTTACCTTAACTATGAATAAGAAACATTGGTCAAGCGTTTCTTTATACATTTATATAAAAATTAAAAAAAAACTGTTGTTTAAGTGCATTGTTTCATTCATTGGACGCGTCATATTTAAAGTAAAATAATGTGGTTTTCCGGCAAGTACCACTGATAACTTGAAATGATAAATCATAAAAAATAGTCCCACCTCAAGTGTATTTTTTTCTAACATGTATATGACATAAATTTGAATTCACCAGCTTTCATCGCCCTAAGAGAGGAAAAGGCTTTCTTTGCCTGTATCCTCATCATTTTTATTTTTCATCTAAGCATGCCATCTCAGTTATATGCAGGATCCGTAGGGACAGAGAGGCACTTTGATGCGATAAGTGATTTACAGACGTGATGGAAGTCAACAAATGGCTCATACAGAACTATAAAAACACAGCACAGGAAGTCCCACTGACTTCAAAAGAATCTATGCTGAACAATAGTCTGGGACTGATTTATCTTTATTTATATATTTCTTTCCTTTTTGGTCTTCATTATTGTATACTTACCCTTGTGATTCTAGACAAAGGTAGACAATACAAATTGTACAAAATAGACTCCAGTATAGGAAATGATTTTTTTTTTTCATCAACAGTAGTAGCACATTATTATATAACTTCAGTGATGTTTTGAATACATTGCTGTTTTTTCCCCTGGCATAGAAATCAGATATACATTTTTTTATTCAATTTACATTATTTGTTTGGCCAAAGAAAATGCTAAACATATTATAATTGTGATGTCATGGTGATGATATCAGTTATGATAATAATGTTATAGTCAATAGAAATAACAGTAGTAATAATTAAAAACTGTAAATCCCCATTCCTGTTGGGTTACTCCCAGATGCTTGCTCCCATCTATGCCCATGAGAGGCAGCATTCCCCTTGGCTCAACGTCCTGGAGCAGTACAAAGTGAGAAATAATCATTCATTAACCTCCGACCTGGAAGGGCTTCGGATCACCTCACTCCTGAGACATCTCCCATTGTTCCCTCCCCGCAGCTGGGGCCCCCACTTCAATTGGCAATTCCCATAATGATCTCAAATAGATTAACTGGCTTACATGGCCCCTTGGTTTTCTTTTCAATTACCCTGTGAATAATCTACATCTGACCAGGCCCAGCCGTATGCTTGGAACACGGTGAGAGAGCTGCTCACCAGCCACTGTAGCCTCACCGTTTCAAAGCACGGTCTGTTGTGTGTGTGTGTGTGTGTTCCCACTTTCTGCTCACTTGCACGTGAAGTAAATAAAATAAAAACCTACCGGCGATACGAGTGGTTTTTGCTGTGCGGCCGCGACAGTCAGCTAGAAATCAATCTGGTCATTCTGCGCTGCCGAGACGAGGCGATCCTTTTCTTTCCTCTTCGGTTACCCCGGTGCCTTTCAGGGGGCCAGGCCAATCGGACGCTGCCAAACGCAGCTGCGGGGGGAAAAAATTAAGCGCTTTAATGGCAAAGGCGTATTAGTCACAGAGTGTAGTTTCCACAGAGCGTTTCCACAGCGACTGCAATCCCTTAACTTGATGTTTCTTTTTTTGAGCACATCTACCAACCTCTTTTAATAAAGATGTTGTATCACTACATCAGGTGGGAAGAGATGTACAAATCACTTTTTTTGTTTTTCATTCTTTATCAAAGTATTATTATTCCTCATCTTTTATGAAATTCCAGTGGACTATGGAACAGAAAGAAGCACATGCAATAATTCTGTTGTCAACTGTACTGCAATGCTGCACATTATGTTATGTATTTTTTCAATGATAAACTCTAGCACAATTACATATTTGTTTCACACTGTTTTTTCTGAAGACCAGTTTATCAGTCCATCACAGAAATCACTTTAAATCATGTTATATATGACATAAACAGTTTAGACAGTTTGGTTATGTTTAGACTGTCATGAATATCTGATAACTGATTTTAATTCAGTTATGAAGGAAAACAACATAATAAACCAGATTTATTTCTATTCAGTGTTCTTTTCTGCATCATACATAGCTATTCTTGACACAAGCTGTGTGGCATACTGTTGTTTGGTGATCAATATCAATACCTGACAGTGAATGATTCCATTTCAACAGAAAATTATGACTGGTGGGATTGCAACAATAAGTGGGAATAGCAAAAGTTATGTACAAAAAAAGTTGTATTGCCATGGGATGCTACTATGCAAGAAGAACAAATGAATAGTTCACTATCTGTGTTTAAAAAAAAAAATATTTTCCAGTTTCTGTTTTTGATTGGTCCAGATAGTTTTTTGAGTGAATAAGGAAATTTTAGATACATTTTAATGTATCTACAAGTTTCTGATGGCCTGTCTGGTTTACAGGATGTTTTGGGGGGTTTGTGGCCTAAGCAAGCCAATGTATTTCAAGGAACTCCAAAGCAGATTATACAGACGTGTTATGCCTCCAGAGGTGATATGATAAAGCACATCTATTTGTCTCTAACTGTTAGCATTTTCCAAAATATTTTCTACTTGCCTGAGATGAAGAACTTTCCCATGACTTAGCTGTTGGATCTACAGAATTGCAATTCATTCTGTGAATGTTCCATACTGCATACATTAATAAATAATTAAGAAATAAAAAAATTAATGATTAACAAATAAAAAATTCAGATTTTTCAGTGATGCATGACAGAAGACATGGAACTTTATTTATTAGTACATTTACATGGTAGCGACATCACCAACCATCAACCCATTCTTTGAATTGCTAAAACTGTCTCTTTTAACTTTGCTGGTTTGTGCCATAAGAACCATTATGCTTCTTGTCTATTATTTTATATGTTAGCAACATCACATATATTTCATTTAATATTATATTATAGAGCTGTTAATCACAAACATTATTCAATTATTGGTGTTAATACAATACTTAATATGGTATAATGTTTTGCAAGTGTGTTATTTACAACTTTAAAAGAAGTATTCCATCAATAGTGAGATCTGATTAACTTTTACATATTTATGTATCATATACTTATGATATAAATCGTTATGGTTTTCTGTGTGGGATTCTTGGATTTTGGCACGTCACATCTAGTTGTAGTACCTAGTTTTTCATTCTTATATAAGTGGACTTTGATATCAAGGTGATGACAGTTAGATATTCATAGGAGTTGATAACAGTTTGACATTTTTCTACAGAGCAATGCTTATACATGAAGTCATGGTACCGAGGGGTTTTAAAAGTAGAAGACTGCATTTTAGTCAAATACCAAGCTCCGTTAAGTAAGGGGATGACCGAAATGCAGGGGAAATGTTTAGTGTCAGAAATAAATCAAACCAAATCCTTCTAATGTTCTTTTGAGGGCCCGCAAGACCTTCAAAGGATTTTATCTTTACGTCTGCAGATTTTATCTTTGCATGCCACATCCAATTTCTTTTAATCCTAAAAATCTACTTTGTGATCTTTTTCTGCTTTTTAATATGCCTTAAATAAACAGTGCATATTACCTAGTCTTTCTTTGTTCTCGTGCTCTCAAAAACATGAAAAAATAGTAGCATGCACACGTTAGGGATAACGTTGCACGTATGGATTGTGTGTGAGATTCCAGATAGTGCGTCTGCTATATTTCTACTTAAGTGTGGGGTCAACTGGGCTTTTTAGCAAAACCTATTAAAGTGGGTGAAATACAGGGGGTATCAGTTACTGAAACATTACTATTATGGCCTACCATTGAGCACATTCTGGGTTTTGCAGCACTGTAGCAACACTATTGTCTCATCTTATAGTAGCAGCAAGGATACGGTTTGTGAATACTGCTTCATGCATGGGCCATTTAATAATCCCTTACGCCATGACCATAGGCACATTTATGTAATCAGTGAATGTCTATCTATTGCAATGGAAAAGGATTCATATCACACATTTTCTACAATTATCCCAGGCTTCATAACTGCATAATTTTCATTCAAATCTTATCTTCCTACAAAATGTCCCAAGTGACCATAACCAGAATGGGCCACCTCTTGGTGTGCATATAACTGGCAGATTACATGTGGAACAACGTCAGTACTTCGAACCTTAGGTTAAAAGTTTAAAAAGAGCCAAGAATGATAAAACACACTCAATTATACCATTGACATGATAATGATCTACGTATAAAACTGGCTCAGCACACTTGATTGTATCACTTGATGTGTTCCATTTCTTGCATTTGACTTCATTTGGTGTTTAAGCAATAATTGCCATGGAATGCTTGAACACATATTTCCCATTTTGTAGTTATATATTAAATGTATTTTAGTTAATGCTAAATTGATCTGACAATAAAATATGGACATTAGTTTCATATTACATTGTTGCCATACATTCCCTATGCTCATCAATATGGAAGACAGTGAAAAATAATATATCTAACTTGTATTCTTCAGTACTCAGAACTACTTTACTGTACAGTACCTGAAAGATTAAAAAAGCAACATATATATCACATGTGTTAGTGTTACATAAAATCTCCCAATATCTTCTGATGCAGTGTAGAAAAAATGTAACTGACCATCACTGCATTTATTTTGTGACTGGCTGACAGGGGCCAAAAGGGCAATGATTTGATAATGATGACCTATCACCACATTTTCTGCACAGGTAAGCAGGTCTGCGAGGACAGACAGAGGTCAGGAAGTAACACGATTAAGTTTGCTAATGGAGAGCAGGTCGGAGAGGAAAGCTAGTGGAGAAGGACAATATTAATGCTCTATGAACATCTAGTGCACGGTGGCAAGTCACCTTGTCTTTGACTAAAGCTTAGTACTCCAAGGTTAACGTTAATATGAATTACATAGTCTGAAATTGCACAGCTTGTACACGTACATGTCCTGTACACATTATATTTGCATATAACAATGAGCAGAATAAGAAAAGCAGTTGAAAGTTTGAAAAGAGCTAGTTATATAGACACACATGTAAACAGTCAGTTCTGAGCATTTGCGATTCATTGTCTTGTTCTAGGTAAGATAGTTGTTCTTTTCAGTGCTGTCAATATTATATTATTTCAGATACTTCCATTTAAATGAGCAAACAACCCTTACTGTTCTATATCTAATGTGAATGGATTAAATGCTTTCAAATTTAAATTACTGATGCTGAAACCTGAAACATTAAAATGTTATAAATATACGTACACTTCCAATGTTACAGTCATATTTCAAATGCCAACTGGCTCAAAAGCAATCCATCGCATTATCAAAGCCAGCTTCCAGGTGGATCACTTTTCCCATTGCAAATGTACGTGGCTTTTCAGGCCCTTCCTTTCAAACACAACAGTGAATCTAGAAACGCACAGAGCTGCCGATCCTTTGGCGGAATTCTCAGCGTGCGATTCTGGTCATGGAAAAGTACCAATTTAAGTGAGCTGCCACATTACTTTTTCAAACTTCAACGTTTTTATATCCCATGGATATTTCAATGAGTGAAAATCAATTCATCGGACAAAAATATTTTGCCAACTGCAGCGCTCCATATACCATAAACAACAATTTGTGAACACTGGACTAACCTATGCGGGACCAGTAAATTTTACTCCTTGCCAAAGTTATGTTTACTTCTGTCATAATATAATCTGGCATCAAATGTCACCTCAAAGTTTTGCATGAATTTTTAAGGAAACAATGGTCTAATGGCTCTGAAGCATATATTGCTTTGGCTTGAGGTTTCATTACACATTTAGCACCATATAATGTTTCATTGAGAATTTATGAAACTGTGCTTGGCTTTTGCTACTTTCACCTATTTGTAATGGGATGGTCAAAAGTGAAGACCAAATTAGTCTCAGACTATAGCTGAGTATCGCTTTTCAACAACTTGTTCAGAAACAAAAATGAGGAGAAAAAACTGAAATTAGATCATGGCATAAAGCATGCTGGGGAGGGGAACATCTTTCTCCCCTGTGGTGATATCTCTCTGGGCTCCATTATAAATAAAAATGGTAATCAAAAAAGCTGTACTCCACAGACAGCTGGACAACTGAGTGGCTGACTTACAAGAGGAAAAGAAAAAAAAAATTCCAAGGATACATTTGTGGAAAGTTTTGGCCCCAAATTATTGCAAAACGAAACTCAATCCTCAACATGGAAATGCTGTACTGGGGTAATTTTAGACAGTAGAGCAGCTGTAGGGTGACATCGATCGCCCGCCCACCCACCCACCCCCCCCTCGTGTGTGACCGGTTAACACCCGAAAACTGTCATGGTTGAACGAGGTAGCACCACTGAATTTTTACATTAATTTTACTTTGTTCGAGCTGATTTAGCTCAGGCTATAAACAATTTGACAGCAATAAAGTAGGTGCCGCTGTGTCTGCGTGACTGAAAGAAAGAGAAACCTTACAGGATTTTCTTTTTTTGATATGGATGTAGGGACATGGTATGCTATTTAGTATTGACTTCTGCAAAGAAAAACATGTAACATTCTTATGTTATATTCCACTATGTAGTCTTCGTCCTCACTCACAATACGAACCAGATGGCAACCCGTCTGAAAATGTGATCCTAAAAAAACAGTTTAGAGTCAAATATGTTCACTTATGTTATCAAAATTAAATTATTTCAAGTTCTTAAACTCTACAATACAAGATTGAAGCATAGAACTAAATATTCCTTCAAGGTGTTGAAAATGTTGTAAAAACCAATTTTGATCGAAGCTTAAAGGGGAATTGCACTTCATAACACTTCGGCTTCTCATGACTGATATTGTCCTTCTAATGAATATGTCACCCTTCATTTTTCAATTAGTTAATTCTTTGTTAATATTTTATGCTGTTTTGTTGTTTTCCTTCACAAATGCAGGAAGAAGACCCAGGCAGTTTAGTGTCAAACTCGAGGATTCATATCATTGCGCAACTTTTGATGTGGGCGTACCTGCAGACAATAACATTAGGTTGGTCATAGAAATAGTGTTGTATGACTACTAGCTAGCGAAACCAGAAATGTCTGAGGACGAAGGAGATTTTGTTTTTGATCATGGGATTGTTGTGCCCTATCGATTCAAGCCGGAATACACAGACAAAGACCTGGCTAATTTGCAGGCTGATCGTGCGAGAGCGAGTCAGGAGCGGGCCAAGGTTGAGGAACCACAGGCTATTCCCAGGACAAACCGCAACTGATGGTAGACATCCTATGTATCACAGACAGACGCGATAGCCTTAGCCAGGCCGCATAGTACCTACCTCGAGCGGTTCGACCAACGATGGGAAAATGGTGGGTACAGCTATAGGCTTCAGACGGTCACCTTGGTAGTCGGTGCCTTCAAAGTGGTCGCAGCATACCCTTAGTCCTCGTATGCGAACTTCTTCGGCTGTTATGTTGGGGTGTCTGATTACATCCAGCCATGTCTGGCACAAAGTTGCATTGCGTGGAAAACTATGAAAATGTGCTTTCAAGTTTAATGGGGGAATTATAACAACCGGGTACAATGCACCTCATTATTACACCGATATTGCATCAAACAAAAGCTAGCAGACATTAGTTTGTTCAATTTAAACGCAAAGTTAACAAAATATTTTGCTTCGCTTCTTCTCGATTTTGCCGTGAAATGAAATCGAAGAAGAAAAAAACGGAAATCGTACTACTATGTGGACTTGGGCTAAAAAAAAAAATAGGTCGTTTTTTCTAACGACATTTAAAATGAAATAACTAATCGAAAAATTAAGGGCAACACATCCATTAGAAGGACAATATCAGTCATGAGAAGCAGAAGTGTTATAAAGTGCAATTCCCCTTTAATTAAGCATCTTACTTAACAATGCATGAACCAACCAGAAGTAAAAGAAACAGCCTCTTTGCTTGTATAAAAGATTAACTGATCTATAGTATAACATTGTACCTTCAATAAAACCTAATTTAACTTAATGAGCTTAATGAGATTATCATCATGAACAAAGGCCTGGATTTAATTCAGTTCCATTCATTTGATTCGGTGAATAATTTTTCTTTTGTTATTCTACTTCATTTTAGTTATGTTTTTTTTATTGTTTTATCGCCAAAAAAACTGAACTCACCACACTCAGCACAATTTGATATGACTATGTGGTGTGTGTGCAAAATGTGTTCACCAAAAGCATGCGTTGTAAGCAGGCACAGTAGTTTACAGTACATTGGGCAGTATAATTCTGTGAAATTATTTTATTGTTTATGAATGTGAATGACAATGCATTTTGAGCAACCAGTCTGTGTACATGGCATGGGATATATTACTATTGTTTGTACTATGAAACCATTCTCAGTAAATGTTATGACTTCAAAAAATTTACCAATGACATAAAACAAAAAGTTTTTCAAAAGCTGATAGGGCAGAAGAATGTTCTTCAAACACAGCCGATGGACTAGACAAAAAGACAGAAGAAAGCAACACTCCTGAATTGGACTTTGATTGCCAAGAGTATTAAAGCCCGCCTCCCTCCAAAAATATATATATTAAAAAAAAAAAAAATACATACATATATGGCAAAATTAATAAACTTTTCATTTATTTCATGTAAGATAATCTTGTTCTAAAAAGGAAATGGTCTGTTGTCAATGTGATAAATGCCCCCTTTTGCAATGCTTTATAACAGAAAACATAACTTCATACCTGGAGTTTTGACGTACAGTAATTTATAGTAACGGTAGTAAAAATCCAGCAGTTAACTGTAGTGATCCATTAGAGGCTGCTTAACTGCTCTGCTAGAGTTGAATTCATCTTTACCACTGTCGTTAACGTGGCTGCCTTTCACTGGGGAACCTGAGTTTGAACCTCTCCAGATCATCACCCGCAAACTTTGGTGTCAGAGTAGGCTTGAGAAGGTGGGGCTTTGATAGGCACGGCAGTGCCTCATGTGGGACACCAGCCTGTGAGTGGCATGCAAGCATGAGGATGGTCATCTCTCGCCCTGGACACCTGAGTTTGAGCCTCATTAGGTCATTACATTTTTTACAGGTTTTACAGTATAGTTTTGTGTTTTACAGTTAGCAATTACAGTGTTATACTTTGGCTATGTTTACAGTAAAGTAATGGTTACTGTATTTCACATTACAAGACCAATACTGCAAATTAATTTATAGTAACTTTACTGTAATTTACAGTAAAAAAATCAGTTATTGTAATTTTCACAGGAATTTTTTACAATATGGTGAAGTGAAAGAGGGACAAGGTGTGCTAACACAAAAGTCACCAGAACTGAATAAAGGCCTATACATGTGCCCCCATGTTGTTCAACTCTATTTCCTAACTTTACTCAGTGACACAACAATCTGCACCAGTCCCCATTTAATGTCTGTGACGACGGCACTCTCACTCACCTGTGAAATACAATTGGTATCCTTCTTCTTTGTTTATATGTAGGACACTGACAGGACGCTTTCTTTAAACTGAAATGTTGGAAACAATTCCGACGATACAGTAGAAACAAATCAGAGTGGACAACGGGAGATGCAGTGGATCGTGTCTCTTAATCATTTGATTTGCTCAGTGGGTGCAAAGAGTGAGGTGGGGGGCATGGGATGGTGGTAGAGGTTGGTAAAGGGCATGTTGGATGAGAGCCGGACAGAGAACAGACCCGTTTTAAACACTACAACAACAGGCAGAAGCCAAAGCTATTTCAAGACAAGTCTTAAATCAAAGGCAGCAGGAGTGTCAGGGCTTTTGGATCCACTCAAAATAAAAATATGTATATGTGCACTGGGATAGCCATTAGCATCATTCAGTTGGGGAACTTAAAACTAGGGATGACAAGAGCTGTCTTAAAAGTGAAGATGGACAGGCCATCCATAGCGCTACAGTACAAAACTGAGCATACATTAAATTAGTGTGTCTAAATAATATTTATGTTACTGACAATTAAAAAAAATATATTGAGCACATATTCTTAGTGAAATACCACAGTGGGACACAACTAAATTTCTGAGGTATACTTTTCCTATTTAGAAATGTCTGGAAATACAGCTTTAAATTATTTCCCTTCCCTTCCATTCCCTTGTCTTCATTTGTCCATGAGAAGACAAACAAATGCATATCATAAACATATAGAATATTGTTATAGTATAGAACTTCCACTTATTTTCAAGCTTTTCAAATTGTAGTTAATGTTGAGTGACATGAAAAACCTCAATGTGAATGTGAAGAAAGTAAATCCCATGGTTATTTGCATTGGGTCCTTTTACATAAGGACACATGCACACACGCATACACACACATGCACACGCACACACACACACACACACACACACACACTCACACGTGCACATCCACACTAGCAAATTTCTTAAACCTGTGGTACTTGTTTAGTTCTCCTGTTGATTTTATTGTGCAAGACTAATGCTTCAATTGTGAATTTGTGCGATCGCGTCAGGTTCGCCTCATTTTTAAATCACCCGGCTCAGCAGGTAGGCTTGCAGTCAGCTGTGCATGTGGCAAGGATTAAAGTGCGGAAGAGGTCTGAGAAATTAGAGCGCCTCACACTGCTGACAGACATGTTCTGATTCCACACGTGTCAAACCACAGAAATGGCTGCATGGTCACTGATTTTTTTTGTGATTTATTGCTCTTTGTCACTAGTGCCAAATGTCTACAACAGCCACAGAACATATTTTGTGAATCTGGCCATTATCAGATTGAACCTCAGTCACACAAATCATGCTCACATATTTTGAGATGTCAGACGTATTTTCATATCTGGCAATGATAATAATGTTGGGTGTTTTTGACTAAAATGCTATTATTGTTTTCCTTGCTTGTAAATTGATTAGTTTTTTTTCTGTAAAGACCAGAACGTAGATGTTCTTATTTTAATTTAATTTATGTTTTTTTTTTTTTTTTTTTTTATCTCTGCAGGGAATGCAAAAGCCTAGGACATCATACGGACTTTTAAAAAACTATAGTCTAGATTATTACATTAAATAAATAAATAAATAAACAAACAAATCATGAATAACACAGTACAAGCATGTTGTGAGCAACTACAATAATGAATATACTCAGGTAAATAAAAACTCAGGTGTATGTGCAGTAACACTGACTTCATGTGTCATTTTAATGCAACAGGACCAGAATTGAGTTTAAAGGCTGTGCTGCCATAGAGGCAAGGTCACAGCAGAGGGGGAAGCTGTCAGCGGTTTGCGGTTTGACGGAGTCAGTGGCCATGTAGAGGTCTCGCTCCAAAGGCGAGGGAGCGCGGAGGGGTTAGCCAGTCCAGCTGTTTTACGGGCGGTTTGTTTGCTTTCCGCGGCGGCGGCCAGAGTGCGTAGACCAGGCGAGCGACAGGTAGGGGTCAACGCCGTGCCACTGTAAATACGCTAATGGCCGAGGAGCGCGGGGGAGGCTCAGCGCTTTCGAGGGAGAGCGTGGCCGCCACGGGCTAGCACTCCCAGCCAGCGCAGTCAGAGGGAAGATTTACAAACTCTACAAACTGTACAGTGGACCCAGTAAAGATTTTTTGCAAATCACAGAGAGATTTTTTTACAAATGCTTACAAACTTGTTTTAATATTTTTGGACAGAAATTCAAAAACACATCAACATAGTGCGGCAGGACCAGGTTGCTGGCCCATTTAACATAACTGCTAAAAGTCCTTTTAAAATATTTTTCATAATATCTTTTAATAAGATGGCAATGCCAAGCAAGAATGAATTATGCATGAAAAATGAAAAAAAATATATATCTAAAATGTTCAATGTTTTTAATGTACCGAATTGTTAAGTGTATACACTTATAATTGTATAAATGTTTTTAAATCATTAGAGCATAAATCACTGAATCCACTGAGCTCTGCCTGTACACAAATTCTCAAGGTTCATGGAGTGTAACAATACATATAAAGTATTATTGGAACATATATCAACATCAGCAGTCATTCAGTATGGGTCAGAGGTCAAACTCGGGTTTGCCCACCTAAATAAAGAAAATAGTTTATCACATTATATTTAGAGACTGAGAAACAGTCACAATAACTTATTTCTAAGCTTTGACACGTGATTATTTTCAAAGTTAGAGCGCATTTTGTCATATTGCACTCTGTGAGAATATTAAGAACATCAACTGTGCGCAATAGCCAAAGCACGGCATTTGAAAACCTCATGACAAATCATAAGAAAACCTAGTCCTTTATCTGTTATCATATCCAAACACATTTCATCTCCTAGCCAACATTGTTAGCCAAAATGTCTGGCCCATGAACAGCCCTGCAAGTGAGGGAAAATGTCAAAGTTCACATGGTTGAGAAAATAACCCTTATAGATTTTCCTTGCAGATTGCGGCCATTTCAGGTCACTGTCCAGCAGGGTGTAATTATACTATTAACTGAGCCTGTCTGATCCCTCGTAGAACATTGGCTAAACCCTGCGCTGATCCCCATAACTTCTCAAATTCTAAACCTAAACCACCGTAACTCAATTAGCTAACATGGGATCATGGTGGTAAATGGGGATTGGCGAGGGGGTTAGTTAATTACCTCAATGCGTATCAGCCTCCCAGCATCCAGCCCTCATGACCGAGTGAAAGGCAGTCTCTTTCTGGAACATCCTGTGCTTTCTACTGGAAATGCCTATCACATGCTTTGACTATTATTATTATTAATACCTAAGTTTATCATTGACTAGGCCTCTGAGCTGGCAAACAAGCTTTTTAGCTACCTTCAGTCTAGTGGGATGGTATAATTGAGTTTCCAAGGCATACATAAATATCTGAGCATAAAGAAGGCGGCATTCTAAAGAGATACAAACATGGAAATGGGGCTTGGGGCAATTAATAACATGCCGTTAGATCTGACAGCCGTTCCACCTTGGACGGATATAATTGACAAGCGGTGCACCCAGGTTACCGCCATCCACTATTTGCATGAGGCCATTATTCAATCATAACTCTTCCTTGTGTCAAATTGACAAGCCGTGTCGTAGTAGCAGTGTGTGGGATCTGGGTCCAGGAGCCGACGCTGAATATATACAAGGGGAGGGGGGGGCACCGACAGGAGGAGATTCAGGGAGCATTACCATCCATATGCGTATTTGGCATCTTGCAAGTATGATGAAGTGGACCAAAGTGTGAAAAGATTTCGTCAAACACACCTTGACTGCTTAAGGGCACATGCAATTCATTCAAACCCACTGGATTAACTTGCCACCACATCACAGTAAAACCTTACTTTGCTTGCCTGCTAAGATATTGTGACTGAAGTAAGAGGATTGTGCCAATGAAAATGAGTTTTCATTCAATGATTGACACGCCTGGTCGTGGTGAACTTTTAAAATGCCCACCTTTTCTTGCTAAAAATTCCATTTGGGTTATATTTTTCCAAGCATACTAAATTTAGCTGAGTGGTCTCAGTAGAGACTACTTCAAGATGACAAGATTTACAAACTAATGGTAATCTAATAAAAAAAATAAGTTCATAAATTTAGTTCCATTGGTTTCCTTTGATTACATTAAACATTTCTAGGGCAAGGTCATCTCATGTTGAAAATCGACTGCTTCATTCTTTGTAACTATAGCATTTGAACTTTGTGCCAACCAACCCCATATTGAGTGCCAACCAGCCTCGTGTTGGGACTGGCTGGCACAGTGTACAACATAACTTTAATCATTGGTGATCTAATTTTAGAAAACATTTGTGGACATTAAAATATATTTATTTATAGCTGAGACCTTAACCTTTCATCTGTTACTGGTTCAAATATTCTAACATAAATTCTGCTGGAGAAATATGGTAGAGTGATAAGTGTGCCAACCAATCCTAGAATCCCCTATTTGTATGCCGCCAATGACAGTATATAGTAAGCCGAGACTAGATTGTTTTTAATATACTCCATCATGACATTTAAACATCTTAAGCATCTACATACAATACAATGCACACAATAGCCTACAATGTCAATATACACTCAACGGCCACTTTATTAGGTACACCTGTTCAACTGCACGTTAACGCAAATATCTAATCAGCCAATCATGTGGCAGCAACTCAATGCATTTAGGTATGTAGACATGGTCAAGACGATCTGCTGAAGTTCAAACCAAGCATCAGAATGGGGAAGAAAGGTGATTTAAGTGACTTTGAACCTGGCATGGTTGTTGGTTCCAGGCCGGCTGGTTTGAGTATTTCAGAAACTGCTGATCTACTGGGATTTCCATGCACAACCATCTTTATGGTTTACAGAGAATGGTTCGAAAAAGAGAAAAAATCAGTGAGCAGCAGTTCTCTGGGCGAAAATGCCTTGTTGCTGGCAGAGGTCAGAGGAGAATGGCCAGACTGGTTCGAGCTGATAGAAAGGCAACAGTAACTCTAATAACCACTCGTTACAACCGAGGTATGCAGAAGAGCATCTCTGAATGCACAGCACGTCGAACCTCGAAGCAGATGGGCTACAGCAGCAGAAACCAACCCGGTACTAGCAAGGTGTACCTAATAATGTGGCCGATGAGTGTATTGCAGAATAGATAGCTCAAACAATGAACAGTCATCTGTAATTGTTTGCAGAAAATGAGAATTAGAAAGAGAAGTCTTTGATTTGTCCCCAAGGAAGTTTTTGATATATTGGAAATAAAAATTTTAAAGTAACAGCCTGTTGTCAGTAGACTATGGATTAAGCAATTGATTGAATTTGTTCAACTCAGGCTTGATCTTTGTAAATATATTTAACTCAAATTTTACTTTAGAGTACATGGTGATATGTGACATCGACCGATACAGCTGTTTGGATCGAAAAGAGAAGACATTTGACGGGAACTGGAGTACAGTCTTGTGATGGTTTTCACCGATATTGATAAGCCATGAAAAACATACACATTGGATGTAATAAAAAAATATTAAAGATTAAAGACTGTTTGTATCATATTGCATTGAATTGAATTGAATTGAATTCATCTGTGTTAACTTTTAAAGCTATTAAGACTATTGGGTGTACCCCCTGCATCTCCTCATTGTACACAACCATGGAGTTAAATGTAACATTTCACCGGTACTTTCGGTCAGATTGATAGTGAATATTATGCCCAAAAATTTAATTATGGTGTGTAATCATAGCCAAATAATGTAGGTTGTTTCTATTAAAAAAATGATTAATCTATCACTAGTAATATTTTCAGAACTGAGCCAAATACAATAACACTTATTTCCCCATTCTCCCCAACCATATGTACAGTATGAGGTCTGCTAAGAAAATTGAACTGATTCATCATTCAACACATCAGAATACCACCAAATACCTGCTAAGTTATTAGCTATTAGGTTATTCATGGAACATTGTAGTGCAATTACATTTGAATGTTTAATTCTACTTTTCATTGAAATAGCTTGTACGCGGAATAACTGTTCTTGACTTACCTATGTTTATTTCTTTCCTTTTGATAATTTCATTAAAAAAAATTAATACTTTCCACATGCCTGAAATATGAAAGTTAACCTCAGAAAGGACATTATTCAACAGATTTACTGCTAAAATGCTGCAAAAATCAATTATTATGACATTCTTTTATTCACAAAAGAAAAATTACAAAATTTCATTGATTATATTTATTAATTGTTTTAAAACAGTGAGGACAGTGAAGATGGAGAATGACAGACTGGTGCAGATACCACAATTTTCAGCTGATTTGGGTGAGTTGCAGACATTTATATGCACACACAGAGTCATGTTAACTATGAACATGCCTACTGTAGCTAGCGTAAAAGAGTGTCTTAGCCGCCCAAGATGTGTCACTGGTTTTATTGCAGACTTAACTCTCGAGCATTGACTGATAGGAGATCACTATGAGAAAGAGGAAATTGTATATACTGTACATAAAGATATTGATTCTGTATTGAGTTTTTCTTACATACATACTAGAATACATGCATTGAATCATACAGATGGATAGTTATTTTGTACTGTATCTTCAACTGTTCTTGACTTACCTATGTTTATTTCTTTCCTTTTGATAATTTCATTTAAAAAAAATAATACTTTCCACATGCCTGAAATATGAAAGTTAACCTCAGAAAGGACATTATTCAACAGATTTACTGCTAAAATGCTGCAAAAATCAATTATTAGACATTCTTTTATTCACAAAAGAAAAATTACAAATTTTCATTGATTATATTTATGAATTGTTTTAAAACAGTGAGGACAGTGAAGATGGAGAATGACAGACTGGTGCAGATACCACCATTTTCAGTTCACATCTTTCCTGCTTCTTGTATTTTTGAAACTTAACTGTTTGGCTAATGGAATACACAACAAGTTAAGTCTTGTTTAATTGAATTGTATAAGTACATTTTATTTAAATCTAGGGGAGATTCTAAAGCCAAACAATTTGACAAGACAAATTCCCTCAAAACAGGGAATAAATGATTGATGTATCATTCTGTTTTCTTATTATCAGATTGTATTTGAAGAAAATTTGCGAGTAAGCCATTGAGGTGAAGATTTTACTTCATACAAAATGGATTGCTAATTTATTTGTGTAAACTTGTTTTGACCATGATCTTGGTAGCATGTCCAAGTGTTCTTGTTTTCTATTTTTTTCAATTAGATAATCTGAAATAGACTTTTTAAAACTGTCTTTGACGTTTCTAGAAAAGGTCAGTGCATGTGCAGAGTAAAAATGAGCTTTAACAAAGAATAACAAACACTCAAACGAAGACTTAAAAGTGCGTTTATTACTACTACTACTCGAAATAGAAATCCAGCTTTCTCTGCTCGGAATGTTCGGAGCCACTAATGCCAGAGGGCGTAACGAGCGGGGAGCGCATAACGCCGGCTGCGTTTTTGGCAGGTTGTTTGTTTACAAGCGGCGAGATAATTAGCCTAGAAGTAATGACCACTCTCCGATGACAGCGGCTGTAATCCGATACCACGACAGACTCTCCCTGTCACTCTCCCCTGCGCAACAACTGCGGGGGGCTCTATTTTTTTACCCGGCTGCGGGGGCTCGCCTGGCGCCAGACCCCCTGGGACCAGCCGCGAGCGAGAACTGGTGTGCCCCCCCCCGGCCCTCGGCGAGACCCGCCCCCTCGGCTCATTCGAGGTTCGGCCCTGGAACCCTACACTAAGCACACTGCTGGGGCCGAGAGGGCGGCCCTTGTTCGAGAGAAAGAATGGGAGAAATGCGTGCGCATGCGATGATACTCTGACCTCCAGGGCCCAGCTGCGCACTCGTGTGTCAGAATGTTGTATGCATGCGCCTATATTCATGCATAGTAGTGTGTGCTGCTTTAAAAGAGTGATTAGGTCTATATTTATTATCTATATCTATACCTCTGCACAAAGTACTTGGATTGCTCCTGAATTTAACCTGAACTGCTGCCGTAAATATCCAACTGTATAAATAGATTATGTACATAAATCACACGTAGGTTTACATATAAGTGTCCAAACCTGGGTATATAATGAAATATTTAAGAGAAACTTATTTCCTTTTCTTTGACACCAATGACAACAAATTTTTTCAAAAGTATAGTTGTTTTCAGTACATTATTTTTCAAAATATATTCCATGAATTACATTTAAAAACCTCATCAATGACTTGTATACATTTAATGATTCACTGTTAGCAAACTGATACTTGCATATAACTTATGCACTTTTTGTGCAAGGTTAAAAAAGAACATGCATCAGACATCGAAGAGAGAATTTGAATTGACACCCAGTGGTCAGGAGAGGAACTGCAGCATGTTCTAATGGACAGTGAATTGGGTGCCCCAGACCATTGCTCCAGACGGGACTGCATGGGAGATTGTACAGTTGGGCTGGGGAATTCGCATGGCCTCAAATGTCATAAATCCGACTTCCACTGCCAATCTGTGGTTGGCTGGAATGTAATGTTGGATGACACTATATCATCTGATTTGGGTGAGTTGTAGACATTTATATGCACACACAGAGTCATGTTAACTATGAACATGCCTACTGTAGCTAGCGTAAAAGAGTGTCTTAGCCGCCCAAGATGTGTCACTGGTTTTATTGCAGACTTAACTATCGAGCATTGACTGATAGGAGATCACTATGAGAAAGAGGAAATTGTATATACTGTACATAAAGATATTGATTCTGTAAATCGTATTTTTTCTTACATACATACATACTATAATACATACATTGAATCATACAGATGGGTAGTTATTTTGTACTGTATCTTCAATATCTATGTGCTCAAGCTTTTTGCAAACTACACAAACCTTTAATACTTTAAATAATGTTATTGTAATACCTGTAAAATTCTGCACATACAATACACTGTTGGATTTACCACAGAAGCTGAAGCAGGAGTGGACAAATTTAGCCCTTCTACTTTCATTATTCAGCGTTTTTTTTCCCCCCCCCCTGTGGAATGAACCCCTCTAAATATTTTGGATCAGCTGCAAACACAGATACCTAAATGTTGCTGTACAGCTGTCCTCCAGGTGTTACCCGAGGTGTTTCATTTAACACAGAAGAGCATGAAGAAGCCCTCAAGGAGTACCCAGGAATATGTCACAGCTTAGGAAGTACTGTGTCTGATATTCCCCCAAAACCTAAAGCAAACATTGTAGGCAAGGAACAGTCAGCGTCCTACATAAAATGGATTTGGAAGGAAAGCAGGGCGATTTCCCCCTGGGTGCTATCAAATCTTTACAGACAGCCAAGTACAAAGGCAACACAATCCTGTCCTCTTTGCAGGGGATAGAGGGAGCGGCAGGCCAGCGCACATTCCTCTCACTGGAGTTCTAGGAGTGCTCAATAAAAACAAACTGGAAAAATGGGTAAAATATGAATTTATTTCTGTGTTGATGGGTGTCCTCTTTTTGTACTGCCAGCTGTCCAGGTGATGCCAATAAGAATACACAGATACAGTATGCTTATTTAAGCGATATATCTATTTATTTTATTGGTTATGTGTAACCTGCAGTCACCCTTGTCATTTTCTCTTCAAATTTTGAGTGAATGTTTTATTATTATTCATATAATAATAATAACAATAATAATAATAATATTCTTCACATTTTAAATATAATGCAAAACAATGCCACCAATCATACACAAGATAGTACTAGCTGTATTATTATTATTATTATTATTATTATTATTAACAACAACAACAACAACATATAATATAACAACAATAATAATAATCAGGAGGGTCATACACAAGATATTAGTATTTGTATTATTATTATTATTATTATTATTGTTAACAGCATGTAAAGTAACTTATCTTTTTGGATTACTAGTAACTGTAGCCTTGGTTATGTTTCCACCACACCAGAATTATTTTTTTTCAAACAAATTTTTTTTTGAAAAATACATAAGCTTGCTTCATAGAACATTTGATTATATTTGATAGTTTCATTTGACAGACATTTGTGTGTTTGTAATGACTAGCCTAGAGAAATAAACCTTTTTTTAATACTGCAAATATGTCTGCATCATTAATATTTCACAGTCAGGCAGACTGACCTGCATCCATCAACAACAGGGCTCTTCAATGGGGTTGAATTTTTCCCCCTCACAGAGGTTTAGAGGTTACATGCACTTGAAAAGCAGACAGCAACATCTGAAAGGACTGAAGGACAGAGGTACTGCAACTCGTGACCTCCAAATGGTCTTCATTCCTTGCCGGTCCAGTGTGTGAAACATTTCTGTTGACACCCGGCAATGCAGCGTTGATGAGTTAATCTAGCAGCTGAGTGTGTCCTTTAACTACCCCCGGCTCCCTGCTGTGTTTCAGAAAAACCAACTTATCTCGGTGGAAAAAAAGAAAAAGAAAAAAGAAAACCATAGGAACCTGGCCATAAATCTGGGAGATACTTTTCTGAGACACTCAGTGGTCACCTCTCATTCCATTCCATCGCATCCATTGGACACGCTCAGGTATCGGCTCTCATCGAATCTCTTTTGATTCGGTCAAAAGTTGAACAAGTCCCAGCTCCTAATCAGGTATCCACTGTGACTAAAAACAGAGTATCACTGGCTATACGAAAGGATGTGGCATGACAATTTTGGCCAGTAGGGGCCGTCTGAATGATGGGGAGCTAAGGGGGCGGAAGGAGGGACAGAATAAAACTGATGTATGACGTGAATTTTAATAAGGGATCGTTTTTAACACACTCTATAAATCCAAGTTAGGAAAGTTTCCATCTGCACGTTGCCTTTTCAGCCGGGCTGTTTCGCATATCTCCCTGACATTCCCGGTACTGGCAAAAGTACATGGGGGAACGTTAGCACTGGATACTACTGCTGCATTTCTGGACCTAGTCCAGGGATGGCTGAGATCAGGGCAGTAAAAATAGCCATATATTCAGCCATGAATGTAAAGTCTACTCCAAGCTCGTGGCCTTAGTATACAATGCATCCTATTTCTGTCTTATCCTCTTTTTTCATTGACCAGTAATGCAAACGATATTTATCTTTAACAGTGTAATGCGTATCTATAAAAGAAAAAAGAAACTTGACAAAAATAACACTGATGTGTCTTTTCAGTTCTCTGGGTTGTCACTAGTGCTTGCATTTAATTCCTGAAGATGGACCCCTCCCCTCGAACATGTGTGAAATGTGTGCTGTTTTGCGAAATGACTTCCTTACAATCTTAGTGAGGGATGAATCACCATTCCAAGCTCTCCAGACATTGTAAAGGCAGTTGTTAAAATAACACAGTGCCACTTTGTTATCAGACCCTCCGTGGAACTGAACATTTAAGCATTCTGTTCTTTGAAAATGTGTGCCTGCGTTTTGTCTCAATGGTCAGCTCCTCCTTACAGACATGCGGGAGGGTGTATCTTCATGACAGGATGACACTGGCATTATAGCACTGGAGTCAATGGTGGGCTTTGTGGGCATATTCTCAAGTTCATACTCAACTACTGCACTGCAGGGTGGAGTGGCTGTGGAGTTCAGTAATGCAGAAAAAACACTACATTCTGAAGTTTAGAGTTGGTGGAGAACAAGAGGGTCATACACAGGATGACTAAATAACAGCCAATCATATTGCACTATATAGTACAAATTACAAATGCTATATTATTGTTATAATAATAATAAAATAAAAATAAATTAATAATTATTATTATTATTATTTTTATTATTAGCGTAATTGTGCCTAATCTTGCCACCTGTTCCCAAGCTTGCCATTCCACCACAGGCACTTTTTCCCTTGGCTTCTGCTCGTTTTGAACCCTCTGGTAATTTTGAACAGGTAAGAGTTCAAACATTGCAGCATAAAATGTCATATTTTCATTTTATTAATTACTTAGCAAATTTGTAACTACAAACAAAATCAATATGGGTGGAACAGACAGTATATTGCTAAAAAAAAAAACCAAACAAACAACGAAACATAACTGCCAAAATAATTTGGATAGCCAGTAATTGACATTTAAAAATGGGATGCACATTTAGTAGTAATAATAATAATAATAATAATAATAATAATAAAGTTGTTTTTCACATTTGAATACAATGCAATTTGATTAGCATGAAATTGTATACAGTGCCATGAAAAAGTATTTGCCCCCTTCCTGGTTTCCTTTATTATTGAATATTTGTCACACTGAATGGCTTCAGATCATAAGAAAATGTAATATAGACAAAGGGAACCTGAGTAAACACAAAACATATTTTAAAAATTATTGTTTCATTTATTTCATGAAAAAAGTTACAAAACCAAGTGAAAAAATCACCCCCTTAAACGTAATAACTGGTTGCAGCACCTTTAGCAGCAATAAACAATTCCTATGATTGGATATCAGTATTTCACATTGCTGTGGAGACATTTTAACCCATTATACTTTGCAGAAATGCATTAATTCAGACAAATTGGTAGGTTATTGAGCATGTACTGCTCATTTCAGGTCTTTCCACAGCATTTCTATTGGGTGCAAGACTGGACATTGATTAGGCCACTCCAGAACTTTCATTTTGTTTCTTTTCAGCCATTCACATGTGGATTTGCTTTTGTTTTTAGGATCATTGGGTTGCTGCATAACCCAATTATGATTCAGCTTCAGCTCAATGACAGATAATCGGGCATTGTCCTTCAGAATTTTCTGGTACAGAGCACAAATCAAACATCCACACACCATCACACTACCACCACCATGTTTAACTGTTAGTATGGTGTTCTTACTGTGAAATGCTGCATTGTTTTATGCCAGTGGGACCCATGTCATACAATAGGTTCCACTTTTGACTCATCTGCCCATAGAACATTATCCCAAAAGCCATAGCGAGATGAGCATTGACGTTTCTCTTAGTTAGCAGTTGTTTCCTTGCCACTCTCCCATGAATCCCAATCTCTTTCTTATCGTGGAGTCATGATCACTGACCTTAGCTGAGAGTAGAGAGGCCTTCAGTTCTTTGGACGTTCTTCTGAGATGTTTTGCCACTTCTTGGTTGACTTGTCGCTCCGCCCTTGGAGAAGTTTTGGCAGGCCAGCCACTTCTGGGAAAATTCATCACTTTTCTGTTTGGAGATAATAGTTCTCACTGTGGTTCGGTGGAGTCTTAGAGCCTTAGAAATGGCTTTGTAACCCTTTCCAGACTGAGATATTTCAATAAGGAATTTTCTCATCACTTTTGGAATGTCCTTTGATTGTGCCATGGTGTGCTTGTAGAAAGTGTGTTGTGACTACTGGCTGTGTTCAAGCCTGGTTGCGTTCAATCAGCTGAATCTAATTATCAATTAAATTTGGTTAAGTGGTTCATTGAGTAATTGAGGGGGCGATTACTTTTTGAAACAGGTGATTTGGGAGTTTGATTGAATAAATGAAATAATAATTTCAAAAATGTGTTTTGTGTTTACTTGTCACACACCAGCGTGACACCCCTGGGAGGGAGATACAGCAGTGACAGGGTACACCGTTGATTGCCGCATGGAGAGAGAGAGCAACAAAGACAAAAGAAAGCAAAACCGAATGGCAACGTTTCAGTTCCCTGCTCGTAGCTGACCAGATTTTCAACTGGCCAGCTCCTCCCATTTTTAAGCAGCAGTTCACTTTTCCTCGTTTAAAAAAAAAAAAAAAAAAAAACCCTAATTAAACGCAACTCAAATAAATAAACTCACTCTTGATGTTAGCTCCTGGTCTACGCCCCGAACTGTGGAGAGCAGCACACCTTTAACGCAGCCCAGGTGCGTGTGCTCTCTCCACCAGCTGGCGCAACCGAGACCAATCCGCCTCTCTGCCGAACTGAATGCCACATCACTGTTTCCCTTTCCCACTGTGTCCCAACATGCCCCCTTGACCTGGGGACATGGTCAAAAGATGGCTTGATGGCAGGCTAAGCAAGTTAGCATTAGCTCAGATTCATACGAGTAATTCATTTGTTCCAATCTCCTTTACCATTATGTCAATCGTTCTTTAACTTAATGAGTACAAGCATTGTGTATTCATGAATAGTACCAAGTTTGAAGATGATCAAATAACAAATGTACAATACCATAAAAGGATAAATAAACCAACTCTAGTTTGAATAGCATGAAAGTATTGTAAATACACTGCAACGGTTGGATGGACTTTTGTAAAATGATTGCATTACAGTGAAATTTTTTCACTTGGTGCTTAGACAGTGAAATCATTCCTTGCATTATATTTACAAATTACTTTTACAAAAAGCATTTATAAACTAAACTAAAGCAAAGGTTCTAAAAAAATAAACTTCTCTCTCATGTGCACATGCTACTACCACAATGGGCAGTGTGCATTTACATTACATTACATTACAGGCATTTAGCAGACGCTCTTATCCAGAGCGACTTACACAACTTTTTACATAGCACTTTACATTGTATCCATTTATACAGCTGGATATATACTGAAGCAATGCAGGTAATACTCCAAGTACAAGCAGTGTCTTACCTGATGAACCTGCGACTTCGGTTACAACCACCTACCCAGTGCCTCTCCGTCCGTTTTGCATTCACAAAACTTTACTTAAATGTACTCTCTTTTGCTTTATTTTATTCTAAAAAAAAGTTCTAAAGAAAAACTAATGTCGGAAACATACAGCATATGTGTGCAATCTCTATAGATGCATTCTCCCCCCAAGGCATGATTAGCCAAGAAATACAAAAGCAGTAAAGTGTTGGGTTTGGCAGTGTGCTTGTGGCTCTTTGTATATCATCAATCACTTTTATCATAAACAAAATTAATTCCCCAAATAATTACTACCATAAACTAAAAAAAAAAATAAATAGGTGTAAGGAAAAAAAAAATCCTTTTTTGTAAACTGAAATAAAAAAATTGTTTTATATTAAACTAAAGCTAAACTAAAACTAGCAAACTCATTTTTAAACAAACCTACTGAAAACAACATAAACATAAAAACTAGTTAAAACTGCTTATTCTGATGGGTTAGTTAATGCAGTTAAAATCAACAGTCTTTCTCGGCCTATAATTGTATTGAAAAACATTCATGTTAATAATTATGAATGTTCCGCAACACCTTAACTTTCCTTAAATAATAAAGCATTCTGAATAGCCTTCTGTTCATATGCATTTACTCATGCTTCTAAACACATGTAGACTTTGATCATACCAAAGAACAAATTCAGATTTAAAAAAAAAAAAGAATAATGAGTGCCAATTTTCAAATCTGATCGTGCGCTTTGTGAATGAGCCCCAGTGTTCCCAACTCAAATCCGGAAAGTATTTGACGGATGCGAAGCTGAAGAGGTCCTCGTTTACTGGCATGCCTACAGACACATTCAACAGCCAGCTGTCCCTTTCGCCTTGGAGTGCAACCCTCCTCCAACACCAGCAAATGTGAGCAACAGGGAAGGGGGTAAACCCCCCTGAATCAGAATCATGACCTTTAGCTTTACCTTTTTTTCTACCATCACAGTAAATATTCTTCAGTACATTTACTTCTGTGAATGAGGGTGCTGGTGCGTTTAGCTTTAGGTGCAGGTCTGTGTAAAGCCATTTCTCGATTTGATTAGGAAAGTATTCACAGGATGTGGGGCTAGGTAGTTTCTGGATTTCTGGGCATGCAATTTATCATAACTATCAAACAATAGGATACAGAATGAGAACAGATGGTCTGCCGCTGTAAATATGACACACTAGAAAGCTGCAAAGTTATGTAAAAAATGTTCTTTAAAGATTCTCATGGATTCTGTTGTTTTATTTAACTTAGCAACTACAAGCCAATACTGGGGTAGAAACAGTACAGTTAAAAAGCAATACAATCAATGTTTAATTTAGTATTTATTGTTTAGCTTATACATTTAGCATGTTTTCAGCCCTAAACCAATTGAAACCGATGTATGTATGTATGTATGTATGTGTACATAAAAATTTGGTTGAAAAGACTTCCAATGATAACAGCAAACAAGCATGTTGCCTGTGTAGGTCCATGGACAGAAACTTGATGTAGATCAAAGTGTTTAAAATCTCCACTTTGAGCACAGTGCCATTAGTGTGAGGTAACAAGCAGCACTCACATAGCAAGCAAGGCAATCTAGGCCATCACTTCACATTTGTTATCTGTTACTAGGATGGATAAGATTAAGTCTTCCTGTCGACAGGGTGATAAAACTTCCAGTCGCTGGTACTGTCTCTTCATCTCTCTGCCTGCCTGATGGAGACAGTAAAAACCCTTAAGAGCACATAATCAAATCCAGGGGGGAAATGTGATGCCAAAGGGCAATATATAAGCTATAAATAAAATTTAAAAAACAATTTTATTACTTAATACTACCATAGTATCGGCCTCAAGTTGGATAACTTGTTGGCCTCAAGTTATTTACATTGAATATTGATCATCCACACCATAGTTTAGCTTCCCATTATCCATGTTATCTTACACACTATATAGTTCATTTAAGTCTACAGTATAATAGTTATTTTATTGTTATTTTTGGTATTGTCAAGCTGTATTTTAAAATAGTGGTGTCATTTAACAATATCATGTAATATAGCTCAGCCATTTAAAAATGTAAACCAGTAATAGAGTTTAGAGATGACAGGGGGGGTGAATTTTACACCCAAGAAGCCCTCCTTCCAATAGCATGGATTTTCTCCATCAACATGTTATAAAGCATCATCCTCCTGGAATGTTCATTATCTGTTACAGCTTAAAGCGATGAAATATGAAGGCTTTTTTTTTTTCAAAAGTGACCTTTATGTTATAACCACTTCTATCATTCTCTCAGAAGAGATTAAAACTTTGACACAACCCCAAACCCATACAGAAAAAAAGAGTTACATGCATGGTGTGTGATGTAGGGCATTGTGCAAGTTTTGCATTGTTTCCACACCAAGCACCCTCACAGGTTTACATGTTAGAAATCAGGGGCAGTGTGGAAAATGCCTCTGCCTACAAGTGAGGATTAGAAACTTGATAAAATTGCCTGTTGGATTAGAAACACTCAGCATTTGAAACTGTCAAATGGCTTTGCGACAGGAAAACAGGATGATGTCTGTGAAGAATTTGGCAAATGGACAAAGGGAAAAAGATGACTGCATGGTGTGCACCAAATTGGAAGACAATATTGCTAGGTTGATTCCCGCTTTGGTTTAGCCCCCACTATGTTTATGAACCCACATTGATACTCAGACATCCCCCTACTGATGCCTGTCTCCTTGCCACTGCTCCTCATATAGAGAGCAGATGTTGTGGGATCCAGTAGTTTTGTGTCCTTTGCCTCTGGGGGCTTCCCTCGAAGAAGTTGTGAATGAGCACAGACCTTAAGCCAGTACTCCATCGTGATTACTTATTCCTGAGGCACTGGACTGTCGAAATCCCCCCCACTGATTGATCACCCCCCTGTCACCAAGTGGTTATAAATAAAGCCATCTGACACATCGCCGTCCCCCATCTCAGCACCTTCTCTTCTTTGGGGTGATTGGGATGCGTTAGCGCCATCTTTGTTCACCCACCAACTTCCCAGCAATGTGAGAATGCCCTTTTCCCAGTCCCACCCCCTATAAATGGATGGGGTGGCCTCTCCCACTACAGATTGGTGGGGCTTATAATGGCCTACATCAACCTGTGGAATGAACCAACTGTTGGATAAGAGTCATGGACAGGAGGGGGGTGGGGGAATTATTTTCTACTTATTATGACAGAAATAACAGAATATTAATATATGCATCAACACATTTTCCAAAATGCCTTTAGTAAATTTGTTTGTTTCCTGACAGTACTGAACATTGTGTCGTATACTGTTTGAAGGACTTTCTAATTTTTTTTTTTTTTTTAAATATCAAGGCCAAGGCTTTAGACTTTGGTCCTTGTGTCTCATTGTTGATTCTGAAGCAAGATGTCATTCCATACATTGCAGAAGCCTTCTGTATCAATCATCAGTGCCTGTGCAAACATCAATAACTCCCCCTTTGTAGAGGAAAATGATGAATGAGTTAGCATGCATTGCTGCAACAAACCCTATAAATTATTAATTGCAGGCCCTATAGCCTAGATATAATTTACAGATTCAACCGTGGGCTATGTCATTAGTCAACAATAGCTGCATTTCTACAATCAGGCTAGGCCAGGATGAGACTGGAGCTTGAATGACTTTATGTCTGATGCCTCCCGCCAAAGACTCTGACCTGGTTTGCTTCTCTACTTTCTGGCCTGGGAGGTGCTAACATCACTGTAAATACTTCCCAGGCAGGGCCTACATGGTGGTAATGTCCTAGTTCTACTAAATACCTATGACAACTTTGTTCTTGATCTGATTGGCCCAATGGAATAAAGAGGATTGAAACATTCAAAAACAAGCACCAAGAAGACATGACCAAAGAACCACTAAACCCTGGATCAGCCTATGGATGAGCAATAAGCACTGTAGGCACTAGGTTGCCCAACATAAGCCTTAACTGTGGAAATTCAGCTCGCGACTGGGTTTCCATAGTAAGTGATTAAGTGGAGTAAGATGTACATTCAGTGTCAACTTTTTAGGACCATAGCTGATGATCTGCCAGGGTGATATGCAGAAATACTAAAGATATATGAAGGAAAATGTAAGCAGTGTACCTTGGTGTCCATTAGTGTTTCCAAATCTCTCCACAACAGTTTGTTGTGGGTTGCTTTAAATCATAAAATAATCATGTATTTAACCCTGAATCAACTGTTTAGACTCTTGAAACTCTCTTTTGCGTGCATGCTTTTCAAGTGGGATTTGCTATCTTTTTATCAGTACAGGTGCTGGATATTGAGGGATCTAAAAAGCTATCCAAACCCTCTCCAAAAACATTATAAATTATTAAATTCCCATTAGAAATGTTATAATAGGGGAAAAAATGCTATTTTTGGTACACACACCTAAAAATGTAATTATACGATGTGATTATACTATATGTAATTAGAAATATAACTTTTTTCTGTACACCATGTATCTTTTGTTGCATGCCTAGAGATTTCTCTGTAGTGTTTCACAAATGTTGCTATTTATAATCAGTCAAAGGGAAATTTTATATTAATCTCATACATATCAGCATGCAGTAAATTTGTATAAGTACTTTCCATACCCATGGAGACACTGATACCCCACAGTCAACCCCATGTACAATAAAAAGATAATATTTCACCATCAGGAAAATGCTGTCAATGTTCTAGCTTCACAGAAAATTGGTGCATCAAACATAACATGGTGACTGAGCCGCCTATGAACGCTTATGCTACAGTATGTAAGACGTCCTCGTTAGAGAATAGCGCTAACCTCATGAAAGACAATTCCATTTTGAGTCATTAGAATTCTGACAAGGCTGGCCAGAACAAGCCACTATGATTGGCCATTAGCTATCAGTATTATTAGCAAAGGCTAACAGTTGTCGATTGTGACCAATGTGAATATAACAACATGAAAATATGGCAAAAGGCAAAGGTGAGGAGGACAAAATAACATAAATAATTAAAATATTTAAAACAGTAATAATCACATATTAAGCAGGACATCCAGCTAACTATTCTACAGGTGTGTTTTCTTCATACTGCTGATAGCAGCAACAAAATGAATTCTGAAGTGTACAGAAACGTATCTGCTCAAGTTCAAACAAATGCTTCCAAACTCACTGGATGGCCCTTCATCCTCCAGCAGGACAATGATCCCAAACATACTGCTAAAGCAACAAAGGACTTTTTCAAAGACAAAAACAGGAAAATTTCGAACTGGCTAAGTCAATTTCCCAATCCAAATCCAATCCAGTTGATCCTAAATCAAATTTTATATGTTGAAGAGAAAACTTAAGACACTAAGCCACCACAGCTACAGCACTGGCCTGGCAGAGCATCACCAGAGAAGATACTAAGCACCCTGCAATGTACATGGGTCATAGTCTTCAAACAGTCATTGCACGTAAAGGATAGATGGCAAAGTACTAAACATGACTACTTTCATTTTGATAACATTAATTTGTTCCAAACATTTGTCCCCCCCCCCCCCCCGAGTTGTATTTGTCTGATCCATGTCATCCTGACCTGTGAACTGTGGTATGATACTGACATCTCATGGTTCAGAGGAAAGTATATTCTATTTATATATCATCTCTGCTCCTCTGAAGTTGTGACGATGACCGTTGCTGCATGACAAGTATTGGTTATCCAGTGAATGGCAGTTCTGTGGATGAAAATTTGTAAAGAGAGGTCAAAAGAGAATGGGCAGACTCCATCAACCTAACAGAAAGGCCACAAAAGCTCAAAATACCAATTCAGAATCAATTCAACGCCACGGCAAACCTAACCTTGTTGTAAACCATTCTCACCCCATGTGCTATTGAGTTAGCATGGACCAAATTCCCGAAGGAATGTTTCCTGCACCTTGTTCAATCCATGCCGCACAGAATTCAGGCTGTTCTGGAGGAAACTAGATAGGTGTACCTAGCACTAGGGTTTGCCTTTCGAGAATTGTAACTATAAATATGACCAGTTACGGTGTGATAAAAGGTACCAATATCAGTGCAAATAGTTACTTATATTATTAACATTTCTCCATGAGATATGTCCAGGTTTAGTTTATCAGGCTTGGCTAGCTGTTTGAATCTGTATATTAGCTCCCCGGCAATCGTAAAAATACTTTTATGATGCAATGATGCTGCTCATCCAGTACTGGTGATACCCCTCCCTACAAAATCCCTGGCTTCACAGGCAACTTGTATGTGTGTGCTGTGCAGTGTTTGTTTGTTTTGGCGTGTTACTATAACATCAAGCAATAAAATTGATCAGGACCTCCCTACCTACTGACACCCACAAGGTTATTGTAGGAGACTGGGGGACAGGAACTGTGAGCCTCATTTAGAGTGCTGTCCGAGTGTATTTGCGTCCAAAACTGAACCGAGCCCAAGAGAATAGTACCCGACCCGATAGGAGCTCGACGAGCAGTCTGTATTTTGGTGTCCGAACCGAACCTGACCTGACGCAATTTAAAATATACATAGCTCACTGCCTAAAATCATTGATGTTAAGTACATAAGTATGTAATTCTAGCTATGTTGCAAACAATGGAGTGTGTGCGGGAAAGACGTCTGTCACTTTCCAACGCGCTGTTGCTGGCTGTAAACAGCAGACTCACTGATTCAGTTACAAAGTAACCACCATCAGCAAACCATTCTAGCCTTGCTTAGCTAGCTAGCTGCTATCGACAAGGTAAAAACGTTAGCCAAACATTGTTGCTAACGTTAGCTAAACATACCATAAGTATGTAATGCTAGCTACGTTATTTCTCAAAGGAGAGAGCACGCTGTAGAGAGCGATGTGGGGGAAAGACGTCTGTAACTTTCCAACGCGCTGCTGCTGGCTGTAAACAGCATTCAGTTGCTAAGTAAACATGCGCAGCAGAGGTAGTGACACAGATTCAACAAAATACACACCCATGTCGCACACGCAGGCAGGCAGCAGTACAGGCAAGATATCAAGTCATGTTATTGAATTAAATAAGCCACGCAATTAAAATTAATCTTAAAATAATTTAAATGAATATAGCTTAACCCTCCTGTTATGTTGCGGGTCAAATTGACCCTTTTTAAAGTTTGAAAATCTAGGAAAAATACTTAAAATTATTTTTTCAGTATGAAACTTCTTCTACTGGCCTTAATTAGTGTAATCAACATTCTAAATGAAAATGGTTCATTTCATGTATTTGCAAACCCCCCCTGTATGTTTATATCACTGGGAACATTTTTGCTGTACCTAAAAAATGAACAGAACAGGAGGGTTAAACATGAATACCATCATAACCGAACCCGATCGAGTTTGAGCGTTAACAGTAAATATTCGGTCTGACCCAACCCGAACCCGTTGGGTCCCTTCGGGCCTGGGTCGGGTATCTACACTCTAGCCTCATTCACAAAACTTCTCTTTATTCTTACTTTTGTTCTTAAAAATGTTCCTATGTGATTTACATAAACAAAACAGCCATGAACAAATACAGATAAGAAAGAAAAAAAAAGAATGCCTAAATGTTCTTGGAAACGTTCATATGTGCAGTTTATGATCAAATGCGATTGTACACTTTTTTCGTGAATGAGGCCAAATGTGAGAAAATGTGTGTTGGATGTTGGTTGCTTTATGGGAAGACAGTGTGAATCAAGTCTCTGAATCCAATGGTGGGATTTCTAACAATGCGTCCTTGATAAAACATTTTACAGAGAAATACATGCAGAAGCACAGAAATCATACTTCAGATTATGAAGCTAATGTACTTCACTGGCATGTGAATATATAGGTTATGTGCATGTGATGGGCTCCAATTAATTGTAGGACTTAAGCCCTGCTAAACAGACAGATGTACAGCGAGATAGTAGTCAAACACAGCGCACAGGGTTTCACACTGTTTTTTTTTTTTTTTTTTCCCCTGGTGTCATTCATCGCTGCAATAGAATGTGAAAGTTCATCATTCTTGAGATACTTCTGAAAATATAAACATATTTTCTAATGTCGCCACACTGCATTGTCTTTAAAAAAAAAAAATTGCAGGCCTTAAAAATCCTCTGAATTCTCTTTACATAGCACATGGCCCATGGTTTAATTCCGGTGTCAAAACACATGGAGCAACAGCCAACTCACAAAAATAGTTTAATAGACAGCACACAAGCTGGTGACGTTCAGCGCGGTACAAGGATGGGGGATAATTCTGCCCAGGCATATGGGTTTGTGAAGGTTTGAACATGTGCCACCTGGCAGCCACCCATACCGGAGGTTGGCTATAGTCCATAACCTTACTTCCACAGGCCGGTAATGCTTGCTGCTATTTATACTGTAAGAACAAATGGTTGCAACAGGTTGCCTTTTTTTTACAGTGGCATTAACAAGCACAGATTTTTAACAAAGCACATACTGGACTCCTGGCCACATTTTTTGGCATGGGCTCATGAGTGCTTGGGATGGCTGCCTTGTGCTGGGAGAATGGGATTGTTTTGCGGGGTGGGGTCTGTTCCTTCAACTGAGCTGGATCATCACGGCGACTGGTAATGCTGCACCCTGGTCCTGCCATAGCACAGTGTGGTGACCACACTTTCTCTCTCATTGCATGCCCTCTGAAATACAGTGACTGGGACATCTGGATATCTGGCACATTATGACTGGGTGGTCAGCAGGTTGCTTCATGAAGAAGGACCTCCATGAATTCTCATCCACAGCATATACATTGGAGGATCGTCTTGGTGTCTACAGAAGGTGTGACATTCAGAACTTTACTCAGGATTCTAGTTCAGTCTCAATGCTTTTGTGAAAATTAGACAGCAAGCAGTGCCATGAAAAAGTGTTTGCCCCCTTTATGATTTTCTCTATTATTGCACACTTGTCACACTGAATGATTTCAGATCCTTAGACAAAATATAATATTGGACAAAGGGAACCTGAGTAAAATTATTTCATTTATTTAATGAAAAACATTATCAAACACCCATATCACCCATGGGAAAATTTTTTTTTTGCCCCCTTAAACCTAATAACATGTTTCAGCACCTTTAGCAGCAATACATTCCACATTTGTTGTTCATAGGATATTATCCCAAAAGGCTTTGGGATCACCAAAGTGCTTTTTTGCTAATGTGAAATGATCATTGATGTTTCTCTTGGTTAGCAGTTGTTTCCACCTTGTTACTTTCCCAAGAATCCCATTTTTGCCCAGTCTCTTTCTTAATTGTGGAGTCATGACTACTGATTTTGCTGAGGCTAGAGAGCCCTGCAGTTCTTTGGAGGTTCTTCTGGGATGTTTTGTCACTTCCTGGATGAGTTGTTGCTGTACCCTCTGAGAAATCTTGGCAGGCTAGCCAGCCCTGGGAAGACTCGTCACTGATCCAAGTGGTCTTTTGGAGATAATGAGTCCCAGAGCTTTAAAAATGGCTTTGTAACCCTTTCTAAACCAACATATTTCACAAACTTTTTTCCTCATCACTATTGGAATATACTTTGCTTGTAGAAACTTTGTGGTGACTACTTCAATCTGATGGTAAGGTTCAATATGAGTGAGGCTTATAGATAGGGGTGGCATAGCTCAGGAGGTAAGAGCGGTTGTCTGGCAGTCGGAAGGTTGCCGGTTCGATCCCCCACCCTGGGCATGCCGAACTGTCCCTGAGCAAGACACCTAACCCCTAATCGCTCTGGTGAATGCGAGGCATGAATTGTAAAGCGCTTTGGATAAACGCGCTATATAAATGCTGTCCATTTACCATTAGATTCAGCAGGGCTGGCTGCAATCACGCCTGACTGTGTTTAATCAGCTGAATATAATTATCAATTAAATTTGTTGATTGAGTAACTAAGGGGACAATTGCTTTTTCACATTGGTGATAGGAGTGTTTGATAACTATTTTTCATTATATAAATTATATAATAATTTTTTTAAATGTGCTTTCTGTATACTGTTTCCCTTTGTCTAATATTACATTTTACACTGCAGTCTAAATATCTGTAATCATTAAGTGTGACAAATATGCAATAATAGTGGAAAACAGTAAGGATTGAAATACTTTTCCATGACACTGTATATGGCTATCTAGAGTGGGTTATGGAGAAATCTCACACTACAGACCAGATAGAAAACGAATCAATGTAGAGAACCTTTTTTTTTGACAGTTCGCCAAGTAGTTGGCTTTGAGAGATGTCATGGCTTTGGGACTCAGACTTCTCCTTTAATATGTTTTGAACAGGTAATTCTACAAGAAAATGATTGTATGTGTCAATAGAATTAACTCCATTATAGGAATAATTATGGACAATAGTATTGCAGTGATATCGTCCTTACATATACACTGTTGAACTCAACACAACAGAAAGGCAGAATGTTTTCAGATAGTTTCATTCATAATTCCTCAGTGTGTCAAGTGGTAAATGCACTTACTGTTAAGCCAGCTGGGGTTCCTTGGTTTATCAATGTTTAACTGTAACTCCACCCAATTACAGAAAGGTTTCCCACAGGCTGCCAATCGCGCAACTATTTTTTGGGTATGCTGCCATGTACAACACAGTTGCCTGTGGTGTAAAAAACAGTCCCTTATGCATGATAGCATGTGCTTCAACTGCAGTGCTCATTCCATGGATAAGAGTGGTATAGCAGTGACTTAGGAGACACAGCTGATAGCATTCAGGAATAAGGAAGAAAAAGAAAAAAGGAAAACTACATTTATAATTGATGACACAAGGGGGGTAGACATGATGGGGGTTTAAATTTGGAGAGAGGGATATGGAAATTTGTCAGATAAATTGTTTACGTGCACCAGGCACATGTTTGGTGTCCATCATGTGCTAATCGGTGCCTGCCTGAACTGATGTGGATTGTTGCCATGTTGCAGAATGTTGTGGAAAAGACACTTAAGATCACTAGCACTGCAATAAAAAAAAACGGATGTAAAACAGCCCTTCCAGCGGCCGTTCCACAGGACTGGTGAAGGCGGCAGCTATCATTAAAGTTTAAAGAAAAACGTTTAGGGCACTGGCTATTTCCATCCGCCACTTGGGCGGTGCAGACAAGGCTCAGCTTCATTTTATTAAGCGGTAAACAGATTTTGATGGGTTATATATAGACTTTGCAGAATTTTGTGGCTTCTGGCCAAATTGCCATGGGATACCATGACTAAATATGCTGGTTCGGAATAGCGCTTGCGCTAATAAGGTGCCAAGAAGAAGGGGAAGATGAACCCATGACCCAAATTCTTAAAGTTGCCTGTACCCCTGAAAAGGGAGCTTGCTTTGCTGTTGAATGGAGGGGGAGCCCGTTGACAACGGAAACACTGGCTGCCTCCTGCCCCAGGGGTCAGGGACACATGCTCACCATAATGAAAGCAGTGAGCATCTCTCAACAGGGGGTAAAAACAACCGAGTCCCTCCCCACTCTCTCCGTCCAGCTTTGTTTGCCACCTCACATTTGCTGTCTCCAGCATTTTCTGTTTTACAAGCTCTTCACACTGTGTAGGCGGCCGCAAGGGGCATGTCTTTATTTTTTTTTATAGCCTGGTGCAGACATCATATTGTGGATATATTGGACAGGGAGTGCAGACAAACTGCTATAATTCACTTGTCATTTGGCCGTGCAGGTATAGGAAACTTTTTATAGTATAATGTAGCTAATATAATTCTTATCTAATCAATGTTTCACACAGTGTACAACAGTTACAATAAAGGGATGAAAACCTTTATTTTCTTCCCATTTCGAAATGCCAAGCGGGATATATATCAGTGCTTCATTTGCAACTCCACAGACTTTGCAGTCACCTGATCAACCAACGGTGCTTAGGTGTGAGTGGCACTGTCATCCCAGCCAATTAAGGGCCTTATTTACTAATGATTTGCGGTGTTTTTATAGATGCTAACTAGACAAATAGCATTTTTCCCTATTTACTAAGGTGTTGCTCTGGAGATTTGCACTGGTTAAATGAGAAAAATGCGGCATCCCAAAAATTTGTGTTTGGGTTAATGGATATGTATTTTAGGGCATTCTGATGATAGACCACAAAAAAATGTAATTGCATCTGTTTCTTAAAAGTGGGTGTTAACTTCTTTCACAAGTCACAAGATCAGAATGGCCGTTCCTAAGAGGAAACATCGTCAGCATGTTAGAGCAAGGGAAAGTCCCGTAAATGTAACTGATTGGATTTAGATTTTTTTTTTTAAATGGACGCACAAGCAACTTTGTATCTTACTGTGAAGTGAGTTGTGGTAACGTCCAAACAGACGTGGAAAGCTGCTTTTGTCTATTTCTTAATACCCAGGTAAGCTTTTACAAAGCAAATTGCTGACCATATGGACCAATCTGGTGTGTGCTTATAATAAATGCACGAGACCAGGTAACTGTTTCTTTTCCATTAGCATGGCATCTAGAAGATGAGGATATGTCAACACAGCAAGCAAATTAGCTGAACACATTTAACATATATCTCCAAACTTACTTAAAAAGTCATATTGATAAGTAAAATGAACATGTATTAAAGAAAATAAATACCATTTAAAATGTCTAAGGTCTCCCCAAAAGGACACTACACATAGAGGGTTGTTAACCCCATCTAGTGTCCCTAATGTCCAATTCTGTAGCCCCCTCCATAACCTCTCTGTGGGCGGTATGGTGGTGCAGTGGGTAGTACTGTCGCCTGCCAGCAAGAAGGTCCTGGGTTTGAATTCGGCCTGGGCCCTTCTGTGTGAAGTTTGCGTGTTCTTCCTGTGGCCGCGTGGGTTTCCTCTGGGTACTCCGGTTTCCTCCTTCAGTCAAAGACATGCAGGTAGGCTAACTGGTGACTCTAAAATTGCCTGTAGTTCATTGTTTATTCCCATTCTCCATGACATTTCCAGTTGGTCTCCCCTCTGAAAATGGTATATCTCCCAAAATATTCAACAATATGGGCTGCTTCTGCTGGAGCTAATGTGGACCCTAATAAATGAAAAAAAAAATATGCAATATGCAAACAAAAGAATACATGCAAAAGTACAAACTAACATCCTGAGAGCAAAAAATAAAAACAATAACAAACGATTACTTTTTCAGTTTTCAGATTTTTTTGTGGGTGGATCTGAAATGAGGATGATGAACACAGTATTGTAAACAGAGATGTGAAAGTAAATCATGTCAACTTTATATATTAAGACATAACTAACCCTCATCTAGTCCACACCAAGTCTGAACAGTACAAATAATCTACCCTCATGTGACTCATAACACACAAATTTTACTTGATTTACGTGATTGTTTATTCAATTAAATAGAATCCAACATGTAGAATCCATGTGTGGAAAAAGTGCCCTTACTGCTGCCATATCAATTTAGAAGGTGATAATCAAGTGCACACAAATAGTTGCTCATCACGAAAGTATACCTCCTGTATATAAAAGCAGAGACTTTGACAGTTTGGTCTGGAACATTAAGGTTTGTTATGATACAGCAAGGACCAAAGATGTCTGGAATGATCTCAGAGAAGCAACTGTTGCTCCTTATCCGTCTGGGAAGGGTTACAATGCCATTTCCCAGAAATAGGAAATCCATTATTCCAGAGTAAGAAAGATAATTTCGCAGGAGCGTGTGTCCCAGAAAATTCAGCCCAAGATTGGACCATATCAGGGTTTCCCCCAGAAAAGTTGTTAGGCCCGGTGGCAAGTATCTTTTGACAGGGCCCAGCAGCCCGGCGCTTTTGATGGGGGCCCGGCGCGGGCCTGCGACAGACTGAGGGCAGCATTAAGGTAGGGCCCTATAGTTTC
This sequence comes from Anguilla rostrata, assembly GCF_018555375.3. Classification (NCBI taxonomy): domain Eukaryota; kingdom Metazoa; phylum Chordata; class Actinopteri; order Anguilliformes; family Anguillidae; genus Anguilla; species Anguilla rostrata. The sequence goes on along the minus strand of NC_057939.1, from coordinate 37,622,131 downwards.
TGTGATAACAGAATCACGGACGGAATCGCAGAATTGAGAATTTAAAAACAGATTCCATAGGGCCCTACATTAAGTCAGTGCTAAAAGTTGACTGGAGATTTGAAAATAGGACTACGTAATGTGAATGTTGTTATAAATAAGTCATTTATTCAACACACATTTTTAAAAATCAACAACTATTTACAGCATAGCAGTCTTACATAGAATCTGACAACAATGTACAGTCTTGGAATGCTGTGGTTTCAACAACAACAATTAAAATGTATTTAAAGAAATTAACTTTAAATAAATAATATCAGTTTTTGCACTCTACAAAAAACTTGAAAAAAGTTCTGATTGGCTACTGATTCTTACAGCCTTGGAATGCTGGGCACATTTCAACAACAACAAAATAAATTAAATTAAAATAAATAATATCAAGGTTTTTGCACTCTATACAAAACGTGTATTCAAGTCCTGATTGGCTACTGAATCTTACAACAAGCCTTGGAATGCTGGGCACATTTAAACATTTAAAAAACTGTCTAAGGTTTTTTGGCTTTTACAGTAGGCTACCTTTCCTCCTTGACATTATCCCTAAATGGCACAAAGTAAGTATCTGTGTTACTGACTGTTTGGCTAGCTAGCTAAGTTAGCTACATGACCACGTTGTCATAAAATTTTTCCCAACCGTAAAAACTGCCTGACTTGTTTACATTTTGCACAGATGTCGCTCCCCAGTAAATCTATCGTTGTTTCCATCGCAGCACTTTAGACACAAGCAATATAGACAAAATCTTGAAATTTCTTCTTATCGTGAAGAAAGCCTGACCCTTAATCGTAGCGTTTTTTCCCCAAAGATGGTATTTCTAGATATAGCCTAATTCTGCCGCTGTGTTAACACATTTATACGGTTGCCGGTCAGGTACTCTTCACCATAAGAAGAAATTTTAGGATTTTTCCGATACTACTTGTGTCGAAAGTGCTGCGATGGAAACAACGATGGGTTTACTCTGTAGCCACATCTGTCCAAAATGTAAACAAGTCAGGCAGTTTTCACGGTCAGGAAAAATTTTATGACAACGTTGTCGTGCACATCAATGTCATCAAGCTAACGTTATTAATAAACAAGTGAAGTTGTTATTTTGATGGTGATTAATAAGTCATGTAATGTTACAATATATTGAACGTTACATTCATGCTACTATTTTAACATTACCTACACACTGCTTAAGTTAACATAAAAAGAATGTACTTACAGACGAGATGAAGTGATAACGCAGTTTGTAACGAGGTTAGTTAGCCTACTAAATAAGAAATTGTGGCTTGCTATGTAACGTTAGCTTGTGATAGTGGGAAGCATCAAGTGTTGAACGTCACTCTACGCACAATGCGGGTAAAGAACACTGATCTCAGACCTGCTTTCCTACAGTGCGTTCGCGTTTTAACCAACAGATGTCGCTGGTGAGCTTTTCAACCGAGCCGCCCCACTGTAACTGTAGTTTAAAAAACTTTAAAATACATTTTATTTTATTTTTTTTAATTCCCCGATGCTTAGGCCCGGCGTGGGGTCAACTTGGGGGGGCTTGTGATACACTGGCGGAAACCTTGCATATGATGTTCCAAGGAATTGCAAAGAATCTTAAATCTACATCCAGGGATCTACAGGAATACAAATAGAGACAGAGCGCAATTAAGTCCCGCCCACACCCGGAGGAGAAAACAATCCATCGCTCTCAATTGACTGTATTGCGTGAAGGTGCCTCCTTGTCACTTCCGTCTGCTAGCAAACAACAGAAAAATGCCTGTGTGGTGGGATGCACTACCAACAGGTTAAAGAACCCAGAACTAAGTTTTTATAAGCTGCCGAACCGAAAAACTGAACCTTTAAGAAGACAAAAGTGGATACAGGCAATAAGACGTGAGGCATCAGCAGGAAGAATGGGAAAACTGTGGGATCCTGACATAATTGCACACGTATGCCTATGTGTGCAACAAGCAATCAGCTTTCACTGGATACTCTTCTCATGCCAAGCTTTTATTAAATCTTTTATAACATTGGGGATGTAACTTTCATAAAGCTGAGGCTATGTGCCTTGATTATTATTAAATAAGTTACAGTTGCTAATTTGACCAGACAAACTGTAGAGGTTGAAGCTAACTAAGCTATGCAAGGCCTGGTTTTGATCTTTGTTAGGTTAAATGATGATCTTATCTGGTGATTCGATCAAATAGTTGTAAATTTCAAAGTATTTCACTTCTGGCCATTCAGTGGGACCAAGATAAGGAGAAGGGACACTGAGATAGACCGACAATATTGAGTTTGTCACAGGGTTCGTACGGTCATGAAAAACCTGGAAAAGTCATTGAAATTTAAAATGCAATTTCCAGGCCCTGGAAAAGTTATGGAAAATTATATTTTTTGAAAAGTTTTGGAAAAGTAATGGAAATATAGCTAAAGTTGCATCAAATATAATTACTAATTAATCCAATCATAAAAATAGTATGCATAGTAATAAAACGTAAATTGGCACGTAACCTTCGCGGTATGGTGGTGTGAGAAGTTAATTTGGTCTGGCTCAGTCTGTTTACAGGCATGCCCAACACGCACGCTTCTGCTAATGTAGCAGTTAGTAAACGTAGGCCCTACTGTGCCGACAATATGCTAGGGAAGTGCAGCTTCAATTATATATCAGGGCTCGAAATTAACTTTTTTACTTGGTAGTACTGGTGGTCCCAACTTCAAAAAGTTAGGAGCACCCACGAAAATGTAAGGAGCGCCAACAATATATGCAATAGATTTTTTATTGGTAAAAAATGACAATATAACAGTACGGTTTACAAGTAACAGTTAAACTGTCACGCCTAAAATGTGTCGACTCTTCAAGGAATTGCGTGTTATGCATTCAAACGACAAAACGCTTCTTGTCACATTCATACCGCTAATTAAATCAACCGCCAGTATACTGCGTTGGAGAAATTAGCTGTTTCAACCAGGTCGCTACACAAACACTAAGTTAACGTTTCAAAAAAAATGCCGTAATCCTTCGCTTCAACTTTTCAGCTTTCGATCGAAAACGCTAATAAATTGAACATAAACTTTTGTCTTCAGGTAACATTAGTTAACGTGTTAGCTCTCTGTGTCGCGTGACAGTAGAGTGCAGAGAAAGGGAGTGATTGAAGGCTAATATTAACCAATTTAAAATCAGCATTAAAGGTAAGAATGTCAAGCTCACGACTGGTTAGAAGGGTCATCGTCAGCTCACAAGGCACATACTGAGTGTACTACCTGGCAAATGTACAGAGAAAGAGACGTTCGGCTAGAAAAATAAAAAAGGTCGCACCAGCACAATTATTTGCACTGGCACAGATGCTCCCAATTATATTTCGAGGTCGCACAGATTAAATTTCGGTCGCATATGCGACCAAAATGGTCGCAATTTCGAGCCCTGTTTGAGACATTGACAAAAATGTTAAACTATTCAAATTAAAATGAGAGAATGTATCTAAGTGTGTCTGTCTGGTGTTTATTTGTTTTAGAGAGGCACCATATGTTTCAGATGCAAACCTAATTTTACTTAGTGTTACAATAAATAATTTTAAATCGTCCTGCTGAGATAGTCATTTGTTTTGTTCATGGAAATTCAGTTAAAGGTTGTGGAGAAGTCATGGAAAAGTCATTGAAAATCATTGGTGAAAAAGTGTATGAACCCTGTTGTCAATATACCTTTTCCTCTCCGGTAGACATAGGGTGCTAAAATAATCCTTTGACATGCTGAAATCGAATGTTTTTAGCTAGCTACAGGCATTTTGTTAGCGTTTCAGCCCTTGGTTGCATATTGTGGCACCGATTGTTTTCCCCTCCGGTGGGTGTGGTTTCCAGTGTATGACGCGTTGTGCTCTGTCTGTATGTAAAATTTAATGGCTCCCCCATTTTCTAAAAACAGAAAAAATATGGCTGGGAGAAAACCCTGTCTCTATAGAAAGAACATTGCAGCATGGCTTAGATTCACAAAATTGCACCTGAATTAACCACTAGACTTCTGGAACACGTCCCTCTGGACATGTGAAACCAAAGTGGAGTTATTTGGCAGTAATACACAATGCCATGTTTGGCAAAAACCAAACATCGCATATTGCCACAGTAGTCCATCCATCATGCAAGGGGGTGGATGGGTGATGATTTGGGGCTGTTTTGCAGCCACAGACTTGGACACATTACAATCATTGAGTCCATCATGCATTCCTCTCTATACTAGCATATTCTAGAAGAGAATGTGAGACCATCAGTTCAACAGCTAAAACTTGACTGAAAGTGAATCATGCAACAGAGCACATATAGTATATCTATGACTGAATGGCTGAAAAGAATTAGGGTTTTGGAATGAAAAACGATGCAGATTTGCCCTGTTTTCTGTTGGATCTGTAAGTAGCGTTACTTTTTGCCAGTTACATTAGGCAGCTAGATGCTCAAGGTTGGGTAGCTTTTCTATTAAATTCTGTTCTCCCATCAAGATGTCTTCTCCTATGCTGTCACCATGTATAGTTGCTAGCTTGGTAATTCACCTGTATTCATTTTGATCAGGGAAAATGGATTCAATACAGCATGCATGCTATCTGGCTAAGTGTAGCCAACTTCACTAACAAAGTTAACTATGTTACTAACAAAGACTCCCATCCTCATCAGGGTTCACTGATGATAAAACATAGCAAAAAATGATACCTAGGCATCGGTAGTTCTCCTGTATTTATTTTAATCAGGATAACTGAATTCGATACAGCATACATGCCATCTAGCTACATGTAGCCAACTTCACTAACAAAGCTAACGAAGTTGATAATCAATAATCATATGACCCATGTTACAGTGCTTCCAATGTGGAAAATGACGCTAAATTAATATGTATTATTTTAAACTTTATACCTCAGAAATTTAACCATGTTTACAAAGATTTTATTTGGTAAACGCTTTTATCCAAAGCAATGCACTATAACTGCATACTTAACGTCGTTGGAACAACTACAGAACACAGATCAGAGAAGGTAGCTACAATTCACACAATGTACCAGTTATCCATTGCCATGACTATATACATAGTATTTTGTATTTCAGAAAATAAAAAAGCTAATATTTGGAAAGGCTACGTATAACTTCATGAAAAAGTGAATCCCTTTATATGAAGTATGTTAGACCTATAGCATTCCAATGTTACTTATTCCACACACAATTCCATGTTTACCTCCCAGTTCTAACTAAAGAGAATAGCAAAATACCGGACAAGGAAAACACAAAATAGCTGCAACAGCACTACAGAGTTGCTACCTTACGATGTTCCCACACGCTAAAGGGTGCACTCAGCATAAAGTTTGTTATAACACTCTCTAATTACTGTTATATAGAATCATTCATGTTATTAAAATGCAATTTTCTTTATCTCACCACTTTGTTTAACATTTTGCTTGTAGCCCTCTAGATTGTGTCCTCAACGGAGGTGTGGGTGGGATTGAGGACAGAAAAGGAGACTTAATTACAAACAAGTCTAGAAGGGCCACCTAAATAGTATGCCTTTATCATCATCATCATCAAGGTGCAGTTTAAGATTTTGCATTTGCACATTTATAATAATATTATATTATTATTATTAATTATTATTATTACTATCTATACCTGCTTATTCCGGGCAGGGTCACCAGGGATGCTGGAGCCAATCCCAGCATGCATTGGGCAAGAGGCATATGGGCAATTTCTCCAATTAGTCTCCAGTTAGCCTTACCTGCATGTCTTTGGACTGTGGGAGGAAACCGGAGGAAACCCACGTGAACATGAAGAGAACATGAAAACTCCACACAGAAAGGCCCGGGCTGAATTTGAACCCAGGACCTTCTTTCTGTGACCCGACAGTGCTACCCACTGCACCACCGTGCCACTCTATTATTATTATTATTATTATTATTATTATTATTATTATTATTACTATTATTGTTATTATTATTAATTTACAAATGAAATAACACTATACTAGTAGGACACTATTTTGCGTGTTTTCATGGGGTGGAAATGAAACATGGACTATCCTTACTTTAGCCCATAAAGGACATGCACCTCCATGTAACGGGGAATGAATGGGGAAGTTGAAAAATAAAGTATGCTTTCGTATCACTTGTGACATGTTATGCTTGGACTGATGCCATCACATGCCAGGAAACTTCAATTAGAGTGTGGTACAGTATGTGGCCCCACATGCCTTTATTGGGGAACATTTTGGCAGGTGAGAGAAGCCAGTGTCCCCTTTCAGTTTACAAGGGCCTACCTCCCAGTGATGTGGTTGTGGAAGCCTGGCGCGAGGCAGAATCCGAGCCTCTTGCTGCAGGCAGATGCTTCTCTCTGACTCCCTCGCTGTTCTTTGTGAGACAGCTGTGCCGAGATTTAGATCTCGTAATTCAGCTGGTTGAAAGAGACAGCAGTTTGTTTCTCAGGAGGCTCAGCAGAAGATTTGGGTGTGTCCTGGGACGCATCAGCAGTGCAAACATAGTGGTGTTGCATGGTAAAAACAGGGAATGTATTCATTGGGCCTATGACTGCTGTAAAGGTTTTAGGGCATATGACTGACTTTTAATGTTGCTTTTGTTCTGCTACTGCTCCAGTTTTCATTTTGAGGGTTAGGCTAACTATTTTCTCAACCCCATGTTTTAGGGTTTGGCCAAGGACATGCAAAGTTAGCTCTTTTAATAGAAATAGTAAATACAGTATGTCTGAATCTAAACTACATAGCCACAATTTATTACTTGAAATTATACATTGGGTGGTCTCTGGCTTAGACACAGCATGAGAATGTACTGAAATATCTCAGCCACAAACAGAGATGTTGATTTTAGTATTTGATATATGATTTAAAATCATGTCAGGAAACGCAGTAGCGCACATTGGTTTTGAATAAATTAGAAATTCTGTGGGAGACATTTTATATTGCTCCACAGTAAACATATATAATATTAAGAGTACCATGAGCAGGAGGAAGATAAATAGGTAAATGTCAACCTTTTTTTGTTACCTCTGTTTCAAAAACACATTTGAGATTTTTAATCTTTCAAATTGGACCAATCCAGAGCAGACAACATTATGTCCCGCTTCCCTCCTGCCAGGCTGTTTTTCGGCCCGATGTGATGCCACATAGGGGATGTCACAAAAACAGCAAGTCAGGTGAGATTCCAAATCAATTTGTCAGCAGCAGGTGAACAGATTTGCTATTGCCATTCGATGAAAAAAAAGTGGTCTTCTTCAGGCGATTGACAAGGCAGCTGTGGCCTTTTCACAGAGATTTGGGACTGAGTCCCACTGACGGATTCCTGTGCTCGCTCAGCAATCTCAAGTGTCAGAATGATCCATCAGGTTTCCCCGATGTGGAATGTGTGTTCACAGAGGCTGCTGGAAAGAACAGAATTTAGCATGTTTTGGCTCGAGGGAGGTGTGCCTTTTTTTGCTGTTACAACAGCAATTTTTGTCAGTTTATTATTTTGGCAAACTGTAGGTGAGCAGCAATTCATATCCAGAAAGGAAAGGTGGAGTCTAGAGTGTGTGTTCAGTGTGTGGGTGGGTGGAGGCGTCCTTACAGCCAGTTCCAATGTTGGTAAGATCAAATGGAACATGTGTGCTCCACCAAAGCCAATAATTAAAAGCACGTTCTTGGCAAGGCTGAAACATATTTTCAAATATGTCAATATTTTTAGGAACCCTTCTGAACAATAGAGGAAGCACAAGGGATTGTTAGCGTGCATGTTCTCTTAATCAGGTAATCTTGGGAAATGCAATTTAACAAATTTGCAGATTATAAAATTATGAGCCAACATTTTTTTAATTAAACATTCCACTGCAATGTGGGTGTTTCATGTCAAATTCTAAAATACTTCCTAATGGTAGTGTTTATTTTCCTTCAGTTGGAAATATTTCATGAAAATTCAGCTCAGTTTTATATATATATATATATATATATATATATATATACTTTTTTTTTTACGAACACTGAACTTCTTCACCTTAATTAAATGCATAAAATACAAAACTGTATTTTATTGCTTTTATCATTATTGTCTTATAATAATAACAACCTTGTAACTATTGACAAGGAGAGAGAAAGAGAAACATCTTTAACATCTCATGTGGAGCAATACAGTAATCTTTGTGTTTACACTCATTTGTCATGCAAATTAGGTTGCATTGTTAATATCCAGCTAATTAGATGCACCAAACATACAGTAGTAAATATTTGGGAAGAAACGGTTTTTAAAAAAAAACTGTTGGTCAAACCAACCTAAGAAGCATCTAATTTTTATTTATCTCCTCTGTTTGTTAATGTCTCTCCAATTCTACCTCTTGCATCAGTGCCTGTTATGTCTCTCCTCTGTTTGGACTTAATGTCTCACCTGTGCTTCCTGTTGTATCAGTGACAGTTGTGTCTCTCCTCTGTTTGGACTTAACGTCTCACCTATGCTTCCTGTTGCATCAGTGACAGTTGTGTCTCTCCTCTGTTTGGACTTAATGTCTCACCTATGCTTCCTGTTGCATGAGTGACAGTTATGTCTCTCCTCTGTTTGGACTTAATGTCTCACCTATGCTTCCTGTTGCATCAGTGACAGTTATGTCTCTCCTCTGTTCGGACTTAATGTCTCAGCTATGCTTCCTGTTGCATCAGTGACAGTTATGTCTCTCCTCTGTTTGGACTTAATGTCTCAGCCATGCTTCATGTTGCATCAGTGACAGTTATCCTTCCTCTCTGTTTGGACTTAATGTCTCTCCTATGCTTCCTGTTGCATCAGTGACAGTTTTGCTTCCTCTCTATTTGGACTTAATGTCTCACCTATGTTTCATATTGAATCAGTGACAGTTATGCCTTTCCTCTGTTTGGAGTTGATGTCTTGCCTATCCTATTTCCAAACCTGGGTTATTGTGTTTAGTAAAATACCATAATTCTGTATATACCAGTAAGGATAATTTAGCGACATGTTTCATTAATATTTTGAACAAAATTTTCTTTCTGTAACATGAAGCCTATAAGGTTCTGAAATATTGTCACTTTTAGGCAAGTGCACCAAAGCAGCGGCCACAGTTAAACTGCAGTGCCCCTTATGTGCATGGCACAGTGGTGATTTCTGATCCTAATTTTGGAAGAAAAAATACAAAATTGGAGGAAAATTGTTTAAAGAATTAATTTATTTATTTTATTATTTATGTTATTTTTTTATTTCATTATTGATTTATTTACTTGTTGACTGTTGAATTATTGTTGTGATTTTATACATGTAAGAAGAGCCACAAAAAACTGACAGGATTTATTTCAATCTTTTTTTTCATTCACTGACAATAAGCATACATCATCTGTGACATACAAAGACAGATTTCAGAAAGTAAGCAATGGCACGTTCTCATCAAGAAATAGTCTTGTATTTCCATGAATCAATGGCACCTAAAAGAAAACAAATGAATGATTGCATTTCTGAATGCTCAAAGTGCTTTACAGTGAAGAGTGGGAACTCACCTCACCCACCTGGGTGATGCACGGCAGCCATTATGCGCCCGAACACTCACCACACATCAGCTAAGGTGAAGGAGGGAGAAGACATTTTTTAGCCAATTGAATCGGGATGATTAGGTGGCAAGTTTGACAGAGCCAGGTTGGGAACAACAGTGCCTTTTAGTATCCTAGTAACCTCAAACAAGATAGTTAACAATGTTTGGAATTTTACATAATACTATTTACTGTTACTGTCATGTTCAAGGGGACATTTTCTGACATGCTGATGGCCTGCCTTGAAGTGTTAGTGGTTGCCATAGCATGATCAGGTTTTTCTCATTTTCCTCTCTTCCTTTTTGCTTTTTGAGCTTTTTTTAAATCTATATTGTCAAGTTAACGTTAACTTTAGGTTTCAAAATAAGAGCAAGCGCATTCTGACTCGATGACATGGTTGCATAGATTGCAGGGGGATATAATCAGGCATAAACTAGTGGCCATTGAACAGTGGTCAATATACAGAAATAATGACTGCTCATTGACCAACCAAAACTGAGTATTCAACAAAGCCAAAGTTCACAAGACTTAAGATAAGAAATGTAATAATTAAAAAAAAACTTGAATTAGTTTTAACAGAAGCTGCCCGCAGACATATAATATGATTATAAGTTTTAAATTAATATTTGTGTGGGTGTGGGTGTGTGTGTGTACTAGAAATATTAGGCGTATTTCATGCACTACATTACTCAGAGTCAAACCCCTAACCCTGCCACGCATCCCTGTGACAACCAGCATGGAGATCTGAGACACACCATGCATGGAATACTTCACTACAAACCTGTAATGAGGGAGAGAGAGACAGACAGAGAACAGAGCAACAGAAAAAAACAAATTAATTCCTTCCCCAAATGATTGTGTATGGGGGTTGCGGGGGGGGGGGGAAGCAAGCAGGAACATTGCATAAACCATTCTCCCTACACCCCTAAATAAATAATATGCATGAATTGCTGGCTGTCTTCCTGGCATCGTACTGGGCAGGTCGGACGAGGTGCAGAATCTGGCAGCCAATTTGCCAGTGGGTACAGAGGATAATTGTTTTGTTAGTGGGGCCTGTGCAGAACCGAGGCAGGGATATGTCTGGCTCATCATTCAGTTGTCTCTGATGAGGTGTGGAAAAACAGGATAAATCCGTCCCCTAATTTGAAGGTCTATTGGCATCTCCAAGGCTAGAGCAAGCACATCACTGCTGTCTGATTGACAAGAGGAGAGGCTACTGAATGAAAAGATCAGGAATGCCTTGTTGACTTGACCCCTCCACTCCTGGGTGAACAAGGGGTGATGCTTTATTGCTCCTGGGTGGCACAAGGAGCAATAATGCATCACCCTTCTGTCACAACTGGCACAGTCAAGGTTTGATCTGCCCAGTGGAGTGCATGACTTTACTCAGAAAAAGTGCCACAGCTGAATATGGTGCTCAGTACATATGATGGATATGAAACACAGGAGACCCGTCCATCCGTCCGTTATCTATACCCGCTTATCCTGGTCAGGGTCGCATTGGGCAAGAGGCAGGAACACACCCTGGACTGTCTATCGCAGCACAGGACATCCCTACTCCTTTTTTTCACATTCTTGAACTGGTGTGTTGAAATACTGATTTTTTACTTAATATGGAAAATACAAGTATACATTCTCTTTCAAAAAGGCTGAGCCAAAAAAACTCTGCCATGTTCAGTTGTTTGGTTGCCTCTGCTAGTTATCTTTGTACTTCATCAAGATGGTCGTAATGTGATGTTGGATTTGTTTGAGGACACATCCAGACACTTTTCTTGATAACAGTCCAAGGAAAGCAGTGAGACAGCAAGATTAATGAAAGAAGACTTCAGGAGATGATACGCATAATGATGCAATAACATAAACACTTAAGCGTGTGAGGAAGTAGTCCATTTGTTATATTGCTATTCCTTTAAAAAAAAAAAAATGGCTCACAGAAAAACAAAGCCAAAAAGAAAACAATGTAATAGGATGCACCAACATTTCTCATGATTTTCTAGGAATTCCCATTTGAAGCAAAATTAAAGAAAGCTGTCATCATTAATACCCTTTGAATGATTCGTATGGCCTTTTCCGGAGAGCCCTGGGATCCAAGAAGTACATTTTTGGAAGCCACAGCTAACCCCAACGCACTCCCTTCCAGCCTCAGTGCAATGAGTCAATGATTAGCAAAATGATTAATATAGCTAGGGACAACTATTCCGAAAAGGGCCTCAGTTCACTTCAAGCAGTAAGTTTAGCCTCTAATGAATACCTTTTCTGGCAGTGACTGGGTTCTGTCTGCATATCACTGAGAATCTTTCATCAAGCCTAATCTAGCTGGAGCCAGTATTCAGTGTGAGGATTGTTTGTCTGCAGCATGAACATTTTGTTGGGTTTAGTTGGTTTTATGGCAAGCTGAATGCTTTGAAATCTGCTTTTACAGGATATAGGACAAAAAATAACTCTACTTAGGTATGCGTCCAGGTATGCGTATTGTTGGGACATACAACAGCAAAATAGCAAGAAGAATCTAGATATTAAATCACAGATGTTAACCATGATGGGACCACATAGCAGTGGCCAATGTGGACCAGCATCTCATTCATCTCTCAGGGAGCCTTCCCAAGGCTCTCTGGCTCAAACCAATGCCCATCTCACCGAACTGAGGCTCACTAACATCAACAAGTTAAATTATCTTTTCTCAAATACAGAACAGATACTTTTTATCATTAATTCTTCTGGGCAGAGCATTTTTAATGAAACTTAGTTTGAGAACGACAGTGTCAGCACCTCAACAATGAGTCATATTTATAGAAAAGGGGTATATGAAAAGGGATTTATGAAATGTGGTGTAAAATTCATAGAAGATACTACAAAATATTTGAAAACATTCTTTGAAACCGGAGTTTCAGAACAAAACAATTTTTTCAACAGCAACTTTTCAAACTACAATTGTGTCGTGAAATGATACACTAGAAAGTATATTTTAAGAATTACATATAGTGCTATAAATATTTGACATATTTTTCCATTTTACTATGAAATCAGCATCTTTATATTAACACTGCCATAATGCGTAATGTATTCACTCACTGTTACTTAACTAACATTATTGCACATCATTCTGCCCTGACTCTTTCTTGAGGGGAAAATGTAAATGCAAACTTTTTTTAACCATTCTTTTTAATTGTTTTTGAAAGGTAACACACAGCTGTGCATTTCCAATAACGATTAGTGGTTCAGCCCACCACAAGAAGCACTAGTTAAAAGAGGCCAGGACTTACATGAGGGAGCATAACCGGACAGAACATTTATCCTGAGTTCCAAGCTAGCTCCTAAACACTAACTCCATACCCTTCAGTTTACCTATCCTTTATTTGTGGCTATGGCACCTGTGATTTGGTCATGAAAGAGGAGAGAGGACACCTCCTAAAGGAAGTCTCATTTACAGACTGCTCAGTTTTTGACCTTTCGATTCATCGGTAGAGCATGATGATCAAGCAATGGTGAAGTAGGAGGAGGCAGAGGAACAACTTTATCGGTAATTAAATGGAATGCACTCTCCCTTGATACTGTGTTTTTTGGGAGGTATGTTCTATACTATAGAACCCATTCACTTCTTAACATTTCATTGTGAGGAGTTGTCTTTTTGATTTAAGAAAAATGTAATGATGATTGCCAGATCTTTGAGTCACTAGGTTCTAAGGGAGGGGTTAAGGTCTGCTCCAGAACTCAGAGGTAGGCTGTGTTTTGCCATGTGACTATGTGTAGTCAATTGAACAGTGTCAAGAACAAAATTACACATTTTGAAATCAACAGCAGACGAGACGATGTAAGGAGAAAATATTATGAAGAAAAGAAAAGCTCACCAGCACCCCCTGCTTGTAAGCATCACATTTGTTTACTTTTTTTTTTCAAATTCAACACTTTCAATTCATTAAATTCAAATTTTGAATCCTGGTATTATCTGGCAATATTGTGTCTGAAAGATAAATAATTGCAGTGCAATTATTGAGTGTTCACTGGAAAGTACAGATATATGAATCACAGCAGCATAAATGCACTGCTGGGAATACATCTAGGCAAAGCTGAAGGACACACTAACTGGTAGGAGTTCTGTAGGATGACGATGGGGTTATACTTGAAGCCAAATGTGTGAGAGGCAGGTTTTCTGGTGTTGTGGGCTGAGGACTCAGCAGTCTTAGTTTGCCTCGTAGGTCAGTCGGTCCGTCTGTCCGACCCCCACACCCAACTCACCTCCACCGCCAAATTCAGGTCTGGTGTCACATATCAGGCTGCTCTACAAATGCTTAAATCCATTCTACATCACTTTCAAAAGCCTCTTTTGACATGCGATGAAGTGTTTGGCTCCAAAACAAAAAGGAGGAGAATTATGGGAAGAAGATTTATGACGAAGAATTACGATAATCATTCAGCTGCACTGATAAATCTTCAGAATGAGCAGAAACAGGTTGGGTTTGCATAGGAAATGTTTGTGCTTAGTTCAGTCTGAATCTGTATTTTTTGGGCAGGCTCAATATATTAGCCGAACAAGACATGAAACAAGGAAAATGAATGCCTGCTCCTTTGAATTAATTAGTTTCTTTTCAGGGAGTTAGAAAGACTATTTATGTGTGTGCACACACACGTGTGTTTGTGTGTGTGTGTGTGTCTGTGTGTGCGTGCATGTGTGTGTGTGTTTTATAAGAGGACTCATGGAATATATATTCAATTTACACAGTTCACTGGCTATAAACATTTGATTTAAACATCACTGATTTGCTGCTTTGTCGCAATCATTCTGATAATGTAGCTATGTTTATTATAGTTTTCAAGGGGTTAGGTATACCATTGGTGGGGTTTCTGGAGAATAGCCCCTCCTCCAGAAGGATCCATGAGTTCACCTCCTACAATCAGGACCCACTTCCTCCTTGGATGGATAACAAAACACAAGAGCTTCAGTTTGCCTTCATGCCTGTTTACGCCACAGTGCTGATGTCGTAATGGCAGGGCCAAGGCTTTGGTATCCCTCCTCTGAGATTTCATGCCTCTAATATAGTAAGGTGCTCAGCAGGCAGGTACAGTAGAAACATGAGTTTTATTGCCTCTGGCCCCAAGAGATTACATGCTGCTGTACTAGCAGGGACAAAATTGTAGAGGTTCCCTACGCTCTTGAACCTTGATGGATGGGGGTAGTAGGTGGGAACCCTTTCTTTTTAAGCTTTGTAATTATTGGGCTCTGCTCAGCTTTACACTGCTGATCTCTCCCCAAGCGCAATCTGATCTAGGGTAGGATGCCATTTGTGAAATATATCCACTCATTTGATCTACTTACAGATTATCCCCAAGCGTGGGTGATTACACATGGCAAACTTCTTGAAAGACCATAAAATAGATATAAAGGGTAGCTATCATAATGAATAGTCAACATATGAAGTCAACATTTATTCAGAAATGTAATTGTTTACTGCATGTACATAGGTGGAATACTTTCAGATGTACATTGTAATTATATGTCAGTGTAACTCATTTTATAATATTGTATTTAAGACATAACATCCTGTGAGTCCAATTCTTATCAATCATACACCCAGTAGCAGTCATCAAATAGCCAGAAATTATTATTATTATTTTTTTGAACAGGTGTTCAGATAAAGAGAACTGTAACAGCTGTTCTGGAATATAAGCAAGTTTTCTACTTCTATTCCCTTAGGAAGTTGGGCATTAATTTGTCATGCATTACATTTTTTATAAATAAGTTTGCATGTCGGTAATATGCTGTGACTGCAAAGCAATAATCAGTAGCTCTAAAAAATGCTGAATGTTAAATGGTATTAAAAAGTACTGAAAAAACAACCGAATTGCATATGCTGTCAGCATACTCTTTAATTTGAATATTTCCCAAATATCAGCTCATGCCACAACTTTAGTTTGCACTCACATAATAAGTATGATGTTTTTGGAGAAGGCATGGCATCTGCTTGGTTAAAATTACATCTCCTGGGTAGTGCATCCACCAAAAGCACTAGGTCTCAGTACTGTCTGGTCTGGTGCTGACTGTCCAGGCCTCCTATGGGAGAGACATTTTCACACACATCATCGCGTAACAGTGACTTCTCCACATGCTTGGTTGTCTGTAGCCTGGCTGTACCCACGGTGTAAGCAGTACCATCCCCTGGGACAGTGATTATACAGCTCAGCTGGTGGACTGAAAAGTGAAAATAAGATATTGGCTGCAGACATGTAGGAGGACATGCCTGCCATTTCACACCCTGACAAATCTAAGGAAAGGGACATTACAATAATATGTCGGGACAAAAACTTGTTCCAACAAATATTGAGGTGCACACATGCACATGTTTGCAATAAGAATACAGATGTATGTCACAACGATGTAAGGAAACCACATATGCATTTAGTTTTTAAAAGAGAAAGCCTACACCAAATTTATCACGGCTGACACAACCAAGACAGGTTACGGGAGACAATCCAGGGATTTTATGTTGGAGAGAGGGACATTGACATTCATCTGAGAAATTTCAGGTGTGCAGCAGACACGTGTTTGGTGTCCATCTCTCAGTATAGATGATTATTGCAACCAAAAGCCCATAGGATGTCAAGAAAACAGCAGACACGCACACAGAATGATTTCCTGCAGATATTTTATCTTTAAACGGAAGGGGCGGAAAAAAATTAGAATGGCATTCTTGCATGATTCCACAAGGAACCCCTATGGACCAATCAATGGACAAATTTATCACCAACATTACAATATCCACACAGTCATTATGGGTTGCTGCAAAAAACTGCTTTGAGAATGCAGTGTGGAAACACATGTGAAGCGTCTGTTTGCCGGTCCTCCCTTCTTTAAATATAAATCTCTACCAGAAAGGAATGACTGCTGTCAGAACATACTTTATCAATAAAAAACAACTTTTATTGTTTATTAATTATAATTTATTATGTGTGCTGCAATAGCAGGCCCACTCACCTTTTGGCTTTTCAACTTGAAATGCCTTTGAAGAGCACTCAGATATCTCTTGAGTAAATTTCTATAATGTATATTCATTTGAAATGAAAAGATGCACAAATAGCAACTTACCTCACACTTCATTTATAACAGTTAATATTTAGTGATTGCATGATATGGAAAAAAATAAAACACATGGTAAAACACTCAAGCAAAAGTCACAGTGGTTCAAAAGCAAATTTGTTTCAAGAGTCCCTGCCAAAAAAACATTGCAATTTCAGTGTACTTCAGTGAGCAGTGTCAAAGCCCTTTGACCTTATTTTTTCTTTCTTTGCTGGGAATTTCACATGAACCTTTAACATCGTGAGTGCATCACCTTGTCTCTCTGACAGACAAACTAATTTAGTGGACTCTATTTTGACAATGCAAATGCAATAGTTAATGATCACATTATAGAGCAATGGTAAAAAGGCAGTTGAGAGCTGTTTTATGTGGAAAGCAATGGGACTAGGTGGAGGTATCTCATAAAAATCAGTTCAAATAACAGATTATATCATCTGTTGGCACAGCAAGGATCATGGACAATCAGATTGTGTTCACATTTTAGTCAGTTACGTTGTGGTAATTTTGGTATGGATAACATATATAATCCACATCAGAAAGGACGTGACCAGACTTGGGTCAAATACGTATTTGTTTTGGATTCAAATATTTTTACATAGTGCACTGTTGATCTTGCCTGGTGTAATTGAGCCTGCCAATGTGACCAGAAGGTGGAGTTTGCACTGTTTGAGAGTATTTCATTGGTTCCAGTATACCAGACAAGATCAGTAAAGCGTAGAAAAGTATTTGAATCCAAAACCAATGCGTATTTGACCCAGGTTTGGACATGACAGAATTGCTCCTCCCAGGAGGTGATGGATGTCTTTTTTGTCAGATAAGTTCAGATACACCACTGAAATTTACTTCATATGCTACACCATTTTACAAACTGAAGCAGTACAAATAAAACTGAATCATTCTCACCTGCATCTAGCTGATAGAGAGCAACAAAGGGAGTGCACACTTAGGCTACTGTACTGTAACTAAGGGTAGTGTATGTTTGATCGTTCTACTGACTTAATTGCTCTTTTGGAGAGTTTAATTAACCCTCGTGTTGTCTTCATATTTTGCATGCACTCCATGTCCACAGGATCAAAAATGACCCAGCCTCGCTGGACCTTGTGATAGAGCCTCATCATTTAAATTCAATCCTTTGTCACGTAGAAACAACCTACTGTATCACTCATCAATAAATCAGTGAATGACTGTTTCTGACTTCACAGTCGAAAAAAGCTTTATTTTTTGTCTACACCACTCATTTATACAATAAAACACATCAAAATTGATTTTATTTATTTATTTTTCTGTAATAGATGTGTGGTGCTTAACTGATTATGACTACTCATTTCATAACTGCAGGGTTAAAAAAGACTGTACCCTCATGATGTATTGTATGAGTCATTTTTACCCTGAGGATGCCAGGAGGGTTAAATGCAGAATTCTTATTTGATGATAATAAAATTATAGGGTTTGCCCAGTGTTGTGGCTGTGGCTTCATTGTGTTTCTAAACCCATCAGGTACACCCACAAGCACCTGTATCTTTCAAAAAAATCATCTTTTAGGTGAGGAAAAAACTTCCACTGTTTGACCTTCTGTTACTTTCTTTCAGAAGCATTTAGAGTAAATCTTACAAATTGCAAACTCCCAAGGGTTACGTTTCATAAAACACAAGGATTATGCCTGTAGTCCAAATGATTCAAGAATAGTAACCATTTTATTTTGGGTATGCCATTTTCAGGCTGTTAAGAAACGGGGCAATACATAAGGTTACTGTGTGTCTGTTGTTTTGGTACAATGTGTTGTACATTACATGGTTTGAGTCTTTAAAACAGGGAGCGATATTGAATGCGTTAAAAATCTGCATCTTTCTTAAAGGGAACCCTGCCTGTTAAGCCTTTTGGCTTTAATGTGGTGTAAATGCCTTCAATTATATAAATATGTTATTAAAAACACACAAAATATTTTAGTTATTTAATTTGTTTTTAAATCCTTCAGCTCATAGCTCGCCATTGTTATTACCGTTGCAATGCACTCTGGGTAGTGACGTCAAAACATTGAAAATGTCACTCGATGGACAACAGCCTTTTCGATTTGAGTCAGAACTGGACATTACTCAGGAGGAAAGCACTGAGGGCACCCCTCAATAAATCAAAATGATAATGATCGGAGGAGATGAGAGTAGGGCATAAAACTAGAGATCGTGTCTGTGCGGCAACTGCTCGCCTATGCCAACAGAGAGATGGAAATGTTGCCTGTTGTAAAGATCTGTGCTTTCTAGCAGAAGCTGTTCACTTCACTTTACTACAGTATATGGGTCAAACTATCGCTTTTGGTGAAACTGAAATGTGCCATCATCCCCATTCATTTCACTGATGTAACGTTATTGAAAATTTACGACGTGGATCAATAATAACATTACGACATGAGTTTAAAGCGGTGATAATGCCTCCTTTAAATGCGTAATCCCTAAGTGATAATGCGTGCTGATACACTAAGATGTCTATTGAACCCACCCTATTCACATATATCCCGTGTATCACATCACACACAAATTCTGTGGCATTGTATTGATATTGTTCACTATTAATAACCGCAACTGCTGGACAAAACAACTGAGTTAACCTCCATTGCAACCATTTTACATCACCTACCCAAAGTGCACTGCGCGTCTAAAACAATGACGACCTCCATAGGTCAAAATTTCTATTAAAGGCTGGGGCTTTAAAAAAAAAAAAACTGAAATCTTTTCTGTGGTTTTTACAACATATTTCCATAGTTCAGGGCATTTACTGTACAACACATTAAACCATACAAGTCTTAACAGGTGGGGTTTCCTTTAAGTAATTGTACACCACGTTATAGGAAATTAAAGCATCAGTTGATTTGGCTGATAAAAACGAATGGGACCTAAATATATGACATTATTCTACATGGTACGTGTGGCTACTTCAGACAAAATGTGAGAGTCCTTCAAAGGACTTTACCATTAGAATAGTCAGATTAAGAACTGCGTACAATTTACAGGTTGTAACTGTGATTGGTATCAATTGCAGCATACACAGGGGTCCCCAAGAGAGTTTGAAAATTACTCTCTTACTGTTGTTTTTTAATTATTTTTTTACTTTTCTAATATGTTTGCTTAATATCGTAGCTTCCCATAACACTGTCATATTGCTATCGAAAAATATTTGCATCCAAAACATCACGTTTTTTCAAAGATTATGATGACAAAATAAGCTTAAATGGGCAATAAAATTTAGCATATGCCTACATGTGCTGAAATGTGCACATGCAGGGGAAAGAAGGAGGCATTTGGGATCATTAACAGCAATTCAACAACATCTATAAAATTATTGGCTGGACCGCAACAGCGGGGACAGCCCTATAAATGTGAATGTCTGTGACTGAGTGACTGAGCAAGTGACAAAGTTACACCATTGGCAAAGTTACACCGGTTCGGTCCAGCCATATACTAGGTTTTGACCTGGTCTTGTTTTAATAGCAGTGTGCTGGCAGACAGTAAATTCAATTTTTTCTTTGATGTACACCCTTGTCCAGGGCAATGTACACACTCCTCAGGTCAAAAAATAGATACTTTTATAATCCAGTACAGGCAATTTATTTTGATTGAGGTGACCCACTCGGAAATATATATATATATATATACGCAACAGCAGTGCAATAGAACAGTGCGTACATGTTTGGATCCCTTATAATCTCACTCAGCCATGTATGCTTCTGTGTATCAGTTAGGGTACTGTATATATTTCTGAACTGATACTGTAATCCCTGTTCAGAGTCATCCCAGAATGCCGATAATATTTTGGGCTCAGTACCTCACCTCTATTTGGAAGAGATACATCCAGTGGCTAAAAGACTTGAAAACACTGGACGCCTTGGTTAACAAACTGTCAAATGTTTCACGTGGTAGAACACAGCAGAGACCTCCTGTCTGGTCATCTTTGAAGATCGTTGGATTGAATGCTTGGTGTCATCTTAGCTTGGAATTGACTTTGATTTATTGAGTTTTTTTATGTTTTGACAGTTTGACGCGTTCACTCTTTTAATAACACCAGCATGGGCAAGTCGTATATTTCATATTACATCAAATATATATTATGAAGCATTTGCTGGCACAGATTATATAGTGGTACAATTTTGTAGGGTATCGACTTGTGTTTTATTCATTAAAAAGAAAAGATACATTGGCGGTAGGAAAAATGATGATACAGCTAACCGTATTTCTTCTCCTCTGTGCAATAACAAGATTAAACGATGGATAGTTCTCCAGGGAAGCAAGCTCTATTGAGGCAATTACGGAGTGTCTCCTCCATAAGAGCTCCTCAGATGCGGTGTCAGATGACAATTTCATTAGCTAAGATTAGAAGCGGATATGAGAAATTACACAACATTATTGCACTTTGCTGCCTGAAAGATCCGAGTTGTCATATGAGTCTTGACAAGCTTTGACAGATGTATTAAGAAGCGTGAGACTTGGGGAGAATTATAAAGACTGCTCTCGGTCTCCACGCCAAGACGCAGGAACATTGTTGCATGCTTGCGTGCGCGTGTGCTTGCGTGAGTGTGTCCTTTTAATCAAGAAGAAGGGAGGGCACATCACATATGATTGTAATTTATGAAAGTGCTGGCTTTTTGCTTCAGCCATTTGTTATACTTTTCATATTTAAGTGTATTTTCCCTCTTTCCTCCCGGCTTTCCCATTCGTTTTAAAGCACCCCCCATTTCTCAAATTTTTGGCCCTTTGTTGGTTTGCTTTTTCTTCATATTTTTTTTCCTTTTATACAAAACTAGCCAAGCTTTGGATTGCTTGGAAGAATATGATGACCACTGTCTTCACAGACAGGCGTGAACATGCAAAACATTGTTTCTGAGAAGAAAGGTCTTCAATAACTGTTGGAACATTTTTTAACGATCTGAATCCAAATTTCATCAAGGTACTTTAAAAAAAGTATAGCTGTTGTCATAGCGATGCGTAATGGTTATCTGAGTAGTCAGAGCCATATCTCGAAGGGAAACTAAAGCCTAATGGAGAAAATAAAAATAAATCTGGAACAGATGTTCTCAGGGGAAAGTCACAACCACAGAGATTTAGCTTATTTTAATGAGGGGGTGCATCTCACTTTGCTGTCAGCAGTCAGAAAGATGCTGATAGGACATTTGCACATTGAAATAAAACTCACTGGATACTGGCAAACCAGGCTGTATCCTGGTCAAGCAACCACACCCTTAGCTAAAAAAAGTACACCCTTAGCTGCAAAAGTATGTCAAAGAAGTAGTGAGACCCTCAAGGACTGTCCTTAACATTTTCTACTAAAGCAGCTCATACGATTATATCTGCATTACTAAGTTAAGGGCAATGTGCGTACTTTGTATATTGAATATTGCCTTTGGGGTCCTATTCCGCTGGTATTCATGCTTTTGCTTTGTCTTCAATTTAAAAAATAATGTGCACCTTAAAAAAAATAAAAATAACAAATACTTTTGCCATATTTTAGAATTCAAAATTAAGAATGATATGCATTAATGTTAGATTGAAGGAAGTGTATTGAAGGAAGTGTATCTCCACATTTCTGGAGATTCCTCGTGTCTTCCTGTTATCTGAAGGATCCAAATGATCCAGAAGAATCCTGAATGAAAACAGCAAAGCCTTAACAATAAATGTAGAATGCTACACATTTAATGAAAGGTAAAAAGAAAAAAACATAGAAACATCCCCTTTCTCCCCTGCCCCAGCAGCAGCAGCACCACCTTTCATGACTCTAATGATACTTAGTTGGGTTGATCCCATCCATAAAAGTCACCCGGGCAGTTGGTTCCTATTAAAGCCGATGTCCTGAAGTCTCGGCATCCATCGTAGATAAAAAGATGGGGAGAGGGCCTGCCGCGGGTTAGAGAGGCATGCCAAGGCTTGGGTTCCACTGCCCTCCCCCGCCCCCCAACCCCCACCCCAAGGCTCTGGTCTTCATAAGCCCACACGAGCCCAGTCAAGTTCCGATAAAGACCAGGCCAAACGAGCCGGGGCGCTCCTGCGGGGAAACAGAGCAGGTGCTGAAAGAGAAGAAAAGGTCCATTTCATTTGCCGGCTCCACTGATTTTCATGCCGCTAGCTCCCCGCAGCTCCAGCTCCCTCCCCCCCGTAGCTGGCAGGCTCCAGTTCCTCTGATATAGGCTACGTTAATGAGTGCCAGTTGTTTCTCGTTGGATCCGGGGCTTCACAATCACCGGCTGCTCTTTGGCGTCGGATCAGTCGGGCTGCGAACGGGCCTCGTCCGCATCTGGGCGGCTCTCTGAGGCGAACCGCTTTGATTTGTCTCTGGATTGCATAAAGACTGCCATCGTAATGGGTTTACAAGCCCAGGTTTTAGCGGTTAGCACTTGTTTTTTTTTTGTTCTTGTCTTTTTTCGAGCAAGCATTCTATGATGGGATGGAGGAAATGTCTGTTGACTGTTGACAAAACAAGCATGACAAATCAAAAAGGGGTTCTGCTGTCACGTGCAGTGCGTGAGATAAAAAAGGTGTATACATATTTAATTGAATAGTGATGTCATCAATAGATAAAGCAAGTGAATTGAACAATTTATGCTGTAGGACCTAAGAAGGGTTTCAGTGTCATTCTTTTTCTATTTCCTCTTCTTCTTCTTCTTCTTCTTACTTTAAATCATTGCTATTGAACTATAAATGCATTCTAAATGGCAATAATAAACGCATCGTGAAATTCATTATTCCTCAGAATGTGGAAGCAGTTTCATCACCCAGGATTGTTCTGTAACAGGCAGGTAAACTCAAACAAGAAATCAATTCACTTGTTAATTTGGTATTTCACAGTTCAGATATGCTGCTTCTCATATTTGTCTCCAACTCCACACATGCACTCCCATGCAGGGGTACAGATGAACTTCTGGCAAAACAACAAACACATTGGGAACTTTGTCACCTAGAAACTGCAGGTAGCTAATCCCTAATTCCATGTAAAGACAGGGAGGAAAGGTCAGTAACGTACCATTGGAAGACACCAGCATTCGTCAGGACACACAATGACATCACATGCTGTGTAATTTGTATAAGCCAACATGAGGTGTAATTAAAAACAAAATTATAGGATCTATACTTATCCACAGTCTACAAAATGGCAAACAACTGGGAGTATTCCATTTGGAAAGGAAAACAAAATGTGGGATTGCTTGCCACTATAAATTTTTTAAAACTGCTGCTTGTAAAGCACAAAAAGGCAACGGGTTCACCTTGCACTGGTTTCGTAAAAAATTATGTCTATTTAACATTTGCATAAATTATTTTATGAAAAGAACAACATATATCTTAGTGTCTACAGCAGAAGATGCATGATACCTAATTTTCAACCACTAAATCTTCAAGTTCTGGGCTACCACAGTGCCCATGGTTTCCATTTTTGCTGTAAATATAATTACCCATCATGTCTGAGATAGTTCAAAAGTTCCAGTAAGAGCAAACCATATGGTCTTCAGCAAGCTCTCTAGGTGAGGAATTTATGTATGTACAGTAAGCTCGCCATGTCCAATCTTGCCAAAAACGTGTCACTGACATGACAATTATTTAAACTATTTAGTGGATATTTGGTATCTTGTAAAATCAATTCTACTTGCAGTACTTCAGTTGAAAGAATCTGAAGTATGGAAGATTTGATATTGAGAAGATATACCGAAATATGTCATGATGGTAATGTCACTTGCTGCATCAGTTGTTCTTATGCCTATTTGAGGCTACTGAAGTTATGTAGTGCTTATGAAGGAGTTGTATAGCTCTTATGAAGGACTGTTCATATAAAGCATTGCCAAATCTTTTAGGGATCAGGACAGCAGAAACTCTAGCCATCTTTTGCTAGAGACTGAAGAGAAACATCCTCTTTGGCTATCATCTTTGTTTTTGGATTTTTAATAGTTGGTGTGTCAGGCACAGTTTACACTCAGATATTATAAATGGGCTTTCTCTGCCTTCTTGGTGATATCTCAATTTTGTATTCCTGTGACTAACATTGATGTTCTCAATTTTTTTTAAGTGCTCTAGATTACAGCATCTGCTAAATGATTGTAATTTAATGCAATGTAACTGAAACATCTATTTTTGTGAATCAATTAAAATAAAAACATGGATTTTATCTAGGAAAACTGTATCACCTGCTTGTTGAAACAATAAAAGCAGCCATTTGTCCCCAAGATGAGGCAATTTATCTGCTTTTATCAGTTTAATATTACACATCCCTATCAAGGGAGAAGAGGAAAGGGACAGTATATTCAGCTGATTCCCATAACAGGGACCTGAAAAAGGGATTTGCTCTATTTTTAATAAGCATCATTCTTGTGTCCTCTGGGAATGGTGCTTTTGTTCCTATTCCAGGCAGAACTGATTACAGAAGGTTTTAGGTTCATATCCCTGGTGGACGAGTACTGATGTTTTTACCCTTGGGCAGTGTAGAGTATTAGAACAAAATTACTTCTGTAATGATCCATCTGTGAGTGACTGAAGTGTGAAATATATACTGTAACTTGCACTGGTAGCAAATAAATCCTTTGGAACATTTTCTGTTTACATTCCTCCATACTCAAGGCTCTTTCATTTAGGGCTTCTGGTGGCACTGTGACAATAATCGATGTTCATCATTCACCCCTAAGTGTAGACCATTATCAGACAGGTTTTACCTTAACAGACCTGGGGTCGGACGAGCATGAGTTCCCTATTAACCTTTCAGGTACATTTAAACAGAGTGCCAGGGTCTGGTTTCAATCATCATGCTTATGTGACTTTATTAAGAACACACTGGGAGCAAAATGCTACGGCTCATCTTTGAGTGAGTGAGAGAGCGAGAGTGAGCGTGTGTGTGTGTGTGAGAGAGAGAGAGAGAGAGAGAGATAATTGCATGTATGAGTGATAGTGTTTTTTATTAGCAGTTTTACAATGTTTTCATATAGTTATCATATACTGTAGTTATATGGCAATTAGACTGAAAATGTTGTATTCACAGTTTAATACCACAAAGAAAATTGTCGTAATTGTTATTCGTCAACTCAGTCATTTAAATATAAATTGTTTTTTTAATAAGCACCTAGAAAATGACCTGACAACCCAGGTATGACATACAATGAAGAAAAATCTGGGATGCTTTCTGAAACTCTCTACAGCTTTAATGTTGGTTTAAGAGCACATACCACCAACTGCGTTGTGCTCACAGAAACAGATGTCATAGCATTTGTTTCCTGATAATTTTTATTCCAGTTTTCTTTAGACAAATTTTTACGGCAGTATTTCATGGTGCAGGTGAAAATTAGCCAGGCTGCTGCACACTGGGGGGCGAGTGTGCAACTGGAGATCGCTTCAAAGCAAAGTCCAAATGACCAAAGCCAAAGGCTTTACTTGGCAATTACGTTGTATAAAAGAAAGCTGGAGATGAGAAGCGTTTCTTAACTGTGTTATGCATGTAAAGGCCACAGAGACAACCATCGCCGAGACAGACTGTTGTATGAGGTGTTTGGAGAAGCCAGGACCATCGTGAGCAATTATTAAGATGCAGGACAATATTGATTATGTGCATGTTTTTTTTTTTTTTTTTAGATAAGATAAGATAAGATAAGATGCCTCTGTAGACTTCATTCTGCTGCTGTTATCAAGTGAGCCAGTGTGTGTACATATATTAGCCTGTACATAATTTTAGATATGGCTATCCTCAAAAGAGCCTAATTTGGCTTTAATTACAATTAAACAAATTGTTGGAAGTGTGTGTTTGCGTGTGTGTGTGTGTGAATCACTAGAGGTTATTCAGGTTGCTTAGATCAGCTGGAAAATGACCTTACTCCCCCTGCTGTGTGACATCATGGGAAATATATTTTTTTTAAAAATTTTTAGCCAGGAGACCATGATAGTGACACCAAAATAAATTAAGAAATATGTTAACTAAGACTTGCATTACCCAAAAGTTAATTATTTTATAGTTATATGTGAAGGAAAGATGGATTTCAAATTATTCTTGTAAATTCAATTTAAGTAACAGTTTTTTCTTTATTTTCCATAATTTTAAAATGTACTGTTACCTCATGTTCTACATATAAATATGTTATAAGAAAAGGAGATCTTAGTCTTAATGATGAAATATACACATTGCATTATTGTCCACTGCATAATTCTTGTGTTGAAAAACATATAGACCTTTTCTTTTTACAAAAGGGGCTGAGGAACCATAGACAGTTGTTCAACTGTCGGGAAGGGCTCCACTACAGAAGCATGCCAGCAGGCTTTCACTTCTGCCATCATGCTTATTCGCTTTCTCACACAGGTTCGTCAGGCCCAGTACTAATCCCTGAACATACAATACAGACAGCGCAAATGCAAGCTCTCTGTGGGATGCACTGGCCTCTCCGGTGGACGCAACCAGCCACTTGACAGCTGTCAGGTAGAATGACCCCTTGCAGGTTAGAGAAGCTACTTCCATTGTTTTTGGACATCTGGACAAGCAGATAGAACACATCAAGCACTGGCTATGGGACAGCAGCTTTCCCAGGAATGTTGGAGTGCACCTGCCTCCAAATGAATGTGCTGGAACCAAACGTAAGGATGAAGCTTTGTAAAGGTCAGCCAGAGAAGGAACCACAGGGCTCAGAACAGTGTCATTTTTAGTGATAGGGAAAAAAGGTTTAGCTACTTTAGGACTGTTCAGGTGTTCGTGAAAGAGAGAGTCAGAGAAAGCCATTGTAACGAAAGGTGCCAATTTAAATGCCCTGGGAATGCAGAGTTATAAAATGTACGAGGACTTTCAAAAGACAAAGAAAGTAAGGTCCCCCCAAGCTTGTTTTGCCAGCCAAATGTAACAATAGGAACGTGTTGTAAAACATGGTAACTTGCCTGATTTAATTCCATCTGGCGAATTTGGTTATATGTACATAATGATAATAAAGCACCACATAATACACCTAATACCCTGCTGAAGATAACAGTCATTTTACAAACGGATAATAAATTACAGGAATTTGGACCGACGTATTAGACAGCACTCTCCACCACCATCATCAAAAAACCAAATGAGGGAATATGTTTTGGAAGAATGGTGTTCCATCCCTCCAGTAGACTTCCAGTGTAATCTATGCTAAGGCTCATTGAAGCTTTTCTGGTGGCTCATGGTGATCCAACATGGTGAACCAAGACACTTTAGGTTTTTCCTATAATTTGTCATCTGTCTGTATATATAGGGCAGAAATTTGACTGACTTGTTGGAAAGCTGGCATCCTGTGACAGTGCCACATTGAAAATCACGGAGATCTGCAGTACGACCCATTATACTGCCAATGTTTGTCATTGGAGATTGCATGGCTGTATGCTTGATTTATGTACCTGTTAGCAATGGGTGTGGCTGAAATAGCCAAAACCACTAATTAGATGGGGTTTCCACATATTTCTGGAAATGTAATGTAATGAATGTGTAATATACTTAGCCCTTTAGTATTCCAACATAATACTCAAAATATGAGATTTGAGAACTGTTCATTTTCAAATGGTCTGCTTTTGATGCCAGTAAATGGGCGCACAAATATGAAACTGGAGTACATCGGGGGTCAATCGTGGATTGAATGTCGTCGATAGATGGGGAATATGATATGCCGGACCAGGTGCCTTTTTCGCTGGTCCCAAGGCCCTCCAGCAGCCTGCTTTATTGGGTTATAATAGCCGTGTCAGAATCGGGCCACGAAGCCAAGCTTTGCAAAGAGCGCAGCCAGGCCCGACAAAGAAAATGGACTGGTGAGCAGGCACGAACAGGGCGGCTGCAAAGAACGTAGGAGAGGGTAAACGGGTCCTTTCTGTCTGCGATAGTAAAGAATGCTTTTATGGCAGATGCAATAACAGTAGTAACTCTGCCGTGGACGTTGCAGTCGTCCAGTGCTTTACGACGTAGCCTTAAGTCCCTCAAGGAGGATCGCTACATCCCTGTGGCAACGGTGACCCTCCAACGTCTCCCCCGCAACATGAACCCCCCTCCAGATTTATGGGTGTTTTCAGCTTGTTACAGCAGATTTATCTTGACAATAAAAAAGAACAACAATCTGCAGAAGCCATTAGTGTTTAAAAAAGGAACCATGAACTTTAAGCATTCACTTCACTTTCTGCCAAAGGATAGCTTTATAAAACAAATATGTATCAAACACATTTTTGAAGGATTTACAGTTTGAAGAGAAGAAATAGCATTAGCAAGAATTTAAATAATGCCTGAGGCACTTGCAAATGTTGCATTAGACTGCTTTTTCACCATAATTATCATGTTACACAATTATTCTGTATTTGGAGAGTCTTCCAGAATAGCTTATAGGGCATTATACATACGTAGGCACGGGTGAGGCAGGGTTGGCCACAGCCACCTAAATAGTATCCTGGCCCACCCATTTACCCTGGCTAAACCACCACACCCAATTTTTAATGCCCACCTAGATAGTTCTGGCCCACCTCTTTGTATGTAGGCTAGGCTATTATAAGATAAAACAAAAATAGTGTAAACACATCTGCAGGTAGTAAAAACACCTTGACAAATGAGTGTAAGCAATAATATGCAAATCAAACCTGTGGCTTGTGGCCTTGTGGCTCACCCATTAATTAATTTAATTATTGTTATTATTATTATTATTATTATTATTATTATTATTATTATATCTGTATTTGGGAATAGTGCTTTGCATACATCAAGTCTTCTTGATTTCCTTTGCTTCCAAATTAAATTGTTGCAGCCTTTATAATGAATGTTATCAAATATACAGTAAAAATAAATGGAGTATGGAGAAGGTAGTGTTTCATGAATACAGTAATACAGGCAGACACTGTAATAATAATAATAATAATAATAATATGTTTTATTTATTGAGCACTTTTATTGCATAGAAAAGTCAAGCACTTTTCAGTGGGCAAAATAACATAGTAACAATTAAATTCTTACATATTGGTCATGTGTAAATGTTCTAGACAGACCTAGTTGCTTGCAATTATGGTTGTTGTGGTTATAAAAGAAGACCTCAGTGGCAGTGAGAGGGGAGTGATTGTTGGGGCATATTTTGTGAGGTTTCAGTGAGCAGAACAGCTCAACTTGCTATTTCACAAGCCGTGGGGCCTTTGGTGATGTCAGCATGGACTGCAGAAGCAAATACATCATCCACCCAGCAAAAGTGGGAAGACACACACAGACAGGGTTTTTCCCCTTCAGTTATTCAAACTTTCAAATTCTTAACCGGGCTGTCAGTGTCAGTCGGTTTCACCAAAAACTGTGGTGATCCAAAACCCTGTCAAATGACTTTATTTTAAATGTTCCGTTTTGAGTTAACTTTTTCCATTTTTTCCATTTTGCATTTTATTAGGTGGAGTGCATGGATTTTAAAAGTGTTATATCATGGCCAAAGAAAGAAATGACATTGTTCCAGTCAGCATGGAACTGTTCTGTTGATGAAGAGCTTGCTCTCACCCCTGGACATCAACACTCTGTGAACTATCGTCAAAGAACTTGACCTGTGCAAACACAAGCCTTGAAATAGACCACTTGTGAGTCGTAACATAGTAGTAACATGTCAGTTGAGCTGTTTACAACATGACGTCTATTCATTTCACGGTACTTAAAATGAGCCTTGTGCTAGTATTTGTAGAACAACTGTGGCAAGTTCAAAATATTTGAAGATAAATAAGTATTTGATCTTGCCATACAGTATATCTGAAATTGTGCTATGCCAATTGGTAAGATTTATGTGGTAATCTAAATTACAACTTAGTAATCATTGCTGCTGGTGTAAAACATATCACAAAACCAAACTTCTGTTTGGATAATTACAAGTATTACAATTACTCATAATTAGGCATATAATTGTATTTTCTGTCAATAAATCAGTGAAAACGGATTGGAAACAAAATATGAATTATATATTTATATATATTATATATTATTATTCATATTTTCATGGGACTCTTTCTACTAAAATCACTCTCATGGGAACTTTCTACTAAAAGGTAATTAATCGTTTCTTTAACTTTTTTTCCAATCAATCAATCAAAAAAAAAAAAAAAAGATTATGAAAAGCTTTTTTATTTTTATTTTCAGCTTTTTGCCCCATTGGTTTAGATATTTGGCATACGCAATATGTTAGTTTCTGCTGCAGTAACTCATTGTCAGCCATAACTTCTGACCTAGTAAAATTCTCAGGTTTGACCAGCATAGATTGATGAGGTCATTCTGTATATATATTTTTTCTTCAGGGAAGGGCGTGAGCAAGGAGAGAGGGCGCCTTTGTCACAAGGAGTCAAGTGAATGACACCGACAACCGTACAGTGGTGTGGATGTGTGTGTGTGTGTGTGTGTGTGTGTGTGTGTGTGTGTGTGTGTGTGTGTGTGTGTGTTATGGGGGCAAAGGGGCGTGGGACAATGAAAGAGGTGAGAGGCTGTCTCTGGTATTTAAGTGCAACATCTCCATTCTCCTCTGATCACTCCTCCCCCAAATTTGGTATGGTCAAGGTTGCTGACCCACTGGGAGAGAAAGATGAGTATAAGTTGGCTTGACTGCCAAAAGTCACACATGCTGGTCATGCACTAGAAGCAGGGATTAGAGTTTGACACACTGCCCATTCCATACCATTCTGCACAATGGGAGAGCCACCAAATGCTTAATGTTAAGCATTATAATTATTTTTCTTCATAGGCTCCTTTATTCAGAGTGACACAGTAATTTAGCGGTGTTGCGTCTGGGGATCATTCTAGCAATGTTTTGTTACAATCCCAGTTTCTATCCACCAAACATATCACAACCATTCTGCTGTACAATGGAAGTTTTATTTTTCCTTGAATTTTCATAAATAAAGAAGTCTTCCAATGCCTTTAATCTGGGTAACAAAGTAATCAGATTATAATTTGCTATGGGGACTCATAAAATGAACATGGAGAGGTCCAAATGAGATGTTCTGCAGATACAAAGTTTTCTTGTTTCATTACCAATTTTCTATATGTTTTAGCATGCATGCTTACCCAACTAACACACATATACATATTCATTTATATAACTGAACTGAAGATTCACTGAAACAATTCCGGGTTGTAGTGAATCCTTAACCTGGCATTCAAACCAAGTTGCCTGCTGGTTACAAGTAGTCAGGGCCTTGCAGGGTGCGCAGCACGTCATGCTCCAACACCATTGAACTTGCTTAACAATCCTTGCATAAATTTCTCTGTCTGTGGGGCATTTTTTGTTGAAAGGAATTTTATAGTTCCCCTGTGGACAGGTGTGTACACCCCAGTTGGACAGAGGATTTGTTACTCAATGTTTCGGTCCTGTTTAGATTCCGTTTCCGTTAGTTTCTCTGTTCCTGTTTTCATCACCTTTTTTTTCATGCTGCACTTCAAATTCATTTCCAGTCGGGGAGAGGACAAAAGCAGGGATGACATTCGGCCAGCGGTCATTACACAATTGACCCTTGCCAAATATTACGAGCATTTACAACATGTGCCTGCAGCAGGTGGGAAGCGTGGATGGGCAGGGTGGGGGGGAACAGGTGCGTGTATATAAGGCAGAAGGCACAGAGGTAGGCAAGCAGGGCACTAATCATATTCTGGGACCTCGTCCCTACAGTTATAGTTCCCACCCCTCCCCTAACCCTGCCCCCGCCTCCCCACCCCCATTTAGTTTTTTTAAACTTACCAGCGGGATACTCAGGGATCTCGGAAATGCATAGGATCAGCGCTTCCAGGCGTTTTTTTTTGCGGTTCCAAGAGCCACCAGGGAGCATGATGCTCAAGAAAAAAATATGGCTCTGCCAAAATCTCAGCGTTGCTCCTAACTAGAAGCATATGAGAGACACCAGGCTTTTGGCAGCCTATCAGAACAGCGCAGGCAGGTTTGTATTTTATGTGTGCATAAGCTGCATATCTGAGCAAAGGACATAGTTGCAGTGAACCGTGTTATCCTTGTAAAACTCTGGCTTTGCATTTTCTTTTTCCTTGGGAAACTGTTAGCTTCGAGCTGAGGTGCAGGGGTTCTGTGCATCCAGAGCAAATCACAGTTAAAATGACTCAAACTAATATGTGGGTGGAGACAAGCCAGCTAGGGTATTCTGACATTGCTGGGCTGGAAGAGTAATGATGGATAAAATTATTTCCAGTTAATTTGCATGGCTAGAACATTTATTTTAATTATAGAATGAAACTGGAGTAAGAATATTGCATGGGACATAATAAGCATGAACAACATAAATAAATAGAACTTTTATTGGCACACAGTGAATGTTACTTTACTAAGAAATTTGTCTTTTGATGAAATCAATCCTTGTTATGATTCATTAAAGATATTGTTTTAAACAGTTAGGAGCTGCACATTAAGTGATAGCCAAGGACAAAGCTAAATCCAAAACAAAAGGTTAAACTGGATATTTTTTATATCAGTGCAATGTTATCATTCAAATAGAATCATTTTTAGCAATTACTGTGTCGAGAGCCTAATAGGACAGCTGTTCAGCCACCTTCAAAGCACACAATGCAACCCTGATGTTATCAGATGACCAAAAAAAAGGTGAGCAGTAGTGTATAAGTAGAGCAGCGGTTATTTACTACAAAAGGTCAGCACTGTCTTCACACATTGAGACCTGGCCATAAAAGAAAAGAGTCCATTGCACAAGCAGTTGCTTGGATTCTACATGCACTGAACTTTCTTCTGGCATGTTTGCTCAGATTCTAAGGTCATGGGTCCTGTCATGTTAGTAAGGATCTGGGAAAGCGGGTTTGCAGGTGGGCAAAAGGCCTGCAAAAATGTCCTTTCAAGGCTAGAGGTGGAGCAGTCACCTCCACAAGTGCTGACCCCCGACAGACGGGGCAGTTTCCTAGCTGTGAAACCTTTTGGGCCGCTTGAGTGATCGGCCATATGGGTATAGACTCTGGCCAGCACCCCACCATGGCAACCCTGGCAGGGTAAGAGCAGTAGTGAGAGTTTACACACTCCGAAAACACGACACTGGCCCACTCTGAGTACATCCTGTTGCCTAGTTTTTCTTGTTTGTTTATTTGTTTCTACAGCCCCGGAGGAGGGGGTCTTTGAGGTTGCTGGGTGGGACTGGACCTCTCCTGCTATAACGATCTCTCTCTGTTATAGCAAATAGCAGATGAAGGATGTGTTGTTCTTCCCAGCTAGCATTCAGACATGGTGTCAAGAGAAAAAGAAATCAGGAAACAAAAGTCATAGCCACATTCCTTTAGAATGGAGTGAGTGAGCGCTGCTTCTACTATTACTGCCAGTATTACTACTACTACTACTACTAATAATAATAATAATAATAATAATAATCCCCACTTTATCCCTACTGTGTGAGGCCCAAACAGTGATGTAATTACAACAACAAAAAAATAACTTTTAAAACCTAAAAAAGAAGGCATCGGATGAAGAAAATGTTGAAAAACAAGCATTTTTATGTTTTGGTGCAAGTTTCTGAGCATGTGTTGGACTCAAGTGACTCAAAATTGTCATTATTATTTGCAGTAGGCTTACTCACAGTTGGGCAAGTTTTAAAACTCAAAGTTTATCATTAAGTTGTGATGATGACAACAAACACTTTTATTCTTATTTTATTCTTTAATTCCTCAAATAATCATATTATTTGTCTTCATATGTGTCCATGTCTCCCTATTCAGTGTGATACAGAAGGAAGCATTTCATTGTTTTGTTTTACATTTGTCTACATGTACTACATACATTTGGCATCCCAATAAAAAATTTGGAGATAATTTACAAACTTCAAGTGGTGGAAAATCCAGATGTTATGAGACGCAAAGGGGATCTGCTTGAGGAGCCTGTGTTGTGTGTGCTCTAGACACTGTGTAACAGTTGGAAATGTTTGACTACAAATATGTTGCTAAAATATAGTATGGGAATTGAGATATGTTGTTCTAAACTGATATTTGGCAAAAATGTTGTCTCTAGGCAGCAGTGTAGCACAGTGGGTAAGGAACTGGGCTTGTAACCGAAATGTTATAGGTTAGATTCCTGCGTAGGACACAGCCGTTGTACCCTTGAGCAAGGCACTTAACCTGCATTGCTTCAGTATATATCCAGCTGTATAAATGGATACAATGTAAAAAATGCTATGTAAAAAGTTGTGCAAGTCACTCTGGATAAGTGTGTCTGCTAAATGCCTGTAATGTAATGAAACAAAATGTTTTATTTTTGCAACAGTGGGTCTCACTGGGTTAAGTGGATGATGGTGATCGCAGAAAGGCAATTTGGCACCATAATGTTCACCACGCATTAATTGCAGCAATGAATATGTGTAATGTTCACCACATATCAGCTACAGCAGAGATTAACTGGCCTATTAAACAACATTTTATTTATTTTTATATATTAAAAAACTACATCATATTTTACCCCGACCTTGGAAACAAACTGCAAAAAGGACATGTATTTCCCAGATAAGCATGTGTTGGGAGGCAATTTTCAATTGGAGACAGCTGACACTGTAACTCTGACATAATGGGGGGCAGTAGTAGGATACAGTGATTCTCTCAGCCAATGAGGATACAGCACTGTGAAATATTAAATCTCCTTCGAAGCAAGATTTATGCTGATTTATTTAGCTGGGATAACAAGAGTCATAAAGTCATTTTTAAAGAATCGTCTTTCCCTTCTGCCACTAGACCCCCCCCCCCCCCCACAAAAAAAAAAGAAAAAAAAAACCGGTTGTCAAGACTGCTGTTCAGATCGAGCTGCTGCTGCTGGTTAGGAGGCAGTGAAAAAGTTTCACAGGAGCAGTAAATCTACCAGACAAATATTTTCTTTGATTTTTTTTCAGCTTCATGCAGCCATGTTGCAGCCAGAAATCTTCTGGAAATGTCCTGTTGATTGGGAGGTGGAGAAGTTAATAAAAAGATGCAGACTTTGTGGTGAGATGTGTGGCACAGTCGGTAGGGCGGCCGATTCTCACGGCCTATAGGACTTCCCTCTCGTGGCGCTTTCTCAGCTGTGATACCTTCTCTGTCTGTTGCCCTCGCTGCTTTCTACCTGCCTGAAAAAAAGTAAAACCAAAAATATATAACAATAATGATCCAAAAGGTGGGTGGACTTTCCTGGTATCTATAAAAAAAATTTTTTTTTAAAGATTCAGACTTGGGCACTTTCAGCTTTTGCACTTCATGCTGGCTTTCGTGATAGCTGAGATCCTCCTGAGGTCAAAATGGGTCATTTGGCTGTGTGTGATTTGCAAACAAGTTTGTACCCAGTGTTCATGTAAACTTTTTTATTTGTGAAGCCCATGTCAAAGCATATGTCAGGTCTGTTGATGATACATTGTTAGGACGGTTAGAACAGAATGTTATTTCCAATTCAGCTATGATTAACTCTCCAAGAGCAGGTGGCTCCCAAAGCAAGATGACAGTTTTAAAGGTCAAAGATAAACTGTGAGAAAATAACTAAACATCATACAGACACAATGCTTGTCTGTGACAGTTGAAAGGGTGGGACTCAGAACTAGCCATCCCTCATCCCTCAGCCCAGCAGTTTGGATGTTTCTGGAAGAGGTTGTCAGGGGTGGGGAGGATTACTGAGACTCCCTCAGGATTTGGGGTTCATTCCGATGACCACATGCAAACCCTGTTTGCACAGGCAATTGCACCCCTGCCAGGGCAGCAGTAACATGAAGCACTTAACAGCAGCTTGACAAAGGTCATAAACAGTCCAAGGTGTTAAACGGGTGCTGGAAGGAGAGAGCTAGGGGGAAAAAAAAGATTACTGGATGGAGAGAACCAGGAGAGGGGGGCGTGTCCTGGTTCACCGGTTGACCCCTGACCCCTCGCCCTGAGCAGGATGGTGTAGTAATAAATTGCCAGTCGTTAAGCGGCTGGACACCTCTTGGCATCCACTTCAAAAGGGCTCAGGAGTTCTGCCTGTTAGGTCTGGATTTAGCGTGGCGGACAGCGGGTTATGGCCCAATCGCGTTTTCATGCCTCCACATCTGGCTGGCAGCACCTTGGCTGAAATTGAGACTTTGTGTCTCTTGATGTTTTTCTGTGACATCTTTATTAAAGCTTGTATGCCTGTCCACACACGCCCCTGCTTTGCACCCCCGCATTACAGTTTGGACAGCAGCCTCCAGCCCCATACCCCCCCCCCCCCCACACACACACACACACACACCCCAACCTCAAATCAATCCAGATTGATTCAGAACTACAAAAAAAGTCCTGGCACCTCCTGCCTGGGCACCCCCCACTGTCCACGTCTCCCGGCATCGGTTCTGGCGCTGTGGCACAGCCTGCTGTGCGGCCCAAACAGGTGCCGAGGCAAACCCTTCATCTGTCCAAGGCAAATAAATTATATGGGCGGCTGAGCCGGCCAGCACCACTGCCGTGTTAATCTGCCAAGGGCTTTGAAGCGAAGACAAAAGAATTATGTGTCGAAAACCAGATAGAAAAAACAGCGATAGGGAGGGGAAAAAACCTTCCTTTAGACGCAATTCAGCTACCATTCTGCATGGGGTCCATCTGGGCAGCAGGCCACTGCTATCATTGAGGTCAAGCAAACTGCTCAAGTTCTTTGCAAGGCTTTAGTAGAGCTAGAAGCAATATTACAGGAATACTGTATCTAGAAGGAGGCTATTATGTGTGAACAATTGCTTATTGTAAGAGTGGGAGTTTGCAGAAATATCAGTCAGTTAAAAAGCCAAACTGAGGAAATGTCAAGTTCTGCTGTGTCGGTTGTGTCATGTTCTGCTATTCTTTCATGTGTGCTCACAAAGCCACAGGCACTCAGCAGACATGAGCCAAGAACCAAGCAGCCCACCTCCGTATTTTAAGCCTTTCCCCCAGTGGCTAAAGAGTGAACTGCAATGTTTGGTTGCAAAATTAACTTGAAACCCCACCCACCCCATTTTAACTCAATAAAGAAGCCGAAAGAGGTTAGTGGAAATATAAAGCCACCATTTTTTGTACACAAGGAATGATGGTTTAACTAGTTATTCCCATCCTTTCTAATGTCTCCTGTGCATCTGTTTTTAAAAAATATATATTGTTATACTTTTAATATTTTTATATTATTTTTTTTTTAAATATATTTTTATAATAATTGCACCAATATTTCTGAATTTGGGTTCATCTCAGTGGATGCAGTGTAGCTTGTCATATTATTCTGAATTAGCATGTACAGTAAGGAAACTTACTGACTGCCTGGCACCTGCAGCAGAGTGCTTCAGTGGCAGGTGTAATGATGTGCCATTTGACTCCAGTTACGTACCAGATAATAGATCTCAGCATTTAGTAAAAAACGCTAGCTAGCAATCGACCTATCATTCTCACTATCTATGTACAGTACCTACCAATCTCTCTTCCGAGCTAGCTTGCTAGCGATCTATATATGTCTCTTGCTGGCTAGCTTGCTATACTGCACTGCCAGAAAACTTCACAAGCTAGAGTAAATTAATGTTAACAAAACATTATTTGGTTAATAGTACGTTCACTTACTTAAATTCACGATTATAACCCAACATGTACCAGATAGTTTATTTGCTGTAATATTGATTGAATTTAGATTTTCTAATGTGCAGTCTGAATGCAAGTGGATGTGAGTGACAAACAAATAATAGTAATAGTAATGTTTTCTAGACATAGGTATGTCTAATGAGCATGCAAAGCAGCCTATTTATTCTTTACCTAATCTGGATATGGAAAATTGAATTGCATTTTATTTATTTATTTATTTATTTATTATATACAATAATTCGTTATTTTAACATTCAAAATAAACACTGATAAATTCCAGATTTCTTTTTTTATATATATAAAAATGTAAAACAATGAGCCTTGTGAATATGCAAAGCAATGTAGTTTATGGAGCAAAGAGTCATTTTTAATTAGATGGTTTTATATTTTATTTAGATGGTATATATATTTTAATTAGTAGTTTCATAAAAAAAAACTAAGGGACAGGAGAATTGCTCAACACTTCCAGCAGGGCATTCCACAGCTGTGGAGTGCTGAAGCAGAAGCATCTGTCACCTTGATCTTGAGTTTGCAACGAAACTGTTGGAGGGATACGCATCTTCCAGAATGGAGAGTGTGGGTGGGTGTGAAGGGCTTACTCATATCACAGAGGTAACTAGGAGCTGGGCCATGGATTGCTTTTTACATAAGAATGAAGGTTATGAAGTCAATGTGAGAACAAACAGGGCATGTCAAATGTCATTTAAAGAGCACAGGGGAAATATGTTGGCAGGGAAATGTGTGTACAAGAGCATGAGCAGGACAATTGTGCACGTGCTGGACTTTATTTGAGGGACTTTACAGGTAAGCCATTGCAGGTAAGGCCATTGCAACGATCTATCCATGATGTGATGAGTAAATGTATTAGCCTTTCAGCTTAAGTGGCCTAATATCAAAGTAAAATTAATTTTATTTGTATAGTGCTTTTTACAGAAAACTATCACAAAGACGCTTTACCAAGCAGCAGAAAAAAGCAAAAACAAGGCCTGAACCCCAAAATAACAAGCACATAAGGTAAACAGTGTTTTAAGTAGTCTCGCATTGCCAGACCTATCTCCACACTCCGTTTCAGCGCTGTGCCAGTGCTGGAGAAAGATCTGGCTCAACCCATTATCATTCCGATATAGGGGAAAAAAACGCTCTGGTTTATTTGTATTTCTTTAAACCAATCACAATCGTCTTGGGCGACGCTAAACCCAGAATGCAGCGACAGTGCCCTTGAAAACGGTAACACACAGATAGCGGAAGGGGAGGAGAGAACAGTCGGCCAATGGCGGGCTTATACCCACAGTCTATATCCATAGAGTCAGACTAGGTTTAAGTGACTGATGATTATCAAATACAATAAACCATGCCTGGGCAAGAGAAGAGACTTTGATATCATTGATAGAATAACTGCAGTCTTTGAGATATTGATATTGAGTTCATATAGATTTATAGAAGGACTGTGGAAGTGTCTGACCAAGTGGTATCATCTGCACAGTAGTGAAATCCCAGCCCAAAATGTGTGCTTAAGCAGAAGATATAGATGCAGAAGGGGCCCCAAAACAGATCCCAGGGAAATGCCATGAGTGAAGTGCAGAGTGCGATTTACTGCTACCCATGAGAATGGTCATCCCTCATTCCTCTTGGGCCCAGAAGTTTGGAAGTTTCCGGAAGAGGTATTTGGGGGTAGGGGATTACTGGGAGGCTGGGAGCAGTCTTTGAGATAGGACTTGAACCAATTGAGTGCACTACCAGATAATCCTAACAACTTTTCCATATGGTCAAGTAAGATATTGTGACTGACCGTGTCAAAGCCAGCCCTGAGGTCTAACAGTTTAAGGATGTTAATGTTAATAGGGATTATGTCAGCTGACATAAGGAGATCATTCACAACTCTGACCGGGACCCTTTCACTGCTGGGCCCAGCTATGAAACCAAAATGGTTATGAAATGGTTCTAAAGGGTTATGTACAGACAGCTGGTCTTGTAAATGTGAGGATAATGCATATTTAAAGATTTGAGCCAAGAAACGATTGTTAGCCAAATCACAGTAATATAGGCACTAGTGGCAGTGAGGCATTTTTTAGAGGGTTATAGGAAGAGGATCGAGAATACAGGTTGTAGGCCTCACTTTTTATGTGCTAGTTTAGATATGAAGTATGGTGAAACTGGAGAGGGCTAGAGGAACTAAGGGAAGTTCTACTGGCCCAGCAGAAGGGAGCAGAGCAGACAATGATATTAATACTCTCTCTTATTAATGCGATAGCTCAGAATTGTATTACATTGCACAGTGGAAGAGGAAGCAAGGATTGTTAATTGTGGCAAAAGGTTGGTTTACTCTGGTAAACAAACTTTTGATTTCCACAAGCAGCAATGACCTACTGTAGGAGTAGTATGCTGATCGGCTTTGTCAGCTGTACTCTTACTGACACTAATACATTTGTGTGTGAAGAATGAGTGCAGATTTTTTATACTGCTTCTTAAGTTGTCGACTTTTAGCTTTAAGAGTATGTAATTCATTTGTGAATGGTGGAGACGGCTTGGTAAAGAAGACAGCATGTTCTTTCATAGGGGCAACTTTATCTAGTACAGATGTAAGCCTACTGTTGTAGTGTTCGCAGAATTAGTAACAGGGAACACAGATAAAGGGTTATAAAGGAAGACAGGACCTATGTTTTTAATATTCCTGTATGTAATAGTGTGTTTATTGGAGAGCAATGGATCCTTTAGGCGTTTAGATCGAAGGTGCAGTTTATGGTCAGAGATATTCATAATAGTACTGTACCTTCAAAGTTAGTGATGTCAATACCATTATTTTGAACCAAATTAATGTATGACCTTTATTATGAGTAGCAAATGTAACATTTTGGGTCAAGTTGAAACAATCAATGAGATTAGAGAAGCCCACCTCATAACTACAGCAAGGAATTTTTATGTGAAGTTTGAAAGGGGAATTACAGTTTATAACACTTCTGCTTCTCATGACTGATATTGTCCTTCTAATGAATGTGTCGCCCTTCATCTTTGGATTAGTTATTTCATTTTAAATGTCTAACGTTAGAAACAAAGACCTATTTTTTTTTTTTAGCGCATGTCCACAAAGTAGTATGGTTTCCGTTTTTTTCTTCTTCTTCGATTTCATTTCGCGGCAAAATCGAGAAGAAGCAAAGCAAAACATTCCTTTATCTTAGTGTTGCAATTGAACAAACTAACGTCTGCTAGCTTTTGTTTGATGCGATATCGGTGTAATAATGAGGTGCATTGTACCCGGTTGTTATAATGCCCCCAATAAACTTGCCTTGAAAGCACATTTTCATAGTTTTCCAGACGATGCAACTTTGTGTCAGACATGGCTGGATGTAATCAGACACCCCAACATAACAGCCGAAGAAGTTCGCAAACGAGGACTAAGGGTATGCAGCGACTACTTTGAAGGCACCGACTACCAAGGCGACCATCAGAAGCCTGGAGCTGTACCCACCGTTTTCCCATCATTGGTCGGACCGCTCGAGGTAGGTACTATGCGGGCTGGCTAAGGCATCTGTCTGTGTTCGGCCTGCTCCTGGCTTGCTCTCGCACGATCAGCCTGCAAATTAGCCAGCTCTTCTTCTGTGTATTCACGCTCGATTCGAGAGGGCACAACAATCCCATGATTATAAACAAAATCTCCTTCGTCCTCAGACATTTTCGGTTTCGCTAGCTAGTAGTCATACAACACTATTTCTACCATTGACATATGTATATATGTCTATGATTTCTACGACCAACCTAATGTTATTGTCTGCAGTACTTGCGTACCGCCCACATCAGAAGTCGCCCAACTATATGCATCCTCGAGTTCAACACTAAACTGCCTGGGTCTACTTCCTGCATTTGTAAAGGAAAACAACAAAACAGCTTAAAATATTAACATAATGAAATAACTAATCGAAAAATGAAGGGTGACACATTCATTAGAATGACAATATCAGTCATGAGAAGCAGAAGTGTTATAAAGTGTAATTCCCCTTTAAGTGTAAATCACCTGTTAGGACCATAGCAGAGTGGATGGGACTGTGTTAACAGTACAACAAGTTCAGAAAAGAACTTGGGTTGGATTTTGGTGGAGGATAAATAAGCACATCAGAACTAAGAAGCACACAATATCTCAAAAGCAAGACATTCAAAGGCTGTTGCACCTGGAACAGGTACCTAATTGACAGTAAAATCAGACTTGTAGTTGACACAAAGAGGCCATCTCCCTGGCTAATAGGGCCATGGGTTATCTAGAAACCTACAGCAAGGTGCAGAGCACTGATTGAGATTTAAATAGTTGCTGCGCTGCTGCCATGTCCAGAATTATGTCATACATGCAATTTATTGTTGAGGGCGCATGCATTTAGATGGTCAATCATTTGGTATCTTCTTTGGAAATGCCTTTCCAGACCTTCACTGCAGCTGCTTCCAGTTGACCTTTTTTCAGGGGTTTCTGACTGACCAAAACTTTCCACCTTTTCCCATTGATGAATGCGTTGCCTGCATATGCAGTGTGTTGGCCCCATTGTCCTGCTGCAGGATGAAGCGCTGGCCGACGAGGTTGGCGGAATTTCTTTGTGCTTAGCCTTACAAAATCTGTCTGCACACTTTGGAATTCATCCAACTGCTGTCATCCTCCATTACATCATCAATAAAGATGAGTGAGCCTGTTCCAGAAGCAGCCATACCTCCTCCATATTTCACAGATGGGTGGGGGGGGGGGGGGTGCTTCTTCAGACCTTTCCATTGCTTTGGTCTCATCCAGGCCCATTTTTTGGGATTGAAAAACGTAACGGTCACCTAACGCAGGGGTACACAAACTTTTTCAGTTTGTGTACCACTGCAGATATCAGATACAGATATCAGTTATTGCTTGTTATGAAGTAGTACACAAAGGAGTAGAGTATTCATTAAAACTACTTGTTCATTGCTGACAACAGCCATGCCTATGCATGTTTGGAATACTTCAAATCTAAATTGCGATTCATACCTCTGGACTAATTTTATCAGTGCATGACCCTGCTGATTGATACTCGTTATATTGATCATCAATCCGTCTCTTTTTGCTTTGATGTAGTAGTCAGTTATCTATTTGCCTAATCGGGTACTTGAAACAAAATAATACAATGCTGATTAATTACTGTCTGCTCTGTCAAAAGCAACTTTTAGCTCAAGCTTCTAACTGACTAATGATTTAGAAAACAATAGCCTAAATGAGAACTTACTAGCCAAGCTAGAGGACAATCAAAGACAGTTATTACAAGCAGTTTTGTTAATTGCTGCCAATTGGTGAGTGCGCTGCAAGAATGCCGTGTTTGGTGTATATCCGTGGTCATGTCTAATGATTTCATTAGATAACCTCTGCAACCAAAACTTGGGTTGTGACCCATAGTTTGTGCACTGCTGGCCTACAGTGCCACCAGCCAGGAAGGGTGCCAAAGAGAGAGAATTATTTTATTTTATTTTATTTTTTTGTTTATCTGAAAACCCATCTACTGTCTGTCAAAGTGGCATTCGATGCAGCCATTTTATTTATTTTAACTAATGCTCGCACTACACTACACACCTCATACAGTTTTGCACAAATTGCCCTGAACCGTGGTGACCGGCTGACCTGTGATGTTCACAGTTCCAGAAAGACAGCAGCACTGGCCTGAGAGATGGAGTGTGGGCATGGGGGATGGGCTTGTGCAGGTAGGTCAAGCACAGTTCAACTTTGACAGTCATAACATAACATAACATTAGTTGATGTCTATCAACTAATATTATGCTACATTAGTTGATGGTGATGTGACACCGAAGGTTCCATGAAACGAATATTGTTGATTTACAGTTCAAACTCCTATTATCAACAGAAGGGGGGCATGTATCAACCACTTCAAATATTTTACGTGTTTAAAATTCATATTTATGTGAGTGGATTGTCAAAGGGGAAAAAATTATACTTTGTACAGACACATTTCATTGTATTAATACAACTTTGTTTACAATATTAACTTTTTGGCTAAAACCACAATCAGAATGCCTTAATCATGATGTTGGAGTGCAACTGCCCTGATACTGCATCATGGTTTCCAACCTAACTTTCCTAATGGTTTTTCTTCTGGTTCTTAATGAGCTAAAATATGTTTTATTAACAAAATAACAAGTATTAAATTGTATTAATGCAAGATATGTACTTCCTGTGATCATTTTTAAAATATAAGATATTATCCTTGCAGTTAAAGTTATGAGAATAGCACCAAGGAAAGGTGCTTCTACAACATGATCTCAAGAAAATACAGGTTCAATTAGGTCCTACAATGATCATGATGATTGTCTTTTTTAAATATATTTATTTAATTGTTAAACCAATTTAATTAAGTTGGATGAAAAGAAACAA
This sequence comes from Anguilla rostrata, assembly GCF_018555375.3. NCBI lineage: Eukaryota > Metazoa > Chordata > Actinopteri > Anguilliformes > Anguillidae > Anguilla > Anguilla rostrata. The sequence goes on along the minus strand of NC_057939.1, from coordinate 37,577,640 downwards.
TCAGCTGAGTGTGGTAAATATTTTGTCATTTAAACATGTAGTCAGCTTCAGGTGTTTCCACGAGGCACAGGAGAATGTTGTGTTACAAAATAAATTGGCAAGCAGATAGGATAATAGACGTATTTTCTGGAAGCCAAAACACCATAGTTGAATGCATGCTTGTGAGTGGATTCACTTACAGCGAATTGGAGAAAAAGAACATTTGGCTACTTAGTTGTAGTTGAGCCCCAAATAACATAATTCACCTGCTTATTCCTGGTAAGGGTCACAGGGAGTGCATGCATTGGGCAAGAGGCAGGATTACATCCTGGACAGGTCGCCAGTCTATCACAGGGCACATGCACCATTCACTTCACAGTCATACCTATGAGCAATTTAGTCTGCAGTGAGCCTGCCTTCGGGTCTTTGAACTATGGGAGGAAACCCACACAGACACAGGGAGAACATGTACATGTACCCACACAGAAAGACCCAAGCTGGGATCCGAACCCAGGACCTTCTTGCTGCGAGGCAACAGTGCTACCCACTGCACCACTGCACATTATAAGAGTGGTTTCTGCCCTCAGACACAAAAATATTCAGAAACGGCCCTGGCCTCATCTGTCCATGAACCTTTGTTTCAAAACTCTTCTGGCTCATCACTGCATTTATTGGCTTGTTCTAATCCTGCATTTTGCTTCCTGCTACACCAATTGGTCAGATCTCTCTGTCAGAATGTCAATGTTAGAAAAAAAAATATATATATTAGCCAGTTGTATTAGCTTGCAAAAGATAACATTAGCTAGCTAGCCATCGCCTCTCTCTTTCCCCCTCCCTCTCAAATTCAAACAAGCTTTATTGCCATGACGTATATAGAAACATATTTCCATAGCATGAGTACAACAATAAACATATGAACAGAATACAACTCTGTGTGCGTGCATGCGGTCTTTTTGTACGGTAGCTTGTGTAGTGTCATGTACAAATTACACAAATCACCAGCTAGCTAGCAAGAGAAATACATAAACAGCCAAATATACATATCACTAGCTAGCTAGCTAGTTGGAAGAGCTTCTCTTAGTCTTACATAATAATAGCTTCTCTTCCTAGCTAGCCAGCTAGCTAGTGATCTCTCACTGTCATTAGCAAAGAGCAGAGAACGCTTGGCAACCACGGTTGCTAAGTTGACGCTAACTTGGCAACCACGGTTGTCAAGTTGACGCTAACTTACACATCAAGGAACATAACTGGAAACGTAACCCCGGAAGGGAATAGGGGGGACAAAATATGTTGTGACATAGCTGGTTTCACTGTTCATCAAGGAATCCAAGGAGATGGATTAGGCAAATGAACAACAGGATCACCCGAGGCAACATGATTGTCAAGTGATGTCCGGAATTAAGTAGTCAAGTGGTAAACAATCCCAAAAAAAGTCTTGTGGACTTTGACATGACCAGATGGCAATAGATTACCAAGTCAGGGTAACAGAGATATTCAACCCATCAAAGCTCACAGCTCAGAGCCATAACAGGATAACTAAATAGCAGGCCCAGAGGCAAAATGAGCGGCATAAGTCAGCTAAAATCCAGGTGCAATCACAAGCGACCCTGTGCTCCCTGTCAGGCCGGTGGGGTGAGTCGTGATAATTGGGTCATTGGGATGAGAGAGGGATGAAGACAAATCAGCAGTAGCTAAGTCAACGCTCAGGTGGTCAGGATGACAGATAGGCCCCTTTTGGCAGGTGTTCCAGAGAATATGGTGGCTTATATCTGGTATGCAAACCACATTAATGTAGAGGTTGCACAAACCTTGAATAATTTGATGGATGACAGGAAGAAGCATTTATTTATTTTTCCCACAGGTGGAGAAGTGACAGCCAAGCTGAAGCAAAGTCCTCTCACGACCCGGATGTCTGTACAGATACAGTCCCCAAACTTTTTTTTTCTTAAATGACACACTGTATGGAATCACATGTCAATATGTAAATTGAAAATTGACTGTACACATTTGAAAGACAATGAAAAATGACAACCTCAGAAACTAACAGTTTTAATACTGTGAAACAATTTAATGGTTAGATCACTTATCAAACTACATAAAGCACACACAAGACATACAGCATGCATAAATATGATATGCATTAAACATTTATAAGGCTGTGTTCACCATAAACCATACACTACAACACATGCCATAATATTTGATGTAAGCACTAATTCTAGCCAACAATGTCAGACAACAAGAGCTAATGTGTATGTTACTGCTTATTAAACAACTTATAAGAACTTCCTGAGACATTCATGAATGCTTTATTTCATTTTACACTAAGGCTTTGTCATTTATTTATTTTTTGTTGTTGTCACATTTCACTTAATCGCTTGTGTCATGTGACTCATGAATTTAACGCTGTCTCATTCCAATGGTGTGTACCTATTCACAAACACTATATGCATTTATGAAACTGTGTATTCCCATAAATCTTTCATTCCATCCTTTGCTGATGTGTTGCCTGCCTCCAACACTAATGTTGCAGCCCCTGGGACACTTCAGTAACAGCGAGCTGGTGTTCTACAATGGAAACCAATACAAGTGATAGTGCCGAGGACCACCCCAATTCTTTCAATTGCTCCTGAAATTTAAAAATAATGTATTTGAAACGGCTGCCTATACCTATAGTTCACACCCTCAGGGTTGATACTGCAGAACATACTTCTTGGATTATTACTAAATAATTAAACCAAATTAAGGTTGCTGCATTCCACAATCATTAAGACTAAGTACACTATATGGCCAAACATATGAGGACATCTGACATCCAACAGCTCATTCAAAATTATGGCCAGTTGGTTCACTGCTGGACCATTGCTGCAGGGATTCAGCCAGGGATTCATTCAGCCAGAAAAGCATTAGTGAAGTCAAGCAATGATTGGTCGATTAGGCCTGGCTCACAGTTGGCTTTTTAATTGATCCCAAAGGTGTTGGATGGGGTTGAGGTCAGGACTCTGTGCAGACCAGTCAAGTTCCTCCATACTGTTCTCAACAAAGCCATGTTTATATGGACCTCACTGTATGCCTGCGGGCATTGTCATGCTGAAACAGGAAAGGGCCTTCCCTTTTGGGGAAGCACAGAATTGTCAAGAATGTGACTGTATGCTGCTGCATTGAGATTTGCCTTCACTGGAACAAAGGGGCCAAATCAGGAAAAAAAACAGGCCTTGACCGAGGGTGTCCAGATATTTTTCGGTCATGTGTATATACATATTTCATATGTATATGAAATGTATTAAGCGATGGACATATGGTGTGTCTCTCTTAATATGTTGTGGTATTATCTGTGAACATAACGTTCAGCTATGTCATCTGACAATTTTGGCTGGATGCAGTGTCTACATAATCTTTGTTGTCTATCAAACACTTCTTTTACGCTTTATGTAGTAGTTATGTCATGCTTATGGATGCTTCATGCATGCCTTACACTTTATGTAGTTACTCTTATTGTATTTTATAATCGTGTTTACATAACTTGGATATGGTCCAATTAGATTGTAGATTTGAAAAAAGGTATCAAAGGTATGTATTTTGCTGGGAAACTACAATAATCACATACACTGTGGAAATAGTTTCCTTTGTTTCTGAGAGGGGAATTCAGTGTCAAACTTTTAGAGCGGTTCTAACCTCACAAAGTAATTTATTGCTCTGAATTATTGATTTATTTTTAAGTTACATGATTAATTTAAACCACATGCGACAGACGTTTACAGTCCCCATTAAAGCACTTTCCTCCACTTTATGACAATTAATTCTAACCTTAGCAATGTAATTTACATCTCAGAAAAAACATGTTTTCAACGTACAAAAATGCCAAGTTACTCACGCATACAAGACATACACAGTCTATAACTCATTCATTCAGACTGCCAAAATCCAGGCCTGCCATTAAAAGTATTGATATCAAAATGACGCCAAGTTACGGTACTACAAACAATATAGGCTATCTTGCCTCACTGGAATTAAATAAGATTCCAAAGCAATGCTACCCAATATTTCCTAAATTCTTTCAAGTCACTTGGCCCTGTGTGTATAAGCATGCAGTACATGGACACGCCAAACATATGTGTGGATGGCTTTCTCACAGTCAAGATTGATTGAATAGGCATCTATATGTCCAATTTGTATTGGTATGTATGTATTTCGCTGCCCAGCCTTTCTGTTGCGTGAATGATAGTATGTTTCTTGGTATAAGTGTGTGTTCGTAGATGTGAATGTAACATGCTGCGAGAGAAATGTCCCCATGGGGATAAAGCAGTTGTCTATGTATGTATGTACAATATTTATTTTACATGCAGTATTTATTGTACGTAGCAAATATACAAGAACTTGTACATTTACTGAAATTCAGTTCAGAAGCAAGTATAAACATATTTTTTTCTGGAGAAATATGCTTCCTGTAGTTACTGGCCAGCAGTTTTCTACATGAATTTCAATGTGTTCCATGAGGCAATTCAAAATATTTGACACTTTGATCTGACACAAAGTTTGCATGACATTGTAAAATGGTAAGATTACAAAACACAGGGCCAAGTGACTTGAAAGAATTTAGGAAATATTGGGTAGCATTGCTTTGGAATACATCTTATTTAATTTTGATGAGGCAAGATAGCCTATATTGTTTGTAGTACCGTAACTTGGCGTCATTTTGATATCAATACTTTTAATGGCAGGCCTGGATTTTGGCAGTCTGAATGAATGAGTTATAGGCTGTGTATGTCTTTTTTGTATGTTGAAAACATGTTTTTTCTGAGTTATAATATCTTTTTGCAAAGCGTTTTATTATGAGAGTAAGAAATGTGAAGTGACCCTGTAAGAAACGGTTGTAGATTATGGGTATCCTTGTGTGAATTTGTACAGTCTGATGAGTGTGTACCATTTAGCAGTTTCGGTTTGCTATATATGTAAAACAGTGGCTGTGACAAAGGGTGCGGTGGCGTAAGTGTGAACGCATCAGAAACGCAGGTGAAATATAGCCAGTGTATGTACTCACGAATTTGACGGCCATTCAACGAGCCTTGATTGACAAAAGAATCAGCAAGCCCGTAGAATTAGAGCTCCCTAGGTCGCAACTTGTGTACCCTTCTGTCCTGCTCCGTTGTCTGTTATTTCGTGGAGATGCACTTTTAGTGTTTGTAAGGTTTATAAGGCATTTTGATAGGCTTATCTGCAGGTAGGAATCCTCTTCGCTGTTTTGCTAAGCTAGAACCGGAGAACTTGATAGTGGAGAATAGGAGCAGATGCGTATGTCCCAGCAGGCTTTGCATATGAGAAAATAACAACAGTGTGAGAGAAATTATGAAATTGCGTAGTTGAAACAATATGTTTTTAGCAGAATGGGCATGTACGTGAAGGTTGACATGATCACAGACTATAGTGCGAAGTAAATGAAGCGACCATGAGCGAGCTTAGTTTCCTTATCGAATGGTATATATAACAGTCTGTACAAAGCATTAGTTGTTAAAATGGAGGGTTAATTAACGTGTGAAATCTATTGCACTGATGTGCTTTTCTCATGTTCAGTACTAGTAGTAGTTATATTTATGAGTGAGTCATGATTTTAAATGTAATGTTTTAATGGGGAGTTGCAGAACATACATACGTAGTAATTGTCTGTATGTGGCTAGATAGAGAACAGGGTAAGGTAACATGAATGTAGAAACATGGCGTTTGCTGATAAATTAGGTTTTGTACAGTAGCCAAGTGAAGAAATATAGTTAGTAGAAATGGCACAGTGGTGAACTGGTGTAACTTTTTAATAAAAGGAATACATTTGCTGTCATGAAATGCATATGGGTGGCCGTGAGTGAGTTTTGGTAAAGCAAATATAAGCGTAAGAAAACGTTAGTGTAAAAGAGGAAATTATCTGCCTGAGGGCGAGGCGGGATTCAATCCTTCAACCGGAGGTTTACCAGTCTGTGACTTTGTTAGTGCAGCACCATGACATAGCTATGCAATGCGTGAAATATCATTAGCAAACCTGTCCGTGGTTTTAAAGAAGAACACAGGCCAGTAAGCACAGAAGAGCTCCCGTTGAATCCATATGGCTTTGCAATATTGTAGCCGGTTAATAACTGAACGTGCAGACGGTACGTCATAATGCAGTGTATACGTCCGGTGAACGGCGGGTAGATATGGTGCAAAAGCAATAATTTAGAAGTAGTAGACAATTATTAGTGAGGGTAAAAGCAGGTTAAAGAAACATGTTCCTACCTGGGCTTGAACGTAAGACCCCATGTTCCCAAGACTGTAACCTTGCCCACTAGGCCACAGGCAGGCTAGCTGTTTAAACTGGAAATGAAAAGGCATGGGTATTTTGTATATTCTGGAGTGAAAAGGCATGGGTATTTTGCGTGTGTATGCAAGTTTTTGATTGGGTCGTGTAGGTAAAGATTTGGCTGGTGTCGGTGAAATGTCCAATGGGGAAATGTGTTGTTAGTGGGATAGGCGGCAGGAAAAATAAGAATGAGAAGAAGAAGAAAGAGAAGAAGGAGAAAACACAAAATCCCCTTAGTTTGGGGCTTTTTTGTGTGGACATGTGAAGTTGTTTATGAAATCTGTCTGTTGAAATGGGGTCAGAATGTACAGAATTTAATGTTTTTAAGGGCTGAGTGTCTGTGGCTGTTGTGGTTATTTCTGTGGGAAACCCTGAAAAGTGCCAAACTCTCGGTGCTGTATAGGTATGGGGCATGCCCCCGCCAAGGCGTAACTTGGCGGGATGGCATACCTGCCATCCCAATACAATTAAAATCAAGGGTGATGATAATTGCTCACTGAATTTTCAGGCAGACATAAGAACTGGGGGTGTATGTGAACCTGAAAAGTATGTTTGGTAATGCACAGGTAATGCATTGCATACAGATTCAATTTTTCTTCCTGCACTTTACATTTCTAAAATGTTCAGCAGATGAGATTTGTGGAAAAAAAAAACATTAAACAAAAAATAAAATAATGGTAATTTGTTGCACCCTAGGATATGTTGTAATGTGTTCCTCAACACATTGACAGATGCTTTTATTCAATAACAGTGCAGAACAAACAGATAGCCCCCCTTGGCAGTTTTTGGTACCACCCCTCCCCTTTCCAATACAGATAATTCTGTTGATTGAACAAATACAGATCTGTACACTCCAGATAATAACTTCAAGAAAAACATAACTGTATACTAGAATACCAGACAGAATGACCCTGACTACACGCGTGACATTGACATAGGTCAATCTGCTGTGGATGACTAACACCAGGTGGCTCCCTGACCTCAAATGTCTGACAGGCAGCAGCAATGCCCTATGGTGAGACGGGGGGCGGGATGTTGGGTGAGACTGGCTTGACAGCAAAATATTCATGGGTCATTGTCTTGTCACTCTGCTACTGATGGCAAAGCAATTCCCCTGGGATGCAGATGTTCAACATATCTCCATCCAGCCTGTATATAGAGAGGGGGACAGAAAGTATACAATGGAATTTCAACAACTTTTGAAAGAGCAATATAATGCTTGCCCTGTGAATATATTTATTGTTGACTGTAATATTTGATTTTGTCTGTAACCAACTGTAATACCCTGCTGTGTGATGAAGATGCTTTCCAGTGGTAAAGAATGTGAGATTTGAGAAGGACAAAGGGAGATGACTGAGGTCGATGGACAGATAGAGGAAAGGCAGATAATGGGAATGAGAAAGGAGAGAGAGAGGAAGAGCAAAAAAGTAATGGTCCCAGTGTATGGGGTCAGGTTTTCCCCTTACCCAACCCAAACTGTCTCCCCAACCAACCATCTCCTATGGTTAAGCCTCAGTTCCAAGCAAAACGAGCCAAGCTACTGTTTTACTAACACAAGCATGAGCAGCATTGTTTTCAATGGTGGCAATACAAAGTATTCTTTTCCTTAGTGCTATTAGACAAACAGATCAATGTTCAAAAAAAGGAATGAATGTGGAAAAAACAAAAGACATCAGTGGTGGCCGACGCTTGCGCTTGCAGACTCTCAAATCAACTGAAATGATAATCAGATCATTGAATCAGATCATTGAATGTGAACAATGTGCAGAAAATCAAAGAATGCTCAGAGTGACCTGTGGTAGTTGCTCAGATTGATGTGACATTTTTGAAATACCACTTCTTATTTTTCCAGATGACCCTTCCCCCTTTTTAATAGCTCACAGAGCACAAAAAAAATCTTGACTTTGCATTGGTGTTGTAGAAGCAAAACAAAATTTTAACAAGATAAGAATGTATTATTAAATCTGTAAATGGCAGCAGAAGGGAGATAATAACTTAAAAATGCACTCTCAGGTTGGGAAGCGGGTTAAGGGTCAACTTGCTAAAAAAATTAAATCTGTCGCTGTCCCGTCAACATTTTGTCTCTTTTCCTTTCTTTTTCTCCTCGGAACCCATCTGACGGTTTTTTTTCTTCTCCGCCTCCCTCTATTTTTTGGGTGCAGGACAGGGGGAAATTGGTGTAATGAATTTAGGGCATCCATGCTTGCTGAGGCGAGCCCTCGTGGCTGCTCACGGCCATTAATCTTCCGCACTCTGTCAGAGCAAAATGCGCACACAATCGGCGGAGGGGGAGCTCAAATTGACTACCAATTACGTGCCTGTGAATAAAGGAGAGGGGGGAAGGCAAGGTTCAGCGGCAACGCTTATTCTAACCCCGCAAATGTGCAGGAGTGCAGCCCAGGGAGAGGGGGGGAGAGGAGAGAGATAGAGAGAGAAAGGGACAAAAGCTGGAAGAGAAATAAAGGGGCAGAAAAACTGGCTGCCTATTCACCAATGTATGAAATTTGCTTCATTTTTGTTTATCTTGCACATTGAGCCATTGGGGGATGAGTGGTGGGTTCACAGAAGGACTGGATAGGCTGTTCTCTTGTATAAGCAGAATTAGATGAGGGTACCTGCTTGTAACTCTCAAAGTCTTGTAACGCTGTCTACACGTTCTTTGGCTGACAATTATTCTCTCAAATGGGACCAGCCTCCCCTTCCCAAATTGAAGCAACAGTGTCAACTTTCAAAACAGAGACAAACTCAGGCTGTCTTTTGCTTTCTTGTTCCATGAAATTCTCTGACTGGCTGTCATAGCATTGAATTACAGAAAGGTCAAAGGTCAGGTCCATATGGAAAAACTCATGCCTTCACAGGATACTTAGTTCGGTTGCTCACACATGAGACCTTAAACATGTGTAGCTTTATTGCTGAAATGACTCTGGGTTGACCACTCTTGATCTTTCCAGTATGACATACATAAATGTGTTCCACAATGAAGCAGTAACAAGTGATTGGCTTAGATAATATGTCATGATTAATAATCATCATGTGAGATTCTAGGTTCTGAGCTGTTTAGTGTCCCTTTGAACTGTAACCCTTCCTCCAGCTGCCAGCGCACTTCAAGTGAGCTGAGAAATCAATTGCTGTCTGAAGGGCATGCATTATAACATGCATGTCAGTATTCGATGCTCAATATTAAAACTTGAAATGCATTCAACTCAAATCCTCTAATCGAGGCTTACTCAATATGGGCTGGAAGCAACATCCTGTTTTTGTAATTCTTGTGTTCAGCTGCCTGAAAAGTCATGCTGTTCCTTTGATAGAACTGTAAGCATTTCAATTTTTCTATGAACAAGTCTGCTGTTCTGGAATGCTTCATTGTGGGGATTCCAAACTTTTCTCTTTTTTTCAACAGGACGTGTTCAGTTTGTTTTCAAGCTCTGCCCAGGTCACTGCCTCTCGCATTAGGTATGACCACACATGTGGAAAGTGGAGGCCTAACTCTGCATTCCCTGCAAAATATAAATTGGCTAAAAAATCTTTCCTCAGCAAATTGTTCTCTGTTTCCTTCAGCTGTATTAATTCCCAAATGCAAATTTACAAGAAGTGATTTGAAGTGGAGCTCCTCTGGAAATCATGAGGTGCCTTGGTGTGCTTTCAGCTTAAAAAGATATCCACTGTATTCTGTGTTATATGTGGTGCAGGTTCATCTTTGTTTAACTCAGGTGGAGACATCTGTTTTCCAACAGCAGAAGCCAGAGCTTTCTGCCACTGTGCAAGTGTCAAGTTTGTCCCAAAGCCGCTGACCATTTAATTAACCCGCTCTCTGCAAAAGGTTCTCACTGTGAAGATAGCAAATCCTCACACCCAAGGCCACTTGCAGGGTGGTGGTGGGGGGGGGTGCATTTGGGACATTGACCATGTTTGGACTACAAGATGGCCTTCTCTACTGCTCTACCATATATTTTGTTTCTGAGAGGTGCTCATATAATATAAAAAAAATTTTTTATTGTAGTATGTAAATATTTTATTCATGATTATGTGTTTGCATGAGTTTGTTTCTAAATAGCAGAGTAAAGGGCAAAGTATCCTTGTGTCATTAATGAAAGAATTATGAACTGGCTCTGATGGCATTGACTAATGTTCCATGCTCACCTGCTATGGGATTTCAGAACAGAACAGGGTGATTACTGGTGATTAGCACACGAAATGTAAGAGGTGTAAGACCTTTATTGCTGTGAGTGGCCCAGATAAGGGCATAATATGTGTCAAAAATGTTTGATGAGTGGAACCAGATATTGAACCAGCAGTTATTTGATTTCTTTGGCACAGAAGGAGACATTTAAGATGTTGTTTGAAAGGAACCAGCTCTATGAAAGTGCTCAGCTAACACTCTCAGCTATGCCCATGAAGAATTGTGAAGCTTTTGAAGTTTCCATCTTGCTAAATGTACACATATTGTTTGAGTAATGAGAGTAATAAGATATGTTTCAAACTATATTCAGGTCCTAATGATTAGCAACAATTTAGCCAAGAATTTATCCTGACCAGTTGCTTGTGCACTTTGGATGTGCTGGCAACACTAGCTCAGCACAAACTCTCAGTTAATAAACCCATAACACGAACAGAACTTGCACATGTGCAGGCAGGCCAGGAACACAATCTCGAGATCAGTCGGACATGATAATTAAGTTTGACTTTCAAGCAATGAGGTCTCAAACAAGAGCCGTTCATAATTATGCAACGTTTATAATTCCTGGGCAAACATTTACAGCTGAAATAATACCCTTCTCACACGTTTGCGGTTGGCTTGCATCCTCGTCGCGGGTATTTTTCATCACCTTCGTTAAAATTGAAGCGGAATGGTTTGGGTGAATTATGAGGGTGTGCACCGTGCAAAATGCCTTTCATTGACTCAAATGTCATGTTTCTAACCCTTTTACATGACTTTCCTCAATTGCTGGACTAAGAACGTGTCAACCCTGTATGGCTGACAGTCGGCAAAACGACAGTACCTTAAGTATGTGAGACTCAACCCAACAGTCACTGGGTGATTGAAGCATTTTGAGATGAGCACCAATGGTTTTCCAAGACAACAAACTTGCAAGTCCATTCTGAATCAGCCTTGCAAGGACAAGTTGGTTTCAGTCATGAAATGCACACAGAAGTTATGCTGGACTTGGTTAGGACCTACATTCATCATTTGCATTTGAAAGCATCAAGCAAAATTCATAGAATTAGCAAGAACATGTACATTTCTAATTCAAGCATATTTTATACAGATCTCTGCTGCTGAACTTTTTCATAAGCCTCCAACTGTGATTTTATGCCTTTAATTGAAATATATACTCATGTTATATCACCACCATGATATATTGTACTGTAATTCAGCAGCAAAGAAAGGCATATCTGAACCTGAGATAGAGATGCTAGTATTTATCACAGTGGGGAACCTAGAGTTGTGGGTAGGCTGCAATTTAAGGCACACATTCTCAAAGCGCTGCAGTGCTAGAGTGCATTACATTGTTATTTTACATTGTATGGATGCAAGGATTGCTACACTGCTGTAGTCTTGGTACATGGTAAACTGGGCTTGTGGGACAGCTTAGTTACCCCTGGTCTGTAATAATAAAAAGCTATTTGGCTTTGTGGCAGCATGTCAGGTAAAATTAAAATCCCTACTTCAAAGAAAATTACATTTTTACTTAAGCTTTCTTAGTGTCAGACACAATTAAACAAACTAAAATAAAAAATAGTTTGACGCAATGAAACTAAAATATTTCAAACAGGTTAACTGTTTTCGCAGAATCAGCTTGTAAAGATTCAACAGTTTAGTGAAAATTTTAATTTCCTCCCTGGAAGTAACCCTTATTTATTTTTATTTTTTTAAATAAAAATGAGTACTCTACAGTTAGCAGAAGCCTAATTTTATTCAATTCCACCTCTATGGTGTGCTCCATGAGTACTTTACCCAGGTAGGGTTTAAATTGGCAAGCAACATGAAACCAAGCTGTGCACTTCCTCAGCGGGGAGAAAGTCACATGGTGGCTGTTGGGGCAAATGGACCACACTACTGACTACAAGAGAGTGAAACTTCTTTTGAACCTGGTGACAACACCCACCGGGGTGGAAGCTTGTTAGTACCTCACCCATTTAATCTTTAAGGGGTGGCTTCCATGAAAAGCAATGTGGCACAAAAACAACAAAGCCCAGTTGGACCTCATTGTCAGATGGCTGTCATTGTAATGTAAGAGGAGAGAGGGGTCAAGTTGGTGTATGGTCAGGGTCAGACAGAGGACAGGTATGACAGCACAACAGTCAAAATTCATCAGTTCATGAATTTCAGTAGTTAAATTGAGTAGTTTCTGCATTTCTTACCAACACACAGAATGTCTGTGGCTGAATTGACAAAAGAGTATAATAATATGTAGAATTAAGACCTTACATACTGATTCATAATTTGGCATAGTTCACTGGGGGACATTAGAGAACTGTAGGAAGCCAAGGTGCTTGTTGTGCGGTCTGTCTAAAATTTGATCATAAAATCGTGACCATGTGTGGGCATGTGTGTTTGTGTGAGTACATGTGTTGATGCTTAGGGAACCTGAGGGTGTGTGTGTGTGTGTGCTTATGTGTACATGAGCCTAAAGACCAGGTAAAATCTCTAGTTTTAATTGTTATCCCAGCAATATGTCCTGCAATCTCAACGTGTCGACCATTCCAGTCCTCATGTAATGGCAGGACAGCATTACTGATTCACACAGTGGCCAGCTTGTGACTTTCACATTAGTAGGATGGGATATAAAGGTATAAGCTAGCTCATTTTCTTTTTTTTTTTTTGGGGGGGGGGGGGGTAAGATTGTTGTCTTATGAGCTAGACCACACTGCCACCTATTGATGTGGCACAATGCTCTAACAACACATTTTCATTACAGATAAATAAAGTCATTTGTTTGCTGTACATATTTCCTGTAGGGCAGCCACAAGAATGAGAGTTACAGTAATGAAAATCAATACAGTGAAGTGGCATTGAGATGAAAACAGTGCATGTTCTCTCCACAACCAGCGTATACACACTGGTGGTGCTCTATTGCAAATTCATATTGAGAAACAACTTAAAGTTAATTAGATTTGATTTTTGCCGGATGAACAAGGTAAAGGCAGGACCCTTTTTTTCTCCGGCTCATATTGAAATCCAAAGGGAGAAGCCCTTCACTCACTGTGAATATAAACAAACAATCAATCGGGCTAAAGGTCAGGGTCCTGTGTTTTCCCAAGCCCATCAATTATGAAACTCATTTGCTGCCGTTATTACACCATAGCGGCTGCGGTCGGGAGCCAGCATAAGTGATACTGCGGGATTAAATAAGCCAATTACCCTCAACACATCCTCCTGAGGTCAGAATGATGCAATCTTTCAGCTCTTTAATTGGAAGATAAAGTGGTGTGAAGCTCAGGGCCAAAGTCCCGCTGCAGGCTCTACCCTAATGTGAAGATATGGGGGGGTGGGGGGGTTCTGGATGAGTGTGTGTGGGGGGGGGGGGACATCTCTCAGGAACGTGTCAGAGACAAGACTTTCCAGGATAAGTTCCTGGACTGACATTCAAGTACCCAAACTTCCCATCCACAAAAGATAATGAAGCTGAGCGACTGGCCTAAAAAACACACCTGCCTCTATCCTGTGGGCCTGTGGCCAAAATGAAGCATTGCCTCCCCTGTGTAGCCAACATTAAGTTTCTCCTGCCCCTACCTACGCACACATGCAGCTTTACACAGAAATTTACAGTTTAGAGGTCATGAGTGAATGAGAGCCAGAGTTGGCATTCCTGAAAAGTAGCTCCAGAAATCTGCCTGGTGAAGACCTAGTCACATTTATGGAACTGTTCCATTTCAATTTTAGTCTGATCAAAGCCGTAAATATTACCAGGGCAAACATGCAGAATTATTCTTGTGTTGTTGAGATATCCATCCATCTACACTGTTTCTTACTACTGTAAAAAAATAAATGAAGCACATATTATAAATAACTGATAGCCAACCTTACTGACTAGTTACACAGAACACAATGTCTCTGTCATTCATCCATGTCAAATAGTTACACAAAAAGTTTGTGTAGGTATACATGTATAGTATGCCAGAACGTTGTTATGATTCACTTTTTCTTCATATGCAAGCTACATAGCAAACATTAGCTAGCTTCATCTGTTAACAAAATCATACCTCCTTGTTCAAACATATTCAGACATATACTAGCAATGTTTTGTGTCAATGCTACCAACCTGGCAAAATATTGGATAGTCCTTGGTTGTGTGAGCAAAAGAAGCTGGTACATTTAATATGGTGATGTTCTATGTGCAGCTTGTGTTTGTGTGTGTGTGTGTGTGTGTCAGGGGGTGGGGGTGGATGTTTGAGGAGGGGGGAGTAGTATGAGAGAGGGTAGGGGAAATAAATCTTACATTAATCCCTTTAAGTGTGAACAGGCCCTTGTGGTTGTGGCCTGTGGGACTGGGGCAATGCCTGTCTTTATGGAGCAATTGGGGGGGTGGGGGGCAGAGCCCCTACAATGAGCTCGCCATGGTCCTGCTGGGCCCCGTCAGCTGGCCAGATGGCTGCTGCATCAGCCCGACAATAGCAATCTAATTAGATGAACACTAGGAGCTGCAGGGGTGTGGTGGGGGTGTGCTACCATGGAGGAAAGAGGAAGACGGAGTGAGAGGGGTGGGGGCGAGCCTGCACACAAAGCTCCACTTCGAACTCCACCCCCCCCCCACCCCCACCCCCCCAGCCCTTGTGCTAATAAAAGGGACTATGACTTTATTACCCCTCATTACCACAAATTAGACCACTTGAGCCCTTGAATGGAAGTGACAAGTTGAATTAAGTGTTTGAAAACAAATCAATATCCCCCCCCCACCCCCCTGCCCCTGCCCCGCCCCTACCGACCCACTCACATATTGCGTTAACATCTAGGGGGGTAGAGGTTCACTGTTTACAAAGGCCTAGCTACTAGGTTTACTCTTTGGGGACCTGACTGATGAATTCAGTTTCTGGTACTCGGAACAGTTGTCTGTGTTCATTTTAACGTGAGGAATTGGCTGATGTGCGGTTTTGATATTATATTCTATTTAGTTCTAATCCTTATTTTTGTTTATATATATATATACTCATTTTAGCACTCTGCAGTTCTACATTACATTACATTACATTACAGGCATTTGGCAGACGCTCTTATCCAGAGCGACGTAGTGTATAACCATAACCAGGAACAAGTATGATGAAAACCCCAGAGAGAAGTACCGGTCCAAGTGCAGGGAACAACCGCATAGTTCAACTTGGACCCTGAAGGTTAAACTGATTAACACTAACACAAACGAGAACAGCAACAACGCAGTCTATGGAAAAATACAAGCAGTAGTTAAGACAGGTGCATTAACTAAATTTTGTAGTAATAACATTGCATTACACACTCACATACCTGCTTATGCAAACTCAACAAGTGACTTAGTCTACACCTTCCTAACTTGTCAATCACTTTACTGTTATACAATTACAGAGAATAGAAGCAGTCTGACTAGCTAACTTCATGTTTGCATAGATTATATGAATCTGAATGCTTCCATTTACATAAGTGGAAATCAGTGCATTATGTCTCTGACTGTCCTTTTCTTATTTATCTTTCTCATAATGACTTCCTTGACGTACATTGCTACAACTTTGGTCCTCATGTTGACAAACGGCAATAACAGACTCCAAAGGCTATCAAAAGCCTAAAATTAAGACTACATACTGAAAGCTGTCTCATACCTGCACTAAGTCAATAACTGAACACACCTGATTAATCAGAAACATCTGTGAAGCCATTTATCCCAATCATTATGGTGCCCTGAAATAGAGGAGATGTATAAAAAGTATTTTTTATAATTCCTACAGAGTGAAACCAAAATGTACAAAAATATCACTTAATAAAAGCTTAGAATCTGCACTTTAAT
Source organism: Anguilla rostrata (assembly GCF_018555375.3). NCBI lineage: Eukaryota > Metazoa > Chordata > Actinopteri > Anguilliformes > Anguillidae > Anguilla > Anguilla rostrata. The sequence continues at coordinate 37,561,362 of NC_057939.1, read as the reverse complement.
CAGAGGTGAATGGTTAAATTACAAATCTAAAACTGTTGAGTGCAAAGCCAGATAAAGAAGAAAAAAAATTCTGAAACATTATGGTTCTCAATGTATATATGCACATATTGTGAAAATGGTTACCTTTCAGTAAGGCAAATATTGGTACTAGAATGCAGTTTTTGAGACAAGAAGTAGGTCAAGATGGTGAACATTTTAAACCTTGTTAGTGCAAATGTCACTTGCATCACTTATGTGACAACAGTACAACTACGCACAGAGGAGTATTGTCAACTTGATGTAAAGTAAGACTTCAAACTGTAGTCAGCACAGTGCCATTTGCAATGAAGTTGTCATAAATTTCCACACTGAGGAAAGAGCAGAGATCTGACAGGATAATAACAAAGTCAAATAAAATGCATAGGCTGGGATTCAGTCAGCCTTAACTTTGACTAACAATTAAAAGCAAGATTTATTTTCTTCACAAACACAGTTTGGCAAATTTAAAACTAAACTAATTCACCAAACTGAGGTTGTGAAGAAAAGGTGTAACACTTTTGTTTGCTTGCAAGTAAAAATGAATGAAAAAAGTGGATTGAATACAGGCTGTAGCCAGCATCAGTAATAAAAGTGACAGGCAAGTGAAAAGCAAAGCCAGATTTGATTTTAAATTATAACACTACATCAAAGCCATAACAAAATACATTGGGTTTAATTAGTTTAATTAGTCTAATTTTGTCCCACAGCAGGGACGGGCCAGACCACCCCAGGCTCTACAGCTACAAGAACCCATCCACCCCTAAATTGTATTAGTTTGGGTGCAGCAGTCACATTAGTGGGCTTGTAACCATATGGTTAGCGGATCAAATTATTTGTGTAGCATTCCTTTTTAAATCAAAATTTTCCGCATGTAAATGGAAAGGTTTTCGTCTATATTACGTCTTGGAACAGATTGGTATTTTCTTCTGGCCTGCAAGTCAGTCCCAACTCACATTAGCATAGCCAAGTGCCTATTGTGTCTGTCAGTGCTATTTTATTTTCTCTTACTGAAGCCTGTTATTAACTGTAAATACGATAGGGCAGTCTTGAGAATTATTATTTGTTCAGGACAAAAGGGTTTTTCCAATCAGCATGATGACCAACCCCTTAATTATAACACAAGAAACCACCAAGTTCAAAAGATCATTTCCAGACTCTTTCATTGCTAGCTTGCTAGCAGTATGGCTAATGGTCTGGGCACCAGTCTAATTTGCTTTAATTTTCAAACATCAGTGTGCCATTATCTATACATTTTTTTTGTATTGCTCTCTGAGATCTGTTAAAAGGGGATGAGTTAGCCACAAAGGAAATAATCTAAGTTAAACTCAAATCACTGGCTTCTTCAGTAACATCGCCTTTTCATGCCTGATTCTGTTGGAAACTGAGGCTGAGTTTGTGAGGCTCCATAGCTCTGAGTTTTGCTTCTTTGGAGGAAAAGTGATTTTGTTTCAGTTTTTTAGAAATGTTGGAATGCCAGATAGATGTATGACTTAGCAAGTATATTAAAATTGGTAATGTTAGTTAAAAAATAAATAAATAAATAAATAAATAAATATCTCAGAATTTGAGTTGATTATTATTATTATTATGATTATTATTATTATTATTATTATTATTGTTATTATTATTATTATTATTATTATTATCATTATACTCAATTGTATACCAACACAACACTTTATGTAAATGCAACACTGGAAAAATACTGTTCTGTTGAACAAATATACATGTTTAAATTCCTATTTGTGGGAGCCATGTCTTACATATCCATATAGACGTGCTGTTTCATGTTTTCATGAGGATAATCCAGAGAACAAATATAATAAATGTGTATGTTGTTAGGATAAAAAAGTCTACAAAAAACAATATATTGAAAATGGCAAGCCACAAGGATCAAGAGCCAAAATATTCAGCGTCGTCTGCAAAGATACATGGTGTACTGTGATTTGTGGTATGTTTGTGACGAAGGCTCAATTATTTAAAATGAAATAACTATATAGCACCACCATGTGGGCAGAAAAGTGCAGTGTTACATGTAACATTTGTGGCCATTTATACAGATAACATGCTTTGCTGGGTTTTTGTAAGGAATACACATTATTATTATTATTTTTTTTTTTTTTTGTAGTTATATTATATATACTTAAATCATGTTATATTATGTTATATATACTTTTATGCAAACTTTATTGTCACATGATCATGTGCATGTCTGGTTTATTCCCCTCCTCGTGGCAGTTCAGATTTCTACACATCTCTTCTTTCCTTGGTTGATTTTCCAGTCACCAATTATAATTCAGCATGTTGCCACAATGGTGTTGGCATACACCATATTTGGCCACATCAGATACAAGTTGTGCATGCAATTACTCATTAAGTATAAGCTGACTTACAGCCAGGTCTGACACTGCAGATAATATAAAGATAACAATGCAGGAGGTTAGACAGGATGAACTTGAAAAACTGTATGTTCCCATTGCTGAGGAAACATGTACAGTACATACTGTCTAGACCAGTGGTTCTTAACCTTGTTGGAGGCACCGAACCCCACCAGTTTCATATGCTCATTCACCGAACCCTTCTTTAGTAAAAAAACTAACTAACTGCAGACTAGACTGAGGGGTGGACCTCTGCGGCGGAGGCTCCACCGAACCCCTGAGACCGACTCACCGAACCCCTAGGGTTCGACCGAACCCAGGTTAAGAACCACTGGTCTAGACGGTTGGAAACACCAGGTGCATGTGGTTTGACTTGTTGTATCAATGTATCTGATAGACACAAACATAATTTATGTTGTATAACAAAAACTTTATTTATTTATTTTTTTCAGAGAATATCACAGGCTCGACATCCAGTTCTCCTACACAATCAGCTTGACTGATCATAATGATGCCCCCTTGTGGTAAAAGTTGTGAAATGGGGCACCCAATATTGATATTTCTCACTATATAAAGCCTGTTTCTCTGGACATTAAACAAATGAGTTCATTATGTAACCTATCACACTGAATTGTTCAAATTCTGTTACTATATATGATTTTTTTACATTTTATGCAGATTTCCCATACTGTGTTTGTACAGCGTTGTCATTGCTAATGCTTTTGAGAATACTGAATTTGAATTGTTGCAGACATTTATATATATATCAATTTAATTTTTTATTTTAAATTCATTTTTTCAAATGCACCAGTTTCTTTCCAGTTTTTTTTTCATGCATGCTCAGTGTGGCTTTGAAAACAAATGAGCACTGAGTAACTTAACATAATCCGACTGAGTAACTGCAATAAACTATATATTGCCTCATTCCAGACAATGGGTTATTACAACAAATGAACCTTGGCTACGAGTTTGGCCAAATGTCCTTGTACTTAATGAACCTCAGAATTGCTTCTTTGCTGAAATGGTTACTACTGTTCACAAGCCTTTGTAAGACTGACATCTTGTGGAAATGGAAGCAAGGAGCAGTTAAGGAATGCAGTTCAAATGAGAATGCTAGAGAAAGGCAAACACAGCAAATGAGAAAACCACCAGAAACCGCCAGTCAATTCTTGTGCGTTTTATTGTTTATAATGTCTGTTTACAATTGAAGAGTTTGGTTCCTAAGCAAGGCATACCCGTTTTGGGGAAACAAATGTAAAAATCTTGTTTGAAGTTCATTATTCAGTATTTCAAAAGTACAGAGATTCAGTCTTCAAAAACATGATTATTTTATAAGTAAATGCCCTAGAATACCTAAAAGAGTTTCAATTTTATGTGAGCAATCATTTTATAAGTGTAGTTGTCATGTTTTTAAATGGTGGATATCTTACTTTCGTTCTATTTCGCTTTGAATGTCCAGGCATGCTTGCGGAGGCCTGTACCATCACTCTATGAATATAGATCATTGCATACTAGTTTGGGAGATCCTCCAATGTGCATGTAACCAAACGTTTCTTGTCGCCTCACAATGTAGTGCATCTCTACAGTACAGTTGAATGATTTTACTACAACCAATTAATTAAGACACCCAACCCCAGTTGGCACAGGCACAGTTGGGGTTCAGTCAGGCCCTTAGACGATGTGCCTAAAATGGACACCTAACTTGAGGGCCTTACCCATTTTATCTCATTGGTAGGCCCACCAGGTTGTCTCCCCTTGTTTTTTCGCATGGTGCTTCAATTCTCCACCAGTTAGAGGTCACAACAGTCCCTTTGTCAAGTCCCTTTCAAAAAATTATCACATTTGCACCACCTCAGTAATCTCAGTTAATTGCCACTAATAAGCACAGCCAGTGATTGGCAGTGATGTTCACAAGCAACACTCACTGTTTACTTACTTCAGTTTGTCTACTTACTACCGTAGACATGCCACAATATTTTTACGTGTTGTACAGGTGCATGATAGGTTTCGTTATAAGCAGTGAGAAATGCCCACATTTAAAATGATAGCAATTACATTAAAGGTTACAGTCTTGTTTAATTGGTCCTGCAACTTGATTGACTTAAATGTAAACCTATTGCTGTTCAAATGTTTGCTGACGCCTGTATGTAAAGAGAGCATCAGGTGGTCAGATATACCAGCCTTGTTATAAGTGGACACTTGTTGGAGTTGAGAATGGCACCTGACCTGGAAAACACCTTTAGCTTGGATACGAGCAGAGGCATTTTGGATTGCAAAAATATTTACATGGACAATAGAACCATAAAGACCCAAATATTTGGTGTACCGAACGTGAATGCAGTCTGAGGCACTGTTTTGAAAGCTAAAAGGGTATACAATTTTTTTTGATGCTTTCGACAGTTATATTGTTTAATTTATCTTTGCATTAAAAAAAAGTTGATGTGGTTCATAACTGGGTGTAATAAGTGTATAATAAGTGATCAGGGGTTGGGGAGGGTCCCTTTGTTTTACTCCCATTTACAGAAACAAGTGACGTTGGCCAGAAACAAATATCTTGCAGGTGCTGAGTTTGAATTTGTGACGTGCTTGTAGCCCAGTTTTTTATAAATTGTGGATCTTGGCTTAATCCCGATTCGGTAGGCATGACCTCCAGCACCACTAGGGGGCACTAACATAGCAGTATTTTAACTGCTTATTCCTGGGGGCCAAATTCTTTTTAGTGGTGTTGCATGCAGTCATTTCCTACATACTATTTAGAAGAAGAAATGTATGAAGAAATGCTACCACATACCTTCTCTTGCCAAATCTCAAATTTTATTGCTGCTGATGTATCAGGTCAAGACCTTCATCTGAGCAAGCTTGTAGAAATATAATATTGGTTGTGGATGTTCTACATGTATACTCAGAAGGTGAGGCAAGCATTACCTTTCTATCGAACATTTATAAAACCATGTATAAATTCAATGTATGCACATTTTAAAAGTGCATTTAAACAAACCCAATACATTTTGGAAATAATGTGTATTATTCAGCCAATATTGGCATGTATGCAGACAATTTTCCATGTATCTTAATAACGCTGTTTTCTCTGAGGCAATTTAAGACTATGAAGGGGTTCATTTGAATAGCTTTGCTGGAATGCTTTTTTTAAAGTGCATTTTTGTAATAACATGTTTGAAATTACTTGACCAAACAGGCATTTGGTCAAGACTTGTATGTATAAATAAAAATGTGTATATTTATCCACACCTGAATATGCATCCGCTTAAGAGGCAAATCTGTCACTGCAGAGCCAATATTTTAATTAGAAATCAGTGGATATCTCATGTTTTTAATCAACTGAATGGGAGTTCCACTTAAAGGGTTAAAGTATTTCTACCACTAAAATGATCATTTAAGTGTTCAGATCTGCTGTGATTCGAGCTTCCAAACATTTTTGAGATTGTCAATTAATTTTTCAATCTTTGAGTTTTTTTAATCTTATGTGAAATTTGAGTATGTGAACGTTGTTAAATTTATTGAGACCATTACTATATCAGAAAGTTGGTTGAAGAGAGACCTTCCCCAGTGAAAACAGGCTGATCAATCAATCAGCCCATCAAATCATCTTTGGTATGTCACTCTATCCCTTTAAGAGTGACACACCAAAGATGATTTGATGGACTGACTGAATGAGCGACATGCATGAAATGCGCAGAGGAAGTTCGGTCAGGAAACTCTTGCTGTAGCAGCCAACCTTAGGTGTAAACGTTAAAAGTGACGTTAGCTTCCGTGTTGTTCGCCTATTGCTGAGAATAGATGTCCTAAATGGCCAACATCTGGTTATAACACGCAGACTAGCTGTGTAACCTGAACATTTATTCATCCTTTTTGGTTGTTTGTTTTTATTTGTATCTTTATAATCGGTTGTTGCTAGCTAACAGTGTTGCTAACGTTTATATGATCCACAGGGATCTATGCGATGTTCATGAAGTGCACAGAGCAAGTTCAGTCAGGAAACGCTTGTTGCAGCAACCGACCATACAATAGGTAGGCCTTAGCAACCACATGTTCTCATACCCAATGCTGCTCATTGCCTGTGCTGCTCATTACATGCTTCACTCGCTGCTGCTCAGAGAACTGCACTCACCCTTCACCACCCCAGGTTTCATCTGTTGTTTGGATGGGACTTTATATACCGAGGGTTTTCAGGTATTTCTCCCATTTAGTAGGGGACATGTATTTTGCTCCTTGATCAATAGGTAGTGCATGCACACATAGCAGATACATTCAGCACTAAACCAAAATGATCGCATAGCATATCCATCATTATATTTAATTTAAATGTATGATTTGTCCTGACTGAATTGATCATCCTGTGCTTCATCTTTAATGTTTTAATATTTTATGTTTTTGATTAGCTCAGTGTTTATATGGATTGAAGGATATTTTCAATGTTTTCAGATGCTTTTCATGACCAGCCAAATTTACAAATAAATATCTAAAAGATTATTCATTATAAAACTGTCTGAGCCATACACTAAAACTGAAATACTAACAAACATTTCAGGGGATTCTGAAAGTATGTTCCATTGAGATATACATGTCAGTCCGTAAGTACTTTAAGAGTGACACAGTTCTTGTTGTTTTGCACATTTGAAATGAAACAATGAAAATGAAGTCATTGTGCAAAATGTCAGCTTTAATTAGCATGTATGTACATCCATATCAGTCGAACCATGTTGCAATTACAGCCCTTTGAATAGATAGCCCCTTCATTTTGGGGGACCAAAATTGACTGGTCAATTGGCTGCTCAGCTTTGGACAGATGAGATATTAACCTGTATCAGTGATGGAAAAATGAAAGTATTAAAGTACTGCTCCAAAGCATGATCCAAGGCATGCCCCCACCCCCCTCCCCCCATGTCTGAAACATGGTGGATGGTTATGGCTTGAGCACATTATGGCTGCCACTGGAACTGGCTCAATTGTCTTTATTGATGATATGACTGCTGACAGACACTGGCCAATTCTGAAGTGTACAGAAACCGCTTGTGCTCAGGTCCAGCCAAATACCGCAAAAGTCATTGGACAGTGCTTCACCTTGCTGCAGGACAATGACCCCAAACACACTGCTAAAGCAACCAAGCAGTTTTTCAGGTGAAACAGAGTAATGCACTTGCCTGGCCAAGTAAATCATCCATCTTGAATCCAACTGAGCATGTCTTTCACTTGTTGAAAACAAGACTGAAAGCAAAATCCCCTAAACAGGAAGTGAAGAACTCAGACTTCAGGCAGTCACTGAATGCAAAGGATATGCAACCAAGTACTGAATACAGCAACTTTATTTAAGATTATTTTAATTTGTGCAATTACTTTTGGTCTCCTAAAATGGGGGGACTACGTATAAAAAGGGTTGTAATTTCTTAATGGATCTCTGGATAAGCATAAGGTTGGCACTGGTAACATTGAAAGCAATGGCATGGAAAAGAGGGTGTTCAACCAAAAGCAAAGGTATTCAATCCAAAAAGGTTTGGTGTGGGTGCAGGTTTTTGTTTTAGCCCTGTACAATGACACCTGATTTAACAAATTAACTAATCTTTGTCTTCAATCAAGACCCTGATAAGTAGAATCAGGTGTTGCAGTGCTGGGCTAAAACAAGAAACTGCACCTGCATTGGCCCTTTTTTGGATAAGGCTGGACGGCCCTATTCTAAAGCAATGCATTTTTACAGCATTTCTGCCCCTCTGCCTCACAAGCTCTTGCACGTTTACTCACCATTATCATGTCAAAGCATGTCATATCATGTGCAGCAATTGCTTACCAAGGGTTAAGGGCTTAATTTACTTGGTGTTTGTGTCTGGTGTACACTCCCCTGTCTTTTGGTTTAAAAAAAAATGTTTTCTGAAGGGCCCAAGCATTTAGGGATTCCAGGGGGATGTGGCAGTGTTAATATGCTGTCCATTCAGCAGAACAGGTGCTTCAGTGACCTGGGAGAACTGCAGAACCACGGGCGTGGTAACAGCTGTGGCTCATGACCAATCAGGAAAGCTGCAGCCCATTACTTCATTTATGGGTTGTACAAATGCGTAGCTTTTAAGCCGATGGGGAGAGGTTATTTGTGACCGCATATTCATGCTTTTCCAAAACCTCTGAGCCCTTTTTTATTCTTTATTCAGTCTGAAAGTAGCACCTTTTTCTTACGATTTCAGAAATTGTTCTTTGACGGACATTTTTGTTGTATTACAAACCCAAGCTAGATATAGGTTGCCTTTTTAACTTGCACCTCAAGGAGGAGTAAATAAAAATGGTAAATGGTAAATGGACTGCATTTATATAGCGCTTTATCAAGCGCTTACAATTGATGCTTCATTCGCAGAGCAGTAGGTTAGGGTCTTGCTCAAGTACACTTCGACATGCCCAGGGCGGGGTTTGAACCGGCAACCCTCCGACTGCCAGACAATCGGTCTTACCTCCTGAGCTATGTCGCCCCACAAAAAAGTTGTAAGCCACAGCTGTCATCCTGTGCACCTTGTCCACTTACCAACTGACATGGCGACCACTCCCAGACCTGTATCACAGGGGTTTCTCTCTTTGTTATTCTTTTGCCTTGTTCTGGTTTCATCTCTAACATTAAGGCTGACAGAAGCTGTCAGAATCTGAGATGCCAGCTGCTATATCTCCCAGTTAAGTCTATTTGGGAGACAGGACCCCAAACCCCATCTGGAATTTGTAAGATTGTCATAGCCTTTCTTGATATGGATCTGGTACCCCTCATTACAGTAGACCTATTGAAGTGAGAGCAGTCTCTGAACTTTATTCATGAAGCATGTCTATGTCAAAAGAAAATCAATGGGATTCACAGTCTCATATTTACAGCCCTGATTCCATTAGTGTATACATTAGCATGGTTACAATGCTTCAAATACAAAACCATTCCACTAAGCTTGCATTCTCTGTCAAATTAATATGGGGCTCTATTTGTTCTGTGTTCCCATCTTTGCAGTTTCTCAGCATAGACACTAGAGAGCACTGGTGGACTTTTGGGGGAGCAGACGTAAAAAGGTTGAGAGGGAGGCTTTTTTGTTATAATTCTTATAATTTGTAAGTAGACCTTTTGAAAACACTTGAAAATATAATATTTACATAATGCCGGGACACATTTTGCTTCCCTTGGCATGAATGTCACTGTTGAGCATCGACTGTTGGGGATAGCTTTCACTCACAGAGACTAGTTTCAGTTTTAATAGATCAAGTTTATTTCAATAGTCATGCTTTGACTTCATCTTATAAAGTCAACGGCAGCCAGGTAGCTTGCTAGCTTGTTAACCAACTGAATCAAGCAGCCAGCTTGTTTGGTATGGCTGTTGGTCAATATTCAAATTCACTATAAAAAAACAGTTGCCAGTATGCTCAGACCATATCCCTGGCATATCATGCTGGTCATAATTAACTATTGAGGACAGGGATTATAATGACAAGTAGAAATCGTTGTGCTAGCTAGTTACTTAATAACTAGGTAATCTACAGCAGCAGGAGCAGCATTGACAGATACTATTTAGCCACATGCTTAGTATATGCACTCCAACCCTACTATAATATCCCTCTCTATGTAGTTGTTGATGGACTGTTCTTGCTGACAGAGTCTGATCACGTCCTGCATTGACATTTTCAGTCACCTGAGGAAGAGTCGCTCTTCTGTTTTTCCTTACATATCACACTAATGCACAAGCATCATGGTCATCAAATGCGTGCTTTCAACTACAATTTCCACCCCTTCTTACTGATGTCTTTCCCATAGATCTAAATGCAGGTGTCACTTTAGTGACTATTCCTATTGAATCACTAACCAGTTGAGCAGTCTTTGTGACTGAAGCTCCTGCCACCCATGAACCCTCTTTCAAAGTCACTTAGATCTTTTCCTCTTGCCATCTTGTTCTAAAATTTAGGTCAACTGGGCCAGCTCAGCATTTTTATACATACCACAGAGCATGATAAGATGTTCATTGCTTAATTGTATCATGCAGTACACCTACATGGAAGCATCTGCAATTTGAAGAAAAAAAAAAGTTTTTTTTTTTTTTTTTAAACCAAGCCTAAATCTAAATTAAATTGAATATATAAGGTAAATATTTTTTATTAAATATTTATTTTTGAAAATTAAAAAAAAAGGATTTAACATTTAAAATATGAACTAAGGGTTTATTTGGCATTTCTGTTTAATCTGATTAAAAAAATCATATTTTGCCTAAATCTGAGACATTGGAAAAACGTGATTATGTGTTTTATTTGACATTGGGCACCCCATATATTTCTTCATTTTTATTTAATTGTTATTATTATTCTTTTTACTTTCACAAGATCACAAGATCCTCCAAAGATGCTCTGGATTATAGTTTCTGCCCTCTGGGTTAAGTCTGTCTTCATGTTTCCCAGCACTACCCTCTGACATGCCTGCTTTTTCTTCTGTTGGAGTGGTAAGTTGTTCTCAATTCAATAGCCTACAGTCTGGCCCGAATATGCATTGACTATAGGATGCTATGGAGTCTTTGATGTTATAGACATAGGGGTCATTACTGGCTGGTTGAAGCTACTCTGTAGGATGCGGGTGGGTACTGGCTGTTTCTATTTTGGGGGAGTTGGGTTTGGTCATCTGGTTTCTGCAGATACCAAAGTAGTGGAATGGGAGATGAGGCCTGTCAGATGTTGTTTCCCCTGGGTAGTTGGGCTTATTATGGTGGTGTGACACAGTGTCATTAGCAGGGGCACCCTGTCTCTGAGCAGGTGTCTCACTGCTCCACAAAGGTATTGTGTTTATGCTTCCCTGCTGGTTTTGCTTTTGTGACCACAAAGGCAGATCTTACAATTTATCACTGCGTAGGCTAAAGCTAATTAGCATAACTTCACACGTACAGCGCAGCTTTGGCATTACATGGTAGTGCACAAACTAACCTGTCATTGTCCAGCTTAAAGTTATTTGATAGGTGTAAGGCCCATCCTTCTGAAAATGGGTCTGGAATTTGCTGGACCACCTGTCCCCCCTCCCCTACAAAATCCCAATTTAATCCAGAACCTTTCTGGCCTGACGTGACCATGCTGAACCTTGTTAACCAGGTCTTCTTATTGCATTCTTGGAGTGACCCACTGTTAAAATTGGACTATAACAGCTTTCAGTTCCACATCCAGCCAATGTTTTGTGTGGAAGTTTTTAAAAGGACTCCCTTCTGCTTTCCCTTTTGGAAGAAAGGGACTGATGTGGGCTGCTATATGCTAGATGGATAGAACTGTATGGGCAAGGCAGTCAGGGGCAGTAAGGCCTTTTGCCTGTGGTCAGGACTTTGCTCTAAGCAATGTTCCTGCACTCTCTGATGCCAGGTTACCCAAGGCTTATTGTGCTTCCCAACCTTTTAGTTTTTCAGTTTATCCACACTCCTGCAGGGTTGGTGATGGTCCAAAGACCTTTCAAGGGGAAGCCTGAATCCACTGTTGGTGCTGGTGCCCTGGGGATCGTATGCCCTCCGCTGTGCCCTGGCTGTGAAGTGGGTGGCTGTCTCAGCAGGAGGAGGGAATAGCACTTTCAGAGTGTGGGGCAATGGAGTCAGCAGGGACTACAGACAGGTCACAGGTACTCCTGCTTTGCCCATGGGTCAAACTGCATTAAGAGAAAGCTGCAGCTGAGCCAGATACTGAATCTGTTAAGAGACCACAATCCTAGCCAGAAAGTGGAATTAAAGGGAATAGAACAGGCAAATAAGTCAGATGAAAGACATGAATAAAATACATTAAAGAAGGGAGAAAAATTTGCACCCAAACCAGAAATGTGCCATCATCCCGGAAGGATTACTACTGAGGACTTCATAGGTTTGCACATAATGAAGACAATCTATAATTAAGAAGAAGTAAACTTGCTGCATATAATACTATTCTCATGCGGAGTCGATGCTCTACATCATCAATCCAAGAATTGTTGATACACACATTGTACACATGGAGGTGATTGAAGGTGTACAATTTACCACTTGACAGATACCCATATTGTAAAACAAAAGGTTTTACAGGTTCAACTAAAATGGCTTCAAGTATTTTTTTAGTGTTCAAGTATTCACTAGACTTAAAACTTTTAAGTTAAACCATTTTTAAATCACTTTTAACTGAGATATAACACCATATTGTATTTGTAAGCTGAGGCTACTCAATTCATTCAATAAAATTACATTTAGGTTTTAGAGTGTTACAGAAATATCCTTGAACAATATTTGCAAAACACCTGAATTATCCCCAAACCCCAAAAGCACAGGGAGAAGCTAATTTATTTCAGTGTAAATTCAGTAACAATAGTAACTGCACTGCATTTTTATAGCTTATTTTTTTATTTATAAAACAAATACAGCACAATTTGGAACAGCGTGAGAGCCAACCTGCAACTCCAGTAGAATCCATGGAGTGGCAGTATGGAAACACAATGCTGCTGAAGCTCAGGACTGCTGCTTACAGTATACTGATGCTGCAGTACCCCAGGTTGTAAAGCAGGGGGCTTCAAAGACCAGCCAGGTTGTGAAGTTGATCAGCAGCGCACAGAGCATTGAGCCTCTCGGAAAACGTCACGGGGAGGATCTGCAGCCATCGTTACAATCACGTGCCCATTCCATTTGTATTGCTATCCACCGGGACTGCTTCACTGCAAAACAATAACTGTATCACTTTCATTTAAACATTCTTTCCCCACAAATCAGATGATTATGCATCTTAAGTGCCCTCCTGTTACAAAAACAAGTAGGACAGACATTGTACACTGTAAGTCCTAAACAACTCTCTTCGATTTCAGGCTTGATTAGGCTTGAATTTGTTCTCCTGTTCCAAGAAAACAGATATGCATTATGAAAATATTTTTGCGGAATAGTCTACAGCAGCATTGATCTGTTGCTCAAAAATCAGTGGTCAATGAGCAAGGGGACATGGATAAAGCAAGCAGAGATCCAGATAACACCTTGATCTCTGTCGAAGGCAAATTGCTGGGCATCAGGGTGGAGCTTGAGTTTTGTAGTATAGGTAGCTCAGTAGCAGTAGTTGCCATCATTTTGTTAAAATCAGGCCAACATCACGAGAAGTGAGGGGGAAAAATCTTTTGAATGATAGGTTTGGATGTGAAATGGCAATAGGGTTAATGTTAGGGACCTTGATCTGGTTTGAACAGAATGATTATGCTTCACCAGATCTTAAAACCATGAAGGCTGTGGGTTGAGGCATATGTGAGAGCTGCAGCTCTCATCTGCACCGATGCAACCAGTGTGCTGTGATAATGTAATTCCCTGTGGATTTAAGCAGGGGTACGTTCAGGATGAAAACACTGCTACATTAGCACAGCTGTGTTTCTTCCAAACAGTCTGCATTGATTCGCAAGAGCCTCTAAGATGAGTTTGCTCCTGTGTGTTGGCTGCGCCAGGTGTGTAATCAGAAGCAACCACTGACAAATTTAAGCAATAGAGTTTTTGATGTTGGGATATGATCCAACTGCACCATCTGGATATCCAATACAGCTCCATTTAGGGAAAAGATCCTTCCTGGCTAACCAGAAATACCAGTATATTTGGAATGCCAGCATATTTTATCTCAGATTCCAAGTATACTGGTATTTCAGATTTTTACAGGGGTATATACTTTACATATATATATATATATATATATATATATATATATATATATATATATATATATATATATATATATATATAGACACACAGTCACAAGAAAAGTTTGTGAACCCTTTGGAATTGCCTGGATTTCTGCATGAATTACTGCATTAATTATCAATACTGAATGCATAATTTGAACACTCACAGTCTAGATTGGAAAAAGTATGTGAAGCTCTATGCTAATGACTAAAAAGCTCCAAAAGCTAATTGGAGTCAGGAGTTCCAATCAATAAGATGAGATTGGAGGTGTGGGTTTGGATGTGCCCTATAAAAAAAGGCGCACAAAGTTTGGTAACTGAGCCTGCTCTTCTCAGAAAACATCTGTTCATGTGAGCCAAGCGCTGAACAAAAACTATTTTCAGAGGACCTTAGAAGAAGAAATCCTGACCTGGGTGTTCATTAATTCACAATAAGACAAGCTGTCTACAAATGGAGGAAATCCAGTACTGTTGCTACTCTCCCTAGGAGTGGGCATCCTGCAAAGATCACAGCAAGAGCACAGCGTGCAATGCTGAATCAGGTCAAAAAGAACCCTAGGGTAACAGTAAAGTAACTGAAGAAATCTCCTGAACTTGTTAAGAAAAGAAAAACACTAAACAAGAATGTTTTTTTTCTGGGAGGACACCATGAAGGAAACCACAGCTCTCCAAAAAACATTTCTGCACATCTCAAGTTTGCAAAAGACCACCTGAATGTTCCACAACGCCTCTATGGTACAATATTCTATGGACGAATTAGACGAAAGCTGAGCTTGAAAGTTGGCAGAAATTCACAATGCTATGTTTGGAGGGAAAAAGCACTGCTCATCAAAATCAAAACCTCATCCCAAATGTGAAGCATGGTAGAAGGAGCATCATGGTTTGGGGCTTATTTGCTGCCTCAGGGCCTGCACAGCTTGCAATCATTGAGAGAACAAATATTTCAAAATTGTATTAAAACATTTTACAGGAGAATGTCAGGTAGTGATCACCTGAAGCTTGGGTGATACCACAAGGCAATGACCCAAAACACATGAGCAAATCAACAACAGAATCATTTAAACAAATTCATGTTTTGGAATAGCCAAGTCAGAGTCCAGAACTTAACCCAACAGAGATGTTTTGGCATGACCTGAAGAGGGCTGTTGATGCAAGAAATCTGAGACATATCAATGAACTGATGCTGTTTTATAAGCATATATATATATATATATATATATGCGTGGTGCGTGTGTGTGTTCACAATCAGGCTATTTTCCTTCCATTGCCCTGCTTCAGTGCCTGCAGTTATTATAAATAAAAAAGTGAGAATCTCCTGCAATAGTGTCTTATTAAGGTTGGAAATCCTTAATGCACAGCTTTCAAAACACAAACAATATGAAGATGAAAAAATGCTTAAATTTGATAGAGTAAGGCTGAAGACAAATTAGGCCAAGGCTGCAGGGCATAATAGTGCTTAAATGCACTGTGGCCTTCCTCGTCCTGACCGGACTTGTACTCTGGCATCCCTCCATCCATGATTCTCGTTGGACCTGGAGTTAGTATCAGTGTCCTCCTCCACCTCTCTCCTGATGGGGTGGTCGCTTGACCCTGCACAAACGCTAAGCATATGGAAGTGTTACGTCAGATTTATCTCACCAGTTTCTATACTCACCAAATTCTAAATTCCACTATAACTATCTAAAATCTTAATGTTTTGATATAAAAATGTAGTCCTAATAAGCTGTAATTTACATTTTTGATATCAAAACTTAAATTAGAGAAAGTTATAATTATTTATTACTCAAATAATTTCTGACTTCTCAAATTTTGCTTGTACATGCTTATGGGGCGACATAGCTCAGGAGGTAAGAGCGTTTGTCTGGCAGTCGGAGGGTTGCCAGTTCGATCCCCCACCCTGGGCGTGTTGAAGTGTCCCTGAGCAAGACACCTAACCCCTAATTGCTCCCAACGAGCTGATTGGTACCTTGCATGGCAGCCTTTCACCGTTGGTGTGTGAGTGTGAGTGTGTGTGTGAATGGGCGAATGAGAGGCATCAATTGTAAAGCGCTTTACCATTAGATTTCTGGGAAGTACGAAGATGCTCTCCATCTACAGTGGAAGATTGTGAAAAGGTGCTCAGGTGACAAACTCTGCCTAAAAAAATCAATCTGTATAGTGAAATTCATGCTTCCAAGAGGAGTTAATAGTATAAAAACAAGTCTTTGAGTAGAGTGAGTCTTTAAATTACCATGATTGAAGTGTTGCTTAAAAATGTACGTAAGTCCCAAAACCAGGAAGTGAGGCTGTACAAGGGCATTGCAAAGCAAGTAATGCTCATTATAAGTAACAAACATAGTTCTAAATGAATTTCAGAAAGCAACTAGCTGTATTTCAATTCTTTACATGAAAATTTCAAATTAATATTAGTTATAAATAAAAAGTAGAAAAATAGCTCTACATTGATACACAGCTATAAAACATCTTTTGGGCTGTGAGGTGCTCTTTGGTGGTGATTTAAAAAAAACATGAATTAAAAAACAAAACAGGAACCAAGGCACTCAGCCCATATAAAATTTAAATGTTTTTTTTTTTTCCTTTGGCAGGTTCAAAATAGAAACAATAAAATACTCTGTTACATTGGCTGGGGTATTTTATTGTTTCTATTTTGAACCTGCCAATGTCATAAAGGCATTTTGAATTTATATGGGCAGAGTGCCTTGGTTCCTGTTTTGTTTTTTTAATATAAGTAATAATTATAATTTCTGGTATGAAAAAATTGAATTACAAATAGCTCCAATGGAATTTTAGAGATCAAAAATTCAAATTACAGCTAGGTATTACTGAATTTTTGGCGTCAAAAACGTATGTGGAGCCAGTTAAATTGAATCCTGTACCTGAAATTCAGCCAAATAAATGTCACTTTAGCTTGCCAATGACAGGGATAGGAAAATTTCAACATTCCTTCCTGGTTGTTTGTTCCACTAGCTACACATTACCTTGGGGTGTGGCCAGACCATAGACGCCTGATCTACAGTACCTCCCTAAGAAGACCAGAATTATGACTCCTGGAGTTTTCTGTGCAGGACATTTGCTAACTGCATGATGGAGTAAAATATTGGTTTAGGTTCTGTTTCGAGGGGGAGTGACTGTGGCATTGTCTGAGGAAAGGCCTTTGTTTGGGTGGGTCTGAAAAGGTAGATTTTGGTGTCATTTGAAAGGATCCTGGTACCTTGTTGTGTTTCATAATTTTCCCAGACTTAAGGAATGCATTATCTTCCCATTACCCACCTTATTTAATTATACGTAAAGAAGTTTGTGGAAAGAATCTAGGAGATGGTCATTGCCACCTACTGCTAGAAACTACAAGATTTGTGTTGGGGGTACCATTTAAATATCAGCAATATTAAAGTGTGTTCTTTCCATGTGTTTTCATGGTGACATTCCTTGCTGGCCATCAGAAAGTGTGGTGATCTTGTTTATTTGAGTGAAGATTAATGGTGTAAGCTTTGCACTAAGCATCAAAGGCAGACTACGCTGCAACCCCCCCCCCCCCCCCCACCCCACCCAAAAAAAAAAAAAGAATGTAATAAAAGGCTTATGATCCATCTCATGGGTGACATCATCACGAAGAACCCCAAATGAGAAACACCTGCTATATGCAGAGATCAGTTTAATGTGTTCACTGTCCTTGAATCTAAAAAGCTGTGCCTGCTATGAGCCCAGTCAGATGATATAAAGGTCAGTGGATCTCTGTCTGCACTGAACTAATGCCCATGGACAAGATTTGTCTCACATTCGCATGTTATACTATACAGTACTACCGTCTGAACTTAGCCTGACTACATCAGACCTGATGACAGGTATGACAAGTGGAAAGGTCATCAAGATCAAATACCACGGACAAAAATAATTTTGTAGTTTCACCTCCGCAGTCTGCAGGAAAATCTGAATTCTTATCAGGTAGCTTATCATTATGAGAAGACAAGCAAAGCAAGGTTACACCTTACTCCATCCTCTTAACTGAGACAAAAACATGAAACCAAAATAGCACATGAACAATACTTTTAATCTCACCCTTCAATTGCTACTTGAAAAAAGATACACTGTAAACTTGAACAAGATGATATCCATTAGCTTCCCAGCACTCCTTTGAGTCACTTTATCTTTTCTTTTGTGGTGTATTTGTTTTGTTCTGCTTCTTGGCTGAAGTATTATTATGGACCATGGGAGAAGTAATGATGTAAGCTGGGCCTCGGAGATAAAATTCTGTTGCCATTACTGAGGTTCCCAATTTTTCCAAAGCAGTTTCTCACGTGTTTCAGTCTTCCGTCAGCATGAGGTCATTAGATCCTTCTCTGATCACTAGAGTTAGACAATTATCACATCACCCCCCCCCCCCCCCCCAGTCAACAGCATTGGTCAGTCAGTTGCCACTTAATGACGGCAGATGCCACTGTCACGTGCTGCATTCAGTTTAGTTATTAGAACCACATAATCATGTGACAGTAGCTTAGTTTTATAGAGTTGAGCTATATCATTGTTTTTAATCTCTGGAAGGAGCCTGCATACTACATAAACAGTGCAGTTACATCACATGCACAACAAAGATAAATAGAAGACAATTTATAACAATAAAATGGTTTGTAGGAAGGAATTAAATTAAAATGTAAGGTTTAAACTTGATTGTGATTGAATTTAATCATTGCCAGTTTTTTTTTTTTTTTTTTTTTGTAGTATTTTCTGTCATTGGTTGATGCTTGGTGTAAACTTGTCCATATGAACGCATACAGTTCAGTTGGCTGGAACAAGCAGTCAGTTGGCTGGAACAAGTGTCATTGCAGTGCTGATTTCATGTACAAATAATGTGTAACTGATGTGTTTGGAAGAGCAGTTATTGTTGAATTCTAGAATCGAGTCCAGAGGGAGTTTTGTCATGTCAGGTGTGCAGACTTGCTGGGGCTCAAACAGCTAAAAAGGGATTTGTGTGCTCGTTGAAAGAAATATGATTTGTTTTGGAGTGCATTAGGGTTGCAATATCTTGTCATTTTCTGTACACCATCTCAGAATGGTTCAATTCATTGTCTATTTATTGTACTGGGCATCTGCTGAGCCAGTGTTCGATTTTTTATTTTTTTCATTGTTCTTATTATTTTGAATATATTCTGATTTCCCTACACTCAAACCAGAATATCATTTCATTGAGGTGTTTTCCATAGTTCACAATTCTCTTGCCCTTGATGATATGTCCTCTGTTTTTTCTTTTTTACAACAGTAAATCAATAAAATGAAAAAATAAAAACACAAATAAAATGTGCAGACCATAATTGTTTCTGCCATCTGTATACCCTCTGTGACCACAGATATTCTGTTGGCAGGCTTGATCATTTCCTTTATATTTTTTTATGTTCAGTCTGTGACACATACTTCTGCCTAAGCTGTTTTGCAGAGGGGATTGCCCCACCATTGATTACTCGTTTACTGAGAAAGGCAGAGGTGGAAATTCCAGGGGTTGAAAGTAAGTCTTGCCATGTGTTTCTTCCACCCATGAACACAGCCAACTGATTTCACTAATTAGTTGTAATTAGTTGGTTGTACATCCAGGCTGAAGAAATATGCTAATTAGCTCATCCAGGTAATTGGAACAAAATACTGGGGAGGACTTTTGCTTTCTGAACTTGTATTTTCTGCCTCAGGAGAAAAGAACATAATTTTGTATTATCATAATTTTGTGTTGTCTAGTTGAATGTTTGCAGTCATAAATGTATTGGGGAATGGATGACAAATGAGTGGCATCTATCCACTGCTCAAAGTTCTGCTGATTGGCCCTTGTTGTTGGTCTCTGTACAACAAGGCCATAGATTTAGTTTTTTGGTCTTAATACTTATATATTGAATCAATCTATGTGAGATGTACCAGAGATACTTGTGCAGTCTGCTGCTTAAATATGAATTGTGTTTTTTTCATGGCATTCCATCCCTGTTTAGTTTCCATCTTTTCCAGTTGTTAAGAAAACTAATTGCTTTGATGAGGGTCACAATTAACCACTAATTAGATCAGGAAATCGTGCTAATTCAATCCACTTCATATGTAGCTTAACAAGCAGACCTCAGGTGTCCAATTAACCAGAGGGGACCGCTAGCGCACGATGTTATCCTAGCTGGCTGAAACTCTCCCTTCCCTGGTCAACACCAACGGCAACTGTATGTCACTCTGTGGAGCTGCCGGCTATGGTTGACTTGGATGGATCATGGGGCCCATCCATGCACTAGAATAGTGTGTTAACAGGATGAGCCACCCAGCAGCCCCAAATCATTTTGTTTTTAAGAGCCACTTTAATTGTTCATTTTCATTTTGGGGAGAAACTAAGCTAATACTATATAATGTGTGTATAATTACTGGCAGAGACAGGAAGGACAGAACAGGCAGCTTAAACCAGGTCTCCTACATGGCTGGTGTTTTTGCAGTCACTATATGACGTCACAGTGACCTTTTACACTTTTTGTACATACTCTCCTTAGCCATACCTGTGGACACTGCCAAGAGCTTTAATGTGGCATTCTTAAAATTATGAAACACAGTTATTTTCTCTCCAGCTTAGCCTTTGCTCAAAATGAGAGTGCCATTTTCATTCAGTCAATCATCTGTCCCCCCGGGCATCTCAATATCACAAGATAGAAACACAAAATAGTAATTTTCTTCAGGTTACATGCATATAAGCAAATTGGCTTGGCTGCTGTAACACAGAGCCTCCAGGTGATTCTTTTTAAATGGCCATTTCTATCATTTTCCCAGTAAGTGTTTTTTTTTTCCAATTGCAGTGCCATAGATGAAGAAGGCTTTCCTCCATGCATTTTCAGCGACACCATCTCAGTCACACATATGCACCAAGTGATTGGTAGATATTGTTAAATTTTTACACCTTTATAAAATGATGTGCTTGTGAGTAAGCAGAAGTCAAACAGTCAGGTCAAGTGTTATGTTTCGATGAAAAAAAAATACACCTTCCCCAGTGAACATTAGTTTTGGTGACTGTAACTGTGAAATCCACAGCTACAACCTCAATATCATTTGAATTAATATTGACTGCTCCTTAACTAAGACAAATCCTGGCCTATAATAGACCAGTTACCTCCTTTGTCAATGACTCGTTCCACTTTCTTCTCCTCTGAATCTAATGGGGATGATTCTAAAAGGAAGGCAGCCACAAAGCCGACTCATGAACATCGAGTCCATTTTGCCTACTTCCCTTAGTGGCCATCACATTATCTCACAGACCAATGTGTTCTGCCAGGTCCCTAGATGCAGACAGCTTCTTTGTCACAAGGAAAGTCCTTGGGCATCCGTAAGCCTCCTGATTCTATTGATTTGTTTCACTTCTGTTTTGTATTTGTATTGCTTTTTTCCCCTTTTCTTAGCAAGCCCGTACCTTTGGAAATGTGCATGGCGGAGTATATAAGTGACTCCACAGAAACACAGATTTCATACAAAGTGTTTAGTTTGCCAATGACCATGCATAGAAGTAAAAGTAATAAAAGTATATACAGTTGACCAGGCCATCTATATCTCTGCCTATGGGGTGAAATAGGGTGCTGAACGTGACAGGGAATGTACATATTTTACTTTGCATATTATTCTTCTCACATTTCTATAAGTGTAGGAAAGTAAAACAAAAATGTTACTTTCCTACATTTGATATTGAGACAGCAGGACAAAATATTAACTATTACCCCCAGAAATTATATATTTCAGTCAAAAATAAAGCTAAATTCTTTACGTATCGCTTATCAACATTTAGTAAATTTACACATTTCTTACATTCAACAAATATGTCATAGATTTAAGTAAATGTTGAAGTTCTTAAATGTTTCATACATATACCTCTACAAAAAATCCTACATTTTCAAATGTGTGAATGTTATGTAATTTAGCTCCATCTCTCAAGCATAAATCAAAGGCATTTTGATGAAGAAATTTAGCTTTACTTTAAGATATGCCTTTATGGCATAATCTGGATTCTTCTCTCTTGTCACAGTGCAGATGTGGAGGACAGCTTGCCGTGATGGCACAAAATAAAAGTCAAAAATTCCATATGTCATATGTTTGTCCACATTTTGGATTCTACTGCTTAAGAACCACTATGGATGCACCTGACTCTGACAAGGCTGTGTTTTATGCCCCTTCGCATTTGTGTGAAACTGCTGCCAAGAGAGGGAATGTTCAAATAATTTAATTAACTAAGAATGAAACCATGATCCATCCATGTCAAATGTTCAGATTATTTGATCCCTTAACCCTAAGCATTTAAAAAAGCCCATTTACACGCGAGTGCACTACATAATAAATCCTAACAACTTTGTGGCAACTCACGGCAGAGACATGGATTATGACATTATTTGAAGAGCACATGTATCATCAAGACTATGTATCAAAATTTAGAAAATATGTGAATAATTATTTATTGTATACACATATACATACCACATATGCAACCCAACTGTTTATTTAACAAAATTCACATTAGCTAGTGCCAAAATTATAATAAAAAGTTAATCCCCAACCTCTTTCCCACTATTGCAAAAAGAAAAAGTGTGCACATAACTAAAAGGAGTGAAATTTTGTGAGAGTTTGTTAACATGTTACAAGAATTAGCATTATGCTAAATGCTGAAATACGGTAAGTTAGCTGGCAGGAATTATAATGGAAAATTAATATTAGTTTAAGTTGAACTCACATTACTGCTGCAAATATTACTCATAGTGCCAGAGTGTGCTCAAAGTTTTGCCAAAGAGCGAGACTGTATCTGTGTCAGCTGCAGCAGCCAATTGTAGCTTGCAGCTGTGTGTGTATTGTTCACCTTCTGAAAGTTCCATCATTGTTAATCAATGGAAAATTTTCTGATGTGAAATTGTAAATCTCAAAAAATATACAGTATTTGTGCTATTGACATAAAAAGTACAAGCAACCAGGTGAAGCTACTTACCAAACCTGGTAGGTTTAGCTGACAAGTTGTAGGAGTAGCATACAGAATGTTGGTGTGGAATCTGAGGAAATAATAAGGCAAACACTAAAATTGCTTTTTCAGTGAACTTAAATGCACACCAGTGGGGATATCGCTTTGTCTAGCACCCCATCTTTCCACTGTATAAATATGAAAATAAAGGCTTTATTTGAGACCCACCTTTTCAATCTCTTTAATTCATTCTGTAACCGTCTAAAAACTTTATCTCCAATCTGCCATAAATATAAAAATTTTATAGCACAATGGTAAGTTAGAACTAGCTTGCTCCAGGCTGTGCACACTCTCTACCTCTCCATTTGTCTGCACACAATCTATGTTACGCACACCCTCCCCTCCTCTTTGCTTAATTCCCATTCTGTGGGTGCCGACACCCATACCACTAGAGGGCAGGAGGTAAACAAAGGAGCCATAAGTACACGAGTACATCTTCACAAGTTCCTCTTTTTAACATGCAAAAGGGCAAGTGAAAGGACACACACACACACCATATGGCTACCTCCAGTACATCTATTGTTATTCAGACCATGTTAGATGGATGTTAGCTAGTGCCTATTATACCCACAGACTGAATCCCAGAGGTCAAAGGAAAGTAAAGGGAGAAGACCATCAGCATTTATGCCTTGGGTGTCTTCGAAATCTTTGGCCTATTTTAGAGAGAACTGAATTACTACAAAGCCTGACCTGGCATGAGAACAGCGAAGCTTATATTTGCTTCCCTTATTAAGCCTCAACTCAAAAAATAAGCTTAGAAAGCAAAGTAAATTAATTAAATACTGTATATTATTCTGAATATTTCATACACTATATTGATTATTTCAAATATTTGCCACTTCACTAATGTTTAAAATGTAAAGCAAAAAATATCAAACAATATTATGAGTAGGCACAATAGTGCATTGGGTAGCACTGTCCCCTCACACCAAGAAGGTTCTGGGCCCGAATCCGGCCTGGGCCTTTCTGTTCGGAGTTCGAATGTTCTCCCCATGTTCGCATGGGTTTCCTCCGGGTACTCCGGTTTCCTCCCACAGTCTGAAGACATGAAGGTAGGTGAATTGGAGACTCTAAATTGCCCATAGGTATGAGGGTGAATGAATGGTGTGTGTGTGCCCTGCAAAAGATTGGCGGCCTGTCCAGGGTGTGCCTCTCGCCCAATGCACATTGGGATAGGCTCCAGCAACACCCCCCCCCCCCCCCCCGACACCCCGTGACCCCGCCCAGGGTAAGCGGGTATAGATAATGGATTGAATATTTGTGAGTAAGCAATCTGCAGTCAGTCATCCACACTGTGTGGATGACTTTTGTATTTGAAACAGCACAATCTGGTTTGGTTCTAGTAGCATGGCAGCAAGGTTTTAGCTAATGCATTACTGTTCAGTTTTTCCATGGCAAAACATTGCTGGGATAAATACGTACTTTACAGTCATGTGAATTTCAACTGCTATTCACGACTTTGGTTGCATACACCCAAAATGTATTTCATATGCTTTTTTAAAGTTATTCAAGTATTTTCTAATGTTTATTTTAGACTGTTGGGTCTGTCGGAAGGGTGGTTAACATACCTTTTAACAGTAATATCCTTTATTAACCCAACATGCATTTTTTTCCCTCTTGGCTGCTGCATATATATGACGTCAGATTAAAAAATTATAAAATCAAGTGTAAAAACCCATATGAAACCCAAGCACTATTGATATTGGTAACATTGGCAAAACTTATGATGTCTCATATTTGGAAATTACAGAAATATGGTACCATGACCACTTTAGGCATGCTTAGTTGTCCAAAGAATTTCCAAAGATAACTGAAATTAGATACATAATGTAATGTTTGTCAAAGGGTGTCTGCAAACACATCCATTTGGAAAGACATATTAAATCTCATTATGTAAGAGGCTGTGAAAAATGAGATCTGAGAAAATGCACCAACAACAAATGTATTGAATTTCAATTTTAATAGAGCTGAGCTCCGTGTGCCATTGAGAAGGCCTCCCAGCTGTTGCCCATTATAAGAGAGTTAAGGAACAGCACTCACTGACCGCCTTGCCCCATTTGATCGTTGCAGTGCGAAACCGTGGGCCTGAACAAAATGCCTTCTTACATTTGTAAATGTATTTGCGAACTGCGGTATTTTTCTCAATTGGCTGTGTGGCATTTAGTAAAGAGGGACAGCAATAATCCATCATAAAAGTCATGCAAGATTTAACATGGTGTAAATAACTGAGCAAGCCTGTAGAAACTCCCTCGGCAGCCCCTGCTAACGGTGAGCGCTGGGAAGGCACAGGGGACTGTTTGTTAGCTGCCCGGGCATGCTTGAACTGATATCTGCCAGGCTCTTTGCACCATTCTAAACATAACTTGCTGTCTCGTTCAGTATCCATCCATTATTCATGCAAATTCTTGGTTGGGAGAGAGCAGAGGTGTAGCCCGCTGGAAACTCCGAGGTGGGGGGTGTGACTGTACGTGTGTGGCGGGATCCTGTGGTGGATCGACATCCGACTTGACCCACCCCTTTTAAGCTCCAACCCTTTTGTACTGGATGAAAAGTTAATCGTATGCAGCCACCTTGGATTGCCCAGGCTGTGGGTTGTTAGATTTATAGTCTTGGCCAGGAAAACAGGCCGAGGTATTCTCAAGTGTCCAACTTTTAAATGATGGACAATGATCAAGAGGATGGATAAACCTATTTTTCTCTTAAGGTTTCCTGTCAAGTGACTTGGCTTTTAAAGGTGGGGGGAGGGGTGTGTTGGTGAGCAGATCCCATGTCTATGCAAGCTGGATTACTACAGGCCGCAGCATTTAAGAAGCAACAGGAAGACAAAAGGTTGTGGCATTCTGTAAAAACTCCTTTGACCTTACCCACACTTTCTACAGCACAGTATGGACTGTTGTATGTCATGCCCTTTTCACTCCATTAAGGCATTGATTCAATCAAGCAAACAACTTCAAAATGATTTAAAATATTTGATAAGCTGTTTATTTCTGTAGTGATTTCATTTTGTTAGCATTCTGCGCTGCAGCATACAGTAAGTGACAAAATATAAATAACAAAATTCAACAGTTGTTTCTCGTTTTTCTTTTAATTAAAAATGGCAATTAAAACTGGCAAATTTGGATATTGCCTTAAACATAATTCATTCTCTCATTTACACTCTCCAAAAAACAGCGAAACATCAAGACGACACAACTTCAAAGAACATATGGATATTATTATTTACAACTCTTGCCTTTTGGCAAACAATGCTTAGAGCTTATCGGAAATTGACTTTCAAATGTATAATGCAACAAAGGAAATATACAATTATGTAATACAAAGATCCAAAAAATACTATTAAAAACCCTTATTATAAATGGCAGCACTATATTTATAAACTGCAAATGTTGACATTTTACATATAAGTACAAATTTGTAATTATTTGAAAATTCTGTTGAGGTAGTACCCTCTTAAGTCAGTTATTATAATGTTA
The DNA here is from genome assembly GCF_018555375.3 of Anguilla rostrata. Taxonomy (NCBI): domain Eukaryota; kingdom Metazoa; phylum Chordata; class Actinopteri; order Anguilliformes; family Anguillidae; genus Anguilla; species Anguilla rostrata. The sequence goes on along the minus strand of NC_057939.1, from coordinate 37,534,851 downwards.
AAATACTGAATAAACAATACACACTTTGTATATACAATACAGAAAATCTATTACTTTTTTCCTTATTTCATTAAAGTTACTGTATTCCTTTGGTAAACATAACTGTCAGAAATGTGCAGTCTCTCCAAGTGTCACGTTTCACTTTATTTTACATTCACAACATTTTTGCATCTTTTTGGATTCATTCTCGTAAATAATGCAAAAAGGGATAGTACATTGTTCCAAAAAAGCTTCTTTAATGACATTCATTCGTGCTATAGGACTTCAGCATTTCACAAGAAAAGAATTACTGCATTTGTTCCCGGACTTTTACTGTGTTTTGTAAAGCGCTCCGCGCATCTCCCCCATCTTGTTTTAAATATTGTAGGTGGGAACCGCTTGTAAAACTCATGAATGGCAATGTTCTATGGAGGAAAGCCATATGGATTCGATATTCTTCAAAAGACACTAACATCCAGTGTTTTACCCGCTGTCGGGTTTGTAAACATGAGTAGCCTACCTCCACTTACGTTCTTCATTATTATCTACTTTAAAAGGTATAGCATTGTAAACCGCTATGAATGAGTGTAATGATTGTGAAGTCATTTGGCAATGCATGCGATCATTTTGAAGTTACTCTAAGACAAGAGAGTACCCTTTGTTTAGGTGGATATTTGTTTACTTTTAAAGCGGATGTTGTATGTAATGGCCTTTTTCTTCAGAACAAGGGTGAAACCGTCTTATGGACTAAGGTGGCTGAAAGAGGTTGCTTAAAGAACAACGCCCACATCCCTGGTAAGTAACAGGGACTGACATCCAGCTTCAGTGTAAAATGCAGAATGGAAACATTCGTTCTCGTTTTAAAAATTAACTAAACTTTGGTTCATAAGACAAGCGACAATAAAGGTATGCTTCTAATACAATAATACAAAATGCATCCGGGAAACTAAGATACTATTCTCCGTACGCAAACAGTCATAGTACCCTCTATTAAAAATACTAGCGTTTATTCACAAAACGTGATAATGAATGAAGGTGCATGTTATGAACAGTGCGACAACTGTGCCATGTAGCGTTTAAATGCTTTTCGTGAAGTAAAATTAATCAACCACGCAAATAGATCATTCTCAACTGACAATGACACTTTGAGGGCTGATGCACGGGGTATGTTTTTCCTATTTATCTTTGCGTCAAATTGGATATTGTATAGTTATGACCAGGGAAAGCCGCAATCAAAACAGTCGTCTGGAAAACATTCAGTGCAATTATTAGATTGAGTTTGCTTCTCCGTAATTGTCACGATATACTTAGAATATTTTGAGCCTCTTACCCCCCACCGCTCTCCCTCCCTTAAGTGGCCGTTGTGCGGGCTGATCTTTGGAAAGCGGACAGTATTTTATGGTATGGGCATTGTCCCCATTGGCACTGCATAGGGGACAAGTATAAGCCCTGAGAATGGGACAAACGACCCTCCCGTCTGGCGTTTTCAGTACATGGGAGCCGTACACCTCCTCGGGCGCTCCATTATTCCGACAGAAGACGCAGATCTTGGGTTCCTGCTTATTCCTCGGCGTCTGCTTGCGCATCTTTCGCTCCATGCCGAAAAGGTCGAAACCGGCGAAGCTCCCTCCAAAACCGGATTCTCTGTCCTGCTGTGGCACGCCGGCACTTTGGTTCTGGAAAGGGCTAAAAATGGAGAAGCGCTCTTTCAAGTCGAGGATGGAGGTAGGCGGAGGACTCGCGGAAGGGCAGCAGCATTCCAAGTGTCCACCTTCGCTGCTGCCCCCGATAACGCACGAGCACGCCGGGGAATCGTCCAAGCCCAGAGTCGCTTTCAGAGACTCCGTGATGGAATTGGGACTTTGGGGCGCGCTGTTCTTGTTCTTCGTGACCAACGTCGAGAGACCCAAATAGTCGTTCCAGAAATTGAATGTGTAGTCGTAAGGAGAGCGAGCGTTCAAATAGTTGTGATTTAAAAAATCCATGCTTATTTCTAGGAAGTGTCGTCTTTCTTCGCAAATAAAAACTTGTAGATTCCGCCAGATTTTTCAGTCAATTGCGTTCGATTACTGCATTAGAAGGGACAATGTGCAGTTCTTCCCTGCGTTTCCTTGTTCTAATCGCAAGACTGGAAAGCTGCTGTTTTAAAGCTGTCGTAGAATAAGAACCAGAGGGTGGGCGGGGCTCTCTTTTCAAACCAAGTTTATGATCAGGTCGAAAGCACATTTCTTGCTAGAGAGGGTAGGCTCAATTTAAGGCACGGAACGGAACTCCGAGTGCGGACGGGACGGCGACTCTGAATGCAAAAAAATAAATGCGAAATAAATTAATTTATTCTGAGTACCAGGTGTCATTACGTCACCACAACCACAGACTGCAGTTTAACATTTCACTCATTCGGTGTTATACGTTCTTTGAAGCGCAATTTTTTTGCTTGCCAGTACAAATGGTACTAAAATGATTATGCTACAGCGTAATATTAGAATAAAAGTTATGGTAAAACACTGCTGACTGTTACTTAATTAATCCTAAACCAAGTCCGTATATTTTTGAATGTTTTCTGGACCAGCTTGCAACTAACTGAGAAAGTCAACACAGACTTACCGACGCCAGTAAGACCTGGGGGGATGGGCCAGCAAATTCGCTCTCAGATCTACCTCCACATAAAATACCTCGCGCTTTTCCCCTGCTCCTTGGGCCAGTAAAAAACTAGAACAGGTTCGCTCAATTCCCTACACACAAATAGGGAAGGAAGTAAGTCGAAATATGTGCAGCATTTTTCTTTTCTTTTTTTGCCGCGGACCTGCGGGTATTTTACGCGCAGTGTGTTTCTAATGCTTGCGTGTATGAGATCAGACTTAACTCCGCGGCTGTCTATTAATAAATACCGTCGTGGAAACCGTTCCTTTGTTCGCAAGAAAACGTTTCACCAACAAACGGGCTAATTATCGCGCACTACGTCGCACTTAAGCATGTAATTCCCTCAAATCATTCAGCTGTACTTTACTGAGTCTTGTAGTTCTGTATGTTGGCATAATGTCCTCCTGTTGACGTTCTCTTTTGGGTTTTGACCAATGTGCTACCAGCTGCCCTAATGGTGCGCAGTTGTTTTCCACTGTGCACTGGGACGTTGTTGTGAAGAGCGCTACATGAAAATTAAACATTGATACATCCGATTCTTCCTCGTACAATTTTGATATAACCTACGAAACATCAAAATACATGCTTCATGAATTCCCGACCGTACTAGTACCCAAAAATAAAGCATTAATGTGCCCTTTAATGTAAAAGTAATATTCTAATGGAATTGTCATCAGTTATACAATATCCAGGCTATTCTTATATTGGCCTACGTTTCAAGCATTTAATTTATCCGGTTTAGTTTATAGGGCAGAGGTCCGGTTGTTCCGTAGGGCACTTTTAGGGAATACTGTTCGTAAGCATTAGCTTATATTTTTATGCGGTAAATGAGACTATTTTGGTTTTGAAGTAGTCTAACCTAGATCGTAATGCTCCTTAATGGATGCGGTGCTGGCGTTTTAAAATCCTTTAAGCATATTTTTAAAAATATAATTGCATTTGAACTCGACTACGAGGGAGAACTGGTGTGCTCTTTGCAAAAGTGTGAATGTCGCGGCGCTCTGCAGGGTCTACGGTGCCTCGGGAAATGAAGCTGTAGATAATAACCATTGGACTTCACCCGCACGCATGGACGATGTGCATGTGAGTATTTGCCATAATACAGGGCGTGCATTTGGAAAAATGAGTACTGGCAGTCAGACGTGATCTCTCTCCTTTCCTAACTTTGACAAGACCTGACATGGTGCGGAAGAGCTTCCGTGTTTCACCACTGGGTGTCTATGTGTGCTAAGCAGAGACCGCAGGACAAAGAGTTACATCATCAAGGACCGTGTTATTCCAGCTTCTCTCAGTGATATAATGGAGATGCCCATCCTGGAAGTCGCTCTCTTGCTGACAACATGCCTGAGTGAAACTACTGCATTTATTATTTATTTTGGGGCAGACATACAAACTTTAAATTAGCTATGTGCAGTAGCAGTGGTATCCTAATTGGAAAACTCATACTACTCTATGTGCCTCTGAAATCGCCCCTCAGGGACAAATAAAGTGATTTGATTGATTGATTGATTGATTGGAAATATACAAAGGGTTTGGTTTGAAATTTAGTTAAAAATCACTGTTGCTCGGAAATGATCCCTGTATGAGTCCTCAAAGGTGACAGAATGTTGGTCCTGCATTCTGAAATAGACATATTAAATGCAACACAATGGGCCTGCATCATCTGCCTTTGCCTCAGTGTCAAGGCTGGTGAAATTTTACTAATCTTAGTGCACAAGAGGAACTCTGCTCAACCAGGAGGCGATAGATACCTGCACCTGCTGCTGTAGATGAAAGCATAGCCCTCCATTGCAATGACTGTGCAGCTTCACTGGTGAAAAGTAATGGCTGTGACAATCGGCACCTTGCCATTGTTGCACACGGCTGTAATGGAACAGACCTACAGATACAGCTGAACATTCCACCGCTGGAGAAAATATTAATATGGTAATATTAATTAATATTAATATAATCTTGTTGAAAACATTTACACTTTCCAGATACCTACATCGCAGGTGTCTGATCATGTCCATCTTCCAGCCCAAAAAAAGAGAGACCCACAGCTTTAATTTTTCCATCCATGGGTTCATCTTAAAAGTAGCTGTACTGGGCCAGAAAACTACAGACATGGCAACACTGTGCATGAGGTGATACAGCAAAACAGAAAACCTAGTCAATAAAGAGATCTCAATTCTGTGCAATAAAAAACAAAACAGAATATCCTTTTACAAAGGCAGGCAGGATTAGCATTTTAGGGGTTCTGGAGGATAGTTGGGTTAGATGGACCCCAACACTCAATGGCAATGTTCCGCAAGACTTCACTTTTAACAGGCCTCTCAAAGACAATGGGCAACACCTGAGTGGATTACTGATCCGCTTCAGGTGATTATACCTGTGCGTGAGGACAATGCTGTCCAAGGCCCTGTTGGCCCCAGCCGTGTGAGAGAGCAGGCACAGCTAGTAGGAGCAGCAGCCATTTTTCTCAGCCTCCCAGCCCTCCTGGCACTGCATCTACATGCATGCACACACACACATGCATACACACATGTGCACACACACACATGCATACACACATACATGCACACACACGCATGCACACACGAGCACACACACACACACACACACACACACACACACACACACACCATTTTCCAATTCTGTAAAACCAAGCCCAACACCCCCTAATGTGTCTTTACATTGTTCCCTGCTTGGTATTCAATAAAGTCTACACCTAACAAAGGGGTACTAAACTAAGAATGAAGTATGTCAGTAAACATTATCTGAGAAGAAAACGGCCCCTCCCTTGTGACAAGTAGTAAAATGAAAATCCCTGTAAGAGACCCTTTTTTTGTTTTTCCATTGGCACTTCATTGATGTGCACATTTATTGTTTTTGTAAAGTATTATTTCAACAAAAAATGTTTAGGAAATTGCTTTCACAAATAAGATTTTTAAAAATCATTTTTCATTGTAAAATAAATTGTACTCTTGTACTTATTTGGTTAAACTTTATCTAACCCACAGACATGCTGTACTCTAATGGGGCAAACATATGTCTGGATAGGTTTGTAATATTCAGTATTTAATTAATAGGCATACATATTTTCAGTTTGTATCTGTATTTATTTATTCACCTCCTCCCCTTTCTGTAGTGTAAATGATTGCATGTTTCCTGATATAGAAGTCTGTTTTTAAATGTGAATGCTACATACTGCTAGGAAAATTTCCCCATGGGTATAATGAAGTATTATCTATCAAATTTTCTATCTATGTGAAGTATCTATTTTACAATCGGTATTTATCTTAAGTTCCAAATATACAAGACCTTGTAAATTTTGTAAAATTAACTTGACAACCAAGTATAAACATCCGTTTACTAGTGTAGGCTTTTTTTGTACATAGAAAATGCTTTTTGGTGAGATATCATTATTTATTTATTTTTTTACTGTATCTGTTATGCATAACTGATGATGATGATAATAATAATAATAATAATGTATGAACCATAAGACAATTAAATGTGGAGAGATAGACATGACCTCCAGTCTAATGTTGGTTCCGAGCTGTATGAATAAAACTAATGTGGCTATGTAGCTGGCTACCCCATATTTTGCTTGAACAGTAACGGTAATGGTTACAAATTCAGTCAGAGGTTTGAAACAATACAATGTGAGTCATGGATCGGTATTATGTGGGGTTTGCATATGAAATGATAGAGAATGCATTTAAATGAAATATAAATTAGATTCCTAAAAAGATTATACAGCCATAATAGAAACTTTTTGGCAATTATTAGTTTTGAAGCAAGTTATACCTTCCACACAAAACCAAGATAGCCACCACAAAGTTTTGCCTTTGTATCAGAATGTCTTGCAGTTGGCTACTTTGATCTGACTACTTTGATCAGATATTGTTATTAGCAGATGCAACTAAATGCCCAATGGGGAGAATTATTAATTGTGGGACTGGGGCAATTGTGATGATAATCAGCAGGAAAAAGAAGGCTGAAACACTAAGGCTAAAATAACCCAAGTTTGATGCCTTATTGTGTGGATAGGTAAAGTTTTGTTTACCCAAGGTCAGAAGAAACAGAATTTAATGTTCTTAAGGCTGGAGAGTCTGGTCATTGTAGTTATTTATGTAGAAACCCCTGAAAAGTGTCAAACTATCAGTGCTGTATAAGTAGGGGGCATGCTGCTCTACCAAGCCGTAACTTGGCAGGATGGCATACCTGCCATCCCACTATTGATTGCGCCAGTATCCCTTATTTATTTATTTTTTTCTCTTCAACTAGCTGTGACCTACAAACTGTTCACCGTGATTGCTTTTTGAATATGTCAGTCACATATCAGAGTTGGAGGGAAATCAAAAGACAAAAGAGCAGGCTGTTGTTCTATGATATAATGTATGGAAATAGAGCATATATAGTAAACACAAGAAGAGAGGATTGTGTTGTTTATTTTTTTTTAGCTTATTTCTCAATTTGTTTGATATGATTTGGCAACTGAAATGTATATCTACTGTGATCATAAAATGAATTGGACTAAACAGTGAGAGAAAATAGAAAAATGAATTGACAGAGGAGAGAGAGTAGGAGAAGAGAAACAGAGAGCACAGGAAAAGGTTGGGCAGAGAAAGGTATGAGATGTATGTGTCTCTATGATTTGATGGAAGGCTTTTAAATGGAAGGCTGTCACTCTTGTCACTCTTGTCCAGATGACAGTGCAGCCAGATTTCTGGGCGTGACTGAGAAGGAGGAAGATGGATCGATTCAGCCCCTGAACTAAGTGGTTTCCATGCTAAACAGTGGGCAGCAACTGCTCGGCAAAACACAATTGACATCAACACCATTGATATTCAAATGATGGCTGGTTTAGCTCTTAATGAGACTTGCATACTAATGTCATGTTTGGCGTCACAGAGTCCTAGACTGCAGCTGCACATGAGAGGTGTTGGAAGAGGGTTCACTAGATGATAGGAGCCCTTTGTATGAGGTGTGAACATTTTACCAGAATTTTTCTTTTTGTATGGTGTACAGGCATTTTCATTTGACACTGTTTTTCTCTGGTTAAAATCTCACACTGTTTACAGTTTAGAATAAAATTAAATGTAGATCTAACCAAAACTACTTGTTGGCTTATTTTTACCCAGAATACACTGTGGAAACGGATTTATGGGATCGACTTTGAAAGCATTCACCTGACTTTACCTGGATAATTTCCAAAGATAATTTGCACCATGTCTGTGCAACTAATACATTTTGTGTAACAGTCATAAAACAAGATATTAGACAAATACTTGCATAAAACCTAATATAATTTATCCAGAAACACATAATCCATGAATGAATGGGCGTGACCAGTTGCATTTGTGACCAGTTTTGTTGACCAGTGACAGCTGAGCCAAATAAGGCGAAAGGTGAGGTGGCAGTTGTGCTCTCTCCTGACATGGGAACAAAACCCAAATTGACAGGTTTGTAAGCTTACACTGACATGCACACAGTCAGTGTAACGCTGACGTGCCTTCAGCATACAGACTACTAAATAAACTGGTTGTACTACATGGTCTGTTGCAATGCAGAGAGCTCCATAATGTTTGGAACAGAGACATTTTTCTTCATTTGGCTCTGTACTCCACAGTTTTAGATTTTTAATCAAACAATTTGCATCTGGCTAAAGTTTAGATTCTAAACTTTTATTAAAGGGTATTTTTATACATTTTGCCTTCAGAGCACCAATTCCAGGGCACCATAATATTTTGGACATGCTAATGTTTCGTAAATGAGGGTAGTCCTATTTAGTACTTTGTTGCTCCAGGTGGCCCAACACCTTCTGTACCACGAGCCGCCAGAACAGCCTCAGTGCACCATGTCATAGATCCTAGAAGTCTCTGGAAATCAACTGGAGGGATGGAACACCATGCTTCCAAAAGATATTCCCTCATTTGGTGTTTTGATGATGGTGGTGGAGAGCACTCTCTAATTTGTCGGCCCAAAATCTCCCATTGGTGTTCAATTAGGTTGAGATCTAGAGACTGCAAAGGCCATATCATATGATTCACACCATTTACATACTCATAAAACTATTCTGTGATCCCTCGTGCCCTGTGGATGGGAGTATTGTCATCCTGGAAGAGACCAATCCCATCAGGATAGAAATGTTTCATCACAGGATAAAAGTGATAACTCAGAATAACTTTGTATTGATTTGCAGTGACCTTTCCCTCTAAGGGGACAAAGGACCAAAAACCAAGCCAGGAAAATGCCCCCACAGCATAACAGAGCCACCAAATCCCCTCACTGTAGGGGTCAAGCATTCAGGCCTGTACTGTTCTCTTGGTGTACACCACACATGCACTTGCCTACTTTTTGAGAATATGGTGAAGGATAACTCATCTGACCATACTTTTTCCCACGTCTCTGTAAACCTCTGTAGAGGTTTCTGCACTACTGAACTCTCAAATGTGCATTTGTCTTTGTAATGAAGGGTTTATGCCATTCTCAGTCACTTGAGTAAGATCATAATTTCCAATCCTATTTACTGATGTCTTGCCCATATATCTAAATGCAGATGATACTTTAGCCAACACTAGCCAGGTAAGCAGTCTTTGTGACTGAAGCTCCTGCCATCCGTGCACCAATAATGAACACTCTTCCAAAGTCACTTAGATCTTTTCCTCTTGGCATCTATATGCAAAATTCAGGTCAACTGGGCCTGCTCAGCTTTTTTATACATAAAGCATGATAAAATGTTAATTGCTTAATTGTAACATACGATACACCTGCGTGGAGGCATCTGCATTTGTTATGTTTCTTCACTCATTTATTCAGATTTATCCTTTAATTTGTCACCAGTCTGTGTGTATGTATATATATATATATATATACACACACACACACACACACACACATACATTTGCATTCCCAATGCTTAAATATCTCTAGTAGTGAGGCAAGATATGCAATTGAAATTAATTTTATCAATCCTTGGTTCCAGTCCACTGTGGATAGGGAAAAAAAATGATTTCTCCTCATCAAATACATGTTTTTTAACCACTGTCAGTGGTTTGTGTGGTGTACACTAGATTAGTGTCATCAGTGAGAAATGTGACAACTTTCTCTGGTTTATCAGGATAGGTGACCACTGATCCCAAAGATAAACTTTGGGTGAGGGTTTTCAGCTGGTAACTCTGAACTTCTGCAATCTATTCTACATAACCTGTAGAGTTCTAGATTTGTCCACTGTGGATATCTACAAGTCGCTTGCTCTTCTCTTCACCCTTGATTTGAAACACCTGGCATTTTCTGCTCTGTGGGTTTAAAGATCCAAGGAAATTTGAAAAGGTTACGTTTCAGGGGATACTTTTTCACTTAAAGTGGAGGGGGGCCCAGTTCAGTAGATCTCAAGACATATACCTAGTGCACACATTGAGGTAGTTTAATATCAATCCTGCTTGCATGCCCTGGATCTTTTAAACCTCAAACAACACAAAGGGACTAAACAGATCCATGTGCCCTTTATTAAATTATCTGCAACTGCCTTGAAGGACAACAAGCTCTTTTAAAACCAGAAGTTTTGAAATACTGCATACTGGTCTTCATACTTGGAAAGATAACCTTTTTAGTTTACCCCCAATACCCCCACCCCCAATAAAATAATAATACTAAACATGTGAAATTGCCAAAAAGACAGAATGCTTGTAATGAATTTTAAGCAATATTTAACTAATTTGAGGCTTTCTTGCTCAATGACAGTGGGCAAAAGGTATGTAACCTACTGCATTTGGCTTCCTGGACCTACTAGTAGAATGTCGATGAGCGTATCTCTGGGTCTCACATGAGATTCCCAATAGAGAAGTTTGTGAGGAAAGAGCAGCCCCAGTATGGCTTTAAACACAGGCCAAGTGTACAGAGTTCAGAGAATGTCATCTACTTGTTATAGGCTTTGTAAGGTACCAGTACAATCCTTTATTGATTTTTGGCACATTGTTAAAATTTATTGAACTCTTTGGACTGAAATGGAAATCTTAAGTTGTTTTGCCTGCTGCCTAATTTGCAGAACAAGGAATATATAACCTATGTGGAATGGCTCATTCCTGCAGTTAAGTTAATGTCCTCCAGTTAAATTAGAACCTGAGAGAGAGAGAGAGAGAGAGAGAGAGTAAAATAAAATAATATGAACAGAATTAAAAATATTTTGAAGAAACCTATAAATATACCTAGAAATACATATATATTGAATAATCCCTTGATAATCATCAACCAGAGGAGGTTGCTCCTCCTCTATTTTTGAGATGAACGATAGTTTATTGTGAAAAATGTCTAAACATATAAAGGACTGGAGCAGTGACCTAAGTTCCTGAAATATATATATATACAATGGAAAATGTATTGTCTCGTACACTCAAAACTACTACTATTGAAAATTTACGTTTAAGCTAATACAAATGAATGACAAGAATATACTATAAAAGAGATTGCATGCATGCATTTACGTGCTGCGTCTAACCAACTTTCCTCTTTTCTTTCTAAACATAACCTCCAAGACCCTCAGCAGTCTGGTTTCAGACCCGGTCACTCGACGGAGACTGCCCTGCTCTCCGTCACTGAGTCTCTCCACGCAGCACACGCAGCATCCCGTTCATCTGTCCTAATTCTTCTTGACCTCTCAGCTGCCTTCGACACCGTTGACCATCCTACACTTCTGTCTTCCCTGACAAAATTGGGAATTTGCGGACCAGCCCTCAACTGGATTGCGTCCTATCTCTCCGGCCGCTCCTTCCAGGTTGCCTGGGCCGGTGCAGTATCAGCTCCTCGTCCCCTCACAACTGGGGTCCCTCAGGGCTCTGTCCTTGGTCCCCTCCTCTTTTCTCTGTATACTAGGTCCCTTGGCCCTGTTATTGCCGCCCATGGCATGTCATATCATCTCTATGCAGATGATATTCAACTTTTCTACTCTTTCTCTCCCACAGACACTCAGGTCTCCGATCGCATATCCGCCTGCCTGAGTGACATCCAAAGCTGGATGACCAAACACCAGCTCAAGCTCAACACAAACAAAACGGAACTTCTCCATATTCCTTCTCTTACCTCTCCCACTTCTCATCTCCCCATTTCTTTAGGAGACACTCCCCTACACCCTTCACAGAGTGCCCGAAATCTTGGAGTTGTGCTCGACAACAGGCTGTCACTCTCTGAGAATATCGCGGCAACCACCCGGTCGTGCAGGTTCATCCTGTACAATATCCGCAGAATAAGACCACTCCTCACCAATTATTCCACACAGCTCCTGGTCCAGGCCATGATACTGTCACGTCTGGACTACTGCAACTCCCTCCTGGCTGGCCTCCCAGCATCAGCCACCAGACCCCTTCAGCTCATCCAGAATGCAGCAGCACGTCTGGTTTACAACCTCCCTCGTGACTCCCACGTCACTCCCCTCCTCATCTCCCTCCACTGGCTACCAGTGCAAGCTCGCATCCGGTTTAAGACACTGGTGCTTGCTTTCCAAGCAGTCAAGGGTCAGCTCCTGGTTATCTGCAGAAGATGATCAGACCCTACAAGCCGGCCAGATCGCTCCGATCGGCTACTACAGGGCGGCTGATTCCTCCCCCTACACGAGCAGCAACAAGGTCTCGACTCTTTGCAGTTCTGGCCCCACGATGGTGGAACGATCTTCCAGTGGAGGTCAGAACAGCAGAGTGTCTGAGCACCTTCAAACGGAAACTCAAGACGCACCTCTTCTCTGTGTACCTCTCTCCTCTTCCCTAAACCCCCTCCCATAACTAAAAAAAAAAAAAAAAAAAAAAAAAAAAAAAAAAAAAAAAAAAAAAAAAAAAAATTTTGTTCAGACTATCTTGTTTTTCCTTATTGTATGCATCATAGTAAAGGCTTTTTATCTACATGTTGTTCAATGGACTTAAGCGGACTTGATCCTGAGTTTGGTTACTCTGTTGTAAGTCGCTCTGGATAAGAGCGTCAGCTAAATACCTATAATGTAATGTAATGTAATGTAATGCATTTGATACCAGTTCCTCTTATTTATGCTTGAAGTGCAGAATGCAAAGGAAGCTGTGAGAAGGTCAAAGACATATGAATGGATTTAATTAGGTGGTCAGCTTTTGCTACCAAGAACAACATCATATTAACACCTTCACTTTTTGTGAAAAAGGTCATCCTTTTTTCATCTATTCTTATTTTAAAAAACTCATTTTTTTAAAAAATGGGAAAGTTTCGACTCATTTCACTCTTGAAAATTGGAAGCCATTAGTGAAATACTATTTGAACACTGAAAAAACAATGATTAAATTAATAAAATAAGACAATTTAATGAGAGCTGGAAGGAACATATCAGCTGGTACATTTCACTAAAAAATAATATAATAATATATGACAAAATATGAAACATATTAATGATATATTTTTAACATTAATAGGGTGAGGCATTTCTGAACCAAGGTTCAAGCAGTTGTAGATAGTTGACTTTGTTTTTTTTTTTTTTCTTGGTCTGTTTGTGTGTTGTCTTGTTGTATGTTTGTATGTGTGGATGTTTATTTGAGTGTCGTCAATGTCTTACTTTATTTCAAAAGTATTGAAGTATTGAAGTTATTTTTGGGCGTATGTTTGCATTTACTTGTATGCATGCATGTATATATATATATTAATGCATGTATATTTATGGTGTATAGGTATACTGTATGTGAATAAAAATGATAATAGTGTGAAGCATAAGCACACTATGGATGGTGGGTACCCAAAATTCTGTCACTTTGTCATTGCTATGCACTAAAATGTAAGGTATGTAAATGTTGATTGTACTTGGTATGCGAACATTTATGGAAATTCAATAAAATACATTTAAAAAATAAAAAGAAAAAAGAAATCTTCAGTTTTGAGTTTCTAGCTTGGATGGTTTTTTTTTTTGTCTGGAAGAGCAGTACTTGCCTGTTGCATAGTATTTGCATGTAAATAAACACTGAAGCTTCATATGTTTGCAAATTAAGTGAAATTTAATTATTGACATTCAAAAAATTGATCAAACCAAGGGGAAGTATCTGATTGAACACACACTCTACCAGTTAGATGGACCAAAAATACTGGGGTAAGATAATAATATCCCCTTTTTTCAGAACCATCATTCATTGAGTGGCATATTCCTGAGATTAGTATGAAGGTATTTTGAAATGATTGGCTTTGTTATTTTAGTTTGAAACAAGGACAATTTACTGTGAGATGACTTCAATGACATCTTTATCTCTGAGAGTAGAATCTCTTGGCACTATCTTATGATCCTTATGAGGCAGTTTGATGAATGCTTGCCATGTCCAAACAATCATTTTCTCCAGGGACATTTTTTTTTCCAGACAAGGAGGTGATCAATCATCAATATATCCAAGCTGGAGAGTCAAAGGGCTGTATAGCTTTCTTTGTTACTGAGAGCACAGCTCTGGAGTATGCGTAGTATAGATTAACTAATGAAAATTCACTGAAATGAAACCATTTCAAATGCTACAAAGGGAATAAAGATTTCAAACACATGATAATACATCTAATCAATTTGAAAGAAAAATAAGATTGCATGAAATGCATCATCGTGAACTAACTGAAATACATTCAGTTACAAGAAACCGCAAGCCAGCTGATAGCTAATAACAGCAACAACATGAAGAAACTAGTTGTAAATATAGCAAGTTGATGTCATAATCATAACAGTTGGGCAGTTGCATTATGACAGACAATCAAATTGATTGATTGATGTTCAGTCTGTCCGTAAACTGATCAAAAGGCAATAGCATGAATTAAGTGAAGTTATGATTCACAGAGATGTTTCAAGAGGTAATTCACTCTGAGAAATACATGAAGGCTAAGGACAGGTTTTGAGAATCTAAGGCATAGTGAAAATTAAGTTAGGATAAAGGAGAGGGATTACCAAAAATAGTGTACATCTCCAATGTTTAATAGAAGGCTATGTTCTACACAGCATAATGTTGTGTTAATTCAGTTCATGTGAGTTAAATGAGAACTAAATGCAGATTACTCTGTTATTGTTAAAAGCATTTGTTGTTTTTGCAAAAGAAAAGCAGTACCCAATAAACTGTGGGGATATAACAATGTCAGTTTCCTCATATTGAATCTGTAATGCCTGTAATGCAATGCAAAAAAATAAAATAAAATGGACATCAACTCATATACAACTTAGCTGACATTTAAAGAAATTATACTTTTTTTTTTCATTTGAGTGCTAGATAAGGCTTTATGAATTGGCTTTCGATCTTTAATCTGGTGAATTGAATAACCATATTCGATGAAGAGTCTGTAAGAAAGTGAAACAATTAATTAATAGCATGTCACCATTTAGTTTTTGTGCCATTAAAACTTCACATCTATAATGTCTGACTGTAGACAGTGGCCAAGACACTGGTATATAACACAATGTCTTCATGGAGGGCAAACACGTAGAACAGTGGTAACCAACTCTGTTCCTGGAGATCTACTATCCTGAAGGTTTTCATTTCAACCCTAATTTGACACCCCTGATTCTAAGAATCAGCAGCCCAATGCAGGTCTTTAGCTGTTGAAGGAGTTGCGCTTTGTTAGGGTTGGTGTGAAAGCCTACACGACAGTAGATCTGCAGGAACAGGGGTGGTTACCACTGCCTTAGTCTGTCTGAATCAACGAATGTTTGAAACTTCTTTCTTTTCCCTAAAGTGCTGTATTGCATGGACAAAGGTGACAAATGAAGATGTGACACTATGGCCACAGCTCCTGGGGCTCGTCTGTTCTCATCCTGCGTTAGCTTGACTGCAATATTAATGACTGCATTATTACTTAATTTTGTTGTGACTAGAGCTGATTAATTGATATTTCTCCATTAAGCACAGCTAATTCTTTGGATGAAGGGAGGACTATATTGGGAGTGGAAAATGAGATTAAGGAGTCGAGTAATCCATTACAGCAGCACTGCTGCCGTTGCTGTAAATTGATTTAGGGTCTTGAACTGAGAGTGATCATTATGCGAAAGGGTGCTGACCCAAGGAAAGATCTGGACTTTAATTTAATATTTTTTTCCAAGTGTAATGTGTGAAAAACAGTGAGAGGTGTAACTTGTGCATAATTCAGTTTTGTACTTTTAGCGGCTGGTGTTCACCACAATGTGTAAATCCATTTGTTAAAGGTCCAGGAAACTGAATTCAAATTGTGGTTCTATTCCTCAATCATAAATGAAATGTGCATTCACAGAACTTGCGAGTAGCATAATATGATGCCCCTAAAAAAACCATGTAAGAGCTTGGAATTTAAGTACATTCTTAACTTGATCAAGTTGGATACAATTAAAGCCAAAGTACATGCAGTCTGATGTTACATTCATACCACCTAGTTGGTGTGATTCTAACAGAAGTGTGGAATAATTGTAACAATAATGAATAATGAAAATGCCCTATAATGTGCGTACGTAGGCATTTTCTGCATATACTAATGTTAATGAAGGAAACACATTTCCAGTGGTAATGTGTGACCAGCCACGTCCTCAGATTATTAAGCATGGGGCTTTATTCAAGAAAAAAGATGCACAAGCAACATTGTAACTTAGCGTGAAGTGAGCTGTGGTACTGTCTAAATCAATGAGGAAGGCTGCCTTCGTTTGTTTCGTAACACTTAGGTAAGCCGTCTTAAAAGCAAATAGCCTACCATACAGGCCAATCTGGTGTCTGCTTATTATAAAAGCCTGTGATCAGGTGGCTGTTTTTTTTCTTCCATTAATCACTTGGAACATCCAGAAGATGAGGCTATATCAATGCAGCAAGCAAATTAGCTTTAACACTTTTAACATTAAACGCTGAACTAACTTAAAAAGTCACACACGTTGATGAGTTACATTTAGTTATTTAATAGATATTAAACACCATTTAAAATGCCTAAGTTCTCCCCCAAATGACAATACATGTAGATGGTTTTCATCTCCATCTAGTGTCCCTAATATCCAAATCTGAAGCCCTCTCCATGACCTCCCTGGGTACCAACCCTCTCATTTTCTCTTTAGATGGCATTCTGTAATCATATAACAGCAAAAAAGCATGTTGTTTGTTGTACCAACCCAGAGGCGGCATAACTGTAACAGCTGTTACATTTATACAGACAGTGATGTCATGTTTTTAGAACACACTTAATAGCACAATAAACACATTAGATTTTCTAATGATGTATGATTTCAATTTATTGTAAATAAAAATGAAGCCTTATAGCCGAAAATGACTGCTGGAACTGTTTTTTACTTTGCTCACTCAAAAACAGATTTTTTGAAAATTCATATACTATTTTTAATCAAAATAGTATATGAACGAATGTAATAACAAAACCTCTTGACAAGCTTTACGCTCATGACAAGCTTTCCAACTGTGTGTTTTTCATGTATGCACATGATACAAACAGTGTAGAGCACTCGTGAAGATTATTTGGATCCAGCAAACAAACTGACATACAAAAACTTTGATAAGTCCCATTGTTTGCGTAAATACATTTACAAATGATTTACGATCAGATTCGTTCGGCTCAGGTTTTATGAACGAGGCCCATTCTTTTCGTCAATTGTTGATAAATCGTCCTTGTGAAAATGGGCACGACAAATATTTAGTTGTGGGGTTATTGCAATATTACTCTGCCCGTGGGCCTCCAGAAATGAAACCCATTTCTTGTGGGTCTCTTTTTGGCAAAGAAAACATCTTTTTGCTTTTTCTGCATCCAGAGAAGGTGCGATGCTTAAACATTTCCTACTTAGTTTGCCCGCACAAAAGTGGCAAGAGCATCATTTACATATTACAAGTAGAAATGATTTCAACAATCATGCATTGTACCCAGCTAACCCCACTCACTGAAAAACTGGAGTTTAGTCCAGGGGAAACAAGTCAATCTTGGCACAGGCTTTTCTACGTCATTTTGAAAGAACTATTTAAACATATTTCTGGGCCATCTGTGAATGCAAAAAACAACATTAATTTCATTATTTACATATCTACATTAATATTAAAACAACACATCAGCAAAGAGTTCACAGATTTCATTTTCCTGGACCTTTAAAGTAGCCCATTTGCTTTATTACTTATTCTTGTTTTGGGTGAAAATGATCTGTTTTACAGTGGACAGCAGAATTAGGTCCATATTCTGAAAGGCATTTTTCCTCCAAGTTCTTATAATGTGGCCACGGTGATCTGTTTGTTTCCATGGTAGACGGCATTTTCACGCTGCTGTAGTGCCATGCTGACACAGAAAGACTGCGGCACATTTGGCATCATGAAAGCCAGGCGCTCAGCACGAAAGGTTTATGAATTGCCCATTACAGATGAGTGTTTGCCACAAATGAGGTACTCTCCGCTCATCTAAATGGCTGACGGGTCGAGAGATATAGTGGGCCATCGAGACCATTGTTGGAGAGCCGTGCGTGTGGCAGAGTGCGATTAAACTTATCTCCCGGCTGCCTCGTGAACCGCCTGATTGCGAAGAGGCCCTGTAAGAGAAAAAATCCCAATATATTTCAGCTGGGTCCTGGTTCATAACATCTTGAGCCGCCTCCAACAACATGCTCTCACAGAGGGCTCTCTGAGGAAGAGAAAGGTAGCCCTGTGTTACGAGGTCCTTATTGAAAACCACTTCAGACGAGGACAGTTGTTCTGGTAATAGCCTGACAAAGCGGAGTGAGTTATTGCCTTCAGTTAAAATTTTATATATACCCAGCAGAAATGGGAAATGACTTTTGCCCGCAGAAAGTGTTAAGTTGGATGCAATAAGCATGAATTGAGTAGATTACCTGTGTAATTCTGGTGTATAAATGCCCCAACATTGTCACTGTTTTTATGTATTTATTTATTTATTTATTTATTACTGTGACTGTGAAAACTGATGTTTTGCACAGTTTATTTCAACTAAAGCACCAGGCACTAACCAAAATGCTCTTCAACAATATCACTGTGTATATTTTATCTGTTTTGTAAAAGGCTTCTTAGTAATGAATGTGACGAGAATGAGCTTTCATGAATTGCAAGTGTATAATGTTATCAGCCTTATTGATTATAGCAATCTAGCACTAACCCATTTTATATGGATATGGCTTCCCTCTTCTGCACCTGGCCTCTCTTCCACCAGCCTGGGAGCTCTTTGTTCATGGCAGGCTGTTCCTCTGCTCCTTTGTTTGAGACCCGACCGGCAGGCAACCGTTTGTCATCATTAATATGCATTAAACCACTGTTTGCACCAATGCAAATGAGGGGCATGTTCACAAATTTCATTAGGGAGTCAATTTGATTCTGGCTTAACAGATCGCTGTAGATTTTTGTTCTTTTAATCACAGACTGTATATATAACTACTGCAGTTTTGAAAAATATGTTGTTTTGTTTCTTATTTGGTAGACTGTGTTTATATTGTTTATGTGATATCCTTCAGAACATCGACAGTAATGTTAAATTCTGGTCATGAAGACTTTAGATTATATATATATATATATATATCAAACATTTGTGCTGGGTATTTCATTAGGACACACTGATTTATCATGTGTATGCGTATATATGCAGGTTCCATGCTAATGTTGATACATGCTTCCCCTTGTTGGTAGAATGCTTTGTTTCCGATTTACCTTGGTGGTAGCAGCAGTAGCTGAGCACTATTAACAGACGTCTGGCTACGAGGCTACTGCTAGTGTATGTATTAGATGGTTATTTGGCGAGCTGAGTGAGAGTGGTCTCCGGTGCTTACTGTGGCAGGAGAATCGGTGAACATGTGCTCTTAAATCATGACATTTATTGGATTGCAGTGTGTATGGGTTTGGCTATTCAAAGTATCATACAAAATTGTTCTGGAGTACAATTTCATGGTCTGTATACCTTAAGATAGCAGTAGCATGGGGTAGCACTAGTACTGCCTTGGTTAGGCAAATACCTTGGCAGAACTGCTGCTAAAACACCCAAAGCAAAAAGGCTTGCCTCTTGTCCTCCAGACCCCATGAGCCACAGCAACTGCCGATATATGCAGTGAGCATCATAGTGTTTGGGACAAAGACATATGTTTGTAATTATTTGGCTCTGTACTCCTCAATTTTAGATTTATAATGAAATAATTCATGTGGTAAACGTTTTGCACATTTGCAGCTTTTATTTAAGGGCATTTTTATACATTTTGGTTTCACCGTGTAGAAATTACAGCGCTTTTTATAAATAGTCCCTCATTTCAGGGCATAGTAACATTTGGGACAAATGGCTTCACAGCTGTTCCTGAATAGTCAGGTGTGTTCAATTGTTTCCTTAGTGCAGGAATAAAAGAGCTTTCAGCATCAAATTTGTATTCTTGCCTTTTGAATGCATTTGGAGGCTGCTATTTGCAATTGTCGACACGAGGACCACAGTTGTTCCAATAACAGTCAAGAATGCCATTATAAGGCTGTGAAATAAGGAAAAAAGTCAGAGACATAGGCCAAACCTTAGGCTAACCAAAACCAACTGTTTGGAACATTAAGGCATTAAGACAAAAGAGAGCACTGGTGGGCTCAGGAATCACAAAGAGCTGGGTACTGTATATATCAGTAGTGGCTCATGGGGTCTGGAGGACAGAATATCTTAAATATCCAGCGAATATCTTAGTTGCAACATATTATGTTTAACTAAATATTTTTGAATTTTAATTTTCCATGCATTTTAGTTCATGGTATAAGAGATAAAAACCACATTGTCAGTCAACAGTAAAATAAGGAAAGAAAAGGCAAATTTATTTATACACAGTAACACCTTTCAAGCACAGTGGCAATTCAAAGTGCTTTACACAGGCATAAAAGACAATGAAATAAAACATAAAAACCCAATGATTAAAAGACAATTAAAGACAATTAAAATACAACTAAAATGGGAAGATTTAATCAAAGATGCAATAAAATAGAATATAATTTTTTAAAAATAAAATAGTATGAAAAAATAAGTAACTGCGCAGATATTAGGCAGCCAGGAAATGTCACACAAATAATAACCACAGTTATATTGTTGCAGAGAGAAAAAACCTATTAGTTTTAACAATTTAGAAAGCAATACTGGCGTGTTAATTCAAGAAATAATGGAAAAGATAGTCAATCACTTTGCGCTATTTTATCTGAACAAGATAATTTAGACCTCTGTCGTTGCATTGAAAATGTGCTATGTCTGCTTCTTGAACTCTGTCTGAAGGGTGATTTAACAGCAGAGATGAGAAGATCTAACCAATTTTCTCCCCTCTCAAATGGTTTAACACCAATGATTCAAGCCACCAAAGACAGGTCTTTAGATTACTATCTTTGTTCAGAACCACAAATGATCAGGAAAGAAATCACACTTTTATTCCTAGAATTGGTAGGGTAGAGAAAGAGAAATTGAAACAATCGCCATAGGTTTGTTTATTGTGCTTTTATTTTTAATTTTTTTAAGATGTACAACAACTGAAGTACAGCAACAACAGGCAAGGGTGTGGTTCTCTCGACCTTGATATCTAACAAGCCTTATGTTTAACCATAATTTATAATGCATGGGGGATCATACCATTGTTTTTGCAGTTATGCAGCCTGACTTTTGACAAAAACTAGGATTAGCTCAGTGTACACAAGCCCCAGGTCCCCTGTAGGGGGAGCGATTTGAATTGTTGTTTTGATCCTGGGGGATGACGTCACTTTCTGGCGCACGCGCGTCGAACTCTGCGGCATTTGCTGCGAAGGATGTCAGCCCTCGGCTGACAGGCCTTCCTTTGTGCTGCGCAAATCGATCTGCCAAAGTGTATTTTTAGCCGGCCGCTTCGAGCCGGACTGGCCATTTCAGTGGAAAACCCAGGCTGTAAGTTTGCAATTTCGTTCCGGTTTCCCAAGGTGACCGGAACGGCAGCTCTCCAGCCCCCTCCCGATCCGTAAATCACCCAACAATATCTCGCGGTGCCATAAAAAGCTCTTCTTATTTGTTTCGCTAGGGCTGTCATTCCCCATCTCCCCTGTGTGACGTGTTATATTTAATAACTCAATAAAGGCCTCTTACCCTCCCATGGCACCGTGGTGGAACTCATTTACGGGTAATGAAGATGCTATTAATATCCCACTATCACTGGGAAGCAAAATCCCAGAATCCCTAGCAGCAGGAGGAGGAGGATAGCTGCTGATTACCTCTCCAGGTAATGAGCTGGAAGGGGAGGCATTAATTAAAGAGCCCATGATGGTTCTTTCTCACCAGCCACATCTCCTTTCCATAGCAAACTATTTCTTTATGGACTGCTTGTCCGAAACTCAAAACTGCTAACGTGAAAAGCACTGAAGAAAGTCAACCAGGTTTCTTAGAGGTTAACAAAGGTGGCACAATGCATATTTAATCCTTTCTCATCTTGATCATAAAAATAGCCCCCCATCAGTGCAGATTTGTCTGCTTTACCCTGGCTGTCTTTCATCTGTTTCTTCTGCAGTCAGCTTCTGAGACAGCCTGGAACACCATATCATGTGGTACTATTAGCATGGTAAGTGCACATTCTCAGTCTGGGTAGGCTATTTTTTTCCTCTCATTGAACTCCAATGTCATCAGATATTTGCTCATGATTTGTGTGAACACACTAATTGGTTAACGCATAGTTAGCACACCTGCTCATAGGTTTATACTTTAAGTTAACAGTGAGACTGATACGTAGAAGTAGCTTTCAGATGATCTTTGAGGTGCCATAAGTTGCAAATCAACAGGCTATCTGAGGCTTTATCAAGAACAGAAATGTATTGCCTTCTCAGAGATCAATAATAAAATAAATAAATAATAATACAGTCTGCATCACAGCCACTGAACACTGAGACTGGAGCGTCTGCTTTTCAACATGCACCTTCACATATATGGAGTTTCAATGCACAGATGTATGCCATCAATCGCTCTGGAAACTTGTGTCACTAGAACACTCATGTCACTGTGCTGCTGATGTCTGCTTCAGTGAGTGTGTGAAATGTAATCACGGTAAGAAGAAGGATTATTTTTTTGTGTGTGAAATTGTGTTAAATGAGTCCAGTTTTGAACAGTAGCTAGTCAGAACCAATGCATGTTCCGATTTTATGAATGAGAGCTTGCTGGCTTGTGAGGTAAGACTATGTTGTGAGCCCTGTCTAGGTACAGTAATGTAGTAATTCTGGCAAGGCTCCAAAGAAACCTTGCAATGTCTTAATGGTTTTATGTTTTCATTCAACACTGTACCATGTGTTTACTATGGAAGAGCAAAAATGCCCAAATTAAACATAAATACATAGGCCCTATAAAAGCCAACAAATGTAAAAATAAATTAATGTACACAGAAATAAATAAATAAATACTAACAAAAATTGGTATTTTTTTATTTATTTCTGTATTTATTTATTGGTTCAATATTTTCTGTATTAATTTACTTTCTTTACTTTCTTCTTATTTCTTCGTACATATGATAATGAGGGGGCGCAGCTTTTATATTCCAACATAGGAATCAAGCCCAGAGTGGGAGAGTGGGAGGTTGACGCAGGCAGGCACGAAGATGCTGTTCAGATATCTACCAGAATTGCGGTCTGTTGCCCTAAGATCTCAGACTCGCCTTGTGTCATGCTCTGCTCTGCCATTCAACGGTGAACTGTTCTCTCACTGACCCCAAAAAGGGTGGCAATACCACAGACAGATGAACCAGCCAATAAATAACTTTTCACAGCTTCCAGAGGAAGAACGTGAGAGGGGTGTCTAACTGATCTGGCATAATCAAAATTTTGGAGCAAAACATTCCGGCAATCCGTCACTTCCTCCAAGTTGCTGAACACTAGGGTCAATCTCTGTGATGCTGTAACTGGAACAAATTGTCAAAGCATCAATGCGAAAGAGAAATAATCAAGACTATCATTTTCAGCTATGTTAGCCAGCCTTATATTTCTGGCTACCTCTTGCCAGTAGGCTAGGCATTAGTGTAGAGGAAATCGGGACTAGAACTAACATGTTCCTAACAGGCCTGTATTACACTGGGCTGGGCCTCAGTAACC
Source organism: Anguilla rostrata (assembly GCF_018555375.3). Lineage (NCBI taxonomy): Eukaryota > Metazoa > Chordata > Actinopteri > Anguilliformes > Anguillidae > Anguilla > Anguilla rostrata. The sequence continues at coordinate 37,511,242 of NC_057939.1, read as the reverse complement.
AAAACTGCACTGCTTCCTTCATCTTGTGTTGAGAACCTGTAAGACTGCTTTTTTTTCTTCATTTTAACTTATAATTGACATTGAGGCATACAGATCATGAAAGCAAAAACATTTTTTGAGTAAAATCAAATGAAATCAAATGCATTAGCTTGTAGCCACAAACACAGCTGATGTGATAGCGCGACTGGTGACAGGAGACAAGCTGGCAGGTCATCAAATAATGCAAAGCTCTTGTGCTACCTTCATCTTACATTTGAAAGCTTTAAAATAATATTTTACACTGAAATTGACACTGAGATATACAGATTGTTAAAGGCCAGACAATGAAGTAGTCGCTATGTGTGACCGGTCACAAACTGCATTATAGTTTAACCCACATGGGGCGTGTCTGCACTTTTGACTGACCGGCAATCCCAGCAAGCTAGCATGCTATATCAAAATTTTGCAATCTGGTAGTCACTAAAAGGCTGTTTATGATTAGCCTATTTACATTTGGATTCCTTGACATACACACGATGCAGCACCCGAAAATACTTCCGGTAAAAAAAAAATAACTTGCATGTGGCCAAAACAAACTTTAATTTGACAATATCTCTCTACCTCTCACCATTCGTTGGAGACAAAAAGAGGGTAATTCTGTGTGTTTAACCCAAAATATAATGCTGAAGCTCTGATGAAACCACTTAAGAAATCAGTATTACATTTTGCACTTCCCTATGAACATAAATGTAGTAAATCTACCCTGGTATAAATCAAACAATAGAAATAAGGTGCCACCATGACATACTTTGATTGCCAGCCCCCTCACTATCATATGGACAAATAAATAAAGAAATAAATAAATAAATATGGAAATAAATATTGTATATACAGAAATAAACGTATCAAGAATACAGAAATTAATACATACCTGAAATGACTGACCAGAGAAATAAATATATATGGAAATAAATAAATGCTGATTTTATCTATTATGTGTATTTAGTTTAAATTTAGGCATTTTGGTCCTCTAGCTTGCTTCACATTAAGGAGTAAACTAGAGTTCTTTAGTAAAGAATTAGGGGTAGTATTGTTACATCATAGTTAAGTAAATAGCAGCATCACTGTGATATAATGGTTACAAAATTTGCTGAGGAACATGGTTGTCATGGTAAAAGAATTTGGAATAGCACTGTGACATCAATACAGAGGAAACAGAGGCATCACTGTGACATCATAAGACTGCTGTCTATCAAATTTACAGCCACAGTTTACATCTTAAAAAATCTTCAAAAATTGATTTGATAAACATAGTTCTCAATATGCATATTTATTCGGTCATGGATTTTTTAAATAGGTTTGTTGAAGCATATTTGATGTTCATTTTACCATACTCTCATTTTGTGTTGCCGTCATTATGTTGTTTCTGTTTTTCCGTTTATTTTGTTTCTTAATTTTACTGTACTAGTGAATTTACAATGGGTTTATTTTTGTAATTTATTATTCTTATGTGAAGCACTTTTATTAATTAATAAATTAATTAATGTATTTAGTTAGTTAGTTAGTTAGTTTAAGTTACTAAACTCACAATCAGATTGTTGCAAAATTGAAAAGCAACATAAAACAGTTGCATTATTGCACTTATAACATTTTAGAAAGGAATGCTGTGCTTCCCAATTGACGTCAGATCCACTGCACCTGAAAATACAAGCCTGTCAGAGATGGATGTTAGTCTTTTTATGATGGAAAACCCTGTCAGCTCTCAGTATGTGAGTTGAAAGGAGAGTCAGCTTGTGTACCGAGTGAGAAACCAAGATAGCTAATGCCCAGAGACAGCACTGGAGCATTGCCCGCAACAGACCAAAGGCGATAAACGCCACTCTGTGTCTGAAAAGTGACTCAGCCAACTGCCTACAGCATCTGCGCATAGAGAGCAAGGCATCATATTTTAGCACAGAATAGGGGTAATGTCCCATAGAAAGCCAGAAACGAGTGCTATTCATCAATGCCATATTGAATGGGGAAATGAACACATCTACTAATTGAAGGTTCTCCTTTTAATGCCATGTGCCAGCTATGATGCCCTGGAGATGCCTGGCACATACTTCACCAACCCCTGCCCACCCCCCCAGACCCCCTGGCTGTAATCCTTAATTGCATAATGTCTGACTCTGCAGCTGGTATTTTTTGGATCATGTCACTGACAAAGGGGCTCCATATTCTACCCCTGGGGGGACAGGGAGGGGATGCTTATATGGTGGGGTGATGGCTGTTTCCAAATCGTGTCTCCATCTGCCCTAACTCTTATCTGTACCCTCCACTAATGCCATACACCACTATACATGTCAGTGTCTCACTCTCGCTCTGTCTTTTGCACACACACACACACACACACACACACGCAGATTGTTTTACCATATCGTTCTTTCTTCTCAAGTTTTCTGATAGTTTTTTTTTTTTCCTGTGAATACTATTAGTATTCCCACTTTGTTTTCCATATAATCTATCTGGGGAACATAATCATGCTAGTCTGTGCTTTTGACCCATGTTGAATGGATACTTCATCATGGAGTTTGAAGGGGATTAGAAAACAATGCAATATGATGAAATATAATAATTTAGAGTATATTTAGAGACACAATTATGTAGTCAGCACCATAACATTTGGGACAAAGACATATTTTTTATTGGTTTGTAGTCAAACAAATCACATGTGGTTTTAGTGTTTTTATTTAATGGTATTTTTCATACATTTTGGTTTCACTGTGTAGAAATTGCAGGAACCTTTGAAAATTGCACCACCATTCCACGGTGTCATAAAATCTGGGACAATGTTTGGCATTGCAGGTGTTTCTGATTAGTCAGGTATGTTCAGTTGATTCCTTTATAAGAGCGCTTTCAGTATCTAGTTTTGATTCCAGCATAAAACATTCTGGTGAGCTCAGTAATTGCAATGGGCCTGCTAGGCAATGGAGAACCTCTACAATTGATGACCAAAGAATTTTCACCATATTGAAGAAAAAATCCAAAACAGAAAACTTCATCGGATCAGAGACACTCTCTCAGTGGCAGGTGCAAATTTGTCAGTGACTAACTGTCCACAGGAGACTTCACTAACAAAACTACAGAGGCTACGCTGCTAAGATGCAAAGCACTGGTTAGCTGCAAAAGCAGGATGGTAAGGTTACAGTTTGCTGAGAAGGACCTACTGAGTCCTGTAAAAAGGTCTTATGGACAGATGAGACCAAGTTTCACATATCAAAATGATTACAAGAGTAAAGTGCCAAAAGGAACTGGCCAAGATCCAATGTGCCCTTAAAATTTGGGAGCTGCATTTAAAAAGTGCCCTCATTCAGACTACAAATCAAGAATTGTGGGCACACAGAGCCAAATTTAAAATAGATATATTTTTGTCCCAAACATTATGGAGCTCACTGTATACTGGATTTTGAAGCTCTAAGCTTGAACATCTGGCAGTAGTGAGCCCACATGTTTTCAATATACATTTCTGAGTGCTGTACAGATGAGCTGTACAGCTATACAGACATGTCAGATCCTCTGTAAAATGTGACGTTTTTAATGTAGCATTTGTGCGTGGAGGAAGCTGGTTCAGACAAGAAGGTGTTTTGTCTTTCATGTTTAATCTGACTCCCAACACAACAGTTTCTTTGTTACCAAGGCTCAATGTCTGTGTGTATGTGTCTTTGGGGGGGGTATAAAAGATATTAAAGATATTAAAGGAAGGGTAGCTATTGAAGTCGCACATACCAGGGTAGCTAGAGTTTCAAAGAGCTGTTACATCACCACAGAGACTGATAGGCTTTGCAAAGATGCCCTCTTTCGATAATGAAGCCGATTATCTTCAGCCTGTTCAGCCTGTCTAGTTCACGCTTTATTTGTCAGACATACCAACACTCTAAAGGTACATAGTTTTTATCACAGTGCATCATGGTGGCCACCACTCCCAAACTCCAAAAAAATGAGTGACATGTAAGCCATCATCAGCTCAACAAAAATGCTGCAGTCACAGACACACAGCATACACTTATCTATCTTTTTAAACTCCTAAAAATATTTCTACGCATCAGATTAGTATTTTTTTTTCACCAAAATATTACAGCAAGTTATAAGAAGTCAAATTGCAAACTGGTGCTACTTGAGTATTTCAACAGTTTTTTGAGAAACTTGGCCTTGTGTTTCTTCATCATGCTATCTCATCACCCATTTGGTGTTCATAAATGTAAGTGTGATTGAAAATCAGACAAGATAAAGCACAAAGCATACAGTATGCATGTTTTTTTGTTTTGGTGTTTCAGCCCAGAAGTCCAAAACATAAACATGCAACACACATTCTAGTTTCAAACTATATTAAATGAAAGATCAAAATGTTTAATGACAAATTGCTATCATTAACATAAAATTTGAGCATCTATTTATTACCTAAAAACAAAGATTATTTTTCTGTATATTTTGCATTAAAAAAGCAAAACTTTGCTTATTTAAAAAAAAATCAGTGTCAAGGACAAATATTGATTAAATCTAGTCCTAAGCCTTAAAACAGAAACAAACAAAAGTATTTTTCCTGTTACCAGAACATGAATTGATACACTTAATGTACTTAATACTACATGGCACTCTTTTATGTGGTAGGTTTATTGCTGCCTCTCACCCAATGCATGTTGGGATATGTTCCAGCACCCCCACAGCCCTGATAAGTTACACAATGGATGGATGGACTTCTTAACCTACAGTGTCGTCAAAAAAGTATTTGCCCTCTTTTCAACTTCCTTCATTATTGCATATTTGTCACACTGAATGGTTTCAGATCTTCAGAAAAAACAAGACCAGGTTAAAACCTAGTATATAGCTGGACCTAACAGTGTTTCCTCTAGGACTTTTTTCAGCAGCGGGGGAAAGGGTTTTGTTGTACCTGGGTGGTGCGTGCGTGCCACCGGCATCGGAGTGAATATCAATAGGCCATTTAAAAATATGAAATAAAATGACATTTGACTGCAAAACAAACATTAGAACATATTTATTTACAACTAGTAAGAACATTACTATAATATAGCCACCACTAACGTTACATATTTTAGAAGTAGAAGGCATTTCTTTCCCTTCAAAACTTCGGGGCATAGCTAAGAACCTTGAGCCCCTCTCTAGCGAAAGTTATGTTAGAGCGAGATGTGTATCGACCACCTGAACCGCTAGTGTATGTACTTCGTAATTTATTAGAGAGAACTGTTACCTATTAAAATGTAAGTCCTGTAAAAATACACATAATAAACTGTCTAAATGTGAAAAACCAACTTCATACATATACATTTAGTTATATTAATGCAGCTTTATTTACTATATCAACTTTAAGACAAGCAACATGCTTGGAATTATCTCATCGCGACCAACTAAACCCAATGGCGCAGACGTTGCTTCATAATTTCAAACTGCTTTCCTAACGGCTATTTTGCATCCTGCAAATTGGGTTACAACTGTGAATATGTACGGATTCCTGGACGTGCCAATACATTAATTTATGGGGTGGTCGATACAGGTCCCCTTAGCAACCAAAAGCTAGCGCTGGGCCACCTCTGACTTATTTGCCGGCACTGAAAAAAAATAGCAAAAGTACTGAAAAAATAACCGCTGGAGGATTACAAGGACATTTTTCCCTACATAACTAGGTACAGGTTGTTAGCGATATTTCGCCTATTTCATATATAGTTGCAAATCTGTTTACGTTACCTAGCTAACGATAGCTGGAACATTATTTCACGATATATTATTCATATTACTATCATCAATAGAGAATACATTGTGAATGTTTATTTAAACTGTAAAATCTATCTAACTTAACTTTAGCTAGTTAAATCTACCTTTTTTCTTGTTCTCTGTTAACGTAATCCTATCCTCTGCCCTGTTTGTCAGTCTGCCTGAGGAGAAAATGCTGTACTTGCTTGTTTATTTTGTTCTCATGACACATGTGATCCGGCCAACCAATGGTGTAATTTCATCACTCAGATACTCAGACAGTCACTCAGTCACAGACATTCGCGTTTGTAGGGCTGGCCTTGCTGATGCGGTCCAGCCAAAAATGTAATATTAGACAAATGGAACATGAATAAACACACAATGGCGACAAGTCAGGAGTAAACCGATTGTTGCATGGAGGTTGCCGGTCAAACCCCTGGGTGTCGAGTTCCTAGCGCCTACCTACTCTGCGAATGAGAGCATCAAAACGCTTGGATAACGCTATAAACACCCATTTACAAAAAGTTTAATGATATCATTTATTATGAATTCAACCCATATCCATGTAAAAAGTAATTGCCCTCTTCGACTTAATAACTGGTTGCATCACCTTTAGCAATAATAACTGAAATCAAACGCTTCCTATAATGTAATATCAGCTCTTTACATTACATTACATAAATTCTAGAGATGTGTAAAGTATGCAGACATTTATCAGAAGGAACGAGAGACCCCGCATCCCCCTGGACAGGACCCCCCAACCCCCACCCCCCCACCACCACTCCCCAGAACTGAATTCATCACTATGCCATTGAGTATAACCATACAACAGTATTTGGCCACCAAAGAGGACAAACCTCCACCTTCCAAAGCTTATATGTTTTCAACACCTCCCTCGCCGCTGCATGTTATGAAGGTTCTTTAGTGTCACCTAGAGGTCTGCCTCCTGACCCAAATCCGATGGGGCCCAAAGGTATGCTGGGTATTCGGTCTATTTTTAGCTCTTTGATGTTGGGTCAGATTTGGCCCGGGCTCACTGCCAACCCGACAGTTTACGAATAGTAGTATAGTAACACTTCTGCCAGATGTTAAAAATTGACAACAATGACGCAAACCTTTCGGTTTTTGGAGTGTACCTTTACGTTCAAATGACAAATTAAAACTGCCATATTTCACAGCACAGAAGTGATAAACTTATTAACATAACATTTAACAGAAGGAAAAACAGCAGTAAGCCAGCTGACTAGCCTGTTCTGATTGTTATGAACATTAAAATATCAATTATTTCTGTATTTTTAAAGCATACTAAACGCAAACACATACTGAAAGATGGCACTACTGTGCTGTTTGTTGCAGAGGTGCAAGCAAAAAACTTAATGTCCCATTCAAGGGAAGCAAAAAAAATAAGTATGCAAACTCAAATACTGCAATTTTATTTAGCATTATTGAGCATAGCAGTACAATACAAAACTAGAAGCTTTGTTTTCTGACAATATTGTCAATCATTGCTAACAGCTGGTGGATGTGCTGCCCTTTTCGTTTCTCAATTGCAAGTACATATAGCTTTCCTGCTGGAAACACTGCATTATTTTATATTGTACTGTATATTGTAGTTGGCTTGTTATTTCAGTGATCAGAATTAGGCTTAAAAATTGGCTTGAGCTTCAAGGGCTGGTTCAGGTCGAGCCATAATGAGCTTCAGTAGGGCCTGTTTTCTTACCTGATGCACACATCTAGTGCTACCTACAGTGAACAGCCAAACACTAACCATAGCTGAGCAATAACAGAGAACATTGATTTTCAGTACTATACAAACATAATTGGCAGGAAACCTCTGTTTTATCCACTGTTGTGTGACTAAATTCATTGTAAATATTAATGCTGTCACACGCCGTTGTAACACCCCCGCGTGGGAGATGTGGCAGTTCTGGGAGTGGACCGTTGGTTGCTGCATGAAGAGCGAAACTCTTGAGTGTGTGTGGGTGTGCTCTCCAACCAACGGCAACCGATGGTGCACACCCGGAATTATTGCATATTCCTCCCAGGGATGTCACACCAGCGTGTGGCAAATGCATTCACAATTAAGTTTTGAACTCAAATAACTTCAAGTCTTATAACATACCATTCATAACCGCTGAAAGCACTCACAAATCCTTAATGTATATATTATGTAAATGTTTTTGCTGTGCTCATGAATATACAGTATTATGAATACATTATATGTCCAGCATTCTTAGATCTGTGATCCTCTGGTCAGTTCTGGCTCAGATGGTGAAGTAATGCATACACACACTGTAAAGTGTAGTTGCAATGGATGAATTATAATTATATATTACAATGATCTTAGAACACGTTAATGAAAATGCTTTGTAGCCCATGACATAACAGCACATGAAGGCATCATGGATGTTTTAAAATGGCAGAGAATCAAGTGTACGATATACAGTGTCAGTATAATATTTTGAAATCCATGCCAGAAACCAACATTTGTGGCATGTCCCAGGTCTTTACAGCCATTTTGTTTACTGCTGCGTTAAAACCAGATCCAGATGGGTCAACGGTTGCAAGTCAATGACCTACCCAGTGCTCTGCACAATGCATTTCCTATGGAGGCAAGCCCTTGACAATGGAGGCCACACTTGGTCCTATGGCTTGATCCCCTCTGGACTTCCAGGGCCCCTAATGGACCCCTATGTCTCAGGCCCATGGTTAAATCATGAATGCATACATTTTTACACATGTATTTTAGATTTCAAATTTAGATTTGAAGTGGGCTGATGTTTTCATTTTAATGTGTAAGTGGCATGTAGTTTTAATATGTATCATGTATAAGTTTAAGTCCATGCTTTTATTTTTCATCCCAACATATGTAACATGGGAGGAATTCTTTCTGAGGGAATAATTTGAAATAGACCTGCTAGAGGGGGCAGAATGTCTTGGCTGTATTGGAAATTAATGGCCTAATGACTTGGAACACATGGTGCGGATGGTGATAGTCCATTCAAAATATAGCAAATGCAGGGATCTGGAGCTCACCCCTCGGTAACAGCATTGGATACAAAGCTTCTGTGGAGCTCCACTAATTCTTAAGAACCACTAATATGTTTTTTATGACCCAAACAATACTGCCTAAATGACAGATGGTTTGTCTTCAATGAGCAGTGATAAAGATTATATTGCTACGCAATAATAAATAATATGGAGAACATTAGTCATCGTAAAAGCAGTAGTAATAATAATGATACAAGTAGGAGGGATGTCGGCTCAAAGAGAGATAGAAAAATAAAGAGAGGGAGGCAGAGAGACTTGGGAACTAAACCAAAAGGCAAAACACTGTCTCGCTCTATTTACAAACATTGGAGAGGAAAATCATTTTCTCACAGTGTGTGACATGCTAAAGTGCTACTGGACTGTGACAGTGACGACAGCATGGCTCCCGGCTGGCCTGCTTTACTGTGATGTATTTAGTGAATTAGTCTCTTATAATTATTATTTTCTCCCTCATTTGGTTTCGACAGGGCCAGTTCAGATTGATCAGTCCAGTTTAATGAGGGTACATGTTTTTTTACCCCCAAAAAACATGTATACATAACATTGTTTGTTAATCTGAACCCCACTTAACACATTGGATTTTGCTGCATTATCTTCCCTCTATTGATTGACTTGATTGTCCAACATATTTGCGAAGAAGTGTATTCTATTGCTTGTCTTAGGAGCTGATAGTGTCTTTGACAAAATTAATCAACGTGAGCGTTTTTAATACAGATATTTTTAATTAATTAATTTCTTGTGATCACTGAACTCAGCAGTGTTGATGGAGTTAAACACAAATGTGTTAAATAAAAAAAATAGCTTTCAAATGGCGGTAATAGCTTAGGGAAAACGTCAATTAAGTGCAAGCACCAGTTTTCTTGATTTCTGATTAGGCGTGACTGACAAATGTCTATGCCCTCTATGCAGACTTGAATAGCCAAACTTTTCTATTATCGTTTCCAAATACACTGAACATAAAACACCTAAAATGTTTACATCATACACAATTTGTGGAAAAAAAGACCACTCATGGAACACGCCACTGCATGACCCAGCTAGAAGTGAGGGGTGGTTATTACACTAGCAGTTTGCTCACAGCAGGTGGTTAACATTCATGTCTGATGGACGTTAACCATTAAATGACCTTCATATGCTCTCTGTGAAAGGCATTCAGCACTTCAAAAACATGTATGTATTTTTTTTTTTTTTTTGGGTCGACTAACTGAAAGGCCCTTACAGGACAAATGTATAAATGATTTGCATGTCAAACCAAATGCCTTCCCTCAGTTTTATTACTTATTTTTCACAGAAGTACCAAAGGTACCTTTCATGGGGGACCAAGCATTGTGAACTAAACAGAGACCTGCTGGGATTTCTGTCTGGCATCCAGGGCTGTGATCCACAGTGGCCTGTAGAAAAGGCATCCATGCGTGCGCTTGGTGGGCATGAGAGTCATTGAAATAGGTTCTTTTCTCAGAGAGGAATGTAGGAGGATATGAAAGGGAACAGAGAGTGTCTAAAGTGCAGCTGCTGTCTTAATCAGAAAGCATTCTTTCTGCTCGGCTGTCCCTGCCCAGAATCAGAAGCAGGCTTTGAGGAGGAATGTGCCCAGGTCCTTTTAAGGGCTCTTTTCTGCCCCACAGAAGCACTATAAATGCAGAGTTATGGTTTGCACACGTTTGGGTGTGTGTGTGTGTGTGTGCGTGTGCTATGCAAGTATATCATGTGTTTTTGTATTTGTTTTATATAGTTTGTGAGTCTGCATTTCTATATAGTGGTACAGTTTTTAAGTTTTTTTTACAATGCTCATGTAAGTGTGTGCAGTGTGTAAACACAGTCTTTACAGGCCCTGAAACAAATGAAAATGATAGAATTTGAAAATAGTGTATCTTCAGCCTTTTTTACAGCAGCTCCATCCAAGAACAGCACAGAATACAAAGAATAAGAAGAGAAAATTGAACTACAGGTCACTAAGACAAACTTGTGAAGAACATTTTAAATTTTCTGAAATTACAGTGCAGGGAAAGTAGTTATTTTTTCTGCTATTAGTGTCATAATTATTTGTAGTGATCTTAGTTTCTAACCCTGTCCAAAACCTTGAATTAGGAATAAATATGGGTAGCAATCTGAACACAGATATAACCTGAATAAAAAGACTGCAGGTTTGATGAGCTACTTTCTCAGACACTACATGCTGATGAATGAGTCCAACAGAGATCTTTGACAAGTACACTATATGACTAAATGTGTCTGGACACCCCTTGGTCTGGGGCTGTTTTTTCATGGTTTGGGCTAGGCCCCTTAGTTCTAGTGAAGGCAAATCTTAATGCTACAGCATACAATCACATTCTAGATGAGTCTGGGGAAGGCCCTTGCCTGTTTCAGCATGACAGTGCCCCCGGGCACACAGCAAGTTCCATGCAGAAATGGTTTTGTCAAGGTTTTGTGTGGATGAACTTGACTGGCATGAACAGAGCCCTGACCTCAACCCCATCCAATACCTTTGGAACCAATTGGAAACCAAACTGCAAGCCAGGCCTAATCACCTAATCAGTGCCCACCCTCACTATTGCTCTTCTGGCTGAATGGAAGCAAAGCTCTATCATCTAGTATAAAGCCTTCCCAGAAGAGTGGAGGTTGTCATAGCAGCAAAGTGTGGACCGACTCCACATTAGTGCCCATAATTTTGAATGAGATGTTGGGTATCAGGTGTCCACATCCTATACTTTTGGCCATGTAATGTATTTCATTCACAAAAAATGAGAGACACTAAGCAAATAATCAGACACTCATCTTCTTAATTTCATCTTCCATGTTTATCCTGAAACTAAAAGGAATAGTTCACTCAAAATGTGAATGTTATTCATCATTTTCTTCTTGATAGTCCAATAAAAATTATCCACAATGCCTGTAAACCTATGGATGATGAAGATCCAGCTCAAGTTTTGTTTTATCTCTTTGGAATACCAAAACAATAAAATATGATATAATTAGTAAAATAAATAAATAAATAAATAAAAAAAGAAGCAGAACCTTTTTGAGGCTAATCAAATCATCAAAAAGATGTGACTTTTAGGGTGAACTATCTCTTTAGTTTTTCCTGTTTATATACAGCTTCTGGATGGTCTTCATGAAAAAGCTGTCCGCATGGATATCCTAATATCCTTGTCCAAAAACATTCCAGAACCGATTTCAATTTCTGTTCATACAGCCAGTGTAAAGACACACACTTCAAAGTCTCTGAAGGCAAAAATAGAGGCATTTCTTATGTAGCCAAATAGGGGGATCACAGAGGGGGATTAAAAAAAAGAACTTTTAAAATCAAAAAGCTTTTACTGTTGAACTTATCCTATTTGTGTCATTTTCTTTGGAGTTTTTGAAAGACAAAAATAGACTTGAAAGTAATACATTTTAAAGTCACTAATTTATTACATTCTCCAAACTGCAGAACCAAATGAGGAATGCTGCCTGAAGTTGATGTTTTTTTTTTCTTCCTAGCATTCCCAAAGAAAGAGTTCACTGCAAGGCCAGAAACCACCTTGAATAGGTTTGTCTTTTAAATCAGATTTTTTACACATCAGCTCAATCATAGAACATTTGGCCTGGTAGAATTTCTCGTCTGAAAACAAGAGTGCAGGAAAACATCAGAAACCATAAAACATAGCGGATTTGAGTTTGAGATCCTTGCCTAAGAATATATGTTATGATTATTCATGTCAATCCCTCATGTTGTAATGTTTTTACAAGGAAATTCAGCTGTAAGATTATATTGCATTCAAGATGTAGAGTAGCATTTTCTTTTGCTATTGTAATTACAGTTATTAATCATTTGTTCTGACAGTCTTATGTAAAGTGACTTGCATAACATCTGCTGGCAATGGCTATATGCTGATTCAAAATGAATACTGGCATACAAGAACAGTGACCATTTGGGCACATGATACAAGAATGCTCCACCTTCCTTCAATACCTCTCACAGCTGCTATTGTCAATGCTCAGTACTGCCACTTAGTAACCACAGTAACCATAGCATACCATGAAGTAAAATGCTTTAGTTCTGTCTGTAGATCAATGAGAGGAATCTTCAGTGGGTTGTTTTGTTTGTGGCATGTTTGTGTGAGACAAGATCAGTGTGCCCAAGAACAGACAAGGCTGTCCTATTTATGGGCAAACCTTTTACAGTGTTCTACAGTGTTCTTTGGCTTTGATTTGGTAGGTTTTCTGAATTTAATATGAATAATTAATGCAGCCATAGTTCTGCTTTAGAGTCAAATACATTATTTGTACATGCAAGAACTATTAACAACAACCGCACACACTTAATATAACAATTATTAAATGCTTTTGAGCACTTATGAATTTATTTTGGAAGCCATGACAAAACAGCCATGACATCATGTGGCCACGTAAAAAAAAAATGATTTCAAGCAAAAATAAAAATCAGTCCAGGATGATTTGTACACATATCAATGCGTTGACAGAAAAAAATGTAAATTAAAATAAAAGGCTGTCATGTCATGACCGTGCAATCCACACTGTTTTTCAAAACAGTACTCTACCATCTCTGGCTAGTGACTGTGAGTGGTTCACAAAATTATCCAGTGTTACAATGGTAGCTAATAGGAAAGTAGACCCTGAACAATATAAATTTAATTCCAACACAAATGGCTTTTTTCACTGCAGTTAAGACATTGTGCTTGTTGACCATCCCATGCCCAAGCTATACTTCACTCACTAGTGTGTTTCTTTTGCACCTCTGCACCTTGAACTAATGCACTTGTTGTACGTTGCTCTTGATAAGAGCGTCTGCTAAATGCCTGTAATGTAATGTAATGTAATGTACAACATTTGAAATAGCATTTGAAAGGGGTGATAGTGATGTACTTTAGACCTTTATTATTTACCAAAACCTATTTTGTTTGACCTGGGCGAATAAGTATACAGGAAGCTAGAAGATATTACATGAAAACTAGAAGTTATCCATAAAAAAGGTAAAATCCAGCAATGTGGTGCAACTAAATAAAATGTTTTTGAAAAAATGCAGTTTTGTATTCTCATTTGCTGTCATCACTAATTGTCATCATTGAGTCAAGGTAACAGGGTTCTGTGATGAAAATTGGATGTTTTTTTTCCAGTTGGGCACCTCCTGTTGTACCTGTGAGTGAAGTAGCAAATGTATTTAACAACAGCTGTCAAAACACTTAAAAATGTAAAAAAAAAAAGAATTCACCATCAGATGAAAATAATGGCGAATCTATTGGTTGTTCACTGTCGTGACTCCAGTTCCACTGACTAAAGTGACGTCACAATTTAAAAAGTGAGCCGTGACCAACTGTCAACCTCCACAACATTAGCTCAGGCTGATGGCTTGTAGCAGCTGGGCCCCCAAGCGCTCAGTCTCACACACGTGAATGTCAAAAAAGCTACGGCGATTATGTTTCCCTTATCATGTGCATTTTAGACTTCAGTCGTCCGTGGTTGCAAACCATGGCCATGTCAGCACCCTAATTACCAGCAGCGACATCACCATGCACTCGCAAGACACCACTCAGTGCATATTGAGCTAATTAGCAGGGGTAATTAGCTAATTCCGGGGGCTTTCCGGCCGAATGAGTAGCAATTCATTTACCGCCATGAGAGAACATATCAATACTGTACCTTCCTCTTGCTTGAATGCAACTGCATTCATCAGAGCTGCATTACCTGAGCTCTGCCTTTCAGGTGTTATTTGGCAGAGTGGTGTTGATGAAAGTTAGGTGACCAGCCAGGGGAGGTCAACGGAGTGACAGATGCGAGCACTCCGCGGACCCTCCAAAAGCGCTGCCTCCTCTGGCTCTAATGAGTGTTTTTTCCAGGTGAACGGACCATTGCTCGCCTCGACGAGACCAGCTGGGATTCCTGTGCACTCAGGCGAATCGACAAAGCTTTTCCATAAGGCAAAAGGGGCAAAACATACAAAATCGGACTGGGTACCCAGAGCTTTGTGACTCCCACTTCACCCTGCACTCTCAACTCCGTTGTTAATGCACGACCTGTGTCTGTTTGGTTTAGATGAGTATTGGCATGCCTTCAAAGTGCACAGCAGGCAAAAGACAGGCACGTCACTGCTTTTGGCCTTCTTCACATTATTGCTGGCTGTAGGAGATTACAGACATACCAATATTAAAAAAATGTTTATACACTCATTGTATACTCTTACCTTTTTGAAGATAATGGAAGTTTAGCCCTTGGCTAAAATCACATAGTTCAGGTATAGGTGAAGGATTAAATTTTAAGGGTTTCAGGGTGTGTTATTCATGTTTACATGTGTATTAACAATGAAGGGACAGTCAGCTACTGCCAATCCAGAAGCATGCCAGAATATAATTGTGCTTTATGACCTCCATGTTTTTCTTATTCATGCACCACCATCATTATTATTATGTCATTTGTACTAGATGTGAATCATAGGAACAACAAGAAGTTGAACATAATAGACAACAACAGCAACGGACAGCAAGCAACATGTTCAACAATATATAGCAATTATTGTGAAATGACATTTCACTGCGTAGCCCAGGTTTGTGTGCAATATAGCCAAGAGTGGCAAGTGAAATTTGAGTACTTTTGACACATCGTATTTACTGGCAGAAGAGCAGAATTGTTTCTTGACCTTGGTTCATTTCAATGGTATTTTGAGGCAAATTATGAGTCTTGCATGGGGCCCCTGTATTGAAACAAATCTTGTCACAAGGACACACAAAGTATGGTTGGCAAAGAACTGGGCTCTTTTCAGTTCCATAACCTACAGTTCTACATGCAAAAATATCCCACGTTCAGCACTGTAATTCATCAAATAACATGCATTATTTACTCATTTAAAAAAAAATAAATCCGTAATCGTATATTTGATAATTGCATACTCCATTTTGAATTTGTCTGAACTGTACATACCCTTTTATGCAAGCACAGTGTTTGGATTAAGTGTATAAGTGTTCCCTAAGAAATTAGAATTATCAGGACAGCACAATGGATGTGAGATAAATGTTGCATAGTGCCTTATTTTGAATTTCTTACTTACTTCTTACTTCAAGTGCATGACATTACAAACATGCAGTTGACTTACCAGGAGTCAGCTGTTATTTTGCATTATCTGTAACTTCCTTATTCCTTCATAAACTCAGATCAGCATAATCTCTCTTTCTAATAATCTTTTGCATTTGTATCTTTTAACTCACATCACAAAGGTCTGTTCTGTTTATCTATACAGGCCGACTCACAATGTTAGCAATTCAGAATTCAAATGAAAATTATGTATTTTGCCTTTCAGTATTCAGCCAGCAATAAATTGATATGGAGCAGTCTTGCATAGAATGGTATATTTCTGCTTGTTGATACAAATTATACATTGAATTGTATTAACTGAAAGTTTTGTCATTACTTTAACAGCAAATAATAGGCAGTTGACATCCTGTGTCTTCTGCTTCAAGGTTACATGGTTGCATGCTTATAGGATATGGCCGTGTCTCATTGATGAAAATTTAAATGCAAGCATAATGCAGACATCAAAGAATTATACCTTTGTTTTAATAGAAACATAGGTATCAGACCCTTGACAACTATAAGTGTAGTGAGAGTTATGTTCTGGCCAATGTTTTCAAAAAGGACAGAAAATGGTTCTGTATTAGCTCATTGGCTCTCATGCTCTGTGGACCACATAACAAGTAAATCTAGGCCCTGTGGTTGCAGGTTTGAACCTCAGCCTTATCGATGTCAAAAATAAATGATGACTACATAGCAGTGGCTTGGCATGGAAAGGATGGATTTAAGTCAGCTATGGCTTCTCCAGTTACAGCTACGCTAATTCCTCCCATTGAGATAGCTGGCACCCAAAGCTACCAGGTGTTCTTAGTGAGAGATGTGAAAAGGTGATTTTTTTTAATGATAAAAAAGTTTGTGGTTTCATAACATTTTATCCCAATTTTTATTTCCACCTCAATTTGGAATTAATTGACAGTCTCTCTTGTCCTTCCCAATTCTTGGCCACCAAAATGTACGTCAGCAGTCATTTCTTCTTTCAATCAGTAATTCCCCTGCTAAGCTTATAGCTATTGTGTTGGATAACTATTTAATTATTTCCATAGCAGGCCCATTCAACCAGAGCCACCACTATTGCAATCCCCTGCTGACTGAAACCCTCCCTTCCTGGGTGAGGCTACAGCCATTTGTGCATTGCCCTACAGTGCCCTTGACCACAATAGACACAGACATGGTTAGGATTCAAAATATTCCCAGTGAAAATTTTTTTAATTACATACACAGCTGAGCACACTTCTCTGAGTGCAGACTAAGAAAAAGCAGTCAAACATATACGGTGTATACATATAGCAGGTCAAACAGAATAGCAATAATCACCATCAAATCAATTTTTGTCATTAAAAAGACCAGTGGCCCAAATGACAAAACATGCCTGTATTGGTTAGTAGACCATTGGGAGGGGGGAAATCTATCTGCTGGCTTGTTGAGAGCACGATTCCCTGAAGATTTTCTGGCTTTGTGAAAAGCAGCTGTGTTTTCCGGCTGAGGGGTTTTCAAAGCCTTTTACCGCTGAAGTCCTGTCCCTTCATCAAAGCCACCTGTCTGGCTCAACCGAGTCGCTCAACCTGAAAGTTGCCACGGGGTTCCACTCTTAATCGGATTCCTTTGCACTCACAGAGATGCCGTGATGACAGACTTGTTAAATAAATTGCGGTCATTATGGCTGCATTGCAGCTTTATGAACGGCTTCTAATAGGGATTATATTGGAAAATTCCAATGGCTTTTTTCTATTGTGGAGGGTGAA
The DNA here is from genome assembly GCF_018555375.3 of Anguilla rostrata. Lineage (NCBI taxonomy): Eukaryota > Metazoa > Chordata > Actinopteri > Anguilliformes > Anguillidae > Anguilla > Anguilla rostrata. The sequence continues at coordinate 37,493,660 of NC_057939.1, read as the reverse complement.
GGAGCATCTCAGGGGATCTGGGCTTCGTGACCTTCAGTATAACTTTGATAAATCAAGCAGGAAACTGAACCAAGGAGTTGTGAGGTCAAGTCCTGAATGAGATTCTGCAGTTTTACCATTTAGCACTGTGTAAGGTGTGATGGCTGTATTGTTTCTAGGCCATCTTTGGACAAAAAGGGCAGGTGCTGGTGTCATTGGAAAAATCTGTATTGCTTTGTCTAATTACTTCTTTGGGTTGATTACCCTGACCAAAATTTGTAGAAGAGAAAGCAACCGATTGGATTTGACTGCATTATGGGAAAAGAAAAAAAAAAAACGATTTGGTGTTATTATGCCATCACAGCTTATTTTTAACAAAAATGAAGACACAGCCATATTTGTTAGTTTTGTTAATCATTTCTGGTTTGTGCTTTTACTAGTAGGGCTGCCAGATGTCTGGTTTTCATCAGAAATGTCCAAAATATTTTTTTGTGGACCCAACCAGACAATATAATTGCCAGTGAAGAATAATTGTAATAAAAATAATGAAAATTCAAAAATATAAAAGTACTGTTATCAGATAATGTTATCATTATCTCCCACTTTTCCTTTTCCATGAATATTCCATTTCCGATTAGAAACTTTCATAAATTTGAATGCAATTAGTTTGCCTACTTTTCCTTCAGATGCATTAGCATTTACTGAAATCCACATATTTACGAATACATTGATGAGTGGGTAGCTAGATGGATAGATTGCCAAAGGGATTAATGGGAAATTTCCTTGAAGACAAGGGTTGCATTTGTAATTAGTCTCTCCAAACAGCAAAATAACTTTTTTTTCATAACCCTGGTTCTAGACATTTTTAGCAAAACTATCACATGTATGGATGTGAAACCAGATCATTTTCTGCTACTGCAATGCTAGACCTCTGATCACTCCATTCACCTGATTCACCATGGATACACTGCTTCAGATTTCACCAGCTCTGAGACACTTGTCAGGGATGTGACCTCACCATTGATGAAAAGAGGAGCTTCTGTGGGAGGACCAGTTGCACACACCAAGCAGACAACATCAAAATCATCAGTGTAGCCTGTGACCTGTGTAAACAGCGTAGACTCCATCAGTGACAAAGTATTGCCTCCCACAGGAATTAAAGGGTTGGAGGACAGTAAAAAAGGAAACTAGGGCAGAATAAAAAAATATTCTAAAAGTATACTTTAGGAAGTACTTAAGCTGTAAAAAATAATTATTTGATCACAAGTTGAAGAGCTTTGAACTAAGTTTGGAAGAGCAATGCCATGCAGGCTTCGCCTAATCCCATTAACTTGTTAATAGACTGTGCCCTTCCAATCTGTTAAAAGCTGTCATAAAACTAATGAAGGGAGCAACGTTTACGTTGGCGTGCCCCTCTGAGTCAATTCTCGGAGCACAATGCCCATTTGAAACCCGCATTCTCTCCACTCCTCTCCTACCCAACCACATGCTCATGCAGTGTTGATTTTATTATTACATTTGAGCATTTAATTAAAGTGTGCAAGCATAGTGTAATTGAATTGCAGTGAGATTGACAGTTGTCTTAATTGCTTTAATCCATCCATTCCGGAAACAGAACTCTCAGAGCAGCTCGAGGTCTCCACATGACACAGCTGTTGACGTGGTGCTCCCAGCACTCCGATTCTCAGCTCAGAGTGTGGGTGATTCCACACTGAGGTGATTTAAAAGTCATAGCCATACTTGATGCCTGCTTGCATATTTTAATGAGCCATGTGAATGAGATACTATGACTTGTGTTATTTAAAAATTAAAAGTTTGCTGAGATTCAAATAAACGAATGAATCAAACAAACCAATAACACTTCCTTTTATAGTCCACTAAGTACTAGGTATTTACCAGGTAAATATGGCGTAAGAATAACACATAATTGGGCAATTACCACAAGTTAAAAATGGTAATACCCCCTCTATTACCTATGAATTCAAGTGGTCTTCTTGTAGGTACCAAATGTTTAGCTTGAGTACAGCCTTAGAGTAGTTGTGTACTAGACTCTAAAACCATTTCCAAGAAAGTATTATCTAAATTCATGAGAAGTAAACAAGTAAACTCAGGCTGTAACCAACCTAAACCTTTGATAACTACAAGGTAGAATTGATAGGTGTGGCAAGTGAGTGCCACCCCTCCTGCCTTCCAACAGACTCACTTTTGGTTTTTTAGCACTTCCGTGCTCTTTTATTAAGCCCACGGCTTTCGCTCGGCCACAACGTAACACAGATCTTTCGTTTTAGTTTGGTAATTCTGTGCAGTTCCGTCATCTCTCCGGCGTTCACTCACGAAGACTCCCGGTCTCTGCTTTTAAAAACCCCAGGCTCACTGTTGAAAACAATCAGAGGCAATCAGCGCAATTAAACAATTGATAATTATCGGCGATGATTACCTCCACCTGACAGTTGTGATGAAGGATCTGAGAGCCGCTCCTCTCACTCTCTCTCTCTGCAGCCGACGCCCAAACCACACCCACCCCACCACAATAGGTAATAGAGGGGGTGTGTCTAAGTACTTCAGTTTTAGTTTGTTACCTATTTTTTAACCAGCGGATATCGAGTATTTAGGGGACTGTAAGAGGAAGTGTTGACAACAAATCCTATGCGCACACGAATGCACCCTAATGCTTCTGAATCCAAAAAACAAGAAAAGGTATAGCCTGAAAATGCAGTGCCCAGGATTGGAGGCAAGGGCTTTTTAAGTGGGCGACTCAGTTTGGCCAATGCAAAGAATCTATTTGTCTATGTCCAAATTTACTCACTCACTGGTTCATCCATCCATTATTTACACCCACTTATTCCTGGTCAGGGTCACGAGAGGTGCTGGGGCCCATTAATTGGGAATACACCCTGGACAGTTCACTAAGCCATCGCAGGGCACACACACCATTCATTCACACACTCATACCTCGGGCCAACTTAGAGCCAGCAAGAGCCTATCCCAGCGTGCGTTGAGCAAGGGGCATGCCTACACCCTGGACAGGTCGCCAGTCTATTGAAGGGCACACACACCATTCACTCACACACTCATACCTATGGGCAATTTAGGGTCTCCAATTGGCCTACCTGCATGTCTTTCGATTGTGGGAGGAGACTCAGAACCTAGAGGAAACCCACACAGACACGGGGAGAACATGTTAACTCCACACAGAACTGTGAGGCGCAGGGCTACCCTGCGCTAATTATTTATTTGTAGTAGTGCAACATCTTGAATTATGTGTTGTATAAAACAACATTACAAAAGTGGCGTAACTTTCGAATGGTGACTGCCAGTCAAAAGAAGACAGAAGTTAAACCCCTTGCTTTAAGAAAGGGCTGTGCAGAGACATTTTTGAGGGGCAGGTGCTCACAGTCAGTACGTTTACATGCACAGTTGAAATCGAGCTATATTAATAGCTCGATTTGGCCAAAGACGAGATTTAATTGGATTATTGTCGTTGTACCAATATACATGACTCGGAAAGAATAGAATTATTGACCGAGGTGTGTCTGACTAAGGCTGCTTCCTCCAATTTTGTCGCAACTTTTTTGAATAGTTCGTCATTCCGCGTTTTTCTTCCATCCATGTATTTTAGGATATTTAACTCCTTTAGTTGCGATATCATGAAGTTGGTCTCCTTGTCTGTCCAGAAATGTGTTTTTTTCGCCATGATACTAGGGAGGGCAAAACAGAGCTTTAGAATGTCACCAGCAGTGTACGTGCGTGAGCTCGACAATGCATTTCTCACAGAAACGGTCGTTTGTCGCCTTTTTTTAGTTCATTACAGCGGTGATAGAAGTGACAATAATTAAGTGGTACTGTGCTGTTAGCCTTTATTTATCGCCGTACAAGGTTAATGTGAAGTACAACAGGACAGCATTAACCCATAAAAATGTACTTTGAATTGCAGGCTACTTGCTCAATCGAATGGTAAATGTGAAAAACATTTGATTATAGTCAGCGGCACCAAAATTTTCAGTCACACCCTCAATAAACGGCAAAAGTCCCAGTAGAAGATTGAATTAAATCTTTTAAAGTTATATATTTTCTGAAACGTTATCGATTCCGCTTGGCCACCGTGAGCGTAAAGTTGCTATGTAAATTACGGAACATGCGCAGGCCAATTGTAGTCCGATTGAAGCGTATACATGCCGTAGTAAATCGACCCTGAACCGCATTATCTAGGTATATTAGTCCGACTTTGAAAAATTCGACTTTGTACGATTTCAATTGGACTACGATGTTTACATGATTTTTAAAAGTCCAGCTTTAGCCGGACTAATACAATAAATCGACTTTTTCAGACATCATGTAAACCCACTGAGTGAGAAAAAAAACACAATGACCTAGTTTTTTGACATCCAGTTATTGTACATAACATATACTGTATATGTTACCAAAATGAATGAATGAAAATGAATGACAACAACAATAACATTACAATCATAAACCCCATGCAGGTGCATCAGCTTGTGAGGCATTTGAGCACACACTTTAACAATCAAATAAATTAAGTAAAAGCGGTCACGTGTATTGGTTTATTTAAGGTGCTTGGAATCACACTCCAATCTTTCTGTAAAAATATGGCACCACATGCTATGTCAGATTTAGAGATCACATTCAACTAAAATCTTGATGGTGAATATAAGTTAACAAGTCTAGGAAAACATTTCTAAAACAATCAACAACAAAAAACTTCATTTGTTCAATGTCAAAAAGCTAGAATGTTTAATCAACAGGTTTCAAACAGATATTCTCTAGAAGGGAGATATTACAGGTACATGAATACCTGGTGTCAACATTCAGCTACCTTGTACTTGAACTTGATTAACACTCAATAGCTTTGAATACATGTAATTGGCATAACATTACGTACCTCAGTCGAAATATACTGTAGATTTGCCAACTTGGTGCTGGAAATAATGTAGCCTACGAGTACGATACAAGTGTAGTTAACATTAGTTGTTTTAACTTGACAGACCTTTGTAACCACTTCATATTAATGTAAAGGTAAATGTACCTCAGGGAATAGGTTACAGTATCAAACTTGGCCAGCTGCTAGTAATTCATATCGCAGTGCCAATATCCACAGCATCACTCTCTCAAGTAATCAACATAACTTTAGGCTTCACAGACAGGATACAGATAGATTTGATAACTTAATGCTAGAAATAATGTTTCAAACCATTGTAATCACATTCATCTCGATGTAGCTAGTGAATAGATCATTAACTCAAACAATGCTGTCTCCTCAAAATGCGTTCTGTACCAATGGCTTGCTGAAGTTGAGATGCAAGCTACAGTCAGCGCTGTAGGCCTGCTCTCATATCGTGCGCATGTATAGCAAGAGGAGGGAAGGAGGGATCTGACTGATCATGAGTGTGAGGAGCTTTGCTAAGCGATGGTGCAAAGTACAGTGGCTCTGAAGTGCAAAACACAAAACCAAAAAGAAAAATGCAAAAACAAATACTTACATCTCTGAAGTGAAAATCACTGAAAAAACAAGCGACTTTGGAGTGCATGATACATTCCAAAATGAGTGCCTCTGGAGTGCAAATGCAGCATACAAACACAAAAATGTGGCTTAATTACGGAAATGCATCATCAACAGTAAGATTTGTTGAATTCTATTTATTGAATGGGTGTTGAGTGGATCTTTCACCATGCCAGGGCATTTGTCTCCTGTCTGTCATAATTTTGCAGTTAGTTGTTGAGTTCAGCATCAATAATGTATTGCTTTGTGAAACCAGCAGTTGTGACAGAGTGAAGTTTCTTAAAAATGCTGCCCAGTGTCTTCTGCTTTTTGGCCAATGCAGCTGCTGCCATTATCATTCCCTGTTGTAGTTGATCTCACAGGGCTATCATCTTGTCTTGTGTTCTGCCCTTCATGCAACATCTCAGTCATGGCTCTGGCTTTTATGGCATCAACCTTGTCATCTTTTATGTAACAGGTTATGAACCGCGGACTGACCAAGGATGTCCAGGAGGTCATCAGTGGCAGCGTCATCATATTTCTCACTCAAGTAGCCAATGATCATAGTCTTTGCGAGCTCTGGGTCCCCAGCTTCTGGTTTCAGGACCTATTCACCGAGGAGCCAAGTTTATCATCACTATCGAAAAAATCTTTTGAGATCATTGAGATCGTTTTCTCAGCCGGCTCTACTGTGTATTCCACTTCAGGTCACATATAATGTTCTGTTGATGATAATGACATAACTCTATCATTTGTGACTGAGCTTCTGCTGTATGTATGAGCCCTGGGTTTTGTTTTTAACTTTCACTTCATTTGAATGTACTACTTACAGTATATGGATGCCATATTGCATGAAATACCCTGAGCATTTTTTCCAACAGCACTGCCAGTTACAGATGTGAAGAGTCACAGAGCGTGCAGGAGAGGAGGGACTGTGGAGCATTGATGAAATGCAGCTGAACTGAATTCAAAAAGTCATGTAGTTAATGAGTTTCAGAAATGCAAATTAAAAAGAAAGAAAATGGTCAAAATAGAAAAGCAGTAATTTAGGCCTACTGTACAGTATATACAGCTTTGATGATACTCAAAAAAAACTTCAGTGATGAGTTCTTCCTGTTCTTCCTCTGGTTAACAGGCTCTCTTTACATTATGTACCTTAAGGGGTTTGTCTGATATGTGCTACCCTGCACCTCCCTGATAAGTTTATCAGGCATGCTTTTTTGCTATGACATTAATTTCACATTCAGCCTACGCACTTGATCCTTGGTTATGCCCAACGTGAAAAGCATTCACTACAAATGTGAAAGCATAAAGTCAAACGTGGTCCAAATCCAGAAAAAAAGCTAGTTTAAAAAAACACGTCACAAGAAACACTCTGCAAAATGCCAACGCAAATGTAAAATGAAATGTCCTACAAGTTCAGAAATGAACAGACAAACATGAAAAACGAACAAATTCAAGAGTGGAGAATGGATAGTGGGCTCACACGATCACCAAACACAGAGCCGAAGCCATATGCACTGTGCCACCCTTAGAAAGTTGCCACCATAGGAAATTGCCTACACTGTATAGCATATGCTGAGGCCCGCTACTGCACATGCACCACCATCTCTGTTCAGGAGGTTGTTCACACTGTATTTCGCCACCATACCAAATTAGACCTGCCAGTTACAATTGTAAGTGCATTAAATTGAAATGTCGGTTGCCATCTCTAAATCTCTGCTATTCTTGAAAAAATATATCAGCACTCCAGTTGATTTTGTGGCATCTCGCAGCAATAGTGTTGATGTCTATTGCATCTACAGATAGGGTGCAACTGATGAATCTACTGATTACTTCAGATTTGTCATCCTAGTGCTAACAGTGCTTTGAAAAACATTGTTTTCTGGAAAAACTGCCTCTCATTATCAGATCCAGGCAAGTTACATAAGGGAATGGAGAGAAGCGCTTTATTATAAGTGTCTAGCCTGACCCTTTTCAGATTCAATTGTCTTAAGCCTGGGGGGAAGGCGTCATACCACACTATTGCATAACTCCAATAAAATGTACTGCATGCGCTTTATAGTGGCATATCTGACCACACATATCCAGAGATATCCAGAGGCAAAACTGGAACAATAGCAGCACAGTTTTGGCCGTTATCGCCTGGCTCTTGTTTACTTGGAATTTGCTGTTTGCTGTTCCCTAACATCTCTGGGATTACCTTTTTGCTTGTGTGATTAAAGAGGAGGCAGGAATAAGCCCTGTGTGACACTTGAGGCAAGACGTTCTGTATGTCAGATGGATTTTTTTGTTTAGCAGCAGATTTAGCTACACCTGGAATGTTCTGTTTGGTTCCAAAACAAATATAACAAATTTCTGTTCATGATTTCTCTATTGATGAATTACTTTATAAATAAATAGTGGATTATTGTGGACCTATACATGTTCTCCTAAAATCCCTTTAACAAGCTCCACAGAACTCACAGATGCCCAGAGTATATAATTAATAATGCAATATTTAAATCCAGGCTGTACACAGATACACTCACTTTATTAGGCACACCTTGCTAGTACCGGGTTGGCTTCTGCTGCTGTAGCCCATCTGCTTCAAGGTTCGACGTGTTGTGCGTTCAGAGATGCTCTTCTGCATACCTCTTCTGTTGTAACGAGTGGTTATTTGAGTTACTGTTGCCTTTCTATCAGCTTCACCAGCCTGGCCATTCGCCTCTGACCTCTGCCAACAGCAAGGCATTTTTGCCCAGAGAACTGCCGCTCACTGGATATTTTCTCTTTTTCGGACCATTCTCTGTAAACCCTAGAGATGGTTGTGCTTGAAAATCCCAGTAGATCAGCAGTTTCTGAAATACTCAAACCAGCCCGTCTGGCACCAACAACCATGCTACAAAAAAAATTAATAAAAAAAAAAAATTTAAAATTAATTAAAGCAGTCAGGACATTGATTTTTTTTTTTGCTGTTACAAAACAGTTTTATTCAAATACAGTTAAGCCAAATACAACAGATGCTAAAAGTATATTAAGAGAAGGAGGGAAATTCAGGCAATTGCAAACACCAGGCAGCACAGGGGAAAGGACACAGCTAGGGAGTGAAAGTAAGAAACAAACTACACGGCATGAAGTCACACCACACTCGTAAAATAATTAGGCCCACGTGACATAATCCCACACCACCAAAATTATTCAAAAATGTGCCACACTGCCTGTAGAAAAATTCTAACAGGTAGACAGACAGAAGACCAATTAACCAAAGTAGTAAGCTAGTACTGATTTACAAACAACACACAAAACACCACAGTAAAATTATCAACAAAAAAAAAACAAAAACAAAAAAACAAGTAGCGTATCCAAACCAAATGAGCTCCGATCAACTGGGCTATATTAAACTTGTACTGAGCTAGATTATAATTGCAGTTATTGTACGTTATTTTGGATAAAATCATCTGCCAAATAAATGTGATGAAATGTAAACTTAAGTAGAACGTAATCCATGCTTAAACTCCTGTAGTACACAACAACAATTAATACAATGCCTGCTGTAAGTGTTCATATTTCATCAAATGTATCATACTTCCTGCCTCTCGCCCAATGCACACTGGGATAGGCTTCAACACCCATGACCAGAATAAGCTGGTATAGATAATGGATGGATGGAAAAGTCATACCTTTTAATAGCAGGCAGTGCCCATTCTAGTTAATACCAGTAGAATCACCACCAATTACCATACCATGAAAACTACAAGTGAGAAATTATGTTAAAATTTAAACGTGGACACACAAAATTTTATGTAAAAAATCATTATACATTACCCTGGTTTACTGCAGCAAATTTACAGCTTCCCCTACAAAGTGCCAAACATTGAAGCTAAACTAAAAAGCCTTTAAAACCCACAAACATGAACCTCACTGAAAAGCATTTTCTTGTATTGCACCAAATATACACATGAAACGACAACCAATGTTCTGCCCCATGTTACCAGTTTCCTTTTATAGGATTTGTTTTATTGCCTGTCAAGACATGCCGGCCTAAGATGCCCAGGCAATGTCCTACTGACCGTCTGCTATACTTGGTAGATAATTTCTGGACATACAAGGAAAGCAATTACCTAGAACTAGGACAGTGTACAAAACCTGTCTATCGCAGCAACTGAATGAAGTGATCTAACCTGAAGTAAAAGTAGCTTTGACTGCCGCCTAAAGTGTCTTGGAATAGCTCCATAATGACAGCTACCTATCTATTATAGTTCCCTCTGTGTTCCATAAGGCTGGAATATCATGCAAATTAAAGTTTGGAAAACTACACTGAATTAGGGCTTCTGCTGAGAAAAACATGGATTAATTATGTTAACCAAGAAACAATACATGAGGTGAATTGCAAGTGTACAGCAAGCTTGAAAAGTGTGGTTTGTTTCATTTTAATACTCACTGTTTTGTGCAAATCGCAAGTCTTTTTTTGTAAAACCAAACGATTTCAAAGCTTTACAGCAAGAACATCAAAAAAAACATAAATTTTGAAAATATTTTTGACAAGAAAAAATAAATATCAGTGTACAATGCCAGTTGGGTTGTAGGGTTTGGATGTGCCCCTAATGGATAAATCAACCTGTTTGCACTGTACTGTAGAAAGCATTACATTACCTTACATTTATGTAGCAGACGCTTTTATCCAAAGTGACGTACAAAAGTGCATATCATGGTCATTGGACAACTACAAAACACAGGTTCAATAAGGTACAAGAATATTAGAGGTATCAAATTGTTTATTATAAAATAGTTTTAAATAAGAGTTTCTTATTGTTAGTTTGTTTTTAAAACTATTTTTGGAATGCAGTCAAATCAGATTTTTTACATTCCACTTTGTATTTGCTCAGGCTAATGCACACTGTTTTTTCTTTTTTAATTAACATTCCCTCTGCTTGATGGCACAATTACATTAGATTCAAATGCACCACACTTTTATAAATCAAAAGACAGCTTGAAAGGAAATTGCATAAGACAAATATCGTTAAGCAGAAGTGTGGCATCCTTGCAGTACTAATGTGATTTGACAGATGAGCGATTTGTGGAAAATTACTTCAGGTATTCAAATTGTCATATGCATGTCATTTTACACAGAGTTTTGCCAGCTACATTGCCTAGTTACAATGCTTAACCTGCTTGCATTGCAGTGTATGGAGATCACTAGGTTCACCCAGCCTAAAGATTCCCAGATCAGGATGCCCTGAGTCAAATGAATATGCCATTGTTCCTGCTGAACCCATGTTAAAAAGATGCTAAACTATTTAAATGACAATAATTTCCCGGTGTATTTTTCTATTTGGGTGCTGTGGGGGCTTCTTGAACTTTGAAATCTAATGATTCATATCAACGGTAGTCAAGAAAAAAAAAAGCCTTTCAAGGAAATTTAAGATTTTGTTGAAAAGTCTTCCAAAACGATGCGAGCTCTAGGTGATTTATTTAATGAAAAAGTTATCACCCATATGAAAAAGTAATTGTCCCCTTAGTTACTCAGCAAATACATCATTACACAGTAAGAACATCACACCACCAGTGGTACTACTGTGGTGGTACTGTGTGTGGAGATGCTTTGCTGCATCCGGAACTTCCCATTACTGAAGGAACTACTTGTACTTCTGCTCTCAAAAACATTCTTAAGAAGAATGTCTGGTCATCTGTGTGAGCTGAAGCTGAATCGTAATTGGGTTTTGCAGTAAAACAATGATTCTAAACACAAAAGTCCAAATCTGAATGGCTGAAAAGAAACAAAATAATGTCTTGGAGTGGCCAAGTCAAAGTCCCAGCAGAGAACCCAGTAGAGATGCTGTGGCATAATCTGAAACGAGCAGTTCATGCTTGAAAACCGTCCAATTTGTTGGAATTAAAACAGTTCAGCAAAGAAGAGCGGGCAGAAATCCATCCACAGCAATGTGAAAGACTTACAGCAAATTATTGGAAGCATTTGGTTGCAGTTATTGCTGCTAAAGATGGTGCAACCTGTTATTAGGTTTAATGAGATAATTACTTTTTCACATGGATTATAAGGGTGTTTGATAGCTTGAAATTATTTTTTAAAATGTGCTTTGTGCTTACTCTTTTTCCCTCTGTGAAATATTACTGAAACTGTTAAGTATGACAAATATGCAATAATAGAGGAAATCACAGCTCTGTACGATTTCACCATAATATTTGAGACAAATGGCTTGAGAAAGGTTTCTGATTAGTCAGGTGTGTTCAGTTGCTTCCTTAGTTCAGGTAGAAAAGGGAATTCAGTTTCTAGTCCTGATTGTAGAATTTTGATTGTCTTTGGAGTCTGTTATTGCTGTTTGTCAACATGAGGACCAGAGTTGGAATGAAAGTCAAAGAAGCCATTATGAGGATGAAAAATTGAATTAAAAAAGGCAGTAGGTTGTTGCAAGGCTATGCACCTGCAGAGAACTACTATTGCACAAAAGTACTTTTTCACTACAAAAACACTACTGAAATGGGTCACTATGTACATGTAATTTGCTGTAATTTCTACATGGTGAAACCAAAGTGTATAAAACTGTCACACGCTGTGACTACCCTGGAAAAGACAGAAGAGCTGGACACAGGGAGATGTGGAAATTCTGGATATCTCCAGCGTTTTATTGGGAGTAGCGAGAGAGAGCGTAATCAGCAACAAACACAAACAAAAAACCTTTAACCGTCACCCTCACAGGATCTGGGCAAAAAAAAATAAAAAAATAAACTAAAACAGCAAAGACAAATAAATTCAATTATACGTTCACTTTTCAGCTTCCTTTGTGCTCTCTCTCACTGTCGTAGGGGATCCCCGGTCTCAGATGCCTACTGTGGAAAGAAGCACACTTTTAAATCCTGGACTGATTCGTAACATCATCCAGGTGTGTGCCTATTTACCCAGTAGGCGTGGTCCTCTAATTGCCCTGAATTCCTCCTGCAAACCAAGCCCTGCCACACTACCCTTAAATAAAATCTGACAATCTGCAGTTCAACCACATGTGCACTGTTTGATCAAATCTAAAATTGTGGAGTACAGAGCCAAATCAAATATATATTTGTAAGTCTTTGTCCCATATCCACATTCTACTTTGGACCCCTCCTCGCAGTTACATTCAGCCTCTACACCAGGCAGTGGACATAATTTAAGTTGTACAAAACCATTCTGCATCCACTTGTAGTGTCTTTCACTGGTTACTGTAAGATACAAATGCATTGAGGTTCTACATTCAGAAACACAACAGCCCACAGTTATGTTTTACTTAGTTTATATAATATGGACATAAAAACAACATTTATTGATGTATTTTGTCTATTTCGTTTGTCTATTTTTAATCAAAACATGGAGATTGAGTTTTATAATGATGTGATACATTTTGCAACTGCCATTTCCAATAATACATGTTCAATATAAAGAGGGTTACTCCAAATTTCCTTAATCTTCAGGTTTAATCTGCCTTTCTCAAACAAAATGCATTAAAACATGGGTTATTTTGTGCTTTCCCGGAATTTTATTTCTCCCAAACATAATAGGTATTCCAGAATGCTTGTGTAAACACACTACCTCACAAACAACCAAACATATTTCTACTATGCCATCTTTAACCAAATCTATGCAACACTATTATGTTTGATGGAGGTCTCTTTGTCCTAGGCTCTGCCTCGCAATAGACTGTGAATCACTGTCCAATATACTGTATCTAATTTGTGATTGGCAGTCAGGTCACAAGACCAATTGAATCCTGGCTGTGGCAGTAAAAACTGGGCCAGTTAAATCTAACTTTATTGTCTTTTGAGGCTTACTATGTAAATGTAGGGCAGAATTCATTAAAGGTCTCCCCTTTCTTTTTAATACCTGGCTCTGGCTACTGCTGTCAGATGTGATTAATCTCTTAATGCCCGCATGCGATTTTCCAAGAGGCCTCGTCGGGGCAACTGTTGTGACGGATGTCAGAAGAGACTATTTAGCCACTTCATGCATATGCATCACCCCCTGAATTTACCAGCCTCGTTGCAGTTAATGCCTCTCATTAGGTGGATTTTTGAATAAATATGGCAGGATTTTATTTTGTAGTAGAGCCAGACGTGAGTCCAAAGTGGAATAGTCCATTATGGTTCAGCCACCTGCTTCTCATTTCCAGCAAATTAACATGGCAGAAATAATGGTGGTGGCTCGTGAATTGTATGAAATAGTGGTTGCTTGTGAATTGCATGAAATAGTTTATTTTCTGCAGAAGATGAGGTTGTGGTTGTAGTCCCAAAAAAGCAGTCACCTTAAATATTCCCCAGGGAGCATGATCGGCGCACAATCATATTGCACTATTGGTGCGTGGTCATTTTGAATATTTAACAGGGACAATACACATTAATTACATTTCTGTAAATGTAACTTCTGTGAGTTAGCCAGGAAGGCTGATTTTCATCTGTAATCTCCGGGCTACATGCTCTTGGCTGTGGGAGAAAACCCATGCAAACACGAGGAGATGCTTGCTGACGTCTCACAAGACAAGAGTTTTCCTTCCTTTCCTTGCTTTAGTAAATTTGAGTTTGAGCAAAAGTAAAAAATGACCAGACCCATATAGTTGCATTTCAAGAGCTTCAATGAAAGAAAACTATGCTGTGGCCCCGGTAGTCTAGACTATTACTGTGGCATATACTGTAGATAGTCAAAATTATGGACTTCCTGTATTTCACAGTGCAAGTACGCTTATTATAGATACTATGGTCTAAAGATGCACAGTCTAAAGCACATGGCACAAGTGCATTTCGGGATTGTCCTCATACACTTCAGTTTAACATGCTAGTTTAACAGCAAATAGTTTGAGCGCAAAGTAAGGCACAAGGTTCAAATGGGCCAAACTTCATTACTTAATAATAGGTGTCTTAGACGAAACATGCGATTTTCATCTCACATTCCTTTTAAAGCCACCTGTATTTGCACGGTGGTGATTGCTCATATAATGATGGATCTAGTAAGACATTGAAAAAAGAAAGATTTACTGCTGACAAAACAGACCTAATTGTTTGCAAGGTTAAAACTCCTGAGCAGAGAATATATGGGAACAACAGGGTCCCACCAAAGCAAAATTTAAAATTTAGTGCAGTTACAGTATAGAGAAACAGGTACAATCAGCATGGTTTTAATTGCTGAAAGTATGGAAACTCGGTCACTGTAATTTAAAAAAATGTGGAATTTTTTTTATTTTTTATTGTGAAATTTTAATTAGTCTTTGTTTTTTGAGGGCTGTATTGTATCGCTGGACAGTAAAATGACAGCTGCGTCTGACTGAAACCAGCAAAGACATTTGTGATTGGATTACTGCCACTTTGCGCCAAGTGTAAGATAGAGCTCTATAAATGCCCCAAATTGGTTTTCTAGCAAACAGATTTAGTAGTCAGAAATTAATTGAGCACCACACCCCCTCCTGCACATAGCCAGGATTATTTCCAGTTAGGTGACAATTTTAAGATTGTGTCCACCCTCCCTCAAGGTCTTCCATGATGCTTGAAAGTACCACTGAGCTCCAGCTCCAAGGGAGGATCAGTAAGAGCATAAATCACTTTAAACTGTGGAGGAAGATAGAATGTCCACCGCGTGTGTGTTTTGCTTTATTCAGATAGGTAGAAAGCAGAGAGGTATCATGCTTTTAATATATATTTTATATAGATTTATATACATTGTATATGTAAATATAGGTTATATATAATGTTTTTTATCATTAGTTTGAAATAAAGGTTCAGTTTCCTTTCTATTTGAAAATTGTAATGTGCAGTGTGTCATTACCAGCCATTCAAATTTTTTGTTAGTATTAGCCTAGTCTTATGGCGTGATAAAACTGGCTAATGGTTTTTAAATACCTGAAAAATGTAAATGAAAACAGTTGGTAAATGGCATGGAAAACAATAGTAAATATTTCACAAATTATAATTCATACAAAATTGAAAAATATGAATGTTACACGTGCTTGTTATTTATAGTTTAAAATAAATATATTACTCTTCAGATCCACTTGTGGTACTGGCGAAATGACTTTGAATGCAAATGCGGATCCATTTAACACCAGAGGCTGATTTATCCAAGTTCTTTATTATAGTCGTTAGTTTGAGGCACACTGGAGAAGTAATGTAATTTTAGGATTAGAGCCGGGAGATTGCTCCTGTCAGGTCATTCAAGATCTGTGCGCTACCTTTCTCATACTTTTCTACAAGAGGCAGAAGAAAAAAGTTTCCATGCAGAATGAAATTAATTTTTTTGCTACGACTCAGCTCCTTTAGCAAGGTGATCTACTGTAACAAGGCATCTCAGTAAAAAAATAAATAAATAAAAACTTGCCGATTCAGCTGACGCTCAGAACTAGGAAAAAACTCCTCAGAGGACAGAGCAGGAGAGGGAAACGAGAAACGTCACTAGTGGTTCTTCATATTTGTCTCATTGACTTTCCCATCTATCCAAATTATCCTACTCGCACTCTCCAGAAATAAACCGTCAGCTTTCACTTCGCTTTGAACATGATGGTGTTTGCTGAGTCCAGTTACCCTTCCCTCACTGCTTGTCTTTATTACTGTAACTAAAATGCCATGCAGTTCTGCCACTTCTAGTTCATCCAGCCCACACTCACACATGCATTTTCACTGGAAGGACTCTACTTCACACAAACATTCAAATATGTTTTCTTCAGGCCTTTAATAAAAGATTCATTTCAGGAGTAGTATGTCATACAGAGTGAGAGCCAAAATATGACTAGAGCACATGTGACTAACATGTTTTTTGACACCTGAATTTTCATTATGATATATCATACGTATTCTAGATATTAGACACTATATGTACATTTATAGTGTTCATAGCATATTGTTCAAGTGCTGCCTTAATTGGTTGCTTCCTAATGTATTAAATAGCTTTGATGCTAACATCATAAAACATAAACAAACACAAAATCTAAAAAGAGTAAAAATTAATTAAAAATAAGCAAATATTTGAACACTTGTCGACACTCAATCTTGACCCCAATAATTTAAATGCAACAATTGTTTTGCTCCAGGATCACTTTTGAAGCGCGAAAAGTACCTACACCTGACTCCTGTTTGTGATGACTTGCCAGATAAACTTGTGATGTACCTTGTGAAAATCTGAGAACCCATCAAATCTGACAGGAGTTAGATAAGCTTTCATTCTGCGTTACCAGAACTGTAAAACCTTAGAGATGCTGTTGGTTCGTGGGTGATTTATTTTCTGTCTAAAGTTAATTGGCAATTTTGAGAATGTAGAGTTGAAATTACTTGAACGTGAGCCGTCTTGATTTATAAAATCAATACAGTAGCTCCTTTGGGTATGAATGAGGAATTGGATTTGAAACCTTCCCTTTTCTCTTGAACGGAACTGAATTAAATTTTTCATTTATTTTAATATATATGATGGATACATTCAGTTAGTTTATTTTTTTATGCACATGTAAACTTAGAGGGCGGCATGGCGGTGTGGTAAATAGCACTGTTGGCTCACAGCAAGAAGGCCTGGGCCTTTGTGTGGAGTTTGCATGTTCTCCCCGTTTCCGCGTGGGTTTCCTCCTACAATTGGAGACTCTAAAGTGCCCGTAGGCATGAGTGTGCGAGTGAATGGTCTGTGTGCCCTGTGATAGATTAGTGGCCTGTACAGGGAGTATATATATACCTGCCTCTCGCCCAATGCCTGCTGGGATAGGCTCCAGCACCCCCAGCGACCCTGCCCAGGACAAATGGGTATAGATAATGGAAGGATGGATAAAAACTTACATATACAAACACAAGCGAACAAACATGCGCACACACACACGCAGTGTATGTGTATTTTGAAAGTGTACTGTGTATTTCAATAAATGTAAACAAACTTTTACCTGTTTCAGAAAAAAATGGACTATGCATTATGCCACTGACAAAGACATGAGCCAAAAGTAAACAAAATTCAAATAAATCAATAATAGCACCCCATATATTCTCTCTTAAACTCATAAAAACTGAATAGGACTAGAGTATAAGAGAGCAATAAGGACAATATTATGAGTGCACTAACACGGTAAGTACCCACTATTTACACACAAGTAAGTACTAAGGCACAAATTTATTTTTTAATAAAAAAGCATTAAGTCCATTCTGCTTGAGTTTTTTCTCTTGGTCTGATAGGAATGTGAGACATCATTTAATTCATGATTGACTGTTTTGCCTCATGCACAGAAATGCTGAACAAAAGCTTAGGGGGGAAAGGAATCCTGTACACAGATGGAAAAAAACCAACCAATCTTTGCATGCTCAACCCTCTCTGACTAAATAATGAACGTGAAATAAGTGAAAACTGTCAAATAATATTCAGGCCTGTAGAAAACCAGTGGCCTTTATCCTCCAGTAGTGGAACGACATTCCCCAATCAGCCATGAAGGCAGATTCAGTAGCTAATTTACAGAAACGCACCTTTTCAATGTTTCTATTTATAAAAAAAAGTAATGTGCCATGCAAACAAAAATAATGTTCACGCTGTTACCAAGATTTTAGAGGGCACTGTATATATATTTTAGCTTTATAACTTTATATTATTTCAGCTCAATGCCACTTACGTTCAAGACCAATTTTATATGGATAATTCTATCAGATGGTAAATAGCGATTTACTCCACTAGCTGCACCAGTCTCTTGTTGTTAACTAAAGGGATGACTCTTCTTGTACAATAGATGTGATGCATCTCTCAAAGAAACTAAA
The DNA here is from genome assembly GCF_018555375.3 of Anguilla rostrata. Taxonomy (NCBI): domain Eukaryota; kingdom Metazoa; phylum Chordata; class Actinopteri; order Anguilliformes; family Anguillidae; genus Anguilla; species Anguilla rostrata. The sequence continues at coordinate 37,475,458 of NC_057939.1, read as the reverse complement.
AGATGATTATCTAGCTTCTGTGGGACCTCAACGAAAAGTAATGCCTGAGCTGTTTACTGACCAACCTCTGGTATGAGTATGGTTCAGTTGGTTCAGTATGGTTGCTGGGAAATTGCTCCTAGAATATCACTAGTCCTGGGGTCCAGGTGGTTAAGTGCTTAGACTCCAGGGCCAAGGGCCATGGATCCTCCTGCCTTACAGCACACATAATATTTACTGCATTAAAATCTAGTAATGACTGCCAAATATACGCTAAGTCAGTGGATAATATGCATTCAGAGTTGGGAAAATAATCTATTACATGTAATGCATGCCTTTTTTCCAAAGTCTGTTAACTTACATCTCTAGTACTTTCAGGGAAATGAGGTTAAATAATGCCAATAAAAATATGTTGTATTGTTTACACAATTAATTTTGCTGGGTGACAGTTCTTTCCCCAAGGTAACGACCACAGTGGCTGTTATTCTGAGGGCACGACATGCAGAGGCCCCTTGTTCCCTAAGCAGTGAATCAATGGCATTAGCTCAAGATATTAAACTAGGAGGTAAACATCATCTGCTCCTTCATTCCCACTCTCTGCTGCATCTGTCACAAATTTTTTTTCTCTCTTTCTTACAAGTAGCTAGCCCTTAACCAGTTCATTTTTTTGCCCTTTGTTAAAAAAGAAAGAGAAACCCCTTCTGAATTAAGTGTGGTTTCCAGCTAGTTAGCCTTTGTGAAAGTGACAAATGACCGACCTCACAGAATTAGGAAGAGGGATTAGCCTGGAGGGTTTGCTTTTGATCTTGGTGACACAGCTGACCTCTCGACCAACTGGGGTTTGTCGTCAAAGTCAAGTGCACGGTCAGTTAGACCGGTCAACTGTCAGAATGGGCAGTCCAACATTACCATAACAGATGCAGGACTTTTTCCATGGGGAATAGAGGAAGGGGAGGGGCAAAGTACTTTTTTTCTCTCTCTCTCTTCTTATTGGTGCTTCCTGCCATGTTAATGACATCACATCTGTTGTGGCCTGAGCATGGGAGCCCAGCCCCTCACTGATAGAAAAGAGAATTACACAGTCCTGCATGGAGCCCTACTTTGGGGCAGAGGGTGTACCAGGCTTGAAAGCACATGTGGCATTACAACTGATCTATTTCCAAAAATGGGTTTGTGCTTTTTAATCAAAGCTGGGCTGTTATTTTGGAGAGACTAAAGCAACTCTGGGGCATGTGCATGGTGTAGAGTGCAATTTCATCAAACAGATGACCTCAGACAATTTTAATTGCATGCAGTCAAGTCATTTTGAATTAAAATTTGCCTGCAAGGTTAGAAGGAGAAATATTGCTGCGTGTATATACATTCAGAAAGTCCTCTGGGTCTGCAGTTAAAGCCGCAGTTAAAGGTTAACACTGCATGATCGACATTGCTAAATGCCAGCATGAGCAAGCACTCCAAAAGCACGCTTCACTGGGAAATGAACTTCTAACTAAGTAGAGCCCCTCATCACAAGCACAAAAGTTACACCTACGCAAACGCATGTATGACCTTCCTCACACATACTTCCCAGCTGATATAACCGTCTGACTTTGAACTTTTGTCAGATTCCAAAGTCAAGCAAAACTGGTAAGAGGCTTTTCATTCCTGTGGAGTCAAAGCTGCAAGGGAAATGAAAAGGAGCTGACATTTGAAATGTCCTGAGTTGTTTTGCTTCACTTTTAGCAGGCTAGAGGAATTCATCCAAACTTGAAGTTGGAAGGTTGGTAGTCCAGGGAATCTCTCACAAAGATTTGTATGCATGTTGAAGTTTACATTGCCATTACAATGAATATACTTGCTAAATATATCTGCGATTTTAATGACTTCGAAGGTCATAACATTTTTTTAAAACATTGTTAAAATAATGTCAGACTCTGAAGTAGGCACCTTCATCATACTCAATGTTCACAAATTTTATTTCACAAAACACTATTGAATAAGAATGAATTGTCCCATCAAAATGTGCAAAATACATTTCATACATATATTTGCAATGAATCACGCACAACCTGATGCTAGTATGATTGACAGGTGCCAAGACCGACAGGGATTTATTATTTTTTGTTCTAAAACCTTCATGCATTGCACACTGAATGTCACATCTGTGCAATTTAATTAATCAGGCCTCCTAAGCTGCTATTTGCGTATGGTAATTTTTACAGAGAGGAGAGAGAGAGAGAGAGAGAGAATGAGAGAGAGATAGAAGGAGAGAGAGATAGATTCAGCGACAACCAAAGCTTGATGTAAAAAGAAAAGTAGATGATGAATAATTATAATTTATGCACATTTTACTGTTTGTAAACTCAGAGTCATTAATTGCTCTGGGATCCTTTCTGCTGCACACTGGGTAATCAAAGACATAAATAAGAATTCAGTTACAAATGTAATGTGATTTATGCTACTTGGGTGCCTATTAGAATGATTATACAAACCATGCAACCTCCCTGTACTTCTTGTACCACCTATAAGACTGTTTTTAATGACTGATAATGCTTTTTTAATTGTCTTCAAAAACATTAAGTTCTCATACATGAGCTCATTCATTATAAAAATGGGACATCCATCAGCTGAGTTGGGGACTGCAGGAATTAGGCAAACAATGTATCAGTGCCTTCTGCAAAGCAAATGCATGAAACTGAAGGAAGCTCATTTTGGTTAACAGGAAGTACTTAATCTGTGTATATTACCTTAATTAGAGGCCCACAGAGCACTTAAAATGTCATACTCAGGCATAGTCATAGCTTTCTGTGGAATGCAGAATGCAATTTTTTGAGATTTGCAAGTAATATACCATGTATATTGAGTCAAAAATAGATAAAACTTCAGTCAATCTCACCACTCTTACTTGATACAAAAAAGCAAAACAATTAGACCCAGAATCTAATCTTAGTGAAAACCGTTTAAACAACTATGCTGACTATACCTGGTAACTAAATTCTACATTATATATGTGCAGGTGGTTGTAGTTCTACTCGATTTGACACTCAGCTCTTTAGCGAGTACTATGCAGTGCTAGCACACACGGTCTACCCAAAATTTTCTTTCTGTCTTACATTGACATTTCATGAAAGCACAGTTTTGTGCTGTTGGCTGCCATTACCGACGTATGACCAGGTTCCAATATGTTTGTTCATTGTTTTTATATGGGATGGTACTGGCAGGGTTTTGTGGTCTGACAAGAGTGTCCAATCTGTTCCTTGGTGGGTTTCCAGCTTTAAACCACAAACGCAGTAAAACGTGGGAAACTTCAGAGCGGTAAAGTGTCTGGTTAGAACAGAAACATCCGGAATGTGAGACCCCAGGTGTAGAGCAACCAAACTGTAAAAGTACAGTTCATGAGCAATGTTGATGAACATTTTAGTAAATTTCTGTCCAGTGCAATAACAATACTTGATAGGACAGACTAATGCAGATACATCAAGTAAAGGATTTTAAGACGATTGTAACCAAATCTTCTTGTTCAAATTGAAAAAGCTACATTGTGTTTGCTCAAAAGCTGACAAGTGCTAAAAACCTTTGTTCTGGTTTCAGAATCCTGTCCCCCCTTCCCCGGAACCCCATGTTTATCTTTGTTGGTTAGTGTCATGCAACAGGTTTAATGACACTCTTCACCATTAGCTTTGAAAATCCATTACTAACGGGGCCAGCTTTTTGTGCTTCCCTGTTCCCTCGTGCGCTCTTTGTTTGCTGTTTTGTGTCGTTGCCATGGTGACTGAGCCTAGGCCTAGGCAGTAGGCCCCATCAGAGATAGAAAGATAGGATGACTGAGAGAAATTGAGACAGAACTGAGACAGTGATAGAGGCAGAGAGCGGAGGGGAAGAGTGAAGGCAAGTCTCCTTGCCTGCTCTCTATTCAGTGAGTGCCATTAATTATCAAAAATGACAATAAAGCTGTATCGGAGACATTGTAAAAGTGGAAATGCAAAGCTTAGCCAATGAGCCCATGTATTTGCATATAAAATAATACAGATACACTGCCAAACAAAAGAAGAGAGTTCACATTGATAATCCATCCCCACTAATATCCTTTCTATTGTTGACAGCTGTTTGCAAAACAAATAATTATTTAAAAAAACAGAAAGTATAAGTTGAAATATTAAGTAGTGATATTTCATTAGAACATATTTTTTGTCTGCATTGGTTTTCTCAAAGCATAATAAGCATAGTAAGAAAGAAAAATTCAGCATAAGACAGAGCATAATAGTCATTTCATTATGTCTTTAATTGACTATTCTTTCTCAAAAATAAAAGCAGTACATTATGTCATTCAAATGCCATTAAGAATGTATTGCATTGAGAATGTGGTGATTACAGAGAAACTGAAAAACATTGTCCATGAAAAGAGCTAGACAGAAGGTTAGCTAATATTGAGCTGATATTGAATGTCAGTTGTAAGGAAACTGTACCTTAAATCATCATAGACATCTAGACATGGCATTTACAAGGGAACATTAAAGAGAGAACAGCAAGCTGCTCATGAGAACAGAATTATATCCAGTCAAACTGCTTCTAGCACTGTTCATTAAAAGGCACATCCAACTATGTTTCGAGCAACACATTAAAGTGTCTTCTGTATGTGAGAAGGTGACATTGTATTTTTCTCATAATGACACTCCTTCAGAAGCTTGCTACTAGTTGGCTGATTTTAGATGACATGCAGTTATAGAAGGAGAGGTGTTTCATTAGGTTTTTTTAACAATGGAATGTATGTCTCATTTCAAGTTTAATGCTCACCTTTTTGTGTCAGTGATAATAGTAAAATCTATATATATATATATATATATATATATATATATATATATATATATGATGGGCCAAACAGGAAATATTTAATGAAGTCTGATATATATACATCATTTTTGATATATATATACATTGAAACTGATATATATATATACATCTTTCTTGATATATATACATTGAACTGTGATATGTATATATACATCATTTCTTGATATATATACATCAAAACCGATATATATATATACATTGTTTTTGATATTTATACATTGAAAATGATAAATATACATCATATTTGATATTTATACATCAAAACTGATATATATATATATACATCATTTCTGATATACATACATTGAAAACAATATATATATATATACATAATTTTATATATATATACATTGAAATTGATATATACATATATCATTCGGAACAGGCATATATTTGGGCATCCCATTGGGTCTTTATTAAGACATAATCAGTGCAATCCAAATTAATTTTTAATTGGATTGAGACTGAAAATGATATTATTATATTCTGTAAGAATTTTGATGTGAATATAACAAATGAGACAGTGAAATGTCGCTAGCTCTCCGATTTTAATACAGGCACGTATTTGGTCTGCTTCTTATGGGTCTTCCTGGGGTTTGCCCGGGTTTGTTAATGTGAGCCGTGCTGTTTCTGAACGATGTTTCTGAAAATGATGTATGTATATCAGACTTCATTAAATATTTCCTGTTTGGCCCCTCATATATATATATATATATATACAGTACTGTGCAAAAGGCACCCTAGATTTTTAAATATATAGTATATATTTGGTCTTAGATGTTTATTTTTTGTTTTCTGCATTAGTGTGTCAGTAGAAAAGAGCACATTTGAGATTTCTAAACATGAATTTTACAAACATGAAATTTTACTTATACATTTTTGTATTTTGTTAAATAAAGTAATATTTTAAGTAATAGACTACTTTTCAGATAAAAACTTGATCAAGGGTCTCTGGGATTACCTGGAGAGCCACAAGCAAGCGAAACAACAAAAGTCTGCAGAAGAACTGTGACACGTTCTCCAAAATGCTTGGAACAACCTACCAGCAGATTTTCTTATAAAACTCCAGGACAGTGTACCTAAGAGAATTGATGTAGTTTTCATTATCAATGGTCATATCCTGTTTGGTTAATGAGACAATCCATAACCCTGAATTTGATTGTATTTATGCAGACCATGGCTTGTGCACAGATGGTTTCAATATTTCTTTTCATTTTTTGCTTAAAAAAAAAAAAAAAACGTGTATACAGCTAACACAAGCAAAACTTCTGCTGCCTCTCAAACTGTCTATCACTCCCTGAGGTGTTCAATAAAATATGTGTTATTTAAATATTTATACTTTTGTAAAATTGCCTGTCCTGTTTTAAGGATGTTTTGCCTCCAAGCTTCAAAGGAGAAACCAGCAGCTGCTAAGAGCATAACATCTGCAAAGCCTTCCTTGTCTACTGGAATATGGTGACTGGCAAGCAGCCGGTGACACCTTCCTTGTCATTTGTCAGATTTTCTAACAATACTGCTTTTGTCTAACAAAAAAATAAAATAATAAAACAAACACAAAATAAAGTGTTTATCAGCAAGAGAATATTCTGTTGTTATCACAGCTACACATTAAAAGTTTGCCTGTGAACAAATATTATTGTATTTACTATGTACATATTCTATATAATAATTTTTCATGGAGCAATAGAACAGCCCCGCAAATGATATTTTGTAGAATTAGCAGTGACGGTCAGTATAAAACTAAAATTGTCAGAGGTCATCTGCTAAATGAAATTGCACTATACACCCTGCACATGCCCAAGAGTTGCTTTAGTTCTTCCAAAATAACAGCCCAGCTTTAATTAAAAAGCAAAAACCCATTTTTGGATCAGTAGCAGAGTCGCAGGTGCTTTCAAGCCCGGGACACCCCCTGCCCCAAGTTAAAACCAGGCCACAGTCTGAGCCAATTGAAACACAGGATCAGCGGGTTATAGTCAATGTGGCAACGGACCTGTCCTCTGTCTTCATTACATAGGAACGTTGCACTTCAGTTGAACCCGATGGAGCAGTACAGCACTGCCAAAGGACGAGGGATAAGCCACTAAGTTCCTGGCCCTCCTGGGTGTTTCTTTATCAACTGACAATTCATTTACCTGGGCACATTGCAAGTGTGAAAGGTGGCTGCATACCCCTGCCAAAATGGGTTTGCCCTGTGTTAATTTCAAGCTAAAGGTTGTAATATTATTTGCAATTCTCTTTAAATCCCAAGGGCCGGCCTAAATGCTAAAGCATCAATGGATTTGGGGGATGGTGTATGTTTAACTGTCATGGGGATGGGAGTGGTGACCTTTAGTGACTAGGGAGAAAAGGAAAGCGAACAAAAGGAGACGATTTGATCTAAATGGGTAAAGAAAAAGAAAAATGGCTTTTCCATTGCAGGGAACTGCACACACTCCATGGGCAGGTGACACACTCTAAAGACCGGGGATTAAGGACCCAGATGGGATCAGTCTTTGCTCTGCAGCTCAGCGAGATGTCACGGTGATAGAATAAATCTAATCTCGAGTCCCCTCCGTGAGGGCTGGCTCTCTTCCCCAGCAATGTCATTCAGTCCGGCTGTGTTGCTGTTGATTTTCCGTTGACCCCCATCTTATTTTTAGCCTCTCATCGCAGCTCCAGTCTGATGAAACTCCACAGAGAGAATCCTGGGAAAGAAAAGATAATAGGGGTGTCACGCCCGGCTCGAGGAAACCTAGTGCATGCTGGGATATTTCAAACAGCTACCCAATCGTTGTCACGTGTGAGCCAATTCATTATAACCACACTTAAAACAAAAGAAAAAAAAACAACTACAAAGCAATATAAGATTTAATATGGTATTACATTAATCACAACAATAATCAGTTTGCAATTTTAATGTGAATACCACCCCTCCCTAGGTGACGCAGTACTAAATTATCTGCCATTCAGGCTCCCAGCATAGTACAGGTTTGATTCTGCACCACTAGGAGTATCACATGTTACTGATTTAATGAGTACAGTGCTTGCTTGGGTGTGTTTTTTCCTGTAGCTTGTTTGGCACACATGATTTTTTTTTGGGATGCCATTGACCTTAACTTCATGTTTTCCATTTATAATTGCATTGTCTTTCTTTGGGTGAAAATTAGCATACCCTGTGTGTTATTACTGCTGAACCAGCAGACCCATTCACATTCAGTGGGTCTTATCCTCTGCAGGCAGTTTCCTTTGAATATTCTGAGTGTGAATGAAAATATTGTGCAGCAAAGTCATCTAGTGTGGCTCATTTACTTCTGTACAGTGATCGTTCTTTGCCTTTTCTGGAGCACGTAAACAAAACTGTTTCTTTTGAGAAGTGCTCACGAATAAAACAAAAATGGATTTATGTTGCACAGGAAGGTGTGTAAACTGTGTTGGTAGCCATGGGATACAGTGACTCATCCCCTACAACCCCCAACCCCCCACACAGACACACAAAAATATCCCACACCCCCACTTTCTACCCAGGTGCTCTCTCAGCCTTCTCTCTAGAAATGCTAATATGTGAAATTGACTGACAGCTGGGCCTCTGAGAATTTGCAGTTTCCCGGCCCTACACGCCTGTGCTGGTGTCACTTTGCATTTCATGACGTGATTACACAGTATCCTGCCAGACTCTAGATTGCCTTACCTAAGGTCTCCAGGGGAAACCATTTGCAGTTTGAGGTTGGGCCTAAATAATGCATTATATTACATAATCTAGATGCTCTCTCTCCTTCTCTCTACCCGTTTCTTTCTCTTACTTTGCCTTTTCCCATTTGTCTCAGTGCATCCTTTTCTCTTTCTCTCACTTTATCTATTTCTCAGTTTTCCACTCTCCCTCCCTTTAGTGTCTCCCTCCCAATGTCATTCTCTGTCTGCACCCCTGTCCATCTCCCCCACACCTCTCTCCCTCTTTTTTGAACAGTTGACAAGTTAAACTTTTAATAACCAATTCAGCTTGCAGAGTTTCCTTCGCAGAAGTGGTATATGACAAACACAGGATCTGACTAACCATAGAATTGGGGTTTGTGGAACACAGGGAGCAATTCATTTCCCAGCTGCATTTGAAAGTGCAGAGGCAAACACCATTCCTCTTTGAATACTCATCCCAAAATGTTATTGCAGTAAAACCATGGTATCAATTCATTATTAGACATGGTTTCATGGATACAGTCATTAATTTCTTCTTGCTGTCGAAATAATGGAACTTTTTTTTTACAGATATTCCAAACAATGACTGTGATTCTCTGTGCAATTAAGTTTCTAGAAGAAAAATTTGCTATAGTTTGCCCCATAGTTTAGCAAGCTACACTCTACATGGTCAAAAGTATATGGACATCTAACATTCAACATTTCATCCAAAATTATGGGCATTAATATGGAGTTGGTCGACCCTTTGCTTCTATAACAACCTCCACTCTTCTGGGAAGGTTTGTTGGAGCATTGCTGCATGGATTTGCTTCCATTCAGGCAGAAGAGTATTAGTGAGGTGTGGCACTGATTGGGCGATTAGGCTTGGCTCGCAGTTGGCTTTCCAATTGATCCCAAAAGTGTTGTGCAGGCCAGTAAAGTTTTTCATACCACTCTCGACAAACCCATTTTTACATGAACCAAGCTGTGTGCCTGGGGGCATCGTCATGCTGAAACAGAAAAGGGTTTTCCCAAAACTGTTGGGGAAGCACAGAATCATCTAGAATGTGATTGTCTGCTGTAGCATTAAGATTTGCCTTCACTGGAACTAGCCCAAACTATGAAAAAACAGCACCAGATCAAGGGGTGTCCAGATACTTTTTGTCATATAGTGTATATATCAGAGATTGTATACATGTTTCACATAGTTTGAGTGGTGCCCAGAGAGGTTAAACCTAGCTTGTTAACTTATTCTAGCAGTAAAAAAAATCCATCTGACTAGCTTACAATTTGAGTAGTTAAAAAAAATAGTGCCAATTGATGGATTTTAATGTAATTCCACACACCTTGTGTAACTTCTCCATAATATTGTTTTCTGTGTAAAAAGTCATGTAAGTCGCTCTGGAGCGTCTGCTAAATGCCTCTAATATAATATGGATAAATATCACAGTTATTTTTATGACTTAGTTTCTTCAAGGAATAAAGCTTTCATCTCCAGCCTTGTAGGGTAACCTAGGAGAAGATGTCCCCTGTATTAAGATATGCTTAATTCTATTAGAGCATTTTTGAGATAAGTAAATCTATTTTTTGTATTTTGTTTAATGTGTTTAGGGATTCATGGAGAGTAAGTATCTTGTTTGACAGAGGGGAGAAAAAAGATTGATTGTTCAATTGTCTGATTGATTGATTGACTGAAAAGGCAGTTACTCCCTTTGGAGCAAGAAGCCCCGTCAGATTTGAGCCAAAATAGCCCCTGGGAGCATCTTGTTCCAAAATAGCTCAGTAAAAATTCTGTCAGATTTTCTAGTTACAACAACATTTTTCCCCATCTTACCTTATACTTTATCACCAAAGTATAATGAACAGTCAGTTATGAGGTTCTTGAAATTAACCTGTGTATCATTAAAATAATTCAGTCTCAATACATTAAAATCATTGTTCTCCCTGTAATCACAGAGAGACAGGCGTTTATTAATATTTCAAGGCTGTGGAATGGACATCATTAAAATCTGAATTAGTAATTGCAGATTTATTACATGACATCACTCTTCATTGCCACCTCATTCATCACACAGCTGGCCATGAGTGATTTCAAGCAGTGTTATACACAAATCAGTTGCATATCTGTGCAGTAAAGGAAGCTGTAAGAAACCATGCACCGGTGATTGCAATACTACAAATTTACTGCAACATCCTTGTGCCATTTTGGAAGGGTTTGTTTTGATTTTGGCAAAGGTATACAGATTATGAGGTTATATGTCCCATTTTCAACAACTCGCTCTAAAATCAAACCACTTTATATCCAGTATACAATTCAGTTTGATAATTCAACAGGGTAGAGCGTTTATTTGTTTTAGGAGGGGAGCATTTTAAAACAGATATATTCTCTTCTCATCATGTGGTGAAAAATGTGTGACTCGATTATTGACTGCTGAATGCTGTCATTTGCTACCTTATTCTCAGCTGTCTGCTGGCATAAACATGCAATGCAGTCGTTTAAGGCCACAACTATCCCTTGGCACAAAATCAAGGTTTTTATAATAATTTATTTATTTATTTATTTATTTAGTCATTTGTGTTGGGCCACTAAAACCCGGGGGCTGGCTCTGACCTCGTTCATCTTTTGCTATGAAGGGTGGCTGGTGTGTTAACCAGAAACTGAATGTGTGCACCAAGCGTGTGCTGTTATTGCCAAAGGTGTATCTCTTTGCAGATCAACAGGCATGAGCACTGAAAGATAGCAGACGCAGTGGAGGTACAGATCCTCAGCTGATGTCTCTCTAAGCCAATTATGTCACTAGGCTTTGAACCCACAGCCTTTTTCCCTTTGACTTTAGCCTTTCACTGCTAACAGGAATAAATGTGGCCACAGAGGGTTGCATTGTATTTGAGAGGTAGCTGATTGATCTGTGAATTTTAACATTTCTATCAATAGTTTCAAACCTGGGGGTGAGAGTACAACCCAGAACAGTATAGAAAAAGAGAGTCAAGGCAGGGACCTGTAATGCAGACCTTGAGGCTCAAACTGTAGGCCTAGTTTGACAAAATGGTGGTTTTTGTGGTTTCTGTTCAGCAAACAGCAGACTCATTAGCCAATCAGTGACATACATTAAGCAGAGAAACACATGAAAAACCAGCTGGTACTATGTGGGTGCAGGAGGCACAGGTTGGCACAGCTGTAACTCAAGGGGCACCACGGGCCTTTCCAAAGAAGGGAGAAAAGTTACGGGGGGGTGGGTTGGTGGTTGCTCAGAGAAGAATAAATCTTGGCTGCAACCCTCCACAGACTCCCTTGGCTGCATAATATTCTTCTCAGAGAATCTGACCTTCAGAGCATTTCAATTTCAGCGCTGCTGTTACCTGCAGCCTGGGCCTTAATAGAAACTAACAGCTCGGTGAATTTATTTATTTATTTATATATGTATTTTTCCGTTCACTTTCAGAAAATGTAGCCCCAGCATTTTTTTTCCTTTCATATATATAGGATATAAATGTAGTGATTCATGGGCCATTGGATTCCAGGCTTAATGCTGGGGCCCAGGAACATTAGAGTATTAGCCAGCACTGCCAGAAGGTCCTGGAATACAAATTGAGAGCCAGAAAAAGAGGGGAGATCTGAAAGTGAGACTCTGGGACTTTCATTTGCGCTCCTAATATAACTGATATATAAGGAAAATCAGGGGCCTGCCACGTTGGCACATATTTTTCTGTCCCAGCTTTTCATCAAAGCAAGATGTATTGGGACGGGAATAGGCTCACGCAGCACTGATACAAATTCCTGCTTACTTTTCATCCTGAATGTATTCATGTTTTTGTTGTTTTTTTTTTTCAGTGAAATGGGTTCTTTATATTTCATCTTACTTCTGTAATGTAACAAAGTAAGGCTGTTTTTCAGAAAATGATCTGAAAAACAGAATTTGTTTGGATTGCATTGTTTTTCTTATTTTTCTTCCTCTTTCTCTTTTTATTCTTCTTCATCTTCTTCTTCTTATTATTATTATTATTATCATCATCTTCTTCATCATCATCATCATTATTATTTATTTTCACACACAGATAACTGCTTGATTTTGGCATTCAGTTCCTCAACTGCAGTTACATAAATAAATTAAAGCCAAGTGTGCAGAACTTACTCACACATAAGATTGTGTCTCATTTAGTTATGAAGATGCAGTGTGTGATGGTGGAATTTAAAGCAGCACATACAATATGGTGACATCTGTATGTTGATACATACTGCAAATATCAGTATGTATATATCACAGGACATTCTGTTATATATTTACCGTACGCACAGAGAATTCACCCCTTACGTGTGGAAAGGAAGTATTCATTTCTATTTTTAAAGTGATACATTTTTAAGTTCTGGGAGAACAGAATGTTCAAGATGCTGATTACTTTCTTTACACACAGTAAAAACAAATACATGTGTGGAAGTGCCAATAACGTCTATACTATATGTCTGATGCAATACATGCATTTTCACTTTGAATGGAAAATACTTCCTTGTCTTTAATTTCATATTTTCCATGTATGTTTTTTATTTATATTTTTTCGCAAGGGAGGGAATGTGAATGGGATAGACTGAAATATGCAAAGCTGCAAAGCTGTTGCGCAAAGAATAATTTGAGTTTTATGAATCATTCATAAAAGAATTCCCAACAAAATATAATAGGCTGCTAGCCAGCGGTAGAATAAAGGGACAAGATCTATTTCAAAATATATATTTGCTGTGAAATAGGCAATTAAAGTGTGAGAGTACCTCATTTTCATGTTTTAATTTTTGATCTCAGCTGTGTCCACAGAGCTGCCGGAACACACTTGGGGGCCACAGGCAGGATGAAAAGGTTTGTTTTGCAGTAATGTTCTTGTAATTTGATTTCTGCTTGGTCCTGTCTTGTTTTTATTCTTTTGTGTGGAGGAGTGCATTGCATATTCCCTGGCAGACTCAAGAAACCCAGATAATTGGATTCATGGGGTTCATCTTGCGCTTGGTGCGCCTACTACGGCATGACATCACTGACAGCCTGACAGTTCTCAGCCGTGTTATATAAAATATGTCTACAAAAATAAGTGGCAGACATACATTCACTTCATGCTACAGTAAATGAATAGATCTGACTCTGTCGGTGTTTTATATGCTATGAATCCTCCTTTGAATAGCATTACCCTCAGATTTTCCAACTATCCTAAACCTGACAGCAAACTAAAAGTGGTCCTGAAAAGTCCTAGTCTTTATTCCTAACTTTACTGGCTTATGCTTCCTATAATTTGTATGGTGCCAGCAAATTTCTTCTAATAGATTTGGTTGGTTGGGCCATACCTCATTGTCCATTTCCACCCTTCTGCCAAAGTGAACTTCTTCCCCACTTGGCACAATTAGCATTAGTACATGCTAATATCATTGTGCTCCTCTAATTTGTAGATTTTAGAAGTTGGCTTTGAATCTTTTGTTGCAATCGTTTGTATTGATGAATTATTATCTAAATGAACCCACTGCAGTGCATTTGTAGTTTTGAAATGAAATGTATTGCCTTCTGGCCAACAGATGGCATTGTTATTAGAGAACTATCCAGAAATTCTCCAAAAAAAAAATGTTTTTAATGGTGGTTGCCTTTTATTTTCTATTATGGAGGAACTTGTGAAACACTTGAAGGACAGTTTTACATGACATTTTTTTATCACAGGAGAACTCTGAGACTCCTGACGAATGGAGAAAAGTGTTGCAGACTATGTTTCATTATTTGTCTACATGAAAATGAATTCTTAGCTAGTTAAGTAATCCCACTGGTTTGTCAGGTGAAGCATTATTATCGCAACTGGAAAATTGTACACGATTGCAAGTGTGGATAGTGTATACATCTTTTTCCACTATATGAGAATAAGCTGTTTTGAACTGCAACCTGCCATTGGAATCCTGCCAATACAATATCATGATTCATCAGAAGCAGAAAAAGGCCATTAGTTGATTTGCAAAACACATCCCCAGAGTAGGCAGGATTACACCACACTAAAGAAAGAAGGTAGTCAGGGTGACATTACTAGCCTGACAAGTGAAGTCAGTGTGTGCACGTTTTCAATCACCCATCAGTGGTTGGTCCGCCAGAGAGGGTAGGCGGAGGGTGACGCAACAGGCTCGTTCTTCAACTTACTTGAAAGTGTGAGCAGAGTACTGTTTTTTCTGGTGTCTGCTAGCGTTATGAAACCCTAAAAAGTTTTTGTGTAACATGAGAGGTCATATTAGGCTATTTGTTGATGTAGATTTCATATTACATTTGATGACAATGTAACGTTACTAAATTACATAGTTATTTGCACAGCTAGCGCTAGCTACTGGACCATGTCAAGAAGGGCAACATTAGTTTAGACAACATTGTGCACAGTCAGCAGTCATCTCTCATGTCAGGTAACGTTGCGTTAGCTAGCTAGCTAATGTAATTAACCTAATATATTGTCAGCTAACAATTATAAAAAACGCTAGCTAACGATACCAACTGGTACCGACCTCACAAACCATCACTCGAATGCAACGCTACCTTGTTGCAACGTTGCAATGTAGCTAACTAAAGGCCAGTTCAGATCAATGATTCGCAACGAGACTGGATGCAACTTGCAAAATTCCAAGACGTCTGATTGTAAACGTTCTAAAACTGCACTTGGCAGTTACCATGGCCCAGGTGGGAAGTGAGGTCCAAAAACACACCTGCAATTAGCGCTTCTCACCATTGGTACCGCCAAAGAGAACGAAACGGAAATCTTTGAGATTGCCACTTTAAACCTTTGAAAATAAATAAAATAAATTAACAAATAAATAAATAATAATGCACATAGGACCAACCTAGTTTAGTTTAATTTACAGTGATTACCTTTTTATAAGACTAGAAAATTCTTTGCACTGACTCGATGTACTTCTCCTGTAAACTCAACTTTTTAAAAATCGATATTAAAGGCTAAATATCCAAATGAAACATAAGCCACACTTAATAGGCTATACTTTATTTATTTATTTAAGTATGTTGACAATGACAATGTTGTTGACTCTCGGCGTGACGTCTCAATGCCGGGCAGTCGTTCTGTGCTGATACGCCACTCATAAGCAGGGTGACTAAAAACAAAATACGAGTTTTGCCCTTGTTAGGCTGTAGGGTTAGTCTGCCATTTAAAAGCCGAGTTCGACGAGTCTCATGGCCGTGACGCGAGATGGGTTGCCAGATTACTGCCATGTAAATAACACGATAACACAGTACAGAAAAAGTATGGGCATCCACCACTGTGGGGTGTGAGCCTCACAAATTTACCAGCCACTCCGCAAAATCACCCGCATTTGGTGGGTGGCGGGTGTTAATTTTACACCCTGGCTACAACTGTGATCATCAGCAAAACTTGGTCTTAGAGGCAATTCTAGGACAAGGTCATGTTTTTCTTTAAGAATATTAGCATGAGTATGAGTAATGAGTAAATGAGTAATGATTAAATGTAAAATAAAAAAAATAAATAAATCTATTTTTTAAATCATGTGATAATTTCACAATACGTGATACAGCGCCACGAATCGTTTCGCCATTGTTTTGTATCGCAAAATTCGATACAACGATATTTTGTCTCACCCCTATGGGAACACAAACTTTGCATGCCAAAGGATGCAGCTTTACAGCTGCCCAACCAGCAAACAACACTTCAGATTTCAGAAAGGTGAAAGACAGTTAGGATCCTCAGTGGCTCAGTTGCTGCAACGTTTTGGTCAGGACTGGTTTGGTGGAATGGCGTACATGTATCTCTCATGATAGCACTATTTAGATCCATGTCCTTGATGTCTATGTACCGTACATCATTCTGTTAAGGAAAAGCTATACAAAATAACGCATGCATGGAATATTTTTAACATGTGGTGAACTACATCTCCAACAGGAAGGACATGCATAGATTTTTTTTTTATTTGGCTCTGTACTCCACAATTTTAGATTTGTAACAATTTGCATGTGGTGAAAGTGAAGATTCTCAGCCTTCATTTCGGTTTCCCCATTTTTCATTTTGGTTTCACAATGTAGAAATTACAGCACTTTTTTTTACATAGCCCCCTAAATATTGTGGTGAAAAAGAAGGAACACCTCTTTCATTTCTATGGTTTTACATAAGGGCTCACCTAACCAGTATGCAGTCATAACACTACCAAGTCCTAACAGTAGATAAATCAAACCTCAAGTGACAAATAACAGTCTACTTTGGCATTATTTATTCAACTAAAAATAAGGCAACATGCAGTAGCCTTCTGCATAATTCTCCAATAGTATATTATTATGAAATATATTGAATAATGGATTACATCTGATTAGAACTATGAGGTTGTGCAGTGGTGTTACAAACCAACAATCCAACAACATGACTTGAGTTGCTTCAATAAACAGGCAGTGGTATAACAGGCTGATACATATTATGTGTAAGGTACAACATTTAAGCACATGCATACAAAATTACTAATACAATAATTGTTATTTGCTGTTTATTCATGTATGTATTTGTGTTACACATACTACATGTTTTTATATATCACAAGGTCCTCACAAGGACCCACAACAATTATAGAAATAATAAAGCAGCTTTCAAAATGTAGCAACCAAGAAACGGCTGAGCCAGCATAGTTCAACTACCCCCCTCCAATCCCCCCTCAGCCCCCCCCCCCCCCATTCCACCAAATGTTTAAATCATGAGAACTCCTTTGTCAGTCATCTTCAGTGAGAGAGATGCCTATACTGCATGTTTACATGCCCTACAGCAGCAAATGTGTTTCATCGAGTTGCTCAGATGGGAAAAAATTATGCACTACACAATATTCCTGAAAATTCTTGAGGAATACATATTTTCTCTAGAGAAAAGGACTCCCTCTTTTGCTTCCTGTTGTTGAAAACAGTTGCTCTTTAACTTAGAAAGCTCATTTATCTATGGGTATAGACCATCAAATATAAATAGCATAGTATCTTTCTGTGAGGTCCATTTATTTAGCTAAAAATAAGGGCATGGGTTCTGTCGTGGGTTAGTCTTGCCAACATGCTCAGGAAGCAAGGAGATCAGGAATAAACTGCTGGCCAGCACAGATGAAGATGACACTTTCCACACATAATCCCACAATCTCTCTCTGCAGCGGGAAGACAGCATCCCATCAAATATGATGAGCAATAATTTAGTTGTGAAGTACTTCTTCAGAACAAAATCCAATTTCCTATTGCCAGCCCCACAGGTTGGATCATTACCTGGGCTTGATCCCAGCAGTCCTACCTTAATCCTATGAGCTTCACAATACCTGTGAGATAATCCTACCATTCAGTGGGCCAGCAAGTAAAGCTTAATGGTGGAGAATATTAATGTCAGTCCCTTCACCTGATGTTGAAGGGCGTTTAGTATTGAAGCACTTCCAGGGACCGGGTGTGAGTCCATTCATCCTTGGAAAGGGCTGTCACACACCACATTTTGCCAAGCCTTTCCACAACATCATTGCAGTCACAGTCAGCAGATCTCTGGCATTTTGGAACAAAACCCAAAACTTTGCTTTGGAAAACTACAGCTGGCACTTTACAAAGGTCCCACTCCAGAATGTTCCACCAGGAATACCAAATGACTGCAACTGGGAATCAAGCTAAGCTATTGTTTTCATTTTCCGCCCAAATATAGCATGCAAAAAATAAATAAATACATAAATAAATAAAAAATATTATACATTATTTATTTGCTAATCATGGACCCTTATCTAGAGAAATCTCATTTGTTTGGGTTATACTGAAGCAGTTGAATTATTCTGTTTCTCTCAATGATACAATTGAAAAGAAATTGGTTCGCACTCAATTGGTTCGCACTCATCACTCAATGATACAGCAACAATATTTAACCTTGAAATCAAAAGCCCAAAACAGCTACATCTCACTGCACTACAATTACCCAACTCTGCAATGTGGTGATTTAAGACCTGGACTTGCAACCTGAAGGTTTCTTGTGCGTTCTGTGGTTGAGCGATCCTGTTGTACCCTTGACAACAGATGTGTTAAAGAAAACACAAGCTTTTGGTTTCAAGATATATATATATGTATTGTTTGTTCCACTCATTGATCCTCTTTCTCTGCCTAGGACTGCAGAGAAATTGTGTTCTTTTTTCAAGCTCCAAAAACATGCTGTCTTAAATTCCTTAATGCACTGACATCACAATGTTGGACAATTGTGGGATGATGGGAATGAAAAACAAAAATGGGTTGTACAAGGCCAATGTACATTAGCACGTCCTCATTGTACCTTTATTATCCAATAGAGGCGGCCCTCTGCTCAGCCCTTAATTCATTAGCCACTTATTATGTGGTCAGAGTGTGTATTTTTCTCCCAGTGCTCAAGCCAAAAAATTCTAAGAATGACCAGCCCCGGCATTTCTCAGACATACTAAATCTACTACAGTAAATCTGCTAAGTCCACCAAATTCCATTACGCTAACATGCAGGTGCAGCACAATGCCAGGTGACCTGAACGCTATCATGGAATGTAACCTCAGGTAGAGTTCAGGCTGTGCCATCTCTCAAGGACCACTGTTATTTTAATTCCCTAGAACAAGAGCCCTCTGTCACCTGTGTTTACATGCCACTGTATCTGTCTGCTGAGCAAATGCATTCCATGCATTTTTTTAAACATATTATGAATGTGAACCACTGGCTCTCTAGGTACTGTATATTTACTTTTTTTTTCCTTTAATGGCTTAAAACACAAACATTGGTCAATGTGGCTTATTATTCTTAGTGCACTGTATTGGCTGGGAAAATTATTTTCTAAATGTCAAAAATCCAAAAAATGTGGCTGTTAACACAAACACACAGAAAGATTGTGACTCTGGCAGGGTGGGGTTACTGTGTGGTTCAACTTGTTAAGGCACTGTTCTTGTACGTTTGCCATTCCCGACTGTGGCAAAGCTTAATTAGAGGCATTGTCAGTTCGAGAGGGCTCAGGTGGCCGGGATCCACATCCTGGTGCTATCTAGCAACCCCTGGTCAGTTGCTCCTGTTGGTCAAACACCCTTCTGTTGTCTGCTTGCTAAAGCTGCCCACAAATTGTCTTCCTCTGACTTATATCTGTGTAAGCTTGGCTAGTGGGCTGTGGTGTAAAAATAATTCGCGGGCATCAATGCATGCATCAGAGGACAGTGTGTGGTTGTCTATGCTGTCATTACCATAGCTGATGTGGTCATGTCGCAAATTCAGAATCACATTCAGGAAGGTACTAAAGTATAATTATTATTATTATTATTATTAGCAGTAGTAGTGGTAGTAGTATTTGTAGTATTGTTGTCATTGGTATTGTTGTTATTATGAAAGAGATGCCACAACATGAGACAATTAAGATAATATTAGAATTTTACGATTATTCAAATGATTGAGATGGTTGTTAATTAAGAACATGGATGAACTCTGGTTAAGAGCATTGATCGGTACAAAGGGAACATTTCTGCCTTCTCTAATGCAAACCCACAAGCCATTTCTGATGCATAATCTGTCTTTCATGTTAATTTGTACATTTTCTATGTTTTAGTGAAGAGTGGGGGGTGTCAGAGGTATTGCTAAATATCTCTGTGTGAAAGGTATGCACTGGTTTATTGGTGTAGGCTACAGGCCATTTCAAGAAATTAACCAAAAAAATAAATAAATAAAGGTTTCCATGGTCTAAAATGCCAGCCACTTATAAAGGAAATGCTTATTACGTCCCCCAAAGGCAGAGAAAATCATGAATTCTTGTTCCCCTGGAGTAATGGTCAGTGCATTTTAGCCACTTTTTTTTCTTGCCACTTTAAAATTTAATTTTAATTAACATTACTCCCTCTATGTATTCCTTTCACTATCTACTTATTTAATGAATAGCATTTTTACTTTCAACCACTACTACAACCAATGCATGCTGATATATAATAACAGTAGAAACAGTGCACTAATTATAAGGTTATGTTTTTATAAGGTTATAAGGTCTGTGTTTATTTGACAAATATGCTTAAAATAATTTGTGCTGTTATGTAGACACTTGGAACCAATATACAGTTAAAGGGTGCTTACATTTCTCACTGAAAAATATTAATATTTTACTTCATGTTCATGATGTTAATTCTTTTTAGTGTTCTGCGCCATCAGCATTATCATTGATTTCTAGGAAGAATGTACCTTTTTCTCCAGTTTTGTTCATCTTAAATGCTGACTCAGAACCTGACTTTTTGATTCCTTATTGTCGCATTGTCCTTGTCAGTTTAATCTCTGGCAAAAAAAAAAATTAGTAGCAACATGATGGGAGAAAACATGCTTGCTTAATACAGACAGGTGACAAATGAAAAACCTGAATAAATGAATAGAGAAACATAACAAATGCAGATGCTTCCATGCAGGTGTACTGCATGATACAATTAAGCAATTAATATCCTGTCATGCTCTGTGGCATGTATAAAAATGCTAAACAGGCCCAGTTGACCTCGATTTTAAATAAAGAGGGCAAGAGGAAAAGATCCAAGTGACTTTGAAAGAGGGTTCATTATTGAGGCACGGATGGCAGGACCTTCAGTCACAAAGACTGCTCAACTGGCTGGTGTTGGCTAAAGTGACATCTGCATTTACATCTGTGGGAAATACATTTGTAAATAGGGTCAGAAATTGTGTGGTATATAAAGAAAAACAGAAGATCAGGTGACTGAGAATGTCAATGCAGGGTGTGATCAGATTGTGTCAGCAAGAACAGTCCGTCGACAACTACATAGAGAGGGGTATTATAGTAGGGTTGCAGTCCATATATACCACTCATTATAAAGATGAATGCACATTTGAGAGTTCAGTGATGCAAAAACCATAGGTAATGGTCTACATACATGTGGAAAAAAGATGATAAATGGTCGGATGAGTCATCATTCACCGCATTTTTGACAAGTGGGTGAGTGCATGTGGTGTACACGTACAGGCCTGAACACGTACTAGTTGACCCCTACAGTAAGGGGGTCAGGGGTTCCACTATAAATGATTAGTATTTGACACTTTATTGTGACACGAAGTTTGAATGACCACATTCTCTTCAAATGGAAAGATGAAAAAACAGGGTATGAAGTTGCTTTGTCTGTTTGTTTGTTTTGTGTGAGCCTAAATAACCGATACTGTTTGTGTAAACTTTCCCTCATTTTGATATCTATAGTTTTCAGCGGTAGGCCTAGATTTTCCATGCATTAATTATAGACTAATAAACAGTGCTTTGTATGTGTGAGTAATCTGCCATTTTTGTAGGTTGAAAATATGTGCTTGTTGAGATATCAAAATCAAGAGGAATTGGATATTCTCAGATCCACTTTTGTGCCACAGTCATATGTGGAAATAAATTTGATAGGAATCTGATATCTGCCAATTTCCCAGTCATTGTGGTTCGCATTCAAAGTAGGATATTCTCATGCTGTTTCTGAATTTGAATTACATGTAATGTAATTACATGCACAACCACTCTCCCCTGGAAACTTTAAATGATAAAATAAGTTAAACTGAAGATGAAGGCTCAGGTCAGTAGGCGAATACAGAGTGCCTTTTAAGCCTGTGGGGCTAATAGACGGTAAAGGCAAACATACAGGGTTGTTGTGGACTAAAATAGCTTTAATTATAATTATTATTTCGGACTCGTTTTGTGTCCATTACAGATGCCGATATTGCAGTGGCAGCATGGTTATTTACTTTTGTATCTGTTACCATACTCTTGTGTACACTTGTGGGTTGTTTCAAGTGTAAACTGTGTTAACATAGGTATCAGATATGGGTCACTTTTAAAAGTATATGTAAACTGGTGATCAAAAAACAGGATAAAAAACTGAGCATCAAGACCTGTAGAGTAAACAAAGTCAAATATGCAATAATAGAGGAAATCAGAAAGGGGGTTAATACGTTTTTACAGCATTGTACATGCATGCAAACACGCATACATTCTGGCTAAAAAAACACATAGGTGTGAATTCAGTCATAAATGGTAAATGGACTGCATTTATATAGCGCTTTTATCCAAAGCACTTTACAATTGATGCCTCTCATTCATCCATACACACCAATGGTGAAAGGCTGCCATGCAAATTACCAATCAGCTCGTTGGTTAGCAATTAGGGGTTAGGTGTCTTGCCCAGGGACACTTTTACACGCCCAGGGCAGGGGTTCGAACCGGCAACCCTCCGACTGCCAGACAACCGCTCTTACCTCCTGAGCTATGTCACCCCAGTCATTTTTCCTTTACCATGAATCACAAATAAGTAAAAGTGTTTGTCCTATTTTTGAATGGATTGCAGTTTTCAACTGGTTATTGCATACACAATAGTCCCACTAATTACTTGTATGTTGGTAGATGATCTATAGATGCGGCGTTTGCAAGGTAGCAACAGTAGCCTAGTTAAAAAGTAGTTAGCACTAGAAATGTCACAGTGGTCAATTTGAAGAGAAAATGAATAACTGAATAAATATGCCGTTGTGAAATCCATATGACTTCCACTTTGTGACTTTTCCGAAACATGTATATTGAACATTCTGATATAATTTGAATATCAATATTGTTTAGGGAAATAAAGTTATAAACACTTACTTACTTAAATTGCTATCAATGGTCAAATTGAATGGACTTGTCTGTGTATTTCAGCATTTTGATTGCTGCATGTTACCTTGTTGCAAAAGGACTCCAGTAGTACCCAACAGCAGGCCCACAGAAGAACCCTTTAGCTGTAACAGTAGTCCAAGGTTTTAGGGCCTGCCTTGTAGTCATGTATCTGCCTGAAACATGAATAGGGTTGAGTACCAAAGCCCAGAAGCATTATGGCGCCGAATCCAATATGACTGGTACCTACTAGACTGAATCGCAACACATACTTCAGTGATTCGTTTTGGTGCCTTCATTTTAAAATCGTGTTTAAACAATAGGGGAAAACATTATCTTCACAATCATGTGTGACTCACTCCACTTCAGCATCAAATTTACAACATAACAGTATAAACATAAGTGGGGCTTGCATAGTAGCTCAGATACTGTTTCCGGAACAGTCAAAACTGAATTCATCAAATCCCTGAGCCTCAAGAAAGAGCATGGTACAGTGGCTGTAAACTTTGATTATTCCCTTCAGGCTCTACCCTCCCAATGAGTCTAGTATATAACCTTCTTACTCTATTGAACCCCAGGGATCCAAATGTTAGTGTGTTGACCTTGAGGGCAACAGAACCAAGCATTCATTGACAGGGGGGTGTTTATAGTTAGTGGGATTGCTCATTTCCGACTGCAATTGTCCGAAACCCCTCAGCAAATTCAACCTAATCAGGTAGCCATCATCAACATAAAGGAGACACCAGGGGATAGGCTGTAACCCTCATAGGGAAAATGGAAAAACTAATTAATTGTCTGGAAGTGCTTATGTAATTGTGATTTCCTGGTAACCAGGTGTTTTTGGTTTGTTTAGTTATTATCTATAGTACGTTCAAAGCATACCAATGATTTAGTTAATTATTCATCCCCTGCATGATCAGAATCTCACAGATTTGCTTTTATTATGCAGTCATTTTGTTTACATTTCCGGTGAAGCATGACCAGTACACAAAAGGTCTGTTTCATTTAAAGGAAGTATTTCCAAATGGCCCATTACCAATAAACGAGCTGCCCCAAGAAAAGCGAAGATAAGACCTGAAGTCTTACAGCACCGTATATTCCTATATTATATGTCCAGAGAAACCAGATCATTTCAATATGCCTTTTTTTAAATCAGTGTTGCGCTAGATACTGTACAGCTCTGCCGGTTAATTTTTTGCAAAAGTCTTGCACCTTTGTTAGCACTTTTTTTATTCTGTGTGCTTTCTCCTTGGGACATTCTTTTACTGCATTTGTGACCAAATATCTGGGGAAAAAAGCTAACCCAACAATTTTGCAATATAAATTTCTCCATAGTTTACCAAAAGTAGAAATATATTTTTCAGGGTTCACTGACCTGCATTTGCCCAGACTGTACTATTACAGAATTTTGAATACAAAAACACAACCAGGCTTGTGGCCACATCTCCACATTAGACCATAGCATCATCCAGAAATGTATGGTTTCAGTTGGAGTGGTAACTCCTACCTCATTGGACAAAAAACTCTCCTGGCCAATGGGGCACCAGCATCTGGAATGCAGTCTTCTGGCAAAATGACTGCCCCACCCAGCAGGCACACTGAATTCAGAATAATGTTGTTATTTTTAAACTAGCTCTTTTTCAGAACTTTTTCAGCCCAGTATTTGAAATACAATTATGTATGATCAGAGATTAATTACTTGATACTGCAACAAAAACCACACCAGATATTCAGCTGACATGAAGATGAGCAGAATGTGGCAGAAAATAGATTTTTGAGTGAACCATGCATTTCAGTTTTCGTTTTTTTTTTTTTAATATACTTTCTCCTTTGTACTACGAAACCAAGTAACTTTTATTCAGATACTTCAGTAACTTTTATCTGAACAACTGCAGTGCTCAAAAAAAAAAGATAAGAGACCTTCCATATTTGCTGAAGAAGGGTTATTCCACCAAATATTGATTGTTGAACCTTTTCTGAGTGAAGACCCTTTCTGAGTTATTTTTATTATTTATTTATGGGTATAAACTTGTCTAATTTGCATTATTCAATGTATAACAATATTCTTGTCTTTTTCTGTAAATAATGACAATATTTTTGTTTGGCGATCAAATCAAATGTGATCAATAGTTCATAAAAGAACATAAAAAGTTAGATTTTACACATACTGAACACATTGTGAAACTGAAAATTTGATGTGGTCTCTCAATTTGTTCCAGAGCTGTAGGGGAGACCGGGGTTGGCTGCCACACTTTTCACTCTTTGCTGCATTTCTCCAACATCATTTATTTATGCATAATTACAACTAGTAGCAAATGGTCTCAGCTATAAATAAACATATATGAATGTCCACATATTTTTTGGAAATTTTTGAAAATTTTTGAAAATTATGTGACAAATACAAATACAGAGTGAGTACATATGAGTCATTTTTCAGATGTTTTAACATGATACATGACTGAAATTCAAGTAAACAAACTTTTAGATTTTACATTTTTGTGTCAGTGACCTATACAGTTGAGGCCAAAAGTTTACATACACCTAGGCTAAAGATATTCAAACTCAGTTTTTCACAACTCCACACATTTCATTTGGCAAGTCAATTAGGGCATCTGCTTGTGCACATCAGAGGTAATTTTAAAACAATCGATTAGAGACAGACTTATTTCAGCTTTAATTCACTGTATCAGAATTCCAGTGGGTCAAAAGTTTACATACACCAAGCTGACTGTCTCTTTAAACAGTCTGGAAGATTCCAGAAATTGATGTAATGACTAGGAGTTAATTGGGAGTTAATTGACACCTGTGGCTGTATTTAAGGACCTACATTTAGAGCCACTGCCTTTTTGCCCTTGATACCATGAGACAATCCAAGCAACTTTACCAAGACCTCAGGAAAAAAACTGTGGACCTCCACAAGTTCGGTTCCTCCTTAGGAGCAATTTCCAAACAATTGAAGGTACCACAAGCATCTGTACACATAATTTTATGCAAATATAAAAACATTGGGAGCACACAGACACTGCATCGTTCAGGAAGGGGGCACAATCAACTCGCAGGGCTGAACGAACATTGGTCCGAAAGGTTCTACTGAATCCCAAGACAACAACCATTGAAATGCTGAAGGAGTTGAGGGCATCAGGTACCAAAGTATCTACATCCACCATTAAGAGAATCCTACATTGTCATGGCCTAAAAGACTGGAAGCATGTACACCAATACCGGCATAAACAAGCCAGAGTGAAGTTTGCAAGTAATCACCAGGACAAAGAGCTAGCCTTTTGGAGTAGTGTTCTCTGGTCAGATAAAACACAAATGTAACTGTTTGGCCATAATTATCAGTGCTATGTATGGAGGAAAAAGGCGAGGCTTTTAATCCAAAGAACACCATCCCAGCTGTGAAGCATGGGGTTGGCAGCATCATGTTGTGGAGGTGTTTTGCTGGAAAAGGGACTGGTGCACTTCAGAAATGGCATCATGAGGATGGAGGATTATCCAGTAATACTGAAGCAGCACCTCAAGACATCAGCTATAAAGTTAAAACTTGGTCGCAGCAGGACAATGACAGTGGCGACGTAGCTCAGGAGGTAAGAACGATTGTCTGGCAGTTGGAGGGTTGCCAGTTCAAACCCCGCCCTGGGCATGTTGAAGTGTCCTTGAGCAAGTGTCCTTTAACCCCTAACTGCTCTGGCGAATGAGAGGCATCAATTGCAAAGCGTTTTGGATAAAAGCGCTATATAAATGCAGTCCATTTACCATTTACCATTTACAATGATCCTCAGCAGGCCAATGATCCTAAGCATACCTCCGAAGTTGTAAGAAAATGGCTTAAATACAACATGAAAGTGAAAGTATTGGAGTGGCCATCACAAAGTCCTGACCTGAATCTCATAGAGCATTTGTGCACCAAACAGAAAAAGCTTGTCAGAGCAAGGAGGCCCACAGATCTGATTGAGTTCCACCAGTTCTGTAAGGAGGAATGGGCAAAAATTCCGGCAAAGTATTTGGAGAAGCTTATGGAAGGCTACCCCAAGCGTTTGATTCAAGTTAAGCAATTAAAAGGCAATACCACCAAACACTAACAAGGGTATGTAAACATCTGACCCACTGAAATCTGATATAGTACATAAAAGCCTGTATATCTGTATCTTAGCTAGTGTTTTGAAATGACCTCTTATGTTAATAAAATAGATACCCTAATTGACTTAACACAGGAAATGTATGGTAACATGAAATGTGTGCAGTTGTAAAAAATTGAGTTTGAATATCTTTAGCCTAGGTGTATGTAACCTTACATGTGTACAAAGGACCTAAAATAGCTGTGTGCCAACTAGCCTTGGTTTCCCCTATTTACTCTTACCAGAGGTTGTGAATCACTACTTTTACTCAGGAAAGGTATCTCTGAACTAGCAGTTCTTTTACTTAAGCAAGTATTTTCAGTACTGTTTCACCCCTGCATGTTGTGACAAACTCCAGAATTCTTGAGAGAAGGCTCGGTTTTTGCTGGAAGGCTGGACAGACATAATTTGTGATAATTACACCAGCATTCAGTTGGATATGCTCTCTGTATGTCTGAAGGGATTTTTCATTACTTTCAAAACTGAAACATTTGCTTGTCTGAAGGTCTGGCAGTAGCGGTCTATACTGGTGATTGGGTGACAGAACTTTAGGAAGTTTATGTTCTACAATCCCAGCAAACTATATTTATAAGGTGGATTAAGGATGGATCAGTAATTAAAAATAATTTAATTTATATAGTACCTTTCATACAAAAAAATGCAGCTACTTAAGAGAGAGAACAAAGATCAACTCATGCATATACACAAATAGATAATACCAGTTAAAAAATGTAAATATAAAATGTAAATATACTGAAAAAAAAGAAAAAAGTATACAGTACCTCCAGTGCCATTGTAAATACCACAAAGGTACAGTATTTTACAGACTCCACCCATGGGCACACTTCGAATCTGAAGGGAATTAATTATTCCGTTAAGAGGATCCCAATGAAAGGGACATGGCAGACTGCCACTTGAACACAGAGACCGGGTACAAAGGAAGAATGTGGATCTCTGGTATGTCTTGCCAACTCCAAAATGAGATAAGAGATACACAGGGTGAATGATGGGTTTGGGTTTTGAGTCCCCTTCCCAGGTTTCAGATTCCACTGCAGTGGTGATCTGGCACGCCTTGGGTGCTCACCTGTATTAAAGCCAGCTGCTTTAATGAGAGGAGAATACAGCAAAATTTATTGTTCAGTTTTAATTCATCCCATCCACCCCCAGCCCCACTGCCTACTTTCATGATAGCAAAGCTTCTTTTCCGAAGAGCCTAGAAGTCTGCTCAGTTCATTTGTGACAGAAAAGCACCAACATAGGTAGCTTTCTGAGAGGGTTTCCTATCGTGGTCAATGTTTGGTTGCACCAACACTAAACCTTCTTTAAAATAACTTCCACTTATAGAGAATATCCTAGTAAAAAACTTTCACTGGTTAGACCCTTGCACTGCTTTTTTGCCACTACCACACTGTCATCATTCCCATCATCACCAATGAGTTTTAAGCACGTAGAGAAAACTTGCAAAATGTCTATGCTTATTTGCTATTCGTGATTAGTTAGTTTATGTCTTAAGCTGCCATGTACGCATGCCCTTGATATCGTCACTGATACAATTAGAGCATGACACAATGAAACTGAAAAAGGTGGCCACTCCTAGCAAGATTATATTTAGTATCTAGTCATTTGTCAGGCCTTCAGAAAGATGTATGTCACAGTGACAGCTATGCACTTAACAGAGATAATTACGGATGGACCACACCTACTTGTACATAGGAGAATTGCTTGTTACCTACTTGTCTCTTATGCAAGGAGAAGCAAATTCTGCATGCTGTTTGGATAGGTGAATCTTTGTGCATGCATTTACTCAGTCTTGAGTACATCTGTAACCAGATGTGCCATAAAACCTTGCATACGTCTGCAAAAGAGACAAACCATTGACACTGAGAAAGAAGCATTGACACTTCATAATCAATTATTATCAATCTCTGCCTGGCTGCGTTCTTTTTAGCCAATTTTAGTATCAGCTCTCATTATTATGAGGCAACTTAATGCAGGCTCCTATAGCCTGTACCATCCTTCCATTTCTGCTTGTTGGACACATGGATGGATCTGTCAATACAGATGTTCTGCAGCACCAAACAGGAATGTATGATATTGATGGCACACTTTGTGCTGTAAAGAAGACATCCTCCTTCACAACTTGTGATGGCAGCAAAACCTTGATTTAAGCATTCCCAAGGTTTTCTCCTGAACCACCCAGCCAAGTTTGTGTGCAACATTGTAGCGCTCCTCCTCCACTCTGCCAGGGCTGGCCATGGGTGCCAGGTATCAAGGTTGTAAGGGGTACCTAACAGGTGGGTAAAATTCAGCCTGCGGTCAGATGAAACTTCTGTCACTTGAGGCCTGTCTTGGGGTGCCGGTAATGAAATCAGTAGGTATATCATGGGAGCTGCTGTTACTTTACAGATGCATCTGGATGCAGTGGCTTTGCTTATTTCGTGGCTTGAATGTAATTCTTTCATTAATGTTGACATATGACAGAACATGGTGGTTTACTGCAGGTGAGTTCCTTGCCTTTTTGAGTTTTTTATTTTGGGACTTGGCTGTAGATGACAGATTCCTTTCTTACAAGTAAAGTAATGACAGTACAGCGTCATCCCAAATCTGCTCATCTGATTGGTTGGAAGATAAGGCATTGACCCTCCTCATCAGCATTAGCACAACTATGAATCCCATTTTACAAGTTTGCAAATCGGTACACTGCAAAATTTAGAGCAAAATTTGGGAGGTTGATTGTGATTACTGAGTTAGTTTTTTCTCTAGTTGATTTGAGAGATTGTAATTACTGAGTTGTCTTTGCTCTAGTTCAGTGGTAACCAGCCATGTTCCTGGTTATCTGCCTTACAGTAGGTTTTCACTCTTACTCCAACAAAGCACACCTCATTTAACAGCTAGAGAGCTTGTTGAACTGCTAATTAGTAGAGTCAGGTATGCCAAATTAGGTTTGAAATGAAAACCTACACAACAGTATATCTCCAGGAACAGGGTTGGTTCCCAGTGTGTAGATGTGTGAATCCATTCCACAGATTTATCTCAATACAGACTCAATTCAACCTGAAATTCAGTTTTATTGCAGTTTCTGCAGTTTTATTGATGGGATGGGAACAGGTTTAAATACTTTTTTTCCAACAATATAGGTGTGATGATACACACAGTGTGTAGTGGCAAATAGTGGCGTGACTGTCTGCTTTTATATGAATTCATGCTTTTTTTCCTACTGCTACTGTAGTTTGATGAAAGTTAATTGTGATCTTTGATATAATGGACATGAATATAGCCTGAGGAAAAGGGTTTAATGGGAGGCTAAGCAATCATAGTATATATTTAAAGTATCAATAAATGTATAATAACATATACCAAATTATTTACATTTCATGCACCACACTATCGTAGTGTTTGAAGAAAGATTACGGATGTTTTCCATTTGCACCTGTCGGACATTATGTTTTCACTACAGTGACCAGACAGGGTGGTAATTATGGGAGCTTGTGTGAGGCACACTGTTCCTGAATTATTCCAGTACCACTGTGTTTCCATGCTTCACACTGTCAAACAAGGGTGAACCATATTCTAACAAAGCATGAAGTATTTTACCGAGGCTCCAATGAAACGCTTTTCCAGATTGTCATGGCTGGGAGCGTTGGAGAAATTGAACGGTGTGCTCAGGCCTCAGACGAAGAAAATTGTCTGCAAGAAGAAAAAAAAAAGAAAAGCTATGGGAGTCTCAATCAGATAGCCATTCAAGTTGAGCTGCCCACAGTTCAACTGCAATAATGTGTTCAGCCGAGCACTCAGAAATCAGGAAAAAAATCTGTTTTTATCCCTTTTTTGCTTTAAGGGCAGCACTTCAAATCATACTGCTTTCTCATAATTCCATGTGAATATTACACATAGGTTTAATAAAACAAGTATAATGTATTAAGTGGACATTGAGAGATCTTTTCATAAAATGTATTTTAACCATGATTTTGTAATGCCAAAAATACCTAATTTTGAATGCAAATATGCATGTTTGTGTATCTGTGTACATGTGCACACAACTATATGGGTGTGTGTGTCTACTTTGTGCTTCAGTGTACAAACATGTCAAGCCTTTATGGCAATTAATCAATGTATTAGACTGGATGTCTGTGGAATGCCACAGACAATAGGTAATTTCATTAATGCCTTTAAAGGGTGCAGTGCAACAACCGATATCTCATGGAAAACGTAATCTGGAGACAGCGGGGCAATGAAATCAAACCAGCTTGACATAGTTAATGACACCTCATCTCCAGAATTGAGAGTACAAACTAATCCTTTTATACTGGGACATTACAACTGTTATCTTCATTTGGAAACATAAGTACATGGTTAAGATAGGAGAGCACACTGAACTAAGGGCTTGGGTTAAGGGTTAGGTGATCCTGGGTCAGTGGATGTAGGCACTACCATATTATTTATTCATATCCAAATATAGCAGTATATGTCCATAAATTGTTTTTTGCGCTGCTGGAAGCGTGATGACTTATGAACAATTAACTGCTGACAGAGATAGCAGAAATTCTATATGGTGTGATATATAATAGTGAATGAATAAATGCCAAACCACAATGTAGATATGTCATTGAAATGCTGTCTTTAACCCAATTTCTAATCTTCCAACTCAGAGCTTAGTGAGAGCTTTCATGCAGCTTCACATATATAAAACCCCTTTGACAAGGGAAACAGACGGTGATATTTTTGTATATATCAGTAAATTCAATCCATTCATCTCTTTATCTATAGATAAACAGACCTTATGTCTAGGTCAAACAGAGTTTACCCAGTGAGAGCACTAGGATTTTTTTTCCTTTTTTTGTTGAAAGATTCTCAAAATATGTCCTGGATCAATTCAGATGATCTGTAAAGACACATCTTTGTGGCAATGATTAGCTTGGAAATTAAGGTTGGTTTGCAGTCCATTTCCCAATATGCTATCTTTCAGTTGTTTGAAATCTTAGACCTAAAATCACCATGGAAGAAATAAAATTAATCAAACTAAATTAGAAATATAGCTGCAAGCAGCAATTAAGGGGTCAAGTGCTATAGTGCCTCCATGCAACCAGTTCTGTCGGTTGCCGAATTTGAGCCTATTACTTTAACGTTCCTCCCAAAATTTTGTTGAATTATATGCTTTAGTTTCTGGGCAATTAGCGTTTAATCTTGTTTCTTGGTGTAGCGCCCGCAAATGGCCAGTTTTCACTAAACCTACAATGGTAAGCATGTGTACCAGCTTTTATGCCAATAATCAAAAGGGTTGCACATATATGGCCACTCTTCATTTATGGCACGTTTGCTGCCAAATTTGTTGGTATATTGTGCCAATATTGTTTCTACGAACAGCTACTGTATCTTTTAACAGATCTTACAGAAAATGTTTCATTGATTGAAGTAAAATTTTGCAATATCTCTAGAATGGGACATCTACATGCATTTTTGAAAAAATCCAAGATGACTGAAAAATACGGTCACCAAGGGCATATCATTTTCCAGTTAGTATCATTTACTGCACTGCTCCACAAAACGTTTGGTTGAAATATCTGCTTTCATTGCAGAGTAATCAGCATATAAAAATGTTCACAGTATAGTACACCCAAGTGATTATATTTCATGCAGATTGCTGAGTATCCCATTAGCCTCCTGGAAAAGAAGGCTGTCAAGCTTGGCATCAGTACAACAAAGTGTTGCAGAGATATGGCTCACTTCCTGTTTGGTGACATACAATTAGTTTTTTTT
The DNA here is from genome assembly GCF_018555375.3 of Anguilla rostrata. Lineage (NCBI taxonomy): Eukaryota > Metazoa > Chordata > Actinopteri > Anguilliformes > Anguillidae > Anguilla > Anguilla rostrata. Next base: position 37,442,519 of record NC_057939.1, on the reverse strand, counting down.
TTTTTTTTACCGTGACCCTATTGTTTGACCTAGCAACAATCTTTTAATAACATTTGGTCATAGCACTCTCAAGATGACGTTCGCTACATTTTGTGGTGATCCATCAAACTCTCTAGGAGGAGTCTTGTAAATGTTTTTCAAAGAATTTTAAATTGTGGACATTATGACTCCAAGACATTTAGGTTGTCTGTGAGGAGAGATATATTCTGATGTGGAACTCAATTCTCAAAAGGGGATGATTGTTTGAATATTGGAAATTTTAAGTTACAGCCAATCAGAAAATAACTCAGATGCTATACAGCTGTACCCTCTATGAATGTACCCATTTTCATAGGTCTCACTCACGTGGTTCGATCAAAACTGGGGAGAGAGGAAAATGGCTGATACCATTTCCGAAAAGATGGTAATCCAGTGACACATAGGTAGAGAAATATGTTCCAGATGTGGAAATGTATCACTACAGCAAGTTTTAAATGTCGAAAAGGCAACAGTGATTTTTCAGGATTTATTGATTTTAAAAATAATAAAAATACTGTGCTCTGTAGCACCACCATGTGATTCAATTAGGCTAATACTTTATTGTTCGGCACATGATGTGAGTGGCAACACACTTACCAAATCTTATCAATTTCTGTCATTTTGGGAGTTACTCTTCTTGTGATAAGCCATGCCCAGCTCTATTTTTATTGGCTTACTGTGCCCATATTGTCTGACCTAACAATTAGATCTAGATGCTATATTTTGTGGTGATCTGTTCAATGGTGAAGGAGAAAAAAATGTTTGAATATGTTTTTCCAAAAAAAATGACTCATGGCCAGTTCAAAAGTTACGGGCAAAAATCTATCACCAAATTTGGCCTGTTGGTGGCGCTAATGGGATGGATGAACTGACCTCAAACTTGGTGTCCATGTACTTTGGTCTTTCCTCTATCAATGTGCAAAATGTCACAAAAAATCCACTGAGCAGTTCTATGGGCTTCCCTAGACTCCCATGGCAGAAACTATAATAATACAGAAAAATTCCAGGCCCCTAATTAGGGGTGTTTCCACACCAAAGGTCAAGACCATTTTTTTACACTGTTATTTATTAGAATTCCAGACTTAATTGAATTTTTAATTATGCTGGCATTTAATTAAAAATGTCAGTTCATTAAAGATGTAAGGAGTATGCTGATTATCACTTGATCCTGCATTCTTATTAACATTGATTAAGTGGTCAAACTGAATAGAATTTAAATGCCAAAAGATGCATTATTCATACTTTAGCACGTTATGTACTGTGCATTTAAGGTCTTTGTGTTTTATATCAAAAAACTAAACTGACTTGTTGTGGTTATTTTATTTAGATAATACATTATGTTGGGTCAAAATGAAAAGCAATGCTTGTTATTCATATGTGTTTGTGTCTTCTCACTCAGAGCCTGATTTAGTAAAATTCTCATGGTGAATCATATAGTAAATCAGCTGTAAGAATAATGAAACACAAAACAATTATAAATTATAAAAATATATTGCTACCATGGGGGGTGGAAATAATTTTCAACTTCTCTTTTTAAATGAATTACCCTAAAACCAAATGTTACATGTTTTCGCTATCAGCTCCACATACAGTACAGTCTACAAGACACTGAATAATAAGGGTAAGACATTTATTTGTCATGGATGTATTTCTTATGGGTCCAGTTTTATTACAGGTAAAGCCCAGTTATACTCTTCAAGTTTTTTCAAGTCAACATACTATTGCTACAGTATACAGTATTTGAACATTAACATCATTTACCTTTTCAAATATCATCTAACTACAGCCATTCTAGTTGCAATCACATTTCTGCATAAACAAAGATGACATTGGGCTTACTCACTATTTCATGAATTCTGGGAAAACCATTAAAAACTTACTTAAATTAAAAAAATACATTCAACACTTTATTCCTAATACTATACATTGTTCAGGGGCAGAGTAAAACACAAGCCTATCTTAAGAGTGAGCAAATGCATATGTCGTTCCTGTAAAGAGTGGAAAAGCTCTATTCTGACAGCATGTTTTGACTTGGGGAGTTTTTTAGAGGGGCTGTTAAAAATGACGACAGGTTATGTAACTTGTGTTCCACAGCACTCTAAATAGTCTACCTCACCCACTGTTTCAACATTTGCTGAAAGACAGTATAGTGGAAAATAACCTTTTTTGGAATGAACCAAAATACACTCAGGCAAAACTGCATCCTTTTGACCAAGCAATACTTTATTTTCATGCTTTCCAATGCCTTGTGTTATTTTCACTAATTTTATCTCCTCTACAAAAAAAAAGTCCATGTTACAGCCAAGTTTTCTCCTTCCTCCTACCCCTTGAGGAGAAGGCCTATATGACACCCCTAATTACATTGTGGTTTTAAAAGTTGTTGCTCCCCAAAATGGCTCCTTTCAGAGTTTTGAGTAGGGTGGCTGAAATGGCTAATTCCAATTTTATTTAGCCTTCCCCTCCACAAACTGGATGTGGCTCCACACTATTTCAGAGGCTTGTTTATTTTAAGATAGATTATTGCTGACCCTTGTGTCTTCATGCCAAACTGTGGTAACGTATAAAACAGCTTTCTCCGCCCTGCATATTTCACACATTGCTGTCCCTATTATAACACACTGAGAGCCCCTTTCTCCCGTTCACGTGGCCTAAACACATAAAGTACTAAGGCTGTCTATATTGACACTGGTCAGAATTTGAATGGCGTGCGACTGATCCTGCCTGCCTGCTCCTGCCAGCCCTAACATGGGCTTGCAGAGGGCATCCTGGGAGAGAAGCACTACCTTGTGCCAAAGGGGTAGTGCCATAGATTCTCATGCCATCATCAGCAGGGGTTCTCGAGTCCTACACTACTAGGGGTACAAGTTGTTTGCCAAGGAGCTTGTGATTGTTTGTTCTATGTCTGCAGAAACAGGGGACGGTGTGAATGTGCAAGGTTTTTAAATTCCCCCATCTGTATAAACTGGAAACATTTAACAGGCATGCAATGCACCAGAGACTCCAGCAGAAATACATCAAAATGGCTTCAGGAAACCATTTAGATGTTCAAACATTTAACTGAAAGTTTGAAATGGCAGGTTAAAGAGCTTGCATTACGTACCAGTAATTATGTCTGTTTAGTTTCATGAAGCTGGCTTTGATCCTTAATGAAACGCAGGTGGGGTTTCACGAAAGGGACACGGTTCACATGGTCACTGTTCAAAATTTACAGTACATTTCCTTAAGCAGTTCTGACTTCCCTGAAATATAATACTGGAACCTCTGATAATGACTGTTTCCTTTTGTTCTTACATATACAAAATATGCCAACCTTAATTTTTATCAAGACAAGCCTTTGAATTGGGGTTTTACCAATAACTGATGGTAATGGGAGTGGGATGTTACTTTTTAGTTTTGCATACTGTATGTTTTAATTTTTCAATAAACATTATTGTCTGCCTGTTCATTTGTTTATTTCATGTGGACACCACAGCGACATTAGTATAACATGTAATATGCCACAAGCATCAGATGTATTGCGTTTTTTGTAGTGAGATTCTAGTTCACAACACCTCTCCCCATGAGGCTTTTAAAAAGCATAAACATCTGTGAAAACAGGGACAAACATTTGGCAGCCACTTTGTTCAGGGAAAATTAATCTTTGTGCATGCCAGTCTCAAAGTGTAAAATGCTTATTACAAACAGCATTTACATAAAAGAGATACTTCACTTTCTTGGTATTTCTGATTTATTATATGCTTTTGATTGACCAAGACAGTTGTGAAAGATGAAAGATATATTAGATACTTCCAGAAGTTCCTGATAACCCAGTGGCTTTACAATGACATGTTGGGTTTTGTGGTCTAAAGGAAGCAAATGCACTTGAAGTAACTCCAGAGCAGCTTGTACAGTGATATTGTGTCTCAAAAGGTTGTATATGGATGTATTACCTGATTATTTCAGATTTAGCATTCAAAAAAATAAGTTTAAAGTAATAATCTCGAAGATTTTCATTAAAATAAATGTTAAGTCACTATCTATCGCTGAATTAGGTAACACAATGGTGATTGAGCCTATTATTATATAAATTTATATTATTATTATTATTATTATTATTATTATTTATGATTAAAGAACTGGGTGTCTGTGGCGACATTCCCGGGAAAAAATAACAAGCGGCGCATAGATAGTGAAGCGTTTTACATCACAAATCAGTGCTTGGTCCGCCAGAGAGGGTAGGCGGAGCTAATGAAACAGGCTTGCTCTTCAACTCACTTGTGTGTGAGCGGCGTACTGTTTTTTCCGGTGTCTGCTAGCATTAAAGGTGCGGGGGTTATGGAACCCTAATAAGTTTTTGTGTAACATGAGAGGTCATATTATTTGTTGATGTTGATTTCGTATTACATTTTATGACAATGTAACGTTACTAAATTACATAGCTATTTGCACAGCTAACGCTAGCTACCGGACCATGTCAATGTCATGGTTCTGTGTTTTCCTGTCTGTGTTTCCCTTGTTGGGCCGCCAGATGGCGGCACTTCTGTTTTGTGTCCTGCTCCCCCCTGTTTAATTGTATGATTGTTTTCAATTGTCTAATCATTGTTTTCTGGTTGTCTCGTTTTCCCTTCCCTCTCTGTGGCCTGATTGTTCATTGTGCCCTCCTGTGTCTCGTCTGCGTCGTGTCTATTTAATTTTCCCTTCCCCCTGACTCAGGTGCTGGATCCTTGCTTGTAGTTGTTGGTTAGTTTGTCTGAGCATGTTCCTGCCCTGTGTGTTCCTGCCTTGCTCTGTTTCCACGCGCGTTTGGATTTTCTTTGTTCTGTGTTTGAAGTTTTCCGTTGTTGTTGAAGAGTTGCCCTGCGAGGCCTTCTGTTCCCTTTGTTCCCATTTTCGTTAAGTAAAGTCTTTTGTTTTTTCCTATTTTGGAGTTTTGTGTTTTTCCCCTCACTCTGCGTTTGGGTCCATTCCCTCGCCCTCCCTGACAGTCAATATAGGCAACATTAGTTTAGACAACGTTGCGCACAGTATCCATCTCTCATATCAGGTAACATTGCGTAGCTAGCTAGCTAATGTAATAACATGATCTAATGTCAGCTAGCAATTAGAAAAAACGCTAGCTAACGCTACCGACCGGTACCGACCTCGCAAACCGTCTCTCGAATGCAATGCCACCTTGTTGCAGCGTTGCAATGTAGCTAACAAAAGGCCAGTTCAGATCAATGATTTGCAACGAGACTGGATGCAACTTGCAAAATTCCAAGACGTCTGATTGTAAACTTTCTAAAACTGCACTTAGCAATTTGACAAGGTGGGTCTTTTGAGACACCAGGCAACGGCTTCAGAGGCTGTGCAACTAACCCATTCACACCGCTGCAATTTTCTCTGCAATTTTTTTTTTTTTTGTCTCGTTGCAAATCATTGATCTGAACTGGCCTTAACGTTACCGTTATTTACATTGCCATCAATTTCATCAATATATAAGCCGGGGTATAGGTGGAGCAGAGCCGGGTCTGATTTCTGTGTAAAGATGTCAAGCCGGAGAAAACTAAATAAAAGAATACGGCAGTATGGATTAGCATTGTTATTATTTTATTACTCTTCCTCATATGTTCCTTCAGCCTTGATGCCCTTTTTTGATGAAATCTTCTTTGTTTTTGTTTTTTTCTTCTTATTCTGATTGCTAATTTAACACCCAGCTCAGCTTTATTCTCGAACAGTTTAGCTAGCAAAACCAGAAACAAGGCAGTTGTTTCAAAAATATCACACAACAATCATTCACAATGATGATGCACGAGATACATAATTGCACAAGCCACAGCGAATCCCGCAAATTCTTCTCTGCAGTGTAAAGATGTTCATACCGAGCAAAAGGTGGATAAAGAACGTTTGTGGAAATTGATCATCACTAATTCTACCCCAGGTCTGCTACAGCATTTTAACCCGGCTCGGCAGTGTAAAGACAATTTAAGTTAGCCTAATGTTAGACAATGAATGAGTATGTACATAACGTTACTTGTATAACAACCATTTTTTATTCAGTAAATAATAAGTGTAATAGTTGGCGTGGCCCAGGTGCCAACTGACTGACGTCACACAGGCGACACTGGCTGGATCCGGTTGGATCTATGGGAAGTGAGGTCCAAAAACACACCTACAATTACCGCTTCTCGCCATTGGTACCACCAAAGAGAACGAAACTGAAATCTTCAAGATTGTAACTTTAACCTTAACCAGTTGGAACTATTCCCAATGAGACACATTGAGACTGCTGCACTCAACACAAAATATAAAGAATAAATTGTTAATCGTGAATGAACACTATAAAATTTACTCTTTAAACATGATGTTGCTGTACTCGCTGTTTTGGAGTTCTTTGAAGTGTATTTTCTTGCTTTCGATCATGAAGCCCAAAATACTCCAATGACAGCCGCTGTAGGTGGTGCTGGTTATCAAAAACTTTGATAAATATCTAAAATGTCCTATATTTCACACAAACACTGTCTTTGCCAATTAAAAACACACTAAAAATGAAATAGTATTTTTTTTTTTAAATCACAGAAATTTAACTAGCCCTTTATGAAGCAGACAACTCATAATTATGAAATAATGCAGGCATCAGAGAACTAATAATGCTAATGCTAAGTCCACCAGGGGTCTGTTCCCACAGGGAAAACAAACAAAACATGGTTTATGTGTTAATCTGATTGTTTGTAAAATGGTACAGTGCATGGGTATCCCAGGTGCAAAGAGAAAGAGAAATTTTGTTATGATAAAAATATTCACAAGGGTCTGTGTTTGGCCTTGGTAAACAGGTATGGAGGGTGAAGAGTAGGGGGCTAAGTGCTGAGCCCTGCAGTACACCTTTAAAGTGGTGGGGAGAAGAGGTTGAAGCACTTCTGCAGAATTGACTGGGGAATCACATCAGAGTAGTTTCTAGTGTCTCGATGAACAAGAATAAACTGAGTGATCTGCTGCATTGGAGGACACAAAGACATCCAGGTGGATCACTTTAGTGGGAGAAAAAGCACAGAATGACAGAAACCTGATATAATTGTCCGATTAAGAAAAAAACACCTCCAGTATGCCCTATGATAGGAACATGTAGGGCAGTGTACCCTATTGCAATTCCTGTATTTAATTAAGCCTAAAGGGCTGAACCTGGTTAAAGACAAATTGCCATTGTGCAAAAAAACACAATTCCCTTTACCCCACTGTAAGATAGGCCATTGGCAATATTAGGCAGCCATGACTAATTCCATGTTATGATCCAGTGATGATATACTGTAGAGTGGGGCAGTGCGTCAGTTCATAGTCTTTTTGCAGTTCTTTTGGCTTTCAAAAAATGGAGTATTCTTACATGGAGCTCAAAACCTCTGCAATATTACATCAGTGCTCTCCGAGAGCTACAACTATTTTTCTTCATTCATTTGTCTGTTGAGCAAGGGATGAAAAATGGAAAGCTCATTTTTGTCAGTTATGAAATGAATTGGCACATTTTCTGTACTTGAAACACTGCAAGATAAGAGATGATTAAAATGAGCTCAATTCCTAAATTTCCATTCCGATCTCAGAGCCAGCCATATTCCAAATTTAAGGTGAATTATACACTCATTAATCATGTTCACTTGCCAAGAAATGGCTGCAAAGAACAACAAGTATTTAAAGGCTGTCCCTACCTTTTTGCCATTTAATATTGAATTGTATACAAAACCAAAACTTAGACAAAAAAGTGACAGTAGGTCCACACAAATAAGCCAATTTGGATTTATCTTCTAAACCAGGATTCCTCACATTCCCAAACCCACACAGCATTAGAAGTGCTGGCTAAGCGTGAATAGGGCCCCAGTCACATTTCAGATATCTTTTGATGAAAAATATGCCTGCTTTGCAGTGACTGACTACAGGAGAGCACCACAAAGACTGCCATTCAATGCTGAGCAAGGAAGGGACGGCTCTTTTCTGCAGCATACTTAGAGGAAAAGAGAAAGAGAGAGCGGGTGGTGGGGGGGGGGGGGGTGCTTGCTGGCATCTCCGAGAATCCCTCATAAAGGCGAGGTCACACAAAGGAACAGGTGTTCAGCGGTTTAAGGTTTCAGGCAAAAAGGGCATGATGGAATACCAGGATGTTGACACTGACTCGTGACAAAGGGGGAACTGTTCTAGTGCATTCCGGCCTTGGTTTACACACATTTCCATGGCAAATCTGTGGTTATTTTTTTTAGGGAAACACATGCACAGGCAATGGAAAAGGGCAAAGAACTAAAAAAGCTGATTGCACTCTAGAGAATGGGTAATGTGTGTGTGTGTGTGCGTGTGCGTGTGCGTGTGCGTGTGCGTGTGCGTGTGCGTGTGCGTGTGCGTGTGTGTGGGTGTGCGTGTGCGTGTGTAAGTTAAGAGTGCATTTGTGTGGACGTGTGTTTGCTTCTGTGTCTGAAGAGATGTGTTGTGATCCAGTTTCCCTTATTCTAAAAATCAGGGCTATGCCCTACAGTCTAATGGGGAAATATCAATAATGGCATTTATTTTATGTCTGGAAATGCAACCATGAAAACAATAATTGCTATCTTATAATATACCTGTCTTTTGTTTGTGTTCTGCCTAATTTTATACTGGCAGGTGCTACAAATTTAAAATACATATATCTCGGACACTTAATGACCGAATTAAATTAAAGTAGGTACAAATCGTGGGACAGATATTAGTGAAGTTTGGTGGAAAATTGTCCAAGTGGCCATAGCGTGGGGCATAATGGATTACAAATCCAAGGGCATGTGGCCAACAGAACTCACTATGGTCATTTGACACTCCATTTGGAAGTTACATGTAAAATTTCATCACCTTGCTAATGCCAAGAAACGGTGTCCACTAATGCGGAGAAATAACAATCTGTATTTTCTTCAGGAAATTCTCCCCTCTAGTTTTATATTGGGAAATCACAAATTGAGAGTGCAAGCCAAAATATATTGCCTTGATTAAATCTTCTCTTGATGCTAGATATGTATGTGAGATGTATTTCTCACAAGTCTTTTTTTCAGGGGGACACTGCCCATATTTGTGTGCCAATGTTGTAAATAATGTTACATAATGGTGTACAATTTAAGGCACTTTTGGCTATGCAGTGATACATCCTATAGCACAGTGGATCCAGTATGCAGTGCAGTGTCCTGCAGGTGACCCATGATTCGGGCAGGGGAAAATAATTCGATTTTTTTGTTTTTTTGCATGCATGCATTTCAGTCTTCTACTTCCAAGGGACTGATAGAGCCTCTGTGTCAAACCATTTTGGCCTCAGCGATCACATGCTCACACATTTTCATTATCAACCAATCACATACGCACATCGCTAATGGAGCACCTTTTTAAAACCAACTGTCAAACCTCTCCAGTGCTGCTAGATAGGGTCCTGTTAGATAGGGTAGTGCACGCAGGTGTGTACACTGTAGTATCTGAAGCACATCCATTCAGTGCCAAGCCAGAAATGTACTTACATATTCATTAAAATATTTAATCCAAATACGTGCGTTGTCCTGACTGAAGTCTTCTTAATGAATCATTCAATTACCTCTTAATCAGGCACATAGAATTTCTTACAGCTCAACAATTATGTTCATTGACACTTATCATGTGTGAGACAGTGTGCAGTTAGCACATTAGACTGTGCAGTGTGTTTGGAATATCCGAACTGAATATTTTGAGTGATGAGGTGTAAATTGCTGCTAATTTTAGCTGACTAGTAACCACTAAGCTAATGTTTGTTCATGCTCAACACAACAAACACGGAACCGTGCAGACCCACGGCGCAACTCACTTCCGCCGACACATTTTAGCTGGCACCACCTGCACATGCGTCCTACTAAACGAAGCACCACCTGCGCATGCGTCCCACAAAATGTCCCTCAAAGGTCGTCCGTGAGTGAGTGAGTGACCACAATTTGCCATGCATAGCCCACGGTGCCAGTTCCTGCGTGCCGTGGGAAAAAGAGACATTTTGTACAGATAAATGCTGAATAACAGAGAATAATTAACATTACACAATGATATGCACTGCTCACAAAATATTGCTCATATTGCTTAGATAGTGTGTTTTACAAGTCATGACAACCACTGAAAAAAAGAACTACACAATTGAGCATTATATTAATGTAACTGGAGTGCAGAGCGACACATTATGGACTCAGTATCATATAGAGATTATTTAGCTAAATATTTCAGCCTGACAAACATTAGGGTCACACTTCACATTTCCTTGTGAGACAGTTTAAAATAGTTTCAGTAGGCCTAAATCTAATATAGATCACAGGAATGAGTATACCTTGAATATTCGAAAGGTCAAGTGTTTTTGTCCTGCCATCTAAAGATAAATTGGAAGATGAAATAAATTAAATCCAGGGATAATGGAACAGCAGTATTTTGTTTTAATGGATTTGTCATCAATTTTGACATTGTGCATACACTTCCTCCATGTGTCTGTAACACATAATCCATATCATTTTATTGTTTTGCACTGATGAGTATCTCTTAACTACTTCATAATTGTACCATTAGTCATGACTCTATGCGTATTGCCAAAAGAGTGCTAAACTCGAAGTGCCTACAGGGACAGATGGAGGATAGCTAATAAAATACAGGTTGACAGCCCAGAAGGTCACTAACTGAATTATTTCTCCAGGCCCTACCTATTACTCTCTATGGCACCACCCAGAGAGCAAAGATTCAATTCAGCTGGACTTTGCCAACCCTATCCCTTGTTAGTGACTCCTCTGGTTGATCAAATCCTTGTAAGCTCCCTGTGATTTTGTTTTGTTGGTCCTCTGGTATAGCTGCTGCAATGGCTTAGCTGGTGGATTGCAGAGCCCACATCATCCAGATCAACAGGCGACCTTGTAGGTATGGGATAATCCTACAGCTGTGATTCCACGATTCCAAACATGTCAGTTATATATATATATATATATATATATATATATATTGTTCCATGGTAATGAATGCATAAGCACATAGTTTTGAATTACAGGCTTTTTCATGGGCAGTAGGAACTGATAGATTAGTGCTTCTTACAGGATTTGGTGTTGGGAAATGCTGTTTTGAGACACAGTCATGATGGATAATATCCTTCTGATTGGAATGGAAAAATGCATTTAACCATGTTCCTTTACCTCTGAGCATAAGATCAATATGAAACGAGCAGTTTCAAAAACAGAAACATTGACAACAACCCCAATTACAAAAATAATTGAGATGTTTTTCAATATGATCATTGCTAGATCATGAGAAAAAAGTTTAAAACTATGCAAGATTTCCAACAAAAAAAACATTTATGCCACTTTATGCTTTGAATGAGATTGCAAACATGGGCAAGTAACCGCTCTGCTGTGGAACCAGGGATAATCCTAGTTGGTTGTTCTTTACCACACAATGTGTGGGGGTGTCATCCAGTAGACAAATCTGGTGTGCACCTTTCCTCCACTGCAGCTGATATCACCAGCATTTAGCCTACCAGCGTGGAGAATATCCAGATCACCACAACAAACAGACAGAAGCAATGCCCCCCCACCAACACTGCCTAAAATATCTTCACGCAACAGGCCTCAGGCTCTCTGACTTATACAACTGCAAACTCAGTTGATTTTCTTGTAATCAGACTTGCTACTCTCCAGTGTGAATATTCAAATCAAAGACTTCACTGTTCACAATGAATGAAAAGCAACTTACACATCATTATGCCTGTAAACATTAGTCACGCCTCACAGCCTGTCTCCTCGCTTGAGTGAGTATTCTGGTGCTCAGGCAAAAGCAATCATCCCTCCTTCACAGGCCAGTTTTGCATCTCTCGCCAAAACCGGTATCCGCCAGATTTCATCTCTGCTCCCAGTGAGAGAGTGATTTTAACACCAGCTTCTTTATGAAAGTGGCAGGGATTTTGTCACGTGTAATATAAGACATACTTTTCCCGAACACGTCTCCTGTCTGTTCTGGCCCCATGATGGTGGAATGACAGCTGAGACACTGACCTACTTCAAGCGACGACTGAAGACTCACCTCTTCAGGCTGCACCTCTCCCCATCCCTCCCTACCTCCCTGTAAATGACTGTAAGCTTAGGGTTGTAACTAGGTAGCTGTTTTGTAGGTGACTTAGGTGCATTAACTGTCTTAACTGCTGCTTGTATTTTTGCATAGACTGCGTTGTTGTTGTTCTCGTTTGTGTTAGTGTTAAACAGTTTAACCTTCAGGGTCCAAGTTGAACTATGCGGTTGTTCCCTGCACCTGGACTGGTACTTCTCTCTAGCGTTTTTGTCATACTTGTTCCTGGTTATGGTTATACACTTTGTTGTATGTCGCTCTGGATAAGAGCGTCTGCCAAATGCCTGTATTGTAATGTAATGTAATACTTTTGCTTTAAAATTAAAAATAGCTTGAATTCATTTGTCTTCACACGTGGTGACTTTCTCATAATGAGTACTGTGATTAAAACCTAATAATCAGGAATATATCAGCTGAATACTGTATTATCTCCTGTACTACTAGGGTCAGTATATAGTGTGTGTCACTTTTCAGTGTTTTGTCACACGGTCCACTCCTGCAATCAAAACATAAAAGGTTAATTTGCAGAGGTGTGACAAGTCCTGGTTTGCAAAGTGCCCCTTTGCATCTAGTCATCAGTGCAGTCAAGGGTGATCTGCCCCTGAGCTATGTGGCAGGTAGCAGGCAATAATGCCACAGTGGCAGGATACACTTTATTTTGGTCAGACGAGGGTACTGAATCCTGTGCTCTGAATAGATAGGATGTGAGGGGTTTGTTGAAAATACCAGCTCTCTCTGTTCTCACATAGAGAGTCATGAGATGCCAATTAGGATGATTTAACATTCCTGGTGCAGTCTGCCAGTTCTCCAGAGATAGTCAGTGTTTTTATTTATTTTATTTTTTTTGTTTGTGTGTGTGCGCGTGTGTGTGCATGTGTGCGTGTGTCTTTGCGTGCATGTGTGCAGGTGTGCATACTTGATACAGGGCTATGTGGCAGTCCAGGGCTCGATTAAAAGGGAGACAGATCAGTGGGGTGCCTTTGTGACTCGTTCTGACCAAACCACCCTCAACTCGGAGGGACCGTGGCGCCGGTTGTCAGGTAATAAGAATTATGGGTAATTTATACAATAGTAGTGCTGGCCGTCTGCTGGGGCACCAGCTGACAGGCGGGCAGCACTGCCACACTCCCGTTCACATTAACAATGGCACAGAGCCCCATTTTAGCCCCAGTGCTGTTTGCTATGGGTTTCTAATTTCATTTGCATAATGAAAGAGTGTCTTGTAAAAGGACAAGGGAGAAGAAAGCAGAACACTGTAAAACTGGCAACTGGCAGAGTGAATCTCAAGGTTAGTGTAAATCCCAGCTTGGAAACAGTGGTTGGACTGCAGGACAATAGTTAGCCAGTCAAACTATACAAACAGGCAGCAGAATGGGAAAATGGCTGACGTTCTTCTCATGTGCCTCCAAAGCAAACACTGTTGTAGTTACTACCAGTGACTTGGTCTTTGTTAAAATGTACCTATGCCATTGAATTTTAAAAATTATGCACAGGCAATTGATTGCATGCAGCTGTGGGAGTAGAAGATGCGGTCTCCGTCCCGCTTGCTCCCTGCTTCATCGACGTTTAATGTCAATGTTGACGGTATCTCCCGCTGAAGTAGATTGCACACCAGCTGTTGGCTCATTACCCTAATTACCCTCAGTTTGGAAGCCTTGTCAAGAGCTTGCAATATTTCAGACAAAACAAATGGTGTATGTAGTGTTTTTATTATAGAGTCATTATGGAAGACTTTTGTCCAAGTTTTCAGTGCTTATCCTGGTTTCAGAGGGGCGAGACAGCTCACCCTGGCCAGTCTGTTGTAGGGTGATTATCTACAAATCATCTTTCTAATGCTGTATGCAAAGACAGCCAGTTTGGTCTTTTGCAGTTTGGGGTCTTAGAGATTGAGCCAATGACCTTCTGTGTGCTTGAAACATATGGCTATCGTGATAATTCCTGACTGAATGGTACCTATGACAACAAATACAGGAATATTGTACAATGTATGGTTTTTAATTTTTTTCTTTTATATTTTTAACCTGGTTTGTTGGGGCTTCAGGTCCAGTCTTTTCAAATTTTTCTGTTAAATGTTTTGTTAATGTGACCTTCTGGTTGTTTTCTATATCTAAGAAGCACTGTTATAGTTTACAGCCTGTAAGTATTTGGACAGTGACATATACAGACACCTGCCCAAGTTAAAACCGTGAAGTCATGTACTGTTTATATAGAGAAAGGGTTTAACAAAAGTGGTGCATACTTTCAGTGGTCGGAATAGATTATTGAGTTGCCACATAAAGCTGGTGCTCTACAAATGAGGAACGACAGAGGCATATTTACATACAATCTATTTATATAGCTGGATATTTCTACTGATGCAAATAAGTGAAAAAGTACCTTGCTCAATGGTACAACAACACAGATGTGAACTAAACAAAGTTTAGTTTAGAATTATGAACCAAGTTCCACAACCATTACGCAACAATGTCACCCTAAATGTCCATTTAAACTGCCTACATATGTGCACATAACTATCAGGTTTTCCCTAGGTAGCTGTTGATATTACCGATACAGAAGCAGCATGCTGTCTTATCTTCACTGCCAATGGTTTTAAAATAGGCAACATGTATAATTTTGTAACAACAGGAGACATTTTGGCAGATGTTAAACATATGAAATTGCACTTACCTAAACTCAAACTTGCTTTCATGTACTACTACAGTGCTTGTTCCCTGTGGTCGTATGAATAGGCACAATTGCCTCAGCATATAACTATGTTACTTTCGTCCAGAGAATTCACAGCGAACCAGTCCAAACAATCTACGGCGTGATAAATTTCCACAGCACAAGGCTTAGTTCATTCATTTTCACTTTATGAAGCCATTCATTATGAGAAGTTAAAAATAGCAAAACTGCTGTGAAAATTGACCTGACCCTGAAAGGTGAGATACCCCTCAGCACACAAAATCCATCAGCAGTGAACTCATACTTTGAATTTCAGAAAGGGAAGCCAGTGTCTTCGATCCCTGTAACACAAACACACTTTTGCTATCCAAAAAGTGCACAAAGCAGACATACTGTTATGCACTGTTCCTCAGACAGCATTTACCTGAGGTTGATAATTTTTTGTTAGGCCCCCTCTTTCCAAAGACTTTGAAGAAAATGTTGTATTCTCCATCACCTACTATGAATGAGAATAGCTCAAGTGGAAAATATGAAAACATGCTTAAGTCAGTCGTAGATGGTGAGAAGTGGGGCTCTGACGCATGTTGAACATGCAGAGGGAACAATCAGGTGGAAGTGGCCCCAGTGTGAAACATATTTAATCACAATGTCTCCAGGAGGGATCAAAGGAGCCAAAAGACACCATTACAAATCACAGGTGGGGGGAAATTATGTGTGGATCTACCCCCCACCATCACTTTGGGCACGCCCCATCTCTCCCTTGAGGGAAATGCAGTTTTCATGATGTGCAATATAGGGTCAATGGCAGTCTACCTTCATCTCTGCAATGCATGCATTATAATATGGTGGTTTCTAAAGTACCATATTAATGTGGGTTTATCCACATATAAAATTTCAGAAAATCGGACTGCAGGGTACAACAGGGGGTGCATATCATATTTGCTGATTCATAGCAAGTCTCCCTCTGGACCTTTATGTTTTTTTCCTGTCTCTGTGTGCATGCTTCAGTACTTCTGTTAAAAAAGAGCACCCTGTAGTGAAAGCAGAGAATTGCAAAGCTTTTTTTATATTTTATGTGGACTACTACTGTTTATAAAAATACATTTTTGAACTTGCTTTCAATAAAACTGAGGTAAACAATGTAAAGCTTCATTTAATGATTCAAAAAGGTTTGTAAATTATATGATTACCGCAATTAATAATTATATCTGCTGTTAAGCAATGGGAAATTAACTTATCTGAAATTGATTCTTTCAGTATTAAATAATAGTGCTGTCATTAAAATGTGCTGAGGTTGTGACGTGTCACTGCAACCACAGCCAACCATGTGGATTTATAATTAACCTAACATAACATAACATAATCTTGTGTGAAGACAAATGCTGGTCTCAAACAAATGGTGCACTGCAGCCAACACAAAGAATCTGCAGAGTGATGCATCAAATCACAAGAACGCTTGTGAAGAGAACAACTCTTTTAGCTTGTAATTTTTCCTAATGTTTGGAGACCATTTAGTTGCACCTCAAGCTATTTGATATGGACCTAGATGTTAGACAGAGGCTAAAGGGACAGAAAAAGGCACTCATCTGTTTTATTCACAATGTAGCCAACATAATTTATTAATGTTATTAATGTTCATTAATTAATATTTGTGTAGCTGTCATATGCTGCTGTTTGTCTATGCTTTATTAAGGCTTTGGAAAATATTAGGTTACATGTACAATATGACCACTTAAGTGAATGTATTGTGGTTATTCCATTACTTAAATTTTGTTTTATTATTTGTATAGATATTTCAGCCATAGACTTGGTTTCATGGTAAAGTTGTTTTCACTGACCTCAATCAGATGTATTTTTGGAATACTTTTTACATTTTAAAATGAATCAAAACCTCAATTTTGGGTTCACCACAACACCCAGTTCCAATCAGAAGTCCAAGTGCTATGGTTGAATAAGACCAAAATTGAGCTTTCTGGCCAGTCACATGTATTTGGCATCAGAAGAAGAGTTTGAATAGGATGTCATACTTACAGTGAAATATGGTGGTTAGTCTTTGATGTAATGGGATTTTCACATTTAACCTCGTTCTACTAACAGAACTAAACCTGAAGAATCTCTTGTAGTTCACTTTGAAGCTTTTAAATTCAGAAAAGGGATTAACAATCAAATCATACTCCTTAGTCTCCTTTTACTTAGCTTGAAGTGATTAAGCATCTTAAGTTTTTTTCATACCAGGAACCAATTTAGTTGCCCTTCTTTGAACCTTGTTCAGAGCCTCTATATGTTTCTTGTTCTACAGTCCTCAGAACTACACACATTGCAAGCGTAGTCTGAAAGGGTATTGCATATGTAACTATATGTAACTGACTTGGATTTATACTCAATATTATTGTCTATGTATCCAGGCATCCTGTTGGCCTTTTAACTGCTACAACACAATGCCTAGAACTAATATTTTTGGATTACTTCAGTAGATTCCAAACTATTATGTGAACCTCCTAGCCTTGTATCTGTCAAGGTAATTTAAAAAACAAGGACAAGCAGTGGTACCAGCGCCGATCTTTGTGGCACTCACTTCCAACAGTACCCTGCTCAGATAAGATCTGTGCTACTACACTTTATCCTGTTGCCAAACCAAAACCCAGTAAGAAATACCTCCTGTAATTCCAGCTGTCTTCATTTTGATAATGAGTCTCTCATATGGTACCTTATCAAATAATTTTTGGAAATATAAATATATGATATCATAAGCCCTGCTACAATCAAATCACTTGGTAGCTTTCTCAAAGAATGCCAAATGACCTTCCCAGTCTTTCCCTTACAATTAATTTATTAGTGTGGCCCCCAAAATAAATTTGTGTCTGCCTAAAAATATTTTTTGGTATTTAGTTGTTTATTTCTGTAAGTAACTCTCTAATCATTGTTTTTTCTTTCAGACGTCAAAGTGACATACAGACGACATTTTACTGCATGAGCTGCTCATCCCCCTCCCTCTCATAGCCCGTACTCAGGCACAAATAGAGGTAGGCAGCCACAAATCAGTGCATGAACGCAAACATAATTTGGAGGGCAGTCATGCGCCCATATCTGTGGCAGGTAACACAATTTTAAGGTTTTTAAGAATTGCTAAAATTTCGCTTTTGTTTTGCACCATTTCCTCAAAAGAAAGTGTCCTCTGCCCGAAGCAAGATTGAAAAGTTATCAACAATGTTTGGATTAACATTAGCTAGCACCGAGCACGCATCAGCGTTCACCCAGCTAACGTTAGGTTGGATGGCTCAAGTTAGCTAATGAAAACATTAACTTTTTGCTTTTGACAGATGGGTAAAGAAAATGTCTTCATTAAAAAAGAAGGCTAGAGGAGGAGAGAGAAACTGCACTGCAAATAATTTACCATAATGTTATTGTTGTAGTAACTGTGGTAATGTTAACAGTTAGCTACTATTTTAATTGAAACTGATGAAAACGATTGTATTGCCTAGACAATGGGGCACCAATGACTTTAAAGCTCGTAACTTATGTTTAGAATTTGTGTGTGATTATATTATCTGCCAAATCATTTTAATAGCATAAATGTTTGTTTGTACCTGAGACCATTACTGCACAAAAATGCCTATAGTCTATGGGTTGCATTTTATTGTGTTCATTCACTGGGTCCCCGGTACAATTTAGCCCATAAAATGCCTTTAAGATTTCATTTTTATCCGGCGACATGGCCAAAGTACATAAATAAATAAATAAATAAATAAATCTACATAGCTATAGGAGCTTAAAGTGTTGCAAATAAAATATAGCAATATTTTCAATTAAATATAACATTCAGTGTGAATAGTGTGGTTGTGCAAGTGTGCATAGGGAAAGGCAGCAAGTGAGGGTGCAGCTGTATGTGAGGGGAGACAGAGAGAATGGGTGTGTTGTGGTACAGCACTATTTAATAACCTGTTAATAGTTACCATACAATTTAATAAGCAGTACAAACAATCCTCAGAAGTCCCCCACCACAAGAAAACCCAAACACACACACACACACACACACACACACAGGGAGTCGACCACCACAAATAAATTCTCAACTACAGTCCCCTTTCTTTTGTATTGGTATTGCATTGCCTTGCTTCCTGTCTTCCTGTGTTTCTCCAGTTTCAAAAGATGGTGGATTAAAGATGATCTCACCTAACTCTATGAGTAAACTTGGGTATATTCGATAAGGGCCTCCTGCCTAATTTGTCTTTAGTTCATATAATTTGTCTAGTACTTCTTTATCTCCTCTCTTAATATATGTGAAGACATTCTGAGTACTGAATATGCCGTCCAGCCTATTAGTAGCCTGTTCCCTGGTAAAACTCTCAACAAAGAAACTATTTAAGGCATCAGCGATACCTCATTTTTATATGTAGCAATGCTCCTTCTTAATGCACTGAGCCTCCTCCTTAACTTTCATGTTCCTATACAGCAGTATTGAAATAAATATTTCAGATTACTTTTTGTATCTTGGGTAATTTGCCTTTCAAAGAGTCTTTTAGCTATGCTTAGTTCCTTTTTAACCATAGCACACATATTACAATATTCAGCCTTATTACTCTCAGTACTGTCATTTTTATATATCTTATAAATTTGTTTTTCTCAAACTCTCCCATATAGATTTTTTTTCCATTGGGGAGGCATTTGCATTGTGCATCAAAATGAAAAATTCAGGACTTAGTGGAGGCCTTCTTAATTTGCCAAATTTATTTTTAAAAATAACTGCGGTATCCCAAGTGGCTCCACTACACATATGCTGCAAATTCTGTCAGGATCATTACATAGCACAAGTACTTAAAATCTGCACTTTTGATAGAGTTCAGATTGTAAGGATAGTCAGCGATTACCACAGTTTCTACCTCAGAACATCTATAAGGAATCGGAGGACAGACTTTTAGAAAAGAGGAGGACAGCCTTATAGAAAAGAGGACCACCTTCAGCTCTGGCATGGGTTACATGCCCGGTGAGATCCTGCAACCTGCACTGAGACTGTATATATGCTTAGAAAATCTTTAGGACTTATAGATCTAACTCCTGCTTTGCAGTATAATAAATGCCTGATTGCCTTTTATATATCACTTTGTGCTCAGCTGGGTCTTCTTTCAGGTTGTGATTAGTGTTGAGGTGGCTTCGTGTTACGTCCAATAGCGTACACCTGGTTATTGTAACGCAGATGGGTTTTGTGTCGTAACACATTGCATTCATTACATTACATTACATTACAGGCATTTGGCAGACGCTCTTATCCAGAGCGACGTACAACGACGTACATTCACACTCCTGTCTGAAGCTGATGGCCGGTAACATGCTCACATTATGGCCCTTTGAGCTTAGTCCAAATGTCTTCACTAGGCATGAGTTGGTCAGTTTCTGGAATTGTATGCACATGAAGATTTTCCTTTCCATAGAGACCTACACCCCACCTCTCTTACTGGATCGATCCTTCCTGATAGGTTTGTACTTTTCTATATTATATTTATTCACATCCCCAAGCCATGTCTCTGTTATCCCAATTACGTCATAGCCCCCAATATTTATAACAGCTTCAAGTTCCAAAAAGTTCCAAAAAAGTATTTTTATACTTCTAGTAGCTTCATGCATTTAAGCAAAGACATTTTTTTATACATCCTTACTATTACTTTTATACATCCTCTCCCATTTCCTCACTCCCCGCTGCTCCAAGCCACTCTTACTAAAAATCTGCTTTAAAAAGATTTTATTTGTGTTCTATCTATTATACAGTAGCCTTGACAGCTTCCATCTGGAAAGTCTGTACCCCCCTCTTTAACCTCCTTGCCCCCTAAGTCTCTAGTTTAAATAATCTTGTGGCAGCAGGACCCCCACAGGTTCAGGTGCAGCCTCTCATGATTGTACAGGTCACCCCTGTCCCAAAAGGAGGCCCAGTGCCCCATAAACCTGTACCTCTCTTTCCCACACCAAAACCACATGCTAAATCTTTGCTTCCCTCTGCTCGCACATGGCATTCCAGAGAATATTAATGTGGAGGTTTTGCCTCAAATCTTTTCCAGTAACTTCACAAATTTGTCCTGCAGAACCTTACCTATGTCATTGGCCCCAACATGAACCATGACCGCTGAATCGCTCCCTGTTCTGGCCAGGAGCTTGTTAGGAGGCTCCAGGAGATCTCTTACCTGGGCACCAGACAGGCAACACACCACAGGAGACTCCTTGTTGATCGAACAGACTATGCTGTCTAGCCCTCTTAATAATTGAGTCCCCCACTATCACCAACTCCCTTTTCCTGGAGGACATAGTCATCTGGGTGCCCTGAGGCTCATCAGGCATCCCACTCACAGGGTCACGGACCAGGTCCAAGGTCCAGGTCCTTGCAAGGGCTGGAAGTGGTATGATATCACAACCTTTGGAGATGCTGCCCTTGTGTGGTATGTAAACCCTTTTCTGAGCTTGTGCCCTATTGTAACCTAACTCTCCATCTATGCCTGCTCTAGCTATGCTTGTGTTTCTATATTTATATTTTGTTTATACCAAACAATCTGCATCAAGTGCCATTCTCATCATGGTTCAACAACCTTACCCACCAGGAAAATGACAATCCAAACCAGGGATAAACACAAAAAGCACAAAGAGCTTATCTATTCCAAACCATTGTAAGTAATATCCACAAAGAGTACAAGTGCAACGGAGGAGAGGTCTTACTTGTGAAAGTCCAATACCATTTATTAGTATGGTATTAGAAAACTAACTGCAGGGGCTTTATTTCATTATAACTTAATATGATATGGATGTCAAGTGCAATCATCACTACCCATGAAAGGAGGCTGTTAGCAGTGGCATAGGTTTTGTTTGAACATTGGGGGGGGACATATTAAGCAGGGGGTCTAGGGGTCCTCCCAATGACATTTTGAGTCAAACACTTCATTTCCTGCATTCTGGTGAATTTTTATGCACCAATTTGTGCCTTTTTTGCATCAATTTATGGTGCAAATGCTTCTTTCATGTTTTCATTGGGGGGGGGGGGGGGGGCAAATGCACGTGTTCTAAATATTGAGTGGGTCGTATCCCCTGTGTCCTCCTCGAAATCTACGCCTATGGCTGTTAGAGCTGTATGTAATAGGAGAGGCAATGTACATGTCTGGAAGTGAATTAGTGGATTCCATGTTCACGGCTAGATATGTGACCAGAAAACAATATTAACTGCAAGATTTGACAAACATTGTGATGATAAAAAGGTAACTATACTGGTTGTGTAGTTGCACCACTGTAAGTAAATTATGGAAAACCAGACGTGGCAATGACAATGGAAAGTGTCTTCATAAAAAGCGATACTGTTTTTAAACAAATTGTAACTGCCTTCAGAAGGAAAGAACTCTGGACCATAAAAGAAAACACACTGATTTGGAATGGGCTGAAATCGAGATATAGCTTTGTGTGATTTGTAAAGGGATGTAAGTTATGTAATTTATTTTTGTATGTAAGTCTTTTTTGTTGTATTGTGAAATGTTATATAATCAATAAAGTTATTTAAAAACAGAAAAGAAAATACAGTTTTTCACAGGAGAGAATATGCTTTTTTTAATTTGCCATTTCAACATGAGGCAAAATCACTTTATACACACACACACACACACACACACACACACACATATATATATATATATGTATATATCTTTATTCTTTTTTTCTACAGGCTGTGGCTGTAGTTGTGCGGGCCATGCCTCTGTTTTGACTGCTGGGCAGAGAAGCTGTCTAGCCATACCCAGGGTGTCAGTGTCAGCTGCTCTCTGCATGTACAGGTGGAGGGGTATCCAAATATAGACGCTCTACTAAGTCATGTTCTCAGTCTTACTTGCCAGATGGTGATTCTACGCACAGGGAAAAACAGTTCAGACCCCTCTGCTACATAATAAATGTAATATTAAACACATTATACAAAGAAGCTGAACTGAAATAAGAAAAAAATAACTTCAGAAAAGACAAGAGACCTGCACTCATACCTTTTCCACTTCCTAGAGGATATTACCTATATCTTTTAATCATACATTCCCCGTAGACAGAGAGTGCAACCCGTAGCCTGAAAACACAAGATCAATGACAGAACACTGTCACCACAAAATGTGCAGCGAAGAAAAATTGCTTGCTCATTTTCCCCCGCCATCAACTATAAAATAAAATTTAGAGCGCACAGGTGCACTTGTGCGTGCACCAATGAAACATTGGACCTTTCTTTTGTTTTGAAGTCTATAAGAAAAAATAAAATACAGAAAAAAGACAGCAGTAGATAGATTATGAAAACCATTGGCTTTAGAATGATCTTTGGAGCATTTGCCATGAACAAGGACATCAGCATTACTCTCTGTACCCCATGGTGGAAAGAGCGTATCTCCTTTCCGTTTCAGGCCTTTCAAGTAGATTAAAAACCAAAAAGCTGGAAGTGATTGACAAATGATATACTATTAAATAACATATCATCTAAGGTGCAGATGCTGTGTTATTGTTAAGCAGTATTTCAGCATCCAGAATGACTGAGAGCTAGATTTTGAGTCACTGTAGGCTAAAGAAATTGGAAGAAGGAAACTTTATACTGTAAGTTATAAACTATGCCAATGATTCTGCCAAGCTACCGAAAGAAAAATAATGTAAATGTAAATAATGGAAATAAACTACTGATATGAAAGTCACTTCTACAAACCGTGTAAACATTTTTTTGACAGCTTATGTCCTCGTTTTTTTTTATTTTATATCCCTGGTTTGGATTGCTCATTCGCAATTTCAGCCCATTATGATCACAGCAATGTTGTCTATCAATTCAGGGGAGTACAGATTTACACAGGTGACCTCCAAAATGCATGCTGCCGGCTGGTGCCTTTCACTCTGAAATCTGCCACCTCTACAGTTACTGTGCCAGGGGACTACATAACCGATGCAGGTGGTTCAGGAAGATTGCGGGTGCGTAATCAACTGAGCTATTGTGTGATGAAGCTGAAAACCAGATGACTGAAACCTTCTGTCACCAAGCAATGCTATGGCCAGTTATGACTGGGAGACACACAATTTTTCATGTCGCAAAAACTGATGTAGCTGCACTGGAGTAGGATTTCTCAGTGTGGTGGTAACACCTGTCAGGGGGTGCTCTGATACTGCGAGGGTACTCTGGAATCATGATGGATATAAGGGAGGCATTGGGTCTATTATGAAGGGTGTCTGCACTGGATTAATGCATGTGCAACCAATATGTTCTTAATGATGGAAGACCAAAAATGCCAAAAATGAATAAATAAATAAATAAATGAATAAATGAATGAATAAATAAATATAAATTCAAGCAAAATGCTAAAATAAATGAGTATACACAGACATAAATGAATACATTTTTTTAAATCTGAAAAATGGGTATTTCTGCATTTATTTCAGTTTTTATTTTTTTAATTAATTACTTTCTGTATATATTTAATTTAGTATTTCTTCGTCCATATAATAATGAGGGGGCGCAGCTTTAACATTCAGGCAAGCCCAGATTGGGAGAGAAGGAGGTTCGGCGCAGGCAGGCATGGAGAGAGATGTTTGTTGCCCTATGATCTCAAACTCCCCTCATGCCATGTTCTGCCATTTGACAGTCAACTGTATTGTCAACAAACACAAAAAGTGTTGCAATGTGCCGGACAGATAATAAATAACTCTCCACAGCCTCCACAGGCAGTATGTGAGAAGGGCATCCAACTGATCTGGCATAATCTGAATTTTGGAGTGAAACATTCTGACGATGAGCCACTTTCTCCAAATTGCTGAACACTAGGGTCTACCTTAGTCTACCTGGAACAAATTTTTAAAGCATCCACGTGAAAGAGTAAATAAAAAGGACTAGCATTTTCAGCTACATTAGCCAGTCTCAAATCTCTGGCTATCTTTTGCCAGGAGGCTATAGGCATTAGTGTAGGGGAGATCGGAGAAAGAAGCAACATAGCCAGTGTTGCACTGGGCTGGGTCTCGGTAACTGAGATGGGGCTTTGACTTGCTTATGTAGAAGTAGGCAAAAACCTACCTCTACAACACGGATGTGGGCCGAGCACCAGGCAAAACAAAATGAAACATTTCACCTGAGCGGCAGTGACAAAGCTTAATTAGATTTTTGTTGACTAAAGGATGTATCAGATTGAGACAGGATACTCGGCTTCAGAACTCAAACAACGTGATTTAGTGTTTCAGTAATTACCCCTTTAAGTAGCTGGCACAACAATACACACATCCTCCGACAAGAAGTGACTTCATAATCGCCCCCATTCATTTCAATGGGAGCTGATTTTTTGTGTCCGCAAGGCATGCTGGGATAACTGGCGATGCGAGGCAAGTGGGCAGAGCAACCGGAAACACAGGGAACACCAATTGGCGCGATAACCAATCAGATTAAAGATCCGACGTGTAAACTGTCTTCGATTTCAATTTTTTTTTTCCATTCCACATAGTTCTGTTAAGGAGAACTTGTTAATTATAGTTGTGTGAGGAAATCCAAAATGTACAATCAATATACATTTAAGGTTTTAAAAATGGAAAACACACCCACAAGCAGCTGATTGTGGATGGAGGGTGAGAGCGATGCCAGGCAAACCCGTGGCTTTAGCCTTACTCGCTGGATAATTTGATGCAGAGCGTGAATGCAAAGGGCAAATAACTGGGCCTTGTTTGATAAATATAGCTTAACGACTACAATAAAGGAGCACATGCATTTTAATGTCTTCAGAATATAAACTTTGTGCCCTCTTAATAAAATAAATTTAAAAGGGTTTAACTCCAACGTAGTTCAGAATAAAAAGAAGACTACTAAATGTATATTTTGGTGGGCTATGCACAATGATAATTGACCAAAGCACAAATTAGTTCATTTTGAAATGTATCACCATATCAGAAATCAGATTGACCATGGACAGTAACATGTCACACAACACTGACAACATTGCAACTGGAACGTCTGTACCATAGCTCAGTGAGCTAAACTCAACATAGCATAATAGGCTACAAGTCAATAATGATATCACCAGCATATGACAAGGTGGTAGATTTGGACTGAACAGATTTTTTTGCAAAATTGTCTTCACTAGCCAGAATTTGTTAGATGCACCCAAAATCCAGAAAGTTCTGATCTGAAATGTATCTCCTGCTGGGCATTGTCAGTTACCTGGGCTTGACCCCTCATGTCCAATCAAATGTTAACAAGCACATGTCAAAACATAATTCTGAGATAGAATCTGTTCTGTATACTGCTGGATGAGACCACAACCGCTGACAATTGGTCTAAAAAAGGTTGGAAACCCATGCTCTAGAGGTTATGTGACTTGGCACGTTATAGATTGTTCACACTTGTGAGGCCTCAGTATTATCATGACAATTACAGAACAATCTCTGAATCTCCTCTAGCTGGATGAATCACTGAGAATGGAGCTCACAAGAGCAAATACAGTCACTTCAAGTAGTTTATTTGCCTTTTGTATAAAATACATGGGAATTCTTAGTCATGAGCCTCTCTTCATTCAAGGACATTTAAAACATTTACAGGCTCCTTTTAATAAAAATTAATATTAAAAAAAACAAAAAACATTGGAACAAATAAATAATATGGCTGCCTAATGTCCTATGCAAATGGCTAACATCTGCAACACCTAAGTAGGAATTTCTTGGAATGCCTAAAATGAGACGGCTTTTCTTACATATGCAGTGACTGGCGGCAAATTTCAGCCTTTCCCTGTATAGCCTTAGATCCATTCATGTCATAGAATGTGTTGTTCTCCATGGGATGGTAATCATTTGCTATAATTGAATAACACATCTAAAGAGTTTCTGATTTGTACCAACCCCTGACACAGGTTGCAGTTTACCATTTTGCTGTCATCTTGCTCAATTTGTAAAGCAATTCCAAACAGCATATAACTTAGCAGTTGTAGCTAACATTTCTAACTGTAACTAGTTTTGCAATGAGTTTAAGCTTAATTTTATTCATTTTTACTGATACTTAGAAAAAATGATATTCTGATGCCAGTGCTCACCATGAGCTGTTTAGTAGAATCTGATTCCACTAAACCAACCAGTAGAATCAGTGCACCCTTTCATTGCGTTTGACATGTTTATTTTTTTAGGAACCTGCATACCAACACTCCATGCACTGCCACGACCATCTCGCCAAAAATAGACTAAGAGAAAATGTTTATCTCCAGTATGTGGGCCCAGCTACGGCTCGCTAGCTGAGGAAATGGAAACTAAACACATGAAGTCTGGACATTGCTATGCTCTGCCACTGCTGTAGTGGAAAGCAATCTCACAGCATGGGTCCAACTGCGGGGTCACAGTAAAGTTACCGGGATTCAATGGAGTAAACATTTAGATCTTTCAAAGGCTATATGTTCTCCGCCACAGTAAGATTTCCTGACCCCTTACTTACCCTTTCTGTGGTCCTGGGACCTAATTATCATTCATGGCTGCTGGTTGTGTTCAGAAGCTGTGTCATTGGCTTGGAAAAGATATTTCACAAAATCCACATTGGGTAACAAACTGCTGCTGCTGCTGAAATAAACATATTTCTACTATATCAGGGTACTGTTATAAGGGTGTGAATGGGCCCTTACAGGAAGAGTCATGATTTTGAATGCAGTTTTGTGCAGAATGTATTCTCAGCCACCCCTGGGTCAGTTGACCTGGGTTAATTAATACTTTTTTGTGCCCATGTTAAATACATGTGGCTGAAAGATATGCATGCACCTGCTGACCTATTGACCATTAACAGACCATTTCACAGAAAGTTAGAAGTATTATGGGCAAGGGTATCGCCATAACATTCCATCACTCTAGTAAACAAGCATAATGATCTCCAGCTGTTTCCTAACAATATCTTTTACTGGCAGTACCAACCATGCTCAGATGAGCAAGACAGATTACCACACAGGATTGTCACTTAATAATGTCTTTTTTATTGTGAGCACATTTTTTTAAATGAACATTATTATCACGTAGTAGCAGTGCCTTGGAGTATTAATTAATTTGTCCACTTTTTCAATAACAACTCCAACTAGTTTTTGTGTGGGGGGGAAATAAATGTTTTTTGAAGTATTTGTTCATATCAACAGACTGCTTAATATAAATAGTTGGAGCATTAAATGTCAAAGTTACTGCAAGGCTCGGCTGGATTGCAGGTTTTTATTTATTCATTTATTATTATTATGATGATGATTATGATGATGATGATGTTGATGATGATTATTATGATGATGATGATGATGATGATGATGATGATGATTATTATTATTATTATTATTATTATTATTATTATTATTTAGCCACTACTTAAGAGCAGTTCATAAAACCAAATACCAAATATATAAAAATAGAAATATGTGTAAACTGTGAAAAAATAGTTGTGACGGTTGTGGTTAAGCATAAGTTGATGAAAAGTTTGTTGCAGCTTAAAGTAGGAGTTTAAGATTTTAAAAAGAAGCTGAAATGGCCAGTAGAAGAGGTAGAAGACAGATGGGGTATGTTAAAGCCAGAAAGGTAGCATGTATAGGACAATCAGAATGTTGTGAAACCCAGTAGGGTTCTAACAGTCACCATAGAAACCCGTTTCCATAGAGACTGGTGAAGGCTATGGCCCAGAAATGCAGGTGTTAACACTCTGGATGTCCCACCAAGTAGAGCAGAATTAATGTGTGATATCAGCAGGTACATTTCTGGGAAATAGTTTACAGATAACAGGCAGGGGGCCTGCATTGTATTTGCAATTTAGAGCAAAGGAAATTTTTAAAACCTGTATATGGTGAATGTCACAGTAAGTGTGTAGAAGTGGAGAAAAGATGATGTGACTGCATATGTGCACTTAGTACTGCTAACTAGTCAGGGTTTGACTGTGCAAGCAGTCAGATTAAAGCAACCAAACCTGAATTTCATTTGAGGCCATGATGGTTCTTTGCTAACATGCATTTTTAAAATAAATGTAGTACATTCATTTTAAAAGTTATTTCTGAAAATCAGAGCAATTTTAACCTTGTTGCTTGCTAGAGCTTTCAATTCAATATGGAAACAGCTGCTGCTATGACTCAGTGGAGGGAAACAAACACCCTCAGAAGGCCTCCTGTTTTCTCCATACCCCAGGCCTAAATACCGAAGACATAAGGCTTGCTTTAGACACACTTTGTCACACTGTGTTGTTGTGGGGCTTCTGCTGTTCCAAAAGCATATCCTACTGTTCTTCTCAGCTGGTGATTGTTGTGATGTGTGCTTGTCGGTTATTCAAGTGCTAATTAGTAGGGTGTGTGCATTTCATTTGAAGCAGCCTAGTGTTTTGCCTCTTCCAAGCTGGGAGTGTATGTACCATGTTTTTTTTCCTGCGTGGTCCCTTCACAAAGTGGAGCAGCAGCAGTAGCAGCAGCCACTTCCATGCATGAACACTGAGCCTAACCAGGAAAGTCCACTGCAACTAGTCTTACAGACCTCTCCTACTGTTACTGCTATGTGTTCCCTCCCTATTTGTGTCTGTAACTCTCTCCTTAGCCGCAGGCTCTCCCACTGTTGTCGACCTCCACGGCGTCAGCTACTCTCAAACATTCTCAACTAAAAATCTGCCATCTGGAAGACAAACTTCATCTCAACCTATGCATCTGTCCCCTCTATCCACTGATTTGCCATAACCTCTGAGTTCTCTCGTGTACCTTCTCCTTCTCTCAGTCTCCCCGGCTCTCTGGCTAAGGTGGTGGGACTTGCTTATTGACCTCACCCTCCTGGAAATGTCTACATTCTCTCACCTCTCTTTGTTCTTTCAAATATCATGCTGCAACTATCACTTATGCCGCAAAATTGTTCATTGCATTGCATATCATCCACCAGGGCCTCTGGGAAGTTTCCTTGATGAGCTGAACCCCTCTGATTCTGCTGGAAAAATCCATCTGGAAAGCTCCCAGTCCACTGCCTTTCTTCCCCTGCTACATCCATTCACCCTTACCATGCTGCGCTCACTGTCTGTTTACAATGCTAAAATCATCTGGGATTTCATTCTAAATGTCAGCGTATGATCGTTATATAATAATATTCCGACGAACGATTTCTAAAATGTCTACGAGCATGGATAAATGCTCCTAGGCTTGATCTGTTTATAAATCAGAAATCCTCCTAAAATGCTTCACACATGAACAAGCCGATCAACTTCACCCAGTGAATGCATCAAACTATCGTTATGTGGCTGGGTTTTCTACTGCAGAGAATATCCCTGCGGAACCACTGTCATGTGATATAAAATTGATACATAGCCATCATACGTCTTCCTTTCTTAATGTTTTGAGAGTTTACAGTCAATGTCATTGACGGTCATCAATACAAGCCTTCTGTTGTTCACTTTCGATATAGCTCTCAACTATATAGTTCAATAGCTCGGTATATCAATCATTATAAAATGTGATGTATATTTAAACTGCACATTTATTTTGAGTTTTAAAATCATAAAGGTATTATTATTATTATTATTATTAGATATTTTACATCGCTTTGGATAAAAGTGTCTGGCAACTTACCATAATGTATTATTATTATTATTATTATTATTATTATTATTAGGCTGTTTTATTTTTCATAAATAGCGGTATTGCACACTTGATAATACGAACAGAAAGTGCTTCAAACAATTATTGGTTTTATTTCATTTCATTTTGAAGGTTTCATTTCAACTTTGGAGGAGACACAGCATACTGTGCCACTTAATCTAGTGACCAATTTAAATAAAAATATTGGGGGTTACATAACCCAGATTGCATTAGGTCTGTACAGGGAATGATACCGTAATGTTAACAGTCTTATTCAGTTATGATAGTTTTTAATTGATGGATTGTTTATGCTATATTCAATATTTCAATATTTCAATATTAGTCATATTGAGAATATTGATATGACCTTCATATTAAAAAAATTACAAAATATAACAAAATGTCGCTGGACCCTACTATACACATAAAATAATGATAACAGCCATTACAACAGATTGCATTAGTAGGTTAACACCTCCCCTCCTATGTATTAAAATATGGGTTCTGTTTACTTTCCCAGAATAGCTTTCTGTCTTGGTTAATTGCTTTGGAAAAGACAGTTGTCTTTTAGCATTTTTTATCATTTAGTATTATTTTCAACCCAATGATTTGCCCTTTTCCATAGGAATTTTCAAATTTTGCTGGTTCATATGAATGAATTGCTTATTTATTCTCATGATCCAGCAATAATCTGTGGTCCACACCTCAATTTCTTAAAACAGTGAACATGCCTACCTACATTTGTGCTGGTGGTGCACTTTTGTGCTCATTAAAACTTCCACAAGCATTTATAAAATCTGGCCATAACTAAATTTCCAGAATTCATTAGGCATCAGACTCTTTCCAAAACCCCAGAATAGCTAAAAGAAACCACAATGCATCATATCTTGATATCTCCTTTTAATTGCCTTTGGAGTCTGTTGTTGGTGTTTGTCAACATGAGGGCCACAGTAAGACATAGCCAGTACAAAGTCAAAGAAACCATTATGAGGCTGAGAAATAATAAAAAACAAAAGGAGACATATGCCAAAACTTAGGCTTACTCAGATCAACTATTTGGAGCATCATTAAGAAGAAACAGACCACTGGTCAGCTCAGTAATGTTTGACTGTTGGTCTGATTTTATTACTGTGAAATTCTGTATTTGATTTACACCAGACATAATTGACCTGTCTTCCAGAAAGTTCCACTTTTGACTTATCTGTGCATAGAACATTATTCCAGAAAGGCTTGGTGATCACCCAGGTGCTTTTTTTGCGAATGTGAGATGGGCATTTATGTTTCTCTTGGTTAGCAGTGGCTTCCAACTTGCTACTCTTCCATAAATTCTATTTTTATCCAGTCTCTTTCTTATTGTGGAGTCATGAACACTGACCTTAACTGAGGCTAGAGAGGCCTGCAGTTTTTTGAATGTTCTTCTGGGATGAATGTAACTTCCTAGATGAGTTGCTGCTGCCACCTTGGAGAAATTTTGGCAGGCCAGCCACTCCTGGGAAGATTCATCATGTTCCAAGTGTTCTCCATTTGGTGATAATGGCTCTTGCTGTAATTCACGGGAGGCCCAGAGCCTTAGAAATAGCTTTGTAACTCTTTCCAGCCTAACATATTGAAATAGATTTTTTCTGTTCTGGAATTTCCTTTGATCATGGCAATGTGTGCTTGTAGAAACGTTGCGGTGACTACTTTGCTCTGATGGTAAGGTTCAATATGAGTGAGGCTTAGGTTCAACAGGGTTGACTGCAGTCAAACTCTGCTGTGTTCAATCAGCTGAATCTAATTATCATTTAAATTTGGGTAATTACTATATTGAGTCACTAAGGGAGCAATTACTTTTTTTATGTGTTATACGAGTGTTTGGTAACTTTTTTAATTAAATATATGAAATAATTATTTTTAAAAATGTGTTTTATGTTTACACAGTTTCCCTTTGTTTAATATTACGTTTTGGCTAAAGATCATTAACCACTCAGTGAGACAAATATGCAGTAATAGAGGAAATCAAGGAGGGGGCAAATACTTTTTCATGGCATTGTATATAGAACTTAATGAGCATAAAGAAAATGTTGAAGCACTTTTCCATGTACATGCACAGATATAAAACATAACTCTCAGCGAATCAGATCTGAGTACATGTGAAAAAAGGCTCTCTACTAGTCTCAGTAACACAGAAAGGAGAGGACCCAACAGGCAGAGGCTTATGACTGGGTGTTATCTAATTAACACGTTGTGACAAGTTTAGATGGTTCTTGACTTATAGGCCAGGGGCATTTATTAATGTCTATTCAGCTCCATGTCTTACAAAAATAAACAGGGTGCCAGGCACATTGGAAAATGCTGACACCCAAAATACTTTCCAGGTCAGAAAGAAACAGACTGAAGAGCCCCGGGACACAATGCTTGACTGTGGAAGCTCACCCGACAAAGCCAGTCCCCGAGGCCTTCATACCAAGCCACAGGCACAGTCATTTGCAGAACAAGCCATAGCGTCAGTGCCATTGGATGAAGAATACAAAGAAACCCAAACTGATGTTGAGGGTCATGAAAAAGAAAATGAAATGAACAGAGAAAAACATTATGGAAGGGGGGGGGGGGGTTGGGCTATAACAGAAGTATCACTTTGAGACTCATGACTACTGGAATGGAAACTTCTTTAGTTCACATTTACTCACTTGAAATGCCTTAAGCAGGGGGTGGACTCCTGGCAGAAGGCTTTTCACTTGCTTGTGTTGCAGTTGCAAAAATTTAGCCTCAGTTGGCTGACAAACATGCATGCCTGGCAGTGCATCTATGCCAGGGCTGACTGTGCACTTTTACAATCTGAACAATTGCAACAATGTGCTTATATGGACAAAGCTGGGTTGCAGGCATCAAAACACAAGTTATCATGAACCTCTTAATGGGCCAGGCTGACTAGAAGATTGATATTTCTTGTTTCTGGTCCAATCCAAACAAATGTCCAGTTCTTTGCAATCAACTTATGCACATCATTTTGGGGGCGACACAATCACTTGCGTATGCAAAATATGGATAAAAAGGGCTGTAATTCCAACACAGATTGCCCGATTGGACAGTCTGCACTTTAACCTCATATTCATTGTTTCATTTCAAATCCAATATGCTGGTGTGCAGAGCCAAAACAACAAAAATTGTGTCAATGTCCAAAAAACTTGTACAACAAAAAAAGAAAATTATGTTTTTTTTTTGTTTGTTTTTTTTTTATTGAATAAAATTGTATTTAATTATATAAAATTTTAGAGGCAGATTATTTCTTTTTCTTTTCTTTTTTGAACTAGTTTTTTATTTTTATTTTGGTTGACAAATATGTTTTTCCATAGCTAGTTTTTGTTTTTGTTTCAGTTGTCATTTACAGTAATAAGGTTGGTGCACATTGATCATCATGCACTTAACAGAGTGAACAGGATGAGAATGTCATCCTCCTCTGTGAAAGCCAAGCTGGGATCGGAAATAGATGTACTTCAGTTTAATTGGTTCCTGCTTTTCCATTCAGATTTATTCATTAATTAAGAAACTTAGGTACCAATTCAAAAGCAAACATTTCATGTATTTAATGGGGCTTGCTCCTGTTCTGTAATAATTAAACCATTTGCAGTTTCAATGGTTTAGTGTATTAGAGGATAAAAACACATTCCCTACATAGTGCTATGCCACTCAGACGCTCTTGTTCTCTTTCAAAGGCGTATTGTACTTGGACCATCTCAGGTGAATAAGGATTACTACCTGGGGTTTTAAATCAGGGGAATTCAATTTCTGGGGTAGAAGTCATGACCCTTTAAAGAGAGAACCTTTCTTTCTGCCTCTCTTTGTTGTTTGTCCCATCTATGGCGAGGTTAATCGACTCTCAGAAACCCCTAGTGGTGGACGTACTCACGTCCTCAGAGAGTTGACATTCAATCCAGGCTAACACTGAACTCTCCTGCCTCCCAATCCCACTCACTCATCTTCTCTGGATCAAACCCTCAATCCTCTCATCCCTTTTTCCTCCTGTTCTGTTCTGTTCCTGTTCTGCAATGTGAAAAATGACCATGACAAGAGGCAGAGAGGTGACAAGAGTAAAAATAAATAGTTACGGATATGACTGACATGTAAAAACACCAGTGCTCACGTATATAGCAAGGTTGAGGACTGGTGTTCATATGCATTTGGTTGCAAAAACATAAATAAAAAAACATCACCACCCATCCAACAAGTGATCACACATTTGTGAGTGTGATCACTTGCAGGCATTTATTTTTTCATCCTGTTCATGGCAGCATGACATGTTTTTGTGGAGATGTCAACCTGGATGGAAATGACCTGGATGACTCAAAGACTGCCAAGACAATGCCTGAAACTATGATCCCATAGCACAAGTCTTTACTTGTGTGGTCTGTATGACCTCATTTATGGACCCAAACCAGACCATTAAGCATGCCTGGAATCCAAAGGAAGTATCCTTTTGGAATTTCTACAGAATGTAACAGCAAAAAAAAGGCCCTCATGCAAAACTGACCTGAATTCTCATAGAATAGGAACAGCTGCTTAATCCACAACTCTTTGGTATGCTGCTTGTGAAAACTGCATTGTAGATTTTTTTTTTTCCAGATATGCTTTATAAACTAAACAATTATTTTGAAACAACTATGATTTCAAGGTGAAGGGACTGCTGGAAAAAGCCATTTTCTCAGGATAGCAGTGAGGATACAATACCAAATACAAGAGCATACAATGTAGCCTGATACAACAAAATCTTTCTCAGTAAGTGGTGTAATAACATAAAAGCTAGGGGAAAATGGCTGATATATAAGAATACTCTAAATGTATCCCCATGGGTATCTTTGATTCCACAATCCTGGGCCTTTTTTCAGGAAAAATGCAATGTGCAAGCTAGTATCTTTTTTCTCTGTGTATCTCTGTATTTTTAAAGCATGTCATAAAATGAACAAACAGAGAAACATGCAAGATGTTCCCCAATAACATCTTGCATGCATAAAGCAAAATGAGATTGATCTTTTTTTATGTGATCAAATATTAATATTGAAACAAGAGTCTCAATAATAATGAGAGTCCCATTAAAGATTAACAATGATGATTTAATTGCCCTTCCTGTTTGTACAAACAACACAAATGGCAGTTTCAAAGGGAAGTTAGGTTCATATAACCGTGAAGCAGTAGCAACAATGCTTGGATATTGTTAGCGTGAAACAAGCCCCAGACTGAAATCCTAGGCTTAAGTATGTAGTTGACTACCCGTTCAGATGGCACCATCAATGCATTCATAAAGCTGGAAAGAATATGACCAAATCCATATGCAAGATCATATGGAGCAACTTGCATATGTAACCTTTCTATTACCTATGAAAATAATCACTGAGTGATATGAATATAACTTGAGTGCTCATTTACTGTATGCTATATTCGTTTGTAAAGGAGGTGTTTATGTAAATGCAGAAATAAACCAAAGCCAAACAATAATCTGTCTGTAGAATCTGTCGGCAGCTTTGTTGTGTATCTTTGATCAAATATTTGTTTTCTATCTTGTTTGCTTGATTGCTGTCTTGGTGTCTGAGATGTTCTCTTTAGGATTCAACACCCAGGGCTACTTTCACATGCTGCAATTTGCCTGTTCATATATGTAAGAAGAGATTGTTCAAGACAAGCTGAACTGCTTTAAAACGAGATCATTGAATCACAACACAAGACATACTTTCTCATGTGGTTTTTTAAATGAGTGTGTATATTTGTGTAGTTCAAGCAAATGGGTGGTTATTCATTACCATTTTAAGATACTTAAAAAACACCACGTCAAAACGTCATAATGATACTGAAATGAATGCTCCCTTGGTCCACTATTTTATAAAAATGCTATATAGATGTAACAGTGGATTTGAATCCAGGCAATAATTTCAACACCAAAACAGGGTCTTCAGCATATCATATGAATCACAATCCAGTTCTTGAATTCAGCATTCTTTGCATTGCAGAAATGTATTGTATTTTTTAACATCAAAATTACAGCATTTCTTTGTGCTTGCTTGAATTTGCGGAGCTGCAGTAATATATCAGTTTGCTGACAGGTTTGCGGGACCATACACTGAATATGTATGACCTCATTGTTTCTCTGGGAATGCATTTGTTCTGTACTTCTGTTGCTTCTGGATGGCCAGAAACTATGTGAGAGGGCCGGTTTTTGTCTCTGTTCTGGGGCTACGACTTAGCAAAGGAGAGGGAGGACATTAAGTGAGTTTTTTTTTTTTTGTTTTTTTCTCAATGCTGAATAATCAAGTTTACAAACTTCCAGTCTTTTTCAACAGAAAGAAAAATATATTTTCAGATTTCATAGTTGTCTTAGAACAAAAACAATAATAGTAATAAAATCAGCATGAATACAATGTTTTACTCGATATTCAGAATTTACCAGTTTGAGGGCATTTTCATTTTAATCAAACATTGACTCAAAGCTTAAGCTCTTCAAGACTGAAAAATCGAAGAAACTGGAAAAAATATGGCAAGTGAATTTACTTTTTGCTAAGGATGTTTGCCTGTCTCCAACTTCTGTCTCCACTTCTTTAATACAATTAATAAAATCAAAGACAAAAAGGTAAAAAGAATTTAGTAAAGAGAAGTACCATCACACTCAATTCAAGAGACATTTTATATATCCATATATTAACATAGTCAAGAAAACATTTTCAGAGTAAAACTATTTCAACTGCTAACAGTAGAATTAACCATTGAGATTATATTGCATTGCAGTGTTTCATATAATAGATTGATAACTATGAATTATTCAGAGGACTCTCATTTGGAATTAGAGGTTTCTTGGGATGTGGCACAGAAGAGGAAGATTGCAAAAGACAACTTCCCAGGAGTCTGCAGTCATGACACACTTGTTTTACCCTGAAGGCAATAAACACACATCTGCCACTCAGCTATACATCCCCTATACGGGATAAAAATAAACAGGTATTCTGTGATATTCTGATGTGTTGAATGATGGCAGGTGTCAGGGATATACATGGTATTGTAGCTTGCACCTGATTAAACGGTTTGGCTTTCTGATTTTAAGGGCTCTATTTTCCATTGCAGGGCACGGCATATAGGCATGGTGTATAGGCGCACTGGGTGTGGCTACTGAATGTTCGTATTTTTGTGACTAGAGGCAAGGATCGCACAGCTCAAAGTGCACGGTACAGGTGGAAAATTGGCTGGATTATGACAAATATATCAGTGGGTGTGTTGCAGCTAAATTCACTCACAGGTCATCAAATGTCCTCTTTTCAGTCCCTTTGAGAGAGCAGGGAGCCCTGGCATACTGTGTGAAACTGCTGTCCATAAGTACATCCAAAAAAATGTTTTAGTGTGTGGTAGGATATTATAATAGTTGATAGAGAAATTGGTTTATTTCTATATTTAAATGACCAAACAGACAATCACTAACAAATAATTTCACCAAGTGATATTATGCATTGATATTATACTCACACATTTTGACTAATCAAGCATTAATATGTGTATTTGGACAAATTTATGTGTGAATAAATGAAAATCACAAATACGAGTTAATCCATTCCATTCGCCATAGTTGTCTTTAATTATAAACACCAGAATATTGATAATCATAATGAGAACTGCGCAAAGCATAGCCTAGCCTACTATTTACAGTTTTGTAGCCTACAGTGAGTAGTCTACATCTTTTTGGGATTTGTAAGTTACTTCAAACTAATAAATGATTCTCATTTTAACATTTGCAGCTGTTTGCAGCTTGATCTGAGAGTAAATATTTTAAAACACACCTCTGATAGGTCTATAATTAGAGGAATTTGAGGTTAGCAGCCTATTTTACTCATAAAAGGTATTCATTTCATAATCTTTTATGAATAGTTAAAGTAGCAAAGTAGCTGTTATATTGCCCACTGGCACTGAAACATTCATATGAGATTAGATATGGTATTATAAAATGTTTCTGCCCCAATAGATACCTTACACCATCGATAACTAACTAACTCATACAGTAAGAGTCAATGCCAGACCAACATGGTACAATGTGAAGCCAATTCAAACAGAATATTACAGATTGTCCAAAATAAATGTTGCCACTTTAGCATTGCTTTTGATGCGTTTGTCAACACACCTCCTTCGTTTACCATATTGGAGCCAACTAGCTAAAGCAGACATCAATGTCATTGTTTTAAGGATATGTTTGTTACCATATAGATAAATGTATGTGCAGGTGCTGTACATATGCACATAGTTGATGCTACAGGCATAACAGGGACATGATCTGACCATCTTGATACTTTCCTTCTGTGGCACCTGGTAATTTGTATCACAGATTACCTGAATGTTAATTGAGCAAAACTACTTTCGATTCACATATGTGAGTGGTTGGGTAGAAGGAGCACACAACCAGGGGCGGTTTTAGTGATTTGGAGGCCCCAGGCCCCCAAGACCAATGTGAGGCCCTTCTCCATTTTGCTTAACGCAATCATAGCTAGTGAACAAAAACTATTTGGAGGCAGCTCTTTTCAGTTAACAAAGCCACAGAACTAAAGGACAGACCCAAATGAGAATTCTAACTAAAGAACTTTAAATGACCTTCAGTCAGTTAGAAGACGACAATATAGCAAGAAAAAGATTATAAATATATAATCTTTAATTCTTGCAAGTCAAAAGTATAGTACATGCTTTTTGATAAAGCATTTGAACATCCACTATTCTCTAGGGGTAAAAGTCCCCGTCCGAGCGGGTGTCTGGTTTGTGGTGGGCTGCTGCTGTCTGTCGGTGTCGCCTCTGACACTTTCCTCCCACACTGTAGCTGGTTCACTGCAACCAGCAGAGTCAGTAATGCTAGAAGTTGTAGTAGGTGCGGTGGGTGCACAACAGGCTGAGGCAGCAGTAAGGCTGCTAACGTTAGCTAGCTCAGCTTCTTCAACTAACATTACACCTGTTGTAACGTCAGCTAGAGTGAGAGCACCTATTATCAACCAACTTCGTTCAACAGACAGGAAAATGTAAACTGATTTGCAACTATATATGAAAAAATAGGCGAAATATCGGTAACAATCTGCACCTAGTTATGTAAGAAAAATGTCCTCGTTATCCTCCTTGTTATTTTTTTTAAAGTACTTTCGCAATTTTTATGTGCCAGCAAATAACTCAGAGGTGGTCCAGCTCTAGCTTTTGGTTGCTAAGGGGACGTGTATCGACCACCCCATATAAATGAATGGAACTTAAATTTGCTAGCATACTGTATAAGTGTCCTGTCTTGCGTATTTGAGGTTAATATGAGAAAGGGTGGTCACTATCAGCATGTCTAGGAATCAGTACATATTCACTGTTGTAACTCAAGTCGCAGGACGCAAAATAGCCGTTAGGAAAGCAGTTTGAAATTATGAAGCAACGTCTGCGCCATTGGATTTAATGGGTCATGATGAGATAATTCCGAGCGTGTTGCTTGTCTTAAAGTTATAGTAAATGAGGCTGTATTAATATAACTAAATGTATATGTATGAAGTTGGTGTTTACATTTAGACCATTTATTATGTGTATTTTTACAGGACTTACATTTAAATAGGTAACAATGTCCAGTTCTCTCCAATAAATACGAAGTAAATACACTAGCGGTTACGGTGGTTGATAATAGGTGCTCTCACTCTACTTGTTGCTCCTCCGTCGTGGAGTCTCTGGCTGTTTTATTAAAGAATTTTGTCAGTTTAGGCAAACTTTCCTTAAACTGGGCATCTTCCTTCTTCCTCTTTCTCTTCTCAAATCCACTTTTAAAACGCGTCATGGTAACAAAGATAGTGACTCTCTGCCTCTAACGGCAACTCAAATTTCTACGTCATTGATTAGGTGCAAATGCAGGAAGGTCAAGGTGGAATAGTCCATTAAATGTGAAATGTGGGTGATGATAAATATTGGCAAATATAGATATTTAATTGGATAGGCCCACGTTTACATGTAGATATATTTACTTTTTATCTATTACAGATTATCATTCGTTTGGAGTGACAAGAAAGGAAAAATGTTTTATAAATTAAAAAAAAAAAAAAAAAGGAAACACAAATTCACGAGGCCCCTTTGGCGGACGAGGCCCCAAGCAATTGCCTACCTATGTCCTATGGCAAAACCGCTTATGCACACAACTATTCATGTCAGCAATCGATGACACCCAAAACCCTGGGAAACCCACATTTACTCACACCAGCCACCAAACTGATGAAATGCTGGAATGAATCAGAGGCCAGAAAGGCAAGGACCGCTGTTACTTTCAGCACAATTGTCAGGTGCAACTATCCCATTGACTTCCTGTAGCACTGCTTGGAATAGATGCAGATTGTTTTGGCACTCCTCCTCAGTCAGGTCACAGAATGTATTGTCAATGCTAGAAAATCTGGGCTTTATACCTTCTTCACCTGCAGCGAGCAACTATATACTCCATTATGCCTACAAATTGAAATAAAGAATAGCCATCCAAATAGACAGATCCCGGAAATATAACAGCTTTTCTGTCTCACCAAACCAGGAGCATCATACACAAATCACTTAATCATAGCCACTTTTAAATTAGGTCTGATACTGATACATATGTAGTTGTAACCCATGTAACTGGTCAATTGTTAAGCCTTTCATGAAGATAACGTTTTTCTGGAAATATTAATGTGAATGTTGTTCTTGCTGCATTATGGCACACACATTCCTTTTAACTACAGACACATAATTAAAATGAAAAGGTTGTCAAAGTTGCATTTATTGTTATTCTTCTCATTACAGACAAGTGTAAGAAAAAGAATGGAATACAGTCGGGCTAGGCGATATGGCTGTAAAAATAATACTGTGATATTTCTAAGTCTTTTGGTGATATACAATACATACCTTGATATTATAATACAACACAATAATACAATTTAACCAGACCACCTGAAAACTAATTGTGATGTTAACAAAAATGTCTTTAACAATTATGTGCAAGTCTCTAAATAACCAAGTGCCTAAAGTTTCTGAGCAGCCCATAGGAATCAGCTGGTGGACTGCATGTAAAAGAATGATTCTGGTGTAACTGAACATGCTGCGACTGGCATGTTTTTATTCTGCTATACATACTCTTCGTTTCTGGTTTTATTACAGGTAGCTCATTGATCCTGCCCTCCATGTCTGCCAAACAGATATGTCTACCATGGGCTAAGTGTTTATGCAGTCAACTGGCTGGGTGTGCAAGAAACTAATTTGGCCACATAAAAAATGCCAGTATAAGCACATTGCAATATTCTCAATGTAGCTCCATTATATATCCCTTACAAAATTATATTGAATTCTAAATTAATATTCAATTTGTATCGGCCATCCCTAGAATACAGTACCCCCGGGACCATAAGAACATAAACTATTAAAAATAGAAATCAATACAGGAATTAAAATTATATAAAAAAAGAAAGGACAATGAACAATAAATGCAAAGTATGCATTCTTCCTACTTGTCAAAGTCAAATTGGACAGCAAATGATCCACAAAACCCGATGATTGACTTTAGATTGATTGGCAGTGATCATACACGCATTGCATGGGAAAGCCCCAAAAGTAGCAATCCATGCTACACTAGGCTGCAACTTACACCGTAGGCCTGGTCTGAGCAGGTGAGGGTGCAAACTGAAGATATGATGGGCCGGAAAATTGCAATGAGCAATTTCTTCCATGTTTTTATGGATAAAAATTATGAAACTCTTTACCACAGTACCCAAGATTTAAAAGTATTCATGTCAATAAATTCGTATTTTTAAATCTCATTTAAGACTTGTATCTTTGCTACAGCCTTTATCCGACTACTGATCATTGTATTTATTTTAATTTTATTGTACTTTCATTACTTCCATTATAGTGTTTCTTATCAGTACACTTTATTGCATTTTTCATTATTCCACATCCTTCCTCACATTTAACGCTCCATATATTTTTACCTTTTTGTCATGCAGAAAAAGCAGTAAAGAAAATAGAAATAGAGTAAAAAGACTAATGGTAATAATAGTGTACACTGGCCTTCCTGCAGTTGTAATTATTGTACTAGCACAGTGGTTCCAAACCCTGTTCCTGGAGATCTACCATCCTGTAGGTTTTCCTTTCAGCCCATTTGATTCTACTAATTACCAGTTCAATAAGATCTCTAGCTGTTCAATTAGGGGTGCTTTGTTCGGGTTGGAGTGAACACCTACAGGATTGTAGATCTCCAGGAGCAGGGTTGGGAAACGCTAGTAATAATTGCTTTGTATTTGCAGGGATTTCACTTGTAATAGTACGTTTTTGTTGATTTCTGCTAACATTAGTTTGGGTTAAACTCTTGATGCATTGACGTTGCTGAGGTTACTCACCTTCCCAGAGATTTTGTCCATTAGAAGTCTTGCAAGAGAGACAGTCTGTATCTGTGACATCAGCTGCAACGTTGAACATTCCATTCAATGAGAATTTTTAAAAATATAAAATCATAAATATATATTTTTTAAAATATTTGCACAATTGACACCAAAAGCACACACATCACAATCCCACACCAGCTGAAGCTAATGGCAAAATTTGGTGGGAAAAGCTGTAGGAGCAGTAGTGTACAGAAAATTTATGTGGGATACAAATAAGAAAAAATAAGGTGAACAGTAATTAGGCTTTTTCAAGTCAACTTTACAATAATACAGATTCACAACAGCTCGTTCCGCATTACAACAGAATAAACATGGGGCCAGATGCCTGGATGCTAATATGACGAAGCTCTGAAATTAAAGCTCCATCCACCTGAGATGGCCAGAAATGGGGGGGGGGGGGGTTCATACTGATGCTGGGTATTGCTCAACTCCCATCAGCAGAGTTCCCTGGTGAAGAAGCATTTAGTTTATTTCCCAGGAGCTGGCGATTATTGTTTGGAGAGGACCACCAAGATGAGACACGGCAGGAAGAGATGGCGGAATCTGCAGTCCCTCGGGGAAGGCATATCTGAAGCAAATCAGTTCTGAGAAGGATCACCTTTCATGGCTGTCGTCCCACAAAAGCTCCATCTTATCTGGGAGATCTAGCTCCAGGAACCTATTTACAGATGGGAAAAGGCCATGTTCTTCAGTCATGAGATGATGGGAGACAGACAGAGGGTGAATAATGGGTGAATATGAGGAGGATAATTATATATATATATATATATATATATATATATATATATATATATTTGGACAGTGACATCATTTTTGCTATTTTGGAAGTAAATCTGTCAGCTTTAAATATATACATTTAAAAGATTTATTTTATTGTATTTAAAAATGGGAAATCCAAATATTTGCTTGTAACCATTACAAGTTGGCATAACTGTGGTAAAATACTTGAGTCCTTATTTCAGAAAGTGTTAGGACTATCTGCCTTGTCAAGGGTCATTGTGTTTCTGTGTGCTTGTACAACAGCTTTCACTAGACTTCATAAAATATTAACTGTTTCTGGGAAACATCCACAAAAATAAATTTCAACCTGAATATAAACTGAAAAGGTAAACAGATTTTGTTTTTCAGTCCTCCCATATACTACCGAGCAGGCAAGGCTAAAAAAGAAAAAAAAGAAGAAAAAAAAACTGCACAGCTGAGGGGCAGATGTGTCCTTATTGTCCTCAGGGTACAAGTGTGTCAGCACTGCATAAGTTTTTTTTTTTTTTGCTGCACTCCCCCTCTGCTTCTGTTCCAAGTCCCAAGAGGACACTTTTCAGCCTAAATGCCGGATGTGAGTCCCCAAGACCCAGTACACAGATCCACTGGAGGGGGCTAAAGTAAACTAGCTCTAAAGGCTTCATTTGACTTCTTTCCCCCCTGAAATGGAATCTCTTTCATGTTGTCAGAAACAAACACTCGTGTTGAAAACCACTCTGCGGAATTGCAGATGTCCCCCAGGCAGGATCCCATTTCTTGGTTGTTTTCAGAACAAGACCCAGAAGCA
The DNA here is from genome assembly GCF_018555375.3 of Anguilla rostrata. Lineage (NCBI taxonomy): Eukaryota > Metazoa > Chordata > Actinopteri > Anguilliformes > Anguillidae > Anguilla > Anguilla rostrata. The sequence continues at coordinate 37,398,270 of NC_057939.1, read as the reverse complement.
TTGCGAGTAGAAAGACAACTGTCCCTTTTCTCAACACTATAGCCAGTTAAAGTACTTGTTCTTGGTGCAGGGATACACCCACAATCCAAAATCTCACCCTGACTGTGCCAGTGATGACTGTGTCCAGGAGTCACACATAGAGATTGTTATCCCTACTGTGGCTGAGGAAGAGAGGATTTCTGTCACCAGGGTTATGCCCTCCTCATCGGGGGTTGGGCAGGTGCCTGCTGTTTGCCTGCACCAGATGCTCAGAATAGGCCCAGCAGTTTACAGGAGTGAAAGGAAGCGGCTGCATGTTGAGGATATGAATGCTGATCTGTGCTCTCCCATATACTTGGAGCATTGCAGCCATGGCACAGGCTAACCATTGTGATTGGGCATTCAAGATATAATGAAACAAATGTAACAATGCTCTAAATGTACTGTAACTTAACATATTAATATAGTCCAATCTTCATATCAGTTCCTTAAAAAATCTTTCCATGAATTATATGAAGCCCTACAATATAATTCACACATAATCATCTGATCACAGTGTCACTACGAGTGTAAGATGTCAACTTCCAATTAAATTACATTGTTGAATAATTAGTGAAACATTAAACTACAGTGAATTGTGTGTTTTGCTGTGAATGCATGCTACATAATAAACTTGATCATCATTTATAAAATCATAATATTTGTTTCAAGGTCATGTTAATGCTTTAAAACTGTGTATGAACAACATGCCTAGATGTGTAAGATTACGTGAAAAATTATTCTGCAATATTTTATGTTCCCTCTTTTCTGTTCACAGCCTCCCAAAATACATATTTTGAGACATATTTCAGAATATAGACAGTAATAATGCATGCTTTCTGTCTGTGTCCAAACGTCTGTGGAATGTTTAAGTGTTCATTTATAATAGTGAAAAATGTCCTCTGGAAGGATATTAACAAAGCGTTGAGTGCACATAAGAGACCTTGAAATTATCTGTTATTCATTCCGAATAATTGGAGCCTATTGGCCACTGAACTTAATTACATGGTTCATGAAGTGATGTTTGCCAATAGTATAACAAAAAAATAAAAATTGGGTGAGACATATTTGAGGTGTTTATGTATTTATGTGTCAAAAAAAATTCATGAACTTACATTTCATTACATTCATTTAGCATACGCACTTATTCCAGAATAATTTATAATATAGGAACGTAAGTACATTCACTTCATTAATGATACAAGACCAGTAAGAGTATACTTTATCTTTTATCATCCACTTAGTGCCCCATCTGTGTTGCCTTTCTGGACTCTTCACTTTTTTCAAATGATGGAATAAACACATTGAAGTCAAACTGACAATGAGAATGTCATACTATCTTCTTTTGCTGCTGCCACGATGACATTTCCCTCAATCCAAAACTTTGGAGATTGTGTCCCAGGGCCATCCTAAATCCTGATCAGAGCATGCCACATTGAACCTGTTAAAAACACTTACAGATATTATTATGAATTTTATTTTTCCTGTGTTGTATGACAGTCCATCTCTGGCAGAAGGGCTGTTCAGTAATCTACGTTCAGATGAGAGTGTGTATGTGTACAGAAGTAGGCATGCGGACACTTGCTGTAGCTGTAACTGAACAGAAAATGGAATCAATTTCATAAAATAAAATAAAACCTTGACAGTTTTTAACTAACCTATTTTGTAATCTATGTTTATCACTTAAAAACCTGTAGTCAAAACAATCTATTGAGCACAGGCTGGAGGACAGATAAAATGTACGTTTTCTTTCAACAACCTTAACCGTGTCCCTCAGAAGCATACAAACATTCAAATAATTTGTGCTTTGTTACATATGTGACCCACAGGGTGACTTCATAAAAAGCTCAACCCTAAAGCAGAATTGCATCTGACAAAAAAAAATCTGTTTGTAGTCTGGGGGTGGTGATTGTATTTCTGCACACGAACAGGCTTTGTGATAAGCTCATGACTCAGATGTGCTTTATTCCCAGTGCCAGTTTAGCTGATGCGAAGTTTGTTCAAGTAAATGCATTTAAGCACCCCTCTGGTGCCTTTTAGCTGTCTGAAATTGCTTGAATTAGTACAATTGTTGTTTTCATTATAGGACAGAACATTTCTCACTTCTTTCTATCCTAGTAAGTGCTGAGTGGGGAGACAGACGGCTTTTGATTTCATCAAGCACAGGTACTAACACTGAAACTCAGGTCCTAGCGTATTGTTTAATATCCACAATACCAAATAAAATGGATAATGTTATTTACTGACTAAATATGTACTGCCTTCATTTGACATGTTTTGGACAATTGTGTATCTGTCAATCATGCGGCATAATTAGCTGAAGAAATGTATTAGTGTAAACCTTGCAGAGAACTGACAGACCAGTAGCAGTTTGCTTTCGAGACGAGATCCTACAGGCTTTGAACAAGTGTAATGGGAGTGCTGGCCTTACAGTTAAAAGGTCTCAGGTTCAAATCTGGGGTGTGGCAATTCTTTTGCCCTTCTCCCATATTTTTCAAATAAAAAAGAAAGGTAATTTACATATTGACTGAAGACGTTACTTGAGTGTGAACTTAACATTTGTGCAAATGTTTACAAGCACAATGTAGAAAATGGCAAACAACTGCATTTATGGCAGTGTGCAGGCATATGTAGCACATCATTGTTGTACTGTAGATTTGAATAGGGCACGCTTTTCCAGATTTAACCAGCTCATAAGCTCCCATTTTGTGGTCATAAGGACCAGCCTTATGCTCATAATTCATAGATCATATTTTTATTGTTATATTTATTGGACAAAACCCACACAAACAGACAATAAAGAAAAAGGCAGCACTGCTGGGTGGGTCATCCTGTTAAACAGGGGTGTAGGAGTAATTTTGAACCTGGGGGCTCACCTAAATGCTAGGCATTCTCCCCTGGGAAGAAGTTTTCTTGTTTCTTTAAAAAGCCCTTAAATGCTTATTTCTGGTGACTTTTGAGAACAGAATAAACAAATTACTGTGGTAGTAAGGTCACATGGTTCTTGTGTAAACTGCTAATTAATGCAAAAACGTTTATGACACACCCTGAGAATTAAACTTGACTAATATATTTTCCTGACCAGAGTGCTATTCCATACAACACCTTCAGGTGAAAAAAATCTGTATTATCAGGAATTGATATGGTTCAGTTTTCCAGTGATTTCTAGTGAATTGTCGGTAAGTGATGCAATTTGGGCTCTTTCTTTTTGCTTGTTGCATTATTAAGTCAAGTCCCGCACTGACTGCAAACACGAGGAGATGAGAATGATAAAGATGGAGGAATTAAAATGGCATTCTACTTAATGTGCCATGAGTAGGATATCTGACAAATCCACCACATAAATTTCAGCTCCAAATGACTGTGTAAATGATACAGGAAATACATATTGATTCAACTGTAATGAAGACCACTGTCACGAAACGGGTAGGGGGGGACCCAAACGCAGAGGGGAAAAAAACACAAACTCAAAAAGGGAAAATTAACAAAGACTTTACTATAGACAGGCAAACAAGCAGGGAACAGACAAGGCCACAAAGGGAAAAAACACGAACTCAAAAAATATCTAAATAAAACAGAAAACAAGAGGAACTCAAAACGGGCAGGGCAGAACGCAAGCAGGCAGAACACAAGGGCAAATCAACAAACACTAGTCAGGAACAACACACAAGTCAGGAACAACACACAAGTCAGGAACAACACACAAGTCAGGAACAACACACAAGTCAGGAACAAAGGTCTGAAACAAACAAAAGTTGGGAACAAACACAAGGAACCAGCACCTGAGTCAAGGGAACAGAGAACTTAAATAGACAGGGGGTAACAAGACACAGGTGAACTCAAAAAACAATCAATCCAGAAAGGGAGGGGATAACAAGACACAGGTGGGAACAATGATAGAATAACGAGACAACAATAATACAATTAACAGGGGGGAGCAGGACACAAAACAGAAGTGCCGCCATCTGGCGGCCCAACAAGGGAAACACAGACAGGAACGCAGGAACATGACAACCACTAAATAACACAACCTTTACTTTCACTGAGAAATTGGTAATATGCGTACAGGTAGGTATAAAGATAAAATTAGCATTAAGTAGCACAGGAGCTAGCATCACATGGCTACTAAACTATAATTGCCGGTATTACTCTGTAAAACAATATAATAAAATCATATAGGTGCTTATGTCAGGAAGGCACACAAATACTCCTTTGAATTACAACGAGTGAAGGAGCTAGCTGGCTAAATGAGCCAAGTGGATAGTGGTTGCTGTCTTAGATGAGTGGACATGTTGCCAGATTTGACAATGGAGAACCTGCCCAATCAGAGCCTCAAACCTGCCCAATCTTGAAAAAAAGCCCTTTTTTTTTTTAATTACGAAAAAATAAAAAGCATAATGCATGTACAAGTTACACGTTATACTTATTTTCTCCTGATAAGATGAACAATGGGCTAAAAAATTCCACATACCTTTGGTCTCCCTTTCCCGTCCTCGCCACATCACTCTGGACGGTCAACCGCTGGGTTCGGGAGTGGTGAAGGAGAGGACAGGTTTCATCCACTTATTTTTCCTTTTTGTGAACATTTCGAACGTATTAGGTTTTTCCTGGTCGACTCACCGGTGCACCCCTGGATGACCAGGCACAAACCTCACGTCAACTGGGGTAGCAAAAAAATGCTATCCTCCAGTGGGGCCCCGAATGTTTTAATCATTGTCGACGGGACGCATTTCATTCACTAACTAAAACAGGGTTGGTAATAAAGAGGGATTTGGGCGAAGATAATTCGGTCACCGAAGACGGGCCGGTCATTTGTGCGAGTCCAACCCCTTCTCACAAACCCAGTTTTTTCGCAAGTGAGGAAATGCTCAGTGTTGACAGAGGTCTAAAAAGCGAGAATGTTCAGTCTATTGCTCCCAATCCGCCTAGACAGCTGAAAAGACTTTCTGTCCTGAGTTTTTACTCGGGTTTTTAACAGCAACTCCAGATACGAAACGGATCACCCCTAAATCTGTCAAGCAGGTACAGAGATTTTTAGGATTCGCCAATTTTTATCGATAGTTTATCCGTAATTACAGTTCGGTGGTGGCTCCTATAACAGCTCTGACTAAGAAGACCGCTCCTCCTTCATTTAATTCGAACAGTAGAGCTGAAAAAGCCTTCTTAGAACTAAAAGAAAGGCTTAGCTCTGAACCCATCTTAGTCTCTCCTGATCCATCCCTCCCGTTCGTGGTAGAAGTCGATGCTTCCGAAGTGGGAGTGGGTGCTATCTTATCACAACGGTCTCCTCAGGATGGAGCCTTACACCCTTGTGCATATTTCTTTCGGTCCCTCTCTCCGGCCGAGAGAAATTATGAAGTAGGAGATAGAGAGCTTCTAGCTGTGAAACTAGCGCTGGAAGAATGGCGTCATTAGCTAGAAGGGGTGCAGCATCCATTTACGGTTTTGATTGACCACAGGAATTTGGAATGTCCAAAACGCGAAATGGCGTAATCCTAGACAAGCCCGCTGGGAATTGTTTTTTACCCATTTTAATTTCATTTTGACATATCATCCTGTGTCAGACAATATCAAAACCGATGCCTTGTCCAGGTTGTTCGAGAAGTCTAACAGGGAACCGACACCTGAGGCAATCATTCCTGCCACCCAGATTGTAGCTCCCACCACATGAGAAATTGAGTCCAAAGCGCGGGCAGAATACGCACATAATACTTTGCGCACTGCGTTGCAGGGCTCTCACCGTTGGAGGCATAGTTGGGTTCCAGCCACCTCTGTTCCCTGAACAGGAGGAGGAGATTGGTGTGCCCTCTGCAGAAGCCTATATACGACGGTGTCAGGCCATATGGAAAGGGGTCCGTGTGTCCCTTTTGCGTTCCACGGACCTTATTCGTGACTTCCGCCAACGGAATAAGGAGGGTGTAGGACTGTCTGGGGACGCTCCTTAGAGGGGGGGTCCTGTCATGGATCCATAATCCGTTTGCAACTCGGTGTCGTGGTTTGTGCTAATCGATGCCTTTTGGTGCTAATCGGCTACTCAGTATCCTTGTTGAGGAAACTGAGTGCTTATTTAGGGAACTGAGTGTGGTAATCTTCAGAACTGCCTGAGGGCGCTCTGAGATTCCTTGTGATTACTACTGATTGTTTGCACCTGATTGAGAGAGCTTATATATATGCTCACGTGAGGTCTGTTCTTCGCTTTAGTGTCTACTCACGTTACACGAAAGCCGGTAACAGTGAAAAGCTCTCTTAGAGAAAAGTGTGGTAAGGAAAAAGGTATAGGATTTTGAATATCACTTTTTGTATTGACTAGTAGTAAGACTTCGGTCCTACTAGTCACTTAGATTTATTCCTTATTTTCCTTAATACGCCTTTTTTGCCTTCCTCATTAGGAGGCACCTTTTCTTTTGCTTTTCTCCAGACTGCACTGTAGTCTTTACTAAAATTCTACTCACTCCTGTTATGTGCGCCCCTACTTCTTGGTGTATGTGGGGTGCGTGTCTTTCTCTCTCTCTCTCTCTCTCTCTCAGATTGCTTAATTGGTGATTGGCAGTGGGATGAGCTACACCTGTTACAAATAGACTGCACCTGATAGACTAGTATATATACTACAGCCCTGTGATCCTTCTGGGTCCTCTACACAGACGGGCCTGGAGGATCACCCCATTTGTTTGCTACCTCATCATTATTACCATTATACTAATTCATTCATTGTTGTACTGATATGTGGATACTTGTAGTTATCTTCAAGTGCATTGTGAAATTTGTCTTAATTCTGGATTAAATCATTATTGTTGAATCTCTCTTGTTAGACTCCATTTTATGTTGTGGTTTGCCTGTGGCTAGCCGTAACACTCCTTATGCCTTAGTTTTGTTCTCCTGCTGAGAAATTTTCTTTGTGTTGGGATATTCACCCTTAGGAGTTGAGTATTTTCTTTTCGTTACCCCCTCCTTAGTGGTTTCCACTTCGGTGGTTAACCCTCTGGGGTCGGGAGCTCCACCGGCAGAGCTCGACAAGATTAAATGAATTTTCGTTTCTATTTGGATGATAAACTTCACGTGCTGTTATCATACAGACGCAACAAAAACATTGACAGAAACCTTAGAATCGCGACTTTCCAATGCGCCCATTGGCAAATAATATGAATTGTTTCAAAAGCTTTAAATTTGATTAATTAGACCATGTATGCTTCGTTAGTCCTTACTCATTACTATGTGAATTTCGCTCAGCAGGAAGTCCGCCTAAATTGCATTTACATGTTAACAACATTATAATTACTCTCCATAGAAGGGGACTAGGGGAGGGGTGATGCGAGATCCATGTGAGAAATGCCAAGCCTGCGAAAGCGGGATAGAATGTCAAAGCATATAGCCTAATTCACTTCTTTTGAGGTAAACATTTTGTTTAATTTTGGAAAATGGCACGGATGACTGGACTTGACGTGCTTCATGCCTTGTTGGAGAGCGATGATGAAGATGCGAACAACTCATCAGGTCCGGTCTGCCCGGACACTGAAGCCGACACTGATGAAGAGCGGTGTCATTTCGAACCGCGAACTGATCCAGCTGAGGATCAACTTCATGAGTAAGTATATTTCATATGATCATATTGGTAAATATGTGTACTGTATTGCAACGTACCTCTATGTTTGTAGGAGTATCCAGAAATATGCGCGTTTGTAAATTCCCACACTACGAACTATTCAAATTATTGCATCTCAAAATTATAGGCTAGGCTCTCTGCGTCTGGTTGTGTTAGAAGTAGCAGGTAGACTGTATTTTTTTTTGATCATATTGGTAATAAATAGCCCATGCCTGGCATGTAGTGGCGTGGCTAGGATTCTAAAACTTGGTGTCCTCGCACAATCGATATTAGCATACTGCATGTAATTTCAGGAAATAGCAATAAAATAACCACTTAGCTAAACAGACCTAGCCTACTTCAGATTGAGGCATGGTTATTGATGAGTTGCGTGTAGTTGAGTTGGAATATCAATGTTTATTTAGTTTAGCTAATGTTGTTTTGTTGATAGCTTGCCTTATTTGTAAATGTGTGCTGTATTATATTCTCTGTGTGTTTGTAGGAATATTCACTAATATGCGCGCTTGTAAATTCCCACACTACGAACAATTCTAACCATTGCATATCAAAATTATAGGCTACCTCTCTGCGTCTGGTTGTGTTTGTTTGGTTCTTTGTTTGTATATGATGTAACTGTCACATTTCCTAAGTTTTGTTTTCATTAGTTAGTGGTTTGTCCCTTTTTTGTAAAGCACATTTAATTTTCACCTGTTGAAGGAAATGTGCTATATAAATAAAGTTTGATTTGATGTCACATTTCCTAACAATTTTGTTTTTATTATATTTACAGAGATTATATCAGGAAACACGGCCTAGTTCATTACATTTAGTTGGCAGATGCTTTTATCCAAAGCGACGTACAAAAAGTGCATTTCATGGTCATAGACAACTACTAAACACAGGTTCAATAAGATACAATACTTATTTTGTACAGCTATTTCTAGCCAAGAACACAGTTCACACAGTGAACACTATCCAGACCTAACCTCTGCAAAGCCAACTAGGCAGAAGAATAAGCTACAGTATTAGGACATATACAAATTACCAAAAAGTACTGGGATGGGGCAACATGTAACTAGTGCCATGAAAAGGGGGGAGGGGGGATTTAGAGTGAATTATACAGCGTGGTGGCCGTTAGTCCAGGTATAGTCTGAAGAGATGAGTCTTCAGGCTATGGTGGAAGATGGGTAGTGAGGGGGGGGTTCGAATAGGGACGGGGAGATCGTTCCACCACTGGGGAGCTAGGATGGAGATGCTCTGTGATCCCTTTGGTCGGGTGGGAGGGGGTACAATGCGCCCTGCTGATGCAGAGCGGAGTGGTCGAGCAGGCACATAGGATCGAATCATGTCCTGCAAGTAGATGGGGGCTGTCCTGTTGGCTGCAGTGTAGGCAAGGGTCAGGGCTTTGAACCGGATCCTGGCAGCGACTGGTAGCCAGTGGAGCGATCGCAGCAGAGGAGTGATGTGGGAGGATTTGGGAAGGTTGTAGATGAGTCGGGCAGCGGCATTCTGAATCATCTGTAGTGGCTGAATGGCACAAGCTGGCAGGCTTGCAAGGAGAGAGTTGCAGTAATCAAGGTGAGAGGTCACCGTAGCCTGGACGAGCAGCTGGGTAGAGTGCGTCGTCAGGTATGGTTGAATCCTTCTGATGTTGTACAGAAAGAATCTGCAGGACCGTGATGTTGCCATGATGTGCTCCTTGAGGTCCAGTTGGTCATCCAGGACCACCCCAAGCTCTTGGCAAACTATTCTCCACCTTCTCTTCTCTCCTTTTTCCTCCTCCACCCCCACCTCCCTCTTCCCTCTCCGCAGATGACTTTCTGGCCGCCTTTGAAGGAAAGGTGGCTACAATCCGGAACTCCCTCGCCCATCCAGTGAGCCCCCCAACCCCCCGGGACAAACCCACAGCTACACTGACCTCTTTGAGATGCTGGAGGATTCCGATGTACTACAACTCATCACCTCTCATCGTCCAACCACCTGTCCACTTGACCCCATCCCATCTACAATTCTCCAATCCATTTCCAGCAAGATCCTTCCCTATCTGTCCTCCATTGTTAATTCCTCTCTTTCCTCTGATCATGTTCCCTCTGATTTTAAGATGGCTCGTGTTACCCCACTTCTCAAAAAACCCACCTCAGACCCCTCCGATGTAATGAATTATCGACCCGTATCGCTTCTACCCTTTCTGTCCAAAACCCTTGAATGAGCAGTTCTTAAACAACTAACCTCTTTTCTCCATCAGAACAACCTCCTAGACCCTCACCAGTCTGGCTTCCGATCCGGGCACTCAACAGAGACTGCGCTCCTGGCTGTGACGGAGGCACTTGCCACTGCAAGAGCCTCACGCCTCTCCTCTGTCCTCATCCTTCTTGACCTGTCTGCAGCCTTCGACACGATCAACCATAAAATACTCCTCTCCACCTTGGCTGGGATGGGCATCGCTGGGACTGCCCTGTCTTGGTTCGCTTCCTATCTTGCAGATAGGTCCTACCAGGTCACCTGGAAGGGGTCTGCCTCTGCTTCTCATCCCCTTGTTACGGCAGTGCCGCAGGGATCTGTACTGGGTCCTCTGCTGTTCTCCTTATACACCAAAACTCTTGGTTCAGTTATTAATTCACATGGCTTCTCCTATCATTGTTATGCAGATGACACGCAACTCTTCTTTTCTTTCCCCCCCTCGGCCACACAGGTCAATGATAAGATCTCTTCCTGCCTGGCTGACATCTCCACCTGGATGGCCAGCCACCATCTGAAGCTCAACCTCAACAAAACTTAGCTGCTCTTCTTCCCGTGCAAGACCTCCTTGCTTCGTGAACTCTCAATCACGGTTGATGGCACCACAGTGACTGCCTCTCACTCTGCCAAGAGCTTGGGGGTGGTCCTGGATGACCAACTGGACCTCAAGGAGCACATCAAGGCAACATCACGGTCCTGCAGATTCCTCCTGTACAACATCAGCAGGATTCGACCATACCTGACGACGCACTCCACCCAGCTGCTCGTCCAGGCTACGGTGACCTCTCACCTTGATTACTGCAACTCTCTCCTTGCAAGCCTGCCAGCTTGTGCCATACAGCCACTACAGATGATTCAGAATGCCGCCACCCGACTCATCTACAACCTACCCAAATTCTCCCACATCACTCCTCTGCTGCGATCACTTCACTGGCTACTGGTCGCTGCCAGGATCCGGTTCAAAGCCCTGACCCTTGCCTACACTGCTGCCAACAGGACAGCCCCCATCTACTTGCAGGACATGACTCAATTCTATGTGCCTGCTCGACCACTCCGCTCTGTGGCAGCAGGGCGCCTTGTAACCCCTCCCACCCGCCCAAAGGGATCACAGAGCTTCTCCACCCTAGCTCCCCAGTGGTGGAACGAACTCCCCGTCCCTCTCCGAACCTCCCTCTCACTATCCATCTTCCGCCGTGGCCTGAAGACTCATCTCTTCAGACTATACCTAGACTAACCACCACCACGCTGTATAATAATAAAAAAAAATTTAAAAAAAAAAACCCTTTTTCCTGTCACTTGTTACATGTTGCCCCATCCCTGCACTTCTTGGTAATTTGTATTTGTCCTAATACTGTAGCTTATTCTTCTGCCTAGTTGGCTTTGCAGATGTTAGGCCAGAATAGTGTTCATTGTTCTCAGCTAGAAATAGCTGTTCAAAATAAGTATTGTACCTTACTGAACCCGTGTTCAGCAGTTGTCTACGACCATGAAATGCACTTTTTTGTACGTTGCTTTGGATAAAAGCGTCTGCCAAATGAATGTAATGTAATGTAATGAATCCAATGACATGAGAGAAGGGGTGAAGTAAGGCAACCTGATGAATATAGCTGAAATGGTAATTTTGAGGACAGAGAGGGCAAGAGAACAGGGCTAATAGAATGGAGGGAATGGTGTTAGAACTGCATTTCTAAATTCAATTAGAAACATCACAGCAATGTGTTCAGCAAAGAGCACAGCCATGGCAGAGCCACAGCTTCAGCATAAAACACAGATAAAGGGCATAAAAAGAAATAAAAGGAGGAGGAGAAAAGTGAGAAGGTCCAGAGAGACGAGAAATGGAGCCTTTGGAGTTGTGAAGATGAAGTGGTGTGGGAAGATGACCGACATGGCTGAGGAGACAGAACAAGGAAATAGAGAAGAGGGAAAAGGTGATAAGGAAGAACAGAATGAAGTGGGTAAGGGATGAGTGTGAGATGAGAAAGTAGCAGAGATAAGAAGGAAGGAAAAAAGAGGACAAGTGAGAAGCGGCAGAAAAGGGAGAAGCAGAGTATTTGGAGTACTCTATAAATAGAAGTGGCATGGTGAGATGGAGTGGCAGGGCAGAGGAGAAAAAAAAAAGATGTGGCGTATTCCTGCAGGAACAGACAGTAGAGATTGTGGATATTAGTATTGCGGTTGGCCATCAAATGAAAGTCATCTGAAGACCAGAGGCAACATGGTTCAAAATAGGACAGACTGCAAAAGCCACCTATCACACTGATCAATGCTTATAATTTTAATAAAAGTTTAAATGCAAATAACTAAATAAGGGGTTACCCTATAATACATTACAAACATTACATAAGGCTTATGAAAATAAATTGTTCTTTGAGGGGTGATTGTGTGAATGAATTATTGTTATTATTATTAGTAGTAGTAGTAGTAGTAGTAGTATTTTTTATTATCAATACCAAGGACACAAGGAGATCCACTTGGCTCAGTAGTAGACTTCGGTCTATGAAATGCATTAGTTTTCACATAGTAACATTGACTTTTTTTCTTTTTTTAAAAAACAGAGTCGCATCCAACTCTCGAAAATCTGGCCAATAAAATCATTCCTCCTGGCCATGGTGATGCTGGCCGTTCTGTAGTAGATTGTCATTGCTGCTGCAAGCTCAATGAAGGAAAGCCTTGCCATACCAGATTCCCCAAAGAGGAGCTCCTTGATATACATCTGCAGTACCTCAACTTGTCTCGTGAAGAGCTTGACATTGCCATTCTCTCCAAGCTTTGTTGTGGAATGCATCTCTCTGACACAACATCAAGGTCCAGGAAGAGAGAGCAGACACAGCGTTTAGCCCACCGTACTGCTTATTACTATCATGGGTATAGGATCTGCCGTGATGTTTTCAAGTATCTCCATGGGGTTGGGCAGGACAAATTGAATGCATTAATGAACCATTACAAGGCTGCTGGGGTGGAAGCAAGGGTCCAAAAGCTGAATAAGAGGCTTCCTGCAAATGCATTAAAATTGCAGGACAGAAATTGCAGAGCCATTGTGGATTTCATCCTCAACTATGCAGAGGTCAATGCAATCATTCTTCCAGGCCGCACACCAAGGCATTGGAAGGCAGATGTAAAACTGGTGCCAACTAACTGCAGCAAGAGGAAGGTCTATGAGCAGTACTGCGCAGCAGTGGAGAATGCTGGCATGCAAATGGTAACCCTAAGAACCTTTCGGTGAATATGTCAGCAGTTAGTACCCTTTCTGTCGACCATGCGCCCTGCCACTGACCTGTGCTGGTACTGTCAGTCAGGTGTCGCTAAACTTACACATGCTGCCAATCATCCAGAGGCTGAGAAAAGTGCAGCTGTCCGTGATATTGAAGAGCACTTGGCTAAAGTTGCAATGGAGAGATCCCTCTACCAACAAATCTTTAAAACAACAAAGTAGGAGATGCCTTTTGGTGCAGAAATAGGACCCCATCCTGCCTGCAGCTTCCCTGGGAAGATGCATTACAGTTTTGATTTTGCGCAGCAGGTCCATTTCCCATCAGACCCCTTGCAGCCTGGTCCAGTGTACTTCAAGTGCCCCCGGAAATGTGGTCTCTTTGGGGTGGCATGTGAGGCTGTCCCAAAGCAGGTTAATTTTTTACTTGAAGAGAGCTGCCAGTCAGGGAAAGGTGCCAACTGTGTAGTGTCACTCCTTCACTACTTCTTCGAGCACTATGGCATGGGTGAAGAAGATGTCCATTTACATGCAAATAACTGCAGTGGACAAAACAAGAACTCCACAATGATGTGGTACTTGATGTGGAGGGTGCTAACAGGGCGTCACAAGAACATCACCTTCTCCTTCCTGCTAACTGGACACACAGAATTTAGTTGTGACTGGTGCTTTGCTCTTGTGAAACGCTTGTTCAGAAGGACAAGGGTAGACTGTCTAAATGACATTGTCAAGGTGGTCGAGGAATCCTCCCATGTCAACATTGCTCAAGTCTGTGGCAAGGAAAATGGAGAGGTCATTGTGCCAACATATGACTGGACGAGCTTCCTCAGCACATACTTCAGGAAAGTTGGAGGAATAAAGAAAAACCACCACTTTCACTTTCGTGAGGGGTCAGGCATAATTGAAATACAAGAGTTCTGTGACAGTGGTGCAACCCAGCAAGATCTTCTGAGAGGAGGAGTGCCCCTGCCAAGCAAAATGCCAGACCAGATCCTACCAAAAGGACTCGATGTGAAGCGGCAGTGGTACCTCTATGAAGAAATAAGGCCATTTACTGCTGATACCTATAAAGTCACCACCTGTCCGTGTCCAACAGTCCTCAAGCCTAGGAAAATTGCAGTGTTCAATGGGGAGGAGTAGCTTTACAGTTCAGTGTGTGTGTAGGTATACAGTGAGGGGCTGCAGCAAATGACTCAAGGAAAAACATGTTTGTTGATGTTTTTTTCTTGTGCTTTTAAATGTACATTTTCATCACCTTGTTAAAATATATTTGTATAATACTATTCAGAAGGTGATTCACATGTCAAATTGTAAAATTTAATTCAAAGAATACTTTTATGATAGTCACACATAATTAACCCTAATACAATGACAATACTTTGTAAAACACAATTTTGTTTGTTGATGCTTGTTACATGTACTTCTAAATGTAATTTATCATCACTGTTAAAATCTATTTCTATATTTCATTGAAATAATACTGGTGATGTTCAGTTATTGATATACTCCAAAGTGTTTTTGTTTTTTTTCTTTAGTACTTCTCAACTGATTTTAGTGCTGCCTCCTCAAAATTTAGCATAAGCATGTTACATGCTTATTACATGATTATTATTATTAGTAGTAGTAGTAGAAGTATTATTATTATTAGTATTATTATATCACTTCAAAGAATACTTTTGTTGTTTTGTCTCACATAATAAATACAATGACAATCATTTAACTAAAACAAAGCTGAGTGTTGGTGTTTTTTCTTTTGTAGCTATAAATAGATTTCTGTGGAACTGAATGGAATCTTTGAGACAGTTTTTCTCCATTTCTACTTCATGGTGCAAGAAGGCTTTAAAACATCATAACTTTGGCTCTGATTGAGATAATTCAACAATTCAAAAACATTTAAATAGGGATAAGTCTTGTGTTTCTAGATTTGTGACCAGCTGAAAATGTTAAAATTTCACCATGTGAAGGGTTTTCCCAGACCGCCACTCATATAGCAATGGTAATCATACAAAAACGCAATATTATGTTAACGGCCTGGTTAGCTAATACTACTGGTTTAATCAATTCCCACTGTCTCTGTCAGAGCTGGTGTCATGTTCATGCGCACTGTAACGGACGTTAACTGCATTTTGATGCAAGCACAGTCAGTCAGACTAACGTTAGGTTACAGTCCTCTCCTCTGCATCGATGGAAAAAGCAGCAAAAAAGTAATGTCACAAAAAAGGACATATCCTTCTGGAGAAGAGAAAAGAAAGAAAGAAGAAAGAAAACAGAAGATGAGAAAAAACAGCAAGGCAAAGGTATGTTTGCATGACTAATTACAGTATTTTACCATAAACATTCCACTGGCTAGATAGACGTGTCAAACAAGCCTTCTGTTCAGTCAAGGTATGTTCAGCTAGCATTAGCTAGCTAGCTGTCATTTTAATCTAACACATTAGCTAGATTCCACCCGTTAAAATTGAAATTTCTTTAGGTAGTTAGCTAGCTTGCTATTATACATACAACTGGGTGGATTTAAAATGTCAAGGCTATTTAGGGATGTTTAATCAAACGTTAACTTTCCTAAGACAAGATATGCTACAGCGATTTCACGTTACATTTAAGATCTATTAAGGTATATCAGCTTATATGCTGAGGTCTACATATGGGTTGTTAGAGACTTGCAACGCGTTAGGCTAGTGTTAGCTAGCAAAAATAATTATTCAGCTTTATATTTTATTCTTGAACCATTATTGTTATCTTGTTACAGGTTCCTCTGTTCATTTTATGTCATTATTTAAGTATTTATTTATTTATTTCATATTGTTTTTTTGTTTTACATTTGCATTTACTTTTTATATAAGAAGGAAACTTTACTGAGGGAGGTACTTTTTATCTAAGTTATTTGATTTTTATTGTAGTTGACTGTTGTTCTGCAATTTTGCACGTTGTAAATTTTTCAAACCAAAAGCAATTAAAGTGGTTAACTTGTTTACAGTAAATGCATTGTCTGCTGGTTTATTTTGTTACTTTTCAGTACACCATGTTCAGTAGCTATTTCACTTAGTACTGTATCACTTTGAATATTAAAGTACAAATTAACACCAGACCACTCTTGTGAGTTTGCTACCTTTTAAGATTAAAAAGTTTAAAACCATAGAAGGGTAAAAACATGCCAGGTTGTCATTGGTATGATGTAAGCAACACAGCTACAACTAATAAAATTGATAATGGGTGTGTTAGATTTACAGTAGGTGTGCGAATGATCAAGCATTGACAATAGTCAGTAGTATGGATTTGGAGGCGGTGGGGGGCCTCCAAATCAAATTCTGCTTAGGGCCCCATAATGGCTTGGGCCGGCCCTGTGGGTTTTACCTCCCAATCCAAATTTATACACATAGGGCATGAGTCTGGACTGTTTCTGTACACCACCCACCTCTGTTGGAACACAGGCACTTGCATAAACTTTAAGGCATCCTACCTAATTTTATCACAACTGAATCTGACACATGCAATGTGTCATAAAGTAACTGTCCATTGTCAAATGGGCTGCTGCCGCCCAGGAAGTGAGTTTCTGTCATTTTGAAAGTAAAGGAGGCTAACTCTGATCATAGCCTGAAATATGTGAATTTGTAGAGGAATACATTGTAGTGTTTTCACTGGAGGATGGACGAGGCGGATCATTTCTTTGAGCCATCGTGCTCATTTATTGACATGCAAAGTGAAGTACAGCTTTGAAACAAGCACGGGATTTAAATACATTTAATCACATGCTCTTTTTATATCACATGCTGCCAATTTTCAAATTTGCCAAAGACATAACAGCCAAAGCCTAACTGGATATCTTACAGTCCTGTGCATACACCAGGAAGCATTACACATACAAATAAACCATACACAGGACGTGGCAGCTAGCTAGTTAGCCAGCCAGCTGCCTCTACACTACCCCCTGTTGAATACTACGCATGTCCTTATTCAGGCCCGTTTTTACTGCAGACCCCATTTTCACAATGTCCCACAACCAGATAGGTGGGTGGTGTGGCTGTGAGCCTTTTGTGGTAACTGCTGGCCATTGCCAGGGGGATGATGACTGTGGACTGTCACTGGGGTGCAGCAGCCTGTGATTGCTGCTGCTGGGGCGTAATGACTACTACAGGCTGCTGCTAGGGAGCGGAGCTTGGAGCGAACATGATCAGCAGCTATACATTGAGACCTGTCAGACAGGTAGTTTTCAAACCAATTACAGGCAGTTGGGTCCAATCCAATAAAGGATAGTCTATGCAACAATGTGGAGTGATTGACTATATCAAATGCTTTGGACAGATCCACAAAAGGCTCAGCACAATGTTGTCCATTATCCAGAGAGGTCACTATGCAATTTATCACAAGAGTTGTAGCAGAAATTGTACTACAATCAGCTCTGAATCCTGAATGGTGATTGTTCTGTGATGTTCTGTGTAAGGACCCACACGCAGACCAGGGAAATCCAAAAAACGTTGTCTTTATTCAGTCCGAGGTTCGAAGCCAGGTAATCAGAGAGAGGACGGTGCCGAATCGAGTTTCCAAAAGAATAGTGAAAAGACAGGCAAAAAATCAAAAACCAGGAGATCAGAATGGCGAAGGTACAAAGGGACAGGCAAAAGAGAAGTCAAGGCAAAGCGAAGGTCGAACCAGAAGCAAACAAAACCAAAAGGGGCAGGCAAACTCGAAGTCGGGCAAAGGGGTGTCGCAGGAATCTCAATAGACAAAGGCTTACAAATAATCGGCACAATGAATATGATCAACGTTCTGACTCTGAGCTGGTGGAAAAGACTGACATTTATACACTGGGGAAGGTAACAATCAAGGAGGGGTTAAGTGAGTGAGGGAGGAGTAACAAACAACATCCAGGTGAAGAACATTAGGAAAACTAATTCAATGACAGGGGGACTGACAAAACGCGGACTGGAATCACATAGACAACAATGATAATAGACGGCCTGGGTGAAGCAGGTAAACACGTGCAGAGAGAGAGAGGTGCAGTTAGAGTAAGAGACAGGTGCAGGCAATTGCAGAACTCAGCGTTAGAGCAGGCTAGAAAGAAAAGGGGCGGAGCTACAGCGCAGCATGGAAAAGGGGAGACTGGTTAATGTATTAGTATAGTGATCTAAACTATCAAAAACCCAAAACTAGTGTGTGTTAGTCTATTAGTAATATTCACATGTTAGTATATTAGCGAGGTTAGTACTTTACAATCTATAAATTAGTAGGGATTAGTAGAAATTAGTAAAACTAGAAATAGGCAGGAAGTAAGTAAAGCGAGACTGGAAAGAAGGGGGGAAACCACGAAAACCCGGAACCACCCGAATAGTGAAATCACACAAGTACAGGGGAGTGAAGCAGCTCAGGGAACACAGACACAGACAGTACTGGGGAGACAAGTGACCGGGAAATACAGACTACAACATGTTCAGAATGGAGTACCTAGCGAGAAAGGCTTTAAAATGCTTGTTGACAAGAGATTCTAGTACTTTAGCCAGGCAGGACAGTTTGGAAATAGGGCGATAATTATTAAGGTGGCTTTCCATACTTTGGGGATAACACCTGAGAGAATTGTGAGATTAAAAATATGAGTCAGGGGCTCTGAAATCAGAGGAGCAGAAAGCCTAATAAAATCTGGGTCAAGTTGATCCTCTCAAGTGGACTTCTTAGTATCAATAGCCAGGAGAGAACTAAGTACCTCACACAAAGTGAATGGAGAAAAAAAAATTGGCAACTCTGTTTCTGATAACAGCAATATTAGGAGCAGTATTTGGAGAATCAAAGGTTTCTTCAGATATACAGTAGGCTCAGACAAATCTGGAATGTCAATATTCATTCTGGATTTTCTCTCAAAAAAAATCCAATTGTCAATCCAACTGTCAGCCAGTCCAAGCAGCTATTAGTGCATCTGGCTTGAGCTTTATTTCTCAACTGAAAGTCAGTGAGCTCAGATGTAAACCAGGGATTATTCCTAACGCTAAGTCTTCTCATGGGTGTATGTTTGTTTGTCAGGGAGATAAACACAGATGTGAAATGTTCAAGCACAATCTCAGGATCAGGGACACAAGAGATACATGAAAAATTGACATGGTACAGATCATGCAAGAACCCTTGTTCCTAAAAGTTTCAGACATTCCTCTTTGTGATAAAATGTGATGTTGATTTAGGCAGTCTAGTGTCTCTGATTCACACTATTGGACAGTGATCACTCAAATCTAGTGGTATAACTCCACTGGACATGCATTTATGTGGAGCATTAGTTAAAATTACATCAATAAGGGTAGATTTTGGAGGATATTTCAAAAGTTATATGGGTAGGAACAGTAATTAATTAGCTTAAACCCAGACCAATACAGGTAGACCTCAAACGACTGGAGGATGGGGACAACCGATCAAGGTTAAGATCTCCTAAAATAACCACCTCAGAGGATAGGAAGGGAGCTAACAATTCTGCTATAGTATTCATAACAGATTAGTATGGTTGACCCAAATTTCCACTAAATCCATTTTGGGTAGAATGCTGCTAATATTAATGTGCATCAGCTCAAGCCCCTGCTTTTTTTTATAGTCTAAGGCTATATCCAAGGAGGGGGGAAGGTTAACTGAACTAACTGGTTTAGGATTTAGGAGTAGAATAATTGAAATGAGATTGCAGTGTCTAACACCATTTGATCTGTTTACGCTTCTGAATGTTTGACGAGGCCTAGAAACTGTAAATAAAATAACTTGGGGTCTTTCGGTAAATGACTTGTCCAGGGAAGTTGCTGAACCAGGGGTACATGCTAAGAAGACAGAGCTCTGGCGTCAATAACAGTCATAATTCAATAATTGACTATGTAACCCGTAGAAACTATAGGCTGGTTAGAACAATTACTAAGATCGACTACGCCACTCTCATAAGGGTGAGAGACCCATAAAAAGGGGTTGCCAAGGTAAAGACTCGATCCCAACAACCTAAATCCCTGCTACAGGGCATTCAAATGAATGAATGGAATTAGGCAGAGGCTGAGGTATCAAAACAAATCACTATTTATGTATATCCAATCCAATCTTGGTAAAAAAAAAGCAATAGCACAACCACATTAAAGAGGTAAAGGGTTAAGTAAACAGTAATTCCCGGTTAAATGACGCCCACTGTTTATCCAAATGTGTTATAACAAAACAATAAGTCAAAGTTCTAAACATGGACATACATATTATAGGCAGTCCATAACCTTGCTGCACAGGTCGCTACCAAAAAGGGTAAAAAACCAAATGGCTATGCCAGCCACCCCATATCTATAAAACACCACAAGGTAATTCACCACACACTGTAAGTTTATAACACATTCCAATAGCCTACTTAGGGTGAGAGTTATAATGAACCCAGGCCACAGCAATAGCGCACACACAGGTAAGTCTACCCCTAGAAGGGGAGAAATGGTTGGATTCAATTATCCACAGCACTCTAGGTATATAAGACAATAGGTGTTTCACTACACACTGTGAGTTCATACAACACTCCAGTACTTAAGGTGGGGGTTATAATGATGTAGTAGCCTCCAGTCTTATGTGGTCAATGCACTCCTATACCACTCCAGCATCTGGCTGGCCACCTGTAGTGAGGTTTAGATGAATGGAGTTTCAACAACCAATCAGAATTTGAGACGTCAGTAGAGCGAACTTATTGAGATTACATAGACACGACAACGGTTTATAAATAAAGAATATACATTTATTGATTATGATAATGTGTAGGTAACAGGCTAATTGAAAACAATAATTTGCATACTACTATGAATAAGATTATACAAGGAAATGATGATTTTGCTATGGCTGAACATAAGAGGTTGAGAGTACTACCATTTAACAAAGGTTAGTTTGTGTTATTGGTAAGTGACACGCTGCTCTATGTTACTTGGTTAATTCGTTTTAGCAGTATCATAAAAAATAAAGTTTAACAATGTAAACTACAGGTCAGGGAATTTGCTATTCCCAACCAACATACGCACAACAAACAAAACACAACAACAAACAGCAGTAAAATAACCTAAACCGGTATTTAAAATTTTACTCTACGCTATACTTTGATGTCAGTGTTGATTATGATAAAAATGCGTTTCAATACTTAAAGTTACAATCTCGAAGATTTCAGTTTTGTTCTCTTTGGCGGTACCAATGGCGAGAAGCGGTAATTGCAGGTGTGATTTTGGACCTCACTTCCCATAGATCGAACCAGATCCAACCAGTGTCGCCTGTGTGACGTCAGTCAGTTAGCACCTGGGCCACGCCAACTATTACACTTATTATTTACTGAATAAAAAATGGTTGTTATACAAGTAACATTATGTACATACTCATTCATTGTCTAACATTAGGCTAACTTAAGCTGTCTTTACACTGCCGAGTCGGGTTAAAATGCTGTAGCAGACCTGGGGTAGAATTAGTGATGATCAATTTCCACAAACGTTCTTTATCCACCTTTTGCTCGGTATGAACATCTTTACAGTGCAGAGCGGGATTCGCGGACGGTGGCAGGCCAACTCAGGCAGGTCTCCAGCGAGGTGCGAGTTGGGAAGTGCAGCAAAGTCCGGTGATGTCCTTAAGCTGCCGTGGTAATGTCCTGCCATGCTCTGTACACCAACGGCTCCTTCAGGATCCACTTCACAGAGGCTGATCTGACCACATCCAACCACCCCCACACTCTTCGCAGACCTTTGTAAAAAGGTGGCACACCCTTAAGTGGCAGTGTTCTGAGGACAACCAGAACATGGGGGAGATCCAAACCTCCCACTTGCCTCAGGGTGACCTCAGCAAGCTGCCTCCATACATTACTACCCCTTCTGTACAGTAACCTCTGAATCCACTTGACCACCCTCCTCCCTTGATAAAAATAATATGCTCTGTGGAACCCAGTGAAAACCTCCCCAGAAAAAATCAACAGGAAATGCTTGAATCTTAGTTAACAGGCCAGCAGGTTGCTCTTGACATGCTAGCCTATGCCAGAGTACTGAAGCCACCAGGTTATTTACAATAAGCGCTCGCCCTCTATATGAGAGGTGTGGAACTAGCCAGTTCCACCTGTTGAAGTGACCCTGGACAGCCTCCAGGACACCCTCCCAGTTCTTCTGCATTACAGTATCCTTCCCCAGGTACACCCCTAGGTACTTTAAACCATCTCGATTCCACTTTAAGCCACCCGGCAGAAATGGCTCCCCATCCGCCCATGTCCCCATTATTAGCGCTTCACTTTTTGCCCAGTTCAACCTTGCTGAGGACAGCCCCTCAAATTTCTGCACAATAACACTCAGTATGTCCCCATCCCTCTGATTATCAGTCATGATCAGCACATTGTCTGCGTATGCTGATAGACAAACCCTGTTCAACCCTGGTGTCACTTTCAGCCCCTGCAGCCTCATCCTTAACTTACATAGAAAGGGTTCAATAGCCAAAGAGTGCAGCATCCCAGAGAGAGAGCACCCCTGCCTGATACCTCTGAGAACTTTAAATGGAGCACTTAATCCCCCATTTACCTTCAGCACACTCTCAATGCCACCACAGAGTGCTTTGATCACGGCCGCAAAGCCAGGGCTCAAACCAAATGCCTTGAAGGTCTGCCACAGATATTGGTGCTCAACCCGGTCAAAAGCCTTCTCCTGGTCAATGGAAATAAGACCAGTATCTAAACCCAATGACCCAGAGATATCAATGACATCACAGATTAAAGATATTATCCATTATTGACCTGCCAGGGACACAATAGGAATGGTCCGTGTGTATAGTCTGCTCCAACACCTTCCTTTGCCTGTTAACCAGTACCTTGGAAATTATTTTATAATCTGTGCACAACAAAGCCACTGGTCTCCAGTTCCTGATATCCTGCAAATCACCCTTCTTTGAAAGTAGGGTGAGGACTGCCCATCTGCAACTCACTGGCAACCACCCACCAGCCAGACTGATTAAACACTGCCAAGTGATCAGCACCCAACACCCCCCAGAAGGCCTTGAATAAATCCACAGACAGGCTGTCTATACCAGGAGCACAACAATTTGACATATCTTGTAGCGTAGTAAAGAGCTCTGTCAGAGCCAGTAGTTGCTCCAGCTCCTTATTAGCCTCCACAGAGATCTGCGATAGACCCTCATGGAACTGTTTTGCCACCTCCTCCACTTCCTTATGTTCACACGCATAAAGTTCAGTATAGAACTCCACAGCCCTTCTCCGGATGTCAGTGGATTTAGTGAGCTCCTGACTAGTGGCTGATCAAAGACTGTGAAAGATCCTACACTGGCCGCTTTTCTTTGCCAGGCTAAATAAATATTTGGTTGGAGCATCCATTTCAGTAATACTCTGAAACCTTGATCTCACAAATACCCTGTGTGTTAATTTCCAGCAGGTCTGCCAATGTAGCCTCTCTAGCTTTGAGAGCCTGAATGCACTCTCTATCTCCAGTGGCTCCAGTATGGGCTTGGAGCTCCACAATATCAGTCTCTATGGACTTAACAGACCTGGCAATCTCCCTGGAAACATTAAAAATGTACTGGTTACAAAACTGTTGTATTTCTATTTTCCCCACATCCCAGCACTGCTGGAGGGAGGTAAACTGGGCTTTCTGATATCTCCATCTCTCCCAAAACAAACTAAACCATTTCCTGAAATTAGCATCATCCAGCAATGTGTTGTTGAAATGCCAATAAGCACTTTTAGGTTTCACTTTACTTATTAAGGTATTAGCTGACACCAGGCAATGCTCCGAGAAGGCCACCAGTACAATAGCACAGGTTTTAATTATCTGTGAGAGATGCTTAAACATATAAATCCAATCCAGCCTGGCCTGAGAGATGGAGCTATCTCTTACATGTGCCCATGTGTATTGCCTAGTGCCCTCATGTAGATTGCGCCAGACACCGCAAAGCTCATGAGTTTCAATCACTCTTGATAAAACATTTGGCTCTACATGATTCCTATCCAATTCACTGGCTGTACAATTAAAATCTCTCCCAATAAACAAATACTCCTCTTTTGTACATTTCCCTATAACCTCTGAAGGTTTATCAAGAAAAATGTTTCTCTCCATTGCTACCACAGGCACTTAAACATTAATAAACACAATCACCATATTTTCAAACTGTGCCCTTACTTTAGGAAGCCTCCCCTCAACCACCTCTTCCACTTCATAAGAGGGCTTGAAACAATTAGCAAATAAAATATCTATTCCTGCACTAGTTGAACTTTTATGGCTGAGAATGACAGTGTCCCTCCCCCCCCCCACTCCCTCTGCCACTCTACAGCATAGATCCGTTACTATGCGTTTCTTGTGCAAAACAGATGTCTATGTGCTTAATCCGAAGCAACTCATAGAAACTAGCCATTTTCTTTCCATCCCTGGCACCATTTAAATTAAGAGAGGAGATTTTAAACCCACTCATAAAAAATAAAAGAAATGACAAAAAAATAAATACTGCCCATTAACAGCAAACTGGGCTTTATGTCTGTAACAGCTGTATTTTTTTTTTTTTTTTGGGGGGGGGCAAGGTGCAGATTTTGCTTTGCGCACAATTTTCTTGAATCTATAAATTTCGTGACTACTTAGACACTCCCCCTCTGTTTGCTTCATAAGAAGTTTAGCAGACTATAGAAAAACTATTTTGTCAGGGAAAAAAAGATTTGATCTGCACATTTTGCTTTCCTTTAGTCTCCTCTAAAAAACTCTGCACCTGGTCAAAAGTGTACTCTTCCTCTATTTCAATTATACCATGTGAAGACACATCAGACACATCACTTTCAGAGTCTGAAGACGCTCGATCGGACTCATCC
The DNA here is from genome assembly GCF_018555375.3 of Anguilla rostrata. Lineage (NCBI taxonomy): Eukaryota > Metazoa > Chordata > Actinopteri > Anguilliformes > Anguillidae > Anguilla > Anguilla rostrata. The sequence continues at coordinate 37,373,430 of NC_057939.1, read as the reverse complement.
ATTACTCTCAGACCGAGGAGGAGCCACAGCCCTATTGCTTTTACTAACCCTACTGCCCCTCTTCGTCTTTAAACACTGCACATTGTCATTTTCTGTGCTCAATGTATTTTTGTCTCCAGCAGATACTGCCACTGCTGCTGTGGTCTCCTCAGTCAAAAGCTCAGTTTCCTCCCTACCTGTATCAGCTACTGATGTTGTGGGTGGCGGCTGCTCCCTGCCCTCTTCCCCCTTCTCAGGAGCCTTCTCCCTGCTAGCCTCCTCAGAGCACTGAGACGCAGGTTCTTTAACCACCGGAGTATTTTCTTTGTCTGTACCAGTTTGCTCATTAGACTGCTCAGGACAGGTACGTACCAAATGTCCCTCCTTCCCGCAGCGTAAACACTTCAATGACTCGGTAGTTACGTGAACAGTTTAATCAAAGTTGTCAATCCTGAATACAAACCTGAGTTCAAACCCGTTTTGTAAAATCATCAGCACTTGTACGCTTCATTCTTGGATCTTTTGCACCAGATTTATTTTTTTTAAACCTGAAACTATCTGCCCATGGGGAGACAGCTCCCTGGCCAGTGCTTAATCTCTCAGAAACGGGGGAACATTTGAAATTTAAACTTTCTTTTCTGGGTTAACAAGGGGAAAAACCCCTTGTGTGCATGTTGTTTAGCTCAATACCCTGTTCAACCAAAGTGTTGACTTTGGTTCCACCTGGCCAAGGAAGAGCACTATAGCACTATTCATTCTTGACGCAGATTTGATACTTGAATGGCTGACTATGTCTCCAACAGCCAAGCCACACTCCTCCACAGAGCAGGCTGCTTCCGCCGCCTAGTGAGTTGTTCGAACCCTGTGTTCGCTCCCTGAGCCATCATAGCCACCGCAACCACTGGAGGATGCCCGATTCCCACCAGAACTAATTGCCGTTAACCAAGAAAAATAAAAAAAGGTGGTCACAAAAAGGAGAGAAAGAATATAGAATAGAGAGTGAAAAGAAACACGAGACAAGTGGAAAAAGTTCTTACCCAATCATGCAGGAAAGAGAGATTGAAAAGGAATCTAGAATAGAATCCAGTAAAACGCCCCACTCTCATAGACTCACTACACACCACACTCTCACCCGTGCTCCCAGCATGCAACAGCAGAGAGAGAGAGCAAGTTGTTTGCCTTTTTTATAGTTGTATTGCTAACTACACATTTCCGTCACACGGTAGTGAATTGCAGTGCTGGAAATCACAGCTGGGAATTATAGTCCTGTAGTTCTATTATCCCAATAAAGTACAGTAGTTTGGCAAGTCTTTAAAAAGAAAGAAGCCACTGGCAGACTCTGGTGAAATAAACACTGCAGTTTGGCCAAGGAAGAAAAATGTAGTTCATGACAGATAAATCCAAAGAAAAACCCTAAAACAATGGTCATTGACATCACCAGCAGTCTTCAGAGGACACACTTGTCATCAACAGCAAGAATCACAGGTCACAAAACTTGCCAAAAATACCTCAATGAGCCAGAAGAGTTCTGGAACAATGTTTTATGGACAGAAGTGATCAAAAGAAACCTTTAACAAAGCGATGGAAAGGTGAACATGTTGAGAAAGGAAGGAGTAGCCCCTGATCTAAAGCATACTCATCTTTGAAATATGGAGGTAGTGTCATGGATTCAGCATGTATGGCTGCTTCTGGAACAGGCTCATTAGTCTTCAGTGATGATTCAATGGAGGATAGCATCAGTAGGATGAATACATACAGACAGATGTTTCCGAAGTACAAAGAAATTCAACCTCATCAGTCGGCATTTCATCCTGCAGCAAGACAATGAACCTGAACACACTGCCTTTGCAACCGAAGCATTTATCAATGGGAAACAGTGGACTTGAAAGTGAACTTGAAAATGGTTTACTGGGATTGAAATGTTAATGGTTTCTTGGAGTGGGTGGGGGAGGGAGCATTTGTGTATTAACATATCCATTCTTAACATGCATGAACTATTTGAATCTGATTTCAATCTAATTTTATCCTCTCATGCAGTAACCTTGACAAACCTTGCTTGAATCTAATATAATCTGATGGCCTGTAATGTAATTTAATTACACGTTTCATTTTAATATTAAAATAGCATTAAAGAAATAGTATTAAAAAGTATGTATATTTCTTTATACATGTACCTGTATACAGTCACTTTTGAAGTGCCTCTTATTTTCTTTGATAACAGGAAACAGGCCTCAGTGACATTCCAGGCAGGAAAGATGCACAAACTGTCAGGTAGAGTTTAATAATAAAAAGACATGTGGGTCACGCTATTGGGAATTCAGCCTTCGCAATGTCTCTGTCTTCCCCATTCATTTGACTGACACAGCACTGGCCCATATCCTTTGGCTCATTTTAAAGCCATGCAGGTCACATCTGCGTGAAACGATGCATGTCTCTACTCAGAATGTTTATATTTTCTCTGCGTCTACTTCCTCACCCTGCAAGACCCCAGAATGTTTTCAATTCCAGTTTTCTCTCCCTTGAAATCCAAAATGGGAGACAGAGGAGGAGTCAGGCAGTTGCTGAGGGATTTTGCTTCAGTGACCTCTGAACCTCTTCCTCAAAACACCAAAGATAAATATTCATCGTGTTTCCTTTCATCACCTGGCGATAAACATATATCACAAATACTTTGGTTTGTATTCAGTCACATTTTCCCTTGATTTTGTCTGAAGTAATTGTAAATAAGTTTTTTTCTTTCCAACGCTCTTTGTTGAGTTAGTCAAGAACACAAGAACACATACTGACAAGTACAGGCCATTCAGCCGATCTACGCTCACCGCTTACCTACATTTTCAGCGATTGCTGAACTTAACAGGCTGTATGAAAAAAAGAAAGTGTTTTTTTTTTTTTTTTTTAATTTGCCAGATAAAATAAAATTGTTTTAACATTATATGCAAAATAAGTAGGTATTTTATTGCACAAATCAATTGTTTGTCAGATGAAAAAGAATTCACAGAGAATTCAGCTTGAAGACTTTTGAATTGTTGCAAGAGTCTGGCTCTGTTTTTAAAAAATTCTCACACATCCCTTTACAGTACATTAGAGGCATTTAGCAGACACTCATATCCAGAGCAACTTACACAACTGTTTACTTCCCTTCACTGGCATCCAAGTCTCCATCCAAGGACTAGTAAGACTAGTATGCCTGTCCACTGAAACTTCTGTTCCTCCGTCCCTGAAGGAAAGTCAGTCAGCAAATCCCACTGTACATTGGCTTATCACTACAGGCCATGACTGCAGCCTTCAATGTGAACAATGCCCCTCCCCCATCTACCCCCAAAGGTTCTCAATGCGCCTGGTATAAAAATATGGTTTGGAAAAAAGCCATGTCCCTCATTTTCCTGACCCATACCCTTCCTTCACATATGATTTTTATGAAGAATGCCATGCATACATTTTAACACCCGTAACATTAAACCAAACCCATATGTGGTTGTTCTGCGCCACCCAAGGAAGGCTACTGATTAGTCACGGATAACGTGAGCTTCCCCGTTTAACTGTAAAACATTTTTTAGATCCTGAAATGAAAAGCTTTGTATTTACTGCCAGCAGCCAAATGACCCTACACTCTTTTGTGTCAATGAGATGAATCTAAGCAGGTGTAGGCTCCATTATTACTTGGATTTCAGACCTCTTAGGAATGCTAAGTTACTGATGAAAGGGGTGTTGCAGGTTAAGTCGGGGCCAGTCTTTCCTTTGGGCCAAAAAGAAATCCAGTTCCCCAGAATAGCAATTGGAGCACTGTGCATTAGAAGGTATTTCAGATGAGATGTTAAACCAAGGTCCTAACACACTGTGGTCATTAAAGTTCCCATGGTACTTTTTGAATGAGTGGGTAACCACATAAATGCAGTCATCATCATCATCACATAAGTGGATAGAATTAATCAGTATTCATTTTCAAATAGCTTTCACTTTCACGGGATCATCCTGTAAACATATTATGTATTGGTTAGCAAATCTCCAAATGTTTAAAATATGTTCTTGTATAACTTCTCCCAAATTAAGCTATAACATGCATTATATTAGCTAAATACAGGTAATGTCTCTAATGTTATAGCTTATTCTTCAAAATTAGTAATATAATATTAGTTTGTATTACATTAGTTTGTATAACATTTGTATTTAGCAAATTAGAGAAAAAGCAAAACACAAATGCTTTCAAAGGTTTGGCAAAATAACCTTGCCATTGATTTTAAAGTACTGCACTGTTACAGTTGATAAAATTTCACTGTGTGAGCCCATGGAAAGATCTGCATTTCCAATAATGATGTTAAACGCAACAGCAGAGGAGCCTTCCCACCTTCACAATGGCATCATTTGAGTTCTGATTTCATAACCCACATTACAAATATCAGGCTGAGAGAGCTAACTCATGCCCCATTGCTTTCAGTTGTCATGCTGAGCCTAACATTGTCCCTGTGCTAATTTTTAGCCTTTGCTGGTCTTGAATGGGCTCCATTTTGGCTCATAGCTGGACTCTGGTGCCATCACAATGGCAGCCTGCCAGCAACATTGCTGAGAGCATACCAACAGTGAAACAGCAATATATAATGGTCAGAGATATATTTAGCAAGGCCTAAATAGAAACTACACTCTGGTGAGAGATCATATTTACTGATGATTAATGCTATTTAACATGTTCATGTTTGTGCTGGCACTACCAACTCTGGTCATAACCTCTCAATGATTAATCTAATACAGATGGTGCATTCATTCAGTCTTATCAATACTGGAGTGGAAGTAATGTAGAGACTATGTGCAGTCCAAAATCATTGATAAAAATGCATGACTATATATTTTTTTTATACTGCTTATACAATTTCATAATACGGACAAAATAAATATTAGTATAAATCCATACCCCTGTATCCTATGGATGAAGGTAAGCTTAATGTTAAGTACAAATCAACAAGACTGTTAAGTCATTGGCTGACCAAAGTAAAAATGGTTTTAACCTCTCAGTACTAGTTTATTGCAAAGGCTAGGGGTGACTATACCACTCAGTTGCAGACATGAAATTATTCACAATGCGATTATAGCGAAAATAGCCACAATATATGGTGACCGCTCAGGTCCAATAAACATTTTCATTTTTGGCCTGCAGCAGAATGACACTGCATATTTTATTGGTACCTGTCAATTTCAGACATGAATAAAGGATGAATAAAACAGATACACATAATATTCCCACAGGATCTGAAGATAATACATAAGGCCAGCAAAATCAATCAAAAGCCAGTCTAGATGTACTTAATACATTAATGTAGGATATAATTCATTTTAAACACATCACATTTATTAGCTACCCCTTTGTGAGCTAAGGCCTAATCTGAAAATATCATACGGCGCGACTATTTGGGCATTTAGATGCAATTTGCAAATAGTGTTTGGTTTCCAGTTTCAGTTGTAAATGATCATGTTTTACAAAGAGATTTGCCTGAAGGGAGAGTTTATGTTGTCTGCAAGGAGAGCAGTCTGTTTATGGGCAATAAGTTTTTCAGTGGGGGTAGATGCCAATTTACATTCCGTTTCACAACATACACTATTTTTCTAAATTATACTTATATAGTTGTATTCTTGTATACATGCGTTCAGAGCAGATATTTGATGAACTGATCGCGTGTTTCCTGTGTTGTTTACACTCTGAGGTACAAGATATCGGCTTTGTTTCCTCCGTATGCCCCAACAGGATTGGCCGGTGGAGACCATGAAGAAAATATGGCCCTCCATCAATCTCAGACACACCTGTCAGAACTGCCCCATAAAAAAATCAAAGTGTAAATAATGCTATGATGGAGATGGGCATGGGTGCTGTTTGCAGCTGAGATTGTGCCAGTAAAATGTGGCTCATTGGCTGTTCCTCTATATCTCTTCCATTCCAGTTTCTCACATTTCTCACCATTCTTTCAGGGGTGGATGAGAGGTTCAGGAATATCTTGAGGAACCATAAATTATACCTGCCACAGGCGCACAAAGAGATATGTAGCTATAATTGGACAATCCTATGAAGCTACATTAGCCATGTTGGTTAATCCCAGCAGACTAATTCACCAGCTGCCCAAGGAGCCATGCTTCACATTTAAAAACATTCCCTTCAAAACTTTCTATTGAGGTGATATCTGATAATGGAATGTGCATGTAATGAATAAATCTGATGGCCCCTTTCATCTCTCTTTCATTTTGGCTAAGAAAATATATAGGCCATCGCCTCATATTTCCATTCAAAATATTCCTGTATATATATTTTTTTTTTGGCATTTTTTACAGTGCACTTTCTCACTAGATATGGAGCTCTTCTGAACCTGTTCTTTTAATAGTCATCAGTAGAAAATGATCAGAATTTTACATGCATATCTAATTGCAGATTCTTATGTATTAAAAAAAAGTTAACTGACTTCTATCCCCTAGTTCAGAATCACAGATAAGGATACTTGATTCAACTAGACAGTTCTTGGCATAGGTGAGAAAGGCAGTTTGTCTAGGATGCCATGTGTCTTGGGGGGGGGGGGGGCATCAAACAAAGGGTGTGAGGGCGGGCATCCACATGATGTGTCCATGATCGTTGGTCCAGCCGCCAATTGCTCCAGAAACCTGCCTAGGGTAGCTGAAAAGCTACCACCTTGCCTGGAGTCAACACTGTGCCACAGAAACCTTTTGAGGGAATAGTGCACCTGAAGCACACTGTGGAGAAGCTTTTGTCCTTCTAAACAGGGGTTGATCCATGGAGTGAATCTTTAAATCAATTTAGCATTAGGAGGACAAAAAGCTAGCTCTAGCTCAATTTTTTAAAATAATTTTGGTTCTTATTTCTCTCTCTCTCATGGTTCAAAGACACCTCTCCACCATGACTTGATGACACAGCAGTTCATCTGGGATATGAAATCACAGCTCAGCTGTTCCTTGAGTGATGTATCTTGCTGGGTCGATTTCGCTGTTGCCTCCATCGATCGCTTAATCAACAGCAATTCTTGAAATCAAACGTCTAACTGAGCATTTTGAAAGACTGATTGTCACAACTAATACAGTCAGCTCACAATGACTGTGTATTTGATAATTGCATGCTTTGTGCTACTGTGTGGTGAGTAATTGGTCTTGGTTCAATCCCCCAGTCCTTTCAGTGCCAATCATTGACAATTATCCAGGGCTGTAACAGAAGCAGAGGGGTGTCTGGTTCTCTGAAGTGCATTGTCACATGGGTCTTTACCTCTGGTCCCAAGGCTATGAATATAGTAGAGTTGCTCATACCATCTACTGCTGTTTAGCCAGGAGAGAGCTGTTTCAGTTAAAGATGTCATTCATTGACAGTGATGACCTGGGGGAAACATAAGTTGGTACAAAATGCATGGGATGGCAGTCGACTGTGATAATGAACTCAGGGTCAGAGTAATATGTTGCCCATGGTGGTGTGGCACCAAATACATTCCCATCTTTTCCCTGTAGTCTCACCTCCAGGTAAATTCCTTGAAATTTGAAATCAGAATTTAGATAATGCCTTTGCCAATCCTTTCAAACCAGCCCTTGAAAAACTCCAATATCAGCTTTTCTTTCCTATAGCTGGATTTATAATTCTAGGCTGGTCATTCGAATTTAAAATTTTCATGTTTCATTGATTTTAATGGTTCATATTTAAAATAAATTTTGCCCTCTCATACTGAAACACTTCCCATTGACAACTGTACTGTTCTTTAGAATGTTGGAATACCATGGGCATCTGACCCATTATATCTGAGGGGGACGTGTCCCCCCACTTTTGAAAAATGATTATTTTGTCCCACTCGTCTTCCTCCTCTGCTTATTCCTCGGTTGGTATTCTACCTGAAGCCAATCAATTGACCTTTAGCAAATTAATCATTAACACCGAGTCCACCAATCTCTGCTTAGAAACGGTTGCTATGTATTACTTCCTCCAACATCTAGCTCCAACACTGTCTGCAACAGTATAGCATAGCATAAAAAAAGACTTCAGCTGGCTTGCGACAAGTTACAAGCTTCAGTAGGTGGTTAAGAGATGCTGTTGGGGAACTTCCAAAACTGACACGATATCTTGAATGTTTGGAGGGAACAGGAGGGTCATTTTTTTTCAACAATCAAGGTGTAGATTTCTAAGACAATAAATGTACGTAACATGTATTTAATGATATAGTGCCCTCCAAAATGATTAACACCCCTGATGAAGATGAGTAAAGAAGGCAGTAAAAAATAGTCTCTGATAACCCCCCCCACACACACACACACACACACACATTTGACCGCAACACCATTCAAAATTTATCAGGGATGTGAACACAAAATTGATCACAAAACTAACATCCATAGGGAGACCCAAGATTGAAAGCCCTGTTCTAAAGGGACCATGCTGTGCTCAGCTACACATGCTTGTCAGCACTGCTGAATTGACAGGGGTTGCAGTTATAAGATGGGCCTCCAAGATCAGGCATTCCAAATTTAGAGAAAAGACAATGTCAGGCAGACGTGGTGAGATATTGGCAAAGATTGGTCCCTGTCATCTAGTGGTTATTGCAAATTAGAGGCACACACTTAATAAGAGAATGTCAGAACCTTCAATATTTAAATAATTCTGTTCAGAGTTAGAGATGGAATAAAGATAACTGAGTGACAGCTAATACGTAGGAGGAGAGGAGACAAACTAAAAGTTAAGACCATGGATGGGTGTGAAAAGAGAGAACGGTCAGCAGGAGGCAAAGGTTGAAGGCAAAGCAACTTGTCTGCTGTCATATCCATATAGTCCTCACATACTGTATACAATCTACAGAACTGTCTGTGGGTTGCTTCTGTAGTTGTCCCAGAGGTCAGCCAATTCCTTTAGTTCTTCTTTTTGTTTTTTATTTCTAGTGCATTCCTTTGAAAAAAAAAGCCTGCAGTCTCTCTTCACAGTTGATTGCCAAGTAGAGCAGAAAGAAAATTGAATAAACTAAACCATACTGCACTCTGAACATTTTTTTATTCCTGGAACACAGCAGCTGGAACACAGCAGCTGCAGCATGTAAAGGTAGTGGGGGACTCTGATTGACCAGTGTCGACCCACGGCACAAGAAAAACTTTCTGGCAAAGGCTTGTGGGTCATACATCTCTCACATGACAGAGATTAATGCTCTGTCATGTAGTTTTGCTATGTTTTCCACTGGTACAAAGATCTGTTTCATCGCTGGACTAGTCTGTGTAAACATCACCCGTATTAGCTCCCAGAAATTAATTTGGGAGCTTGTTTACTGATGCTCTGTCTATTTCTTTTCTTTTGCATTGGCTTTTGGAATGCACTCCCAAGGCCATAAACACCATCATTAACAAAGGTTTAATGAAAAGTTGCTTGTAATTGTAATCACAGTAACAATTGTCCTGGTGAAAGTGTCAAACAGCTAAGCAAATAAGTGGGGTAAAATCTGTAAAATAAATCACATGAATCCTTTAGTTGCTTATGAACCTTTTAATTTATGTTTTTTTTTTCTCTCTCTCTATGGTTCAATCCACAGTTTAGTGTAAAATTGCTCGACAGCAAAACACAAGTAGGCATGTAGACCAGTGGATGTGACAAGTTTCTTTGCATCAGCAAGTAGGCTACCCGACAAAGCCTCAAATTGCTCTTGCAGTTCTTTATCATATATATTTTGTCCCCATGGCTCAGCATAAACAACCAAATTGGATCTCTCTCATTCAGGGATTCTTAATGACAGATGTTTGTCTGTAGATGACAGCCCTCCTTTTCTTACTGCTCAGCTCCTCACCCAGACCAAGGATGGTTCACTCATGTGATAAGTCTTTGTTTATGTACGGAACATTATACAAATTGAAATTGCAATAGCCTTTTTGAACTGAAAGTAATATCCTGTTTGGTTGCATTAAGTCAGCTAGCTAATTGACAACATTAATGATGTATTACAACAAATATTTGGCACTGTATTTCCATTTTTTGTTGTGTTGCAACAAAATGTTCACTACACAGAGGTCACATAATTTACAATTGGAGGAGCAGGAAAAGTGAGAAATTCCTCTCTGCTGTGTTCCACTATCTGCTTGTGCTTTAATTGGCTTAGCTACAAGGATAGTCTGATTAGTATTGCTGCCTGCCTTTTCATTGCAAACTTTCATTGCCAATCTTACTAGGGGGTTAATGTGCAGGTCTGCTAGGTGTCAGCATGCATTAGCTTTATGGGAGTTGTTTTATCCAAAATCTTTTCTGGTTTGCCTACATGCTAATGCATAACTACTGCTATTGGCTGGCCAGCTTTCACTATTCACTATTAGCATGCTAACAAGATCACTGCCTGGCCTTACATTCACAAGAGCTAGAAAGCAATAAATTGCTAAATAATGGCCATTTTATGAAACTGATTGTCAGCTTGCTATCTAGCATATTTTCAACCCGCTCTCCTGTAAATAATTGTTAATAAAATAACAAATAATATTATGCAGAACGCTATACATAAACATCTGCCCCACTTCATAATGACAATAGCTAAAATTAACATAGCTAATCACTACTACCATTACTATTTCATGAATGTGACCTACTAGCTTTTAAATTATGCATATGCCGAAATCCATGCCAATGTTGAGATTTATAAACTTTGTAAATTTTAATTTAATTTAAACTTTATAAAATTTGTCGTGAAAATATGTGTACCTCTACGCAAACCATGTGTCCAAATTGTTTCTTGTGGTGGTTCAGCTGTACAACCCCGATATCTCAACAGCTTTGATATTTGTAGAGCATGAATTATGTATGAAAGGGACAGTGTAAATGCATCAGTTTGGTTGTTTAAATATGACAGCAATTTGTGAATAATATGGACACAATTCCAACGAGAAAAAATGACTTATTCCATTAATGTGGGTTGTATAAACATCCATAAACAACATACAATAACACAAAGGCAGCTAATATTCATGTTAACAATTGAGCTGAGACATTCAAATATTATGTTAAAATAACAGAAGAGGCACAGTGTGAAAAGCTACACTGCATGACAACGTACAGTAGCTCGAATAAATGTGTTTGAATTCAATGGCACATGATAGCATTAGCAACTAGAAGAAATAATATACAAACATTAGTTGTGCCCTTGCCTGCTTCTCTGTCAACAGCATTTCAGTGTAGCATTCAGAGAATTCTCCTTTTTCTACTTTTACTTTCTTCTGCCATTATGTTTCCTCATGTTTTACTAGAAATACAGTTGTGTCATTTAGCAGCATTTTACTGCCATTTCCAAGATTTAGTGAAATATGATGTATAAGTTGTGCAATGCCACCATATAAAGATAATTGAGGGCGTTCATTGGGTGGATACTTAAAGCTTGTTAATGAGCTCAAACGTTTAGAAATATTTTTTTTATAAATTAAATGTGTATATGTGTGATTTACAAAACTTTTAAAAATTAATACACACATTTTATGAATCATGTGTAGGCACATATTTGTAATATAGTCGTACGATTGTCACGCCTGGCGCCTGTCTTCCCCTGCTGCTTTTTCTGTGTCTGTATTGTTTCAGTGAGCCAACGGGGAGTTGTGGAACTGGGCGTGGCCACCCTTAATTGCCAATTTTCCTGGGAATAAAAGGCTGAAGATGGCGTGGATCCAGATCTCCTTCACTCCAGACCTGGCGGGACACTAAATTAATCTTATTAATAATTCACTTTTTGACCGTGACCTCTGCCTGGTTTCCGCTTTTGTTCAGCCTGCCGAACCCGGGCCGTAACAAGGATGGTGGCAGCGGAGGGATAGATTTCTGTTCTAGGTCGGTATTGGATTTGCTTTATTGCATTCAAGGGCGGCGTTTTGTTCTCGTTTCATCTTTGCGTGGACGTAATTTATAGGTGCTGCTGGTGAGGTCACGTATATGCACCTACGCCGTGGGAGGCCAGGATTGAAACCACGGTGCATTGTTACATTGTTTGGGAGTGAAGGCGTATGTTGCCTCCAACTTACGTTTATGTTGGAGAGCTAGACCCTTCGTGTCTTCGTTGATCGTCTTCTGTTCTTCGGTAAGTAATCCCCATGTGGTTATCGGTTTGGTGATCGGACTGATTCTCTAGCTAGGTAAGCGGGCCCAGATTGATCTCATTACAAGAGACGCGTCCGTGCAGTGTTACATTGGTTTATCAATCGGCCTTTGTGATCTTCGCTGGTGGAGGCAGGTTAGCTGTTTCTCACGTTTAAATATTCTTTAATGAGCTTCTGGGAAGGTGGAGTAAGTTATTGAACTGTTTTTATGGGACGAAGCGGGATTCACCTATCCTATGCTATACTGGAGATTGCGAACTATGAGTTGGTTATAACAGGGATTGATCATTGAGTTTGTAAAGGGGTTTAATTCTATGCTTTGTTCTTGGCGCGTGAGTCTGATGTTTGTTTCAGATTTGTGTGTTTTCCATGTGTGGTTAAACTCTTGAATTGATTGGGCATTTGGAATAATTGAATGCGTTCAAGTCGAAGCCAGGGGCTTTCTCTGTTGCATAGAAATCCACGAGTAAATTAGTTTTTACTGCATCCGTCTGCTGTGTCACGCCTGGCGCGCGCCCTGTGTTTTTTCACCTTTTTTCTTATATTCATTTGTGTAGGTAATCTATGGACGCCATTCGTGGAAGCCAGTGATTACCTTTAATTGCTTCCAGCTGGGAGGCGAGGCCGCGGATTGCTTAAAGGAGTAACATGGTGGTTGAACGTGACACTTCCCAGTTGTCTTTAGGCAACAACAAAACAAATGGGCATAATTTTTTTATTATTCAGTCATTTCAATGTACTTTAAAACGTATTTTTCTAAGCCTAAATTTCCCACTAAAAAATTTCACCCGAGCCGTCTGGGGCGTGGTAATGAGAACTGTCAGTTAGCTATGATTGACAGACCGTGCCTCGTTACCATAGCTACCCCCATGATACGTGCTCTTTTTGGGAGACTTTTCACAAGCTAGCTAGCTTAGTAGTATATCAAGTATCGATAGATAGCTAAGGTAAGGACGTTGACTTTTATCCAATTATAATTTTTGCTATCTAGCTAGCCAAGTTAAGATAAAAGCACAACTATAACGTCCTCATTAAAGCAAACTAGCTAGCTAACGTTATCGATAACATTGCCTTATGAAAGCAAACTACCTAGCTAGCTAACGTTAGCTAGCTAAATGAATATAACCAGAAATAATCTAATAGTCCTTAAAAGGCACTCTAATTTAAGTGAACCTAACGTTAGTCAAATATTTGCATTGTCTTGCCTGTAAGCCAGCGGCGCAAACTATGGGTCTCGAGTTATCCATGGGTTTACGGGGCGTGGAAACGGGAGTGGTTACTGTGTTCGTGACGCACCAAGTTGACAACTTTTTCAACCGGTTGAAAATAGGACGATAAATTTAAAACGCATATTTCTCCAAAAATACAGAACGGATATATTTAATACTTTACTCATTGTGTTTCTTCAATGCCTCTTGTGTAAATAGCACATAAAACCGAGAAAGTGTGAAAATCACCATGGTACTCCTTTAACCGTGGTCAGCTGGGATCATGCTTCTTAAAAAGGCTGCGAGTTCTACCAGCGGGAGCTCTTTTCATTTTCATCAGCTTGCCTTTTTTGACTCACCTGCGTAGTAGCTTGCCAGCTTGTCAATTTGCCAACTCACTGCGCTGCACATTTTGGCATTTCCAGTCGGTTCTTTGTTTGTAACTTTTTGTTTTTGTGTAATAAATTCTTGTTATTCCTTCACTCGGTTGTCACAGCTGCTTCTTTGCGCGTTTGCCTTAAAAGCGAGTTATTGTTTCTGGCTCAGTACTGGGGCGAGTCTGCTCCGTTGTGTGGTTAACGATTTAAGGTTACTGAACTTCGCAATTATTTGTTTGAGCTTTTACCTGACCCCGAATTTGCTCCGTTTATTAATGATGGCTTTGTTTCTTTACAGGGGAGTCAGAAAAAACAAACAGTAGGTGTGCTGTGAGACACGGGAGCGGCGCAGAGCTTTATTTTGGATGGTAATTTGCCGTTTTCTCAGGAGACTGCTACTGGGGAGAGTGTGATGGTTCATGGCATTGAAATGTCCAGGGTAAATGTCCCTTTGCATTGGGATGGCAGGTATGCCATCCCGCCAAGTTACGCCTTGGCGGGGGCATGTCCCATACATATAGAGCACCGAGAGTTTGGCACTTTTCAGGGTTGCTTTTGCTACCCGCCGTTCACCGAACGTATACACTGCATTATGATGTACCGTCTGCACGTTCAATTATTAACCGGCTACAATATTGCAAAGCCATATGGATTCAACGGGAGCTCTTCTGTGCTTACTCGCCTGTGTTCTTCTTTAAAACCACAGACAGGTTTGCTAATGATATTTCACGCATTGCATAGCTATGTCATGGTGCTGCCCTAACAAAGTCACAGACTGGTAAACCTCCGGTTGAAGGCTTGAATCCCGCCTCGCCCTCAGGCAGATCATTTCCTCTTTTACACAAACATTTTCTTACGCTTATATTTGCTTTACCAAAACTCACTCACGGCCACCCATATGCATTTCATGATGGAAAAATGTATTCATTTTATTAAAAAGTTACACCAGTTCACCGCTGTGCCATTTCTACTAACTATATTTCTTCACTTGGCTACCTTACAAAACCTTCTTATCAGCAAACGCCACGTTTCTACATTCAGGTTACCTCGCCCTGTTCTCCATCTAGCCACATACAAACAATTACTACGTATGTACATCCTGCAACTCCCCAATAAAACATTACATTTAAAATCATGATTCACTCATAATTATAACTATTAGTACTGAACATGAGAAACACATCAGTGCAATAGATTTCACACGTTACTTAACCATCCACTTTAATAGCTAGCATTTTATAGCGACTGTTATATATACCGTTCGATAAGGAAAATAAGCTCGCTCATGGTCACTTCATTTACTTCGCGCTATACTCTGTGATCATGTTAACCTTCACCTACATGCCCATTCTGCTAAAAACATAATGTTTCAACTACACAATTTCATCATTTCATCCCTATTTCTCTCACACTGTTGTTATTTTCTCATATGCAAAGCCTGCTGGGACATATGCGTCTGCTCCTATTCTCCACTATCAAGTTTTCCGGTTCTAGCTTAGCAAAACAGCGAACAGGACACCCACCTTCAGATAAGCCTATCAAAATGCCTTATAAATCTTACAAACACTAAAAGTGCATCTCCACGAAATAACAGAAAACGGAGTAGGACAGCAGGATACACAAGTTGCGACCTAGGCAGCTCTAATTCTACGGGCTTGCTGATTCTTTTCTCAATCAAGGCTGGTTGGATGGCCGTCAAATCCATGAGTACATACACTGGCCATATTTCACCTGCGTTTCTGTTGTGTTTACACTTACGCCCCGCACCCTTTGTCACAACAACTGTTTTACATATATAGCTAACAGAAACTGCTAAACAGTACACGCTCATCAGACTGTACAAATTCACACAAGCATAGCCATAATCCACAACCATTTCTTACGGGGTCACTTCGCATTTCTCACTCTCATAATAAAACGCTTTTCAAAAAGAAATGATATCTCATAAAAAACACGTTTTCAACGTACAAAAATGCCAAGTTATTCACACATACAAGACCAGTCCAGGCCTGCCATTAAAAGTATTGATATCAAAATGACGCCAAGTTACGGTACTACAAACAATATAGGCTATCTTGCCTCACCAAAATTAAATAAGATGTATTCCAAAGCAATGCTACCCAATATTTGCTCAATTCTTTCAAGTATAGGATCAGATTTAGTAAAATCAGCTAATCATCAAAAAGATAGCGTAACAGTTTAATCTTGAAGGGATATGAACACCACAACGCCATGAACACCGTAAGCTTTGAAGTACAAGTGCAATAAAGGCTTGCTTACAACTTCATTTATAAAATAGGTACATTTTCATCGGCAAGACCACTAAATAATCTGATTTTTTTTAAAGCTCTGTGGATTATCTGATTTTTATTAACAAGCCCTTTTTGAAAGCACGGCGAACGAAGACATCGGAGAAGTCAAATAGACTGAGCAACGATTGGTTAAAAACTACCTTCCAACACTCGAGCTAGCAAACCGCTGCTCCGTGCATTCACTTCTACATCATTCAATAGGCTACGTCTTTCTGTGGTGTATTTTCAAACTTACCCCACCCCCTCCGCAAAATAAGATAGCGAAACTAAGTTTGCCTTTTCCCCAGGTTCCAGTTTTTTTTTTCTTTTTCTGCAAGGACAATACAAAAACGAAAAGGCTTGTATTTTTTTAGCTGCTTATAAAATATCTGGGAGGGAACTAGGGACACACCCCCAGTAATATAAGGATGAAATATAAATCAGAGCATGTATACCTAGCATTTTAGAGCATATTTCTGTGTACGAACAGGCCATCGTGACGCGCGACAAGCTGAAAAAATAGAACAGAAGCGAAAAACTACGCCGCAGCTCACTTGTGTCGCGCGAGCTTCGCAGCTGGTTTGCGACGCATTCGCATCTGGTGGCGACGACGTCGACCGCTGCCGCTGTAATAAAAGTACTTCAACTACGCTTCAGTTACGGGCGTAATACGCACATAGTGCGCTCACGGTCGATACGCGTGCGGTGGGTGCCCGGCTTAAGGGTCATATTTTACATCCCAAGCTTTTTCTCAGTTCTTGAAAAAACTACAGATCACACATAACATGTCGAGTGCTTATCACCCACAAAGTCAGGGGGCACTCGAGCGTTTTCACCAAACGTTAAAATAATAGAGTCACCGTTCCAGGCCAAATATAGTGGTCCTTACACCGTGGAATGACGTGTGTCCAATTTGAACTATTTGGTCCATACTCCAGACAGAAGAAAAAAATAGCCAACTATGTCACATTAATCTTATGAAACCTTTTTATAGTCCTTCTTTGCCCACTGGTGATGAGAATGAAAAGCCTGGGAAATCTGTGTCGGCAGTGAGCCGTGTGTCTGACCAGCCCGCTGATTTGCTGGATCAGTTTCCCTGTTAACAGTAACAAAAAAGAGGACTTTGATGAATCTGGTGAGCCTGTGTTCCAAGGGCGGTTAAAAAAGTCTGAATATCTCGCTGCGTCAGAATCCCAGTACTCATTTATCTGAGGAACAACGTTTAGATATTGTGGGTTTGATTAATTCCCATCTAGCATTGTTTGCTGATACACTGTCTCAAACCAATGTGATCGAGCATGATATAGACGTGGGTGACGCTAAGCCTGTTAAACAACGTTTTTGCTGCGCGCCATTTGAAAAAAGGAAAATATTAACCGCCGAAGTAGAATACATGCTTGAAAATGGGATGTCCACCCATACTTCTTCTCCGTGGGCATCGCCCTGTCTTTTGGTTGCGAAGCCGGACAATACGTTTCGTTTTTGCAAGGTAAACGCCATCACCAAACCTGATTCATATCCTCTCCCACTTATAGAGGACTGTGTAGATCAAGTAGGCAACGCCGCTTACGTCACAAAGTTGTATCTGCTACGTGGTTATTGTCAAGTGCCGTTATCTGAGCGTGCAAAATAAATATCTGCATTTATTACACCCGATGGTCTATTTTCTTACAATGTCATGCCTTTTGGTTTAAGAAACGCTGGCTGTACTTTTCAACGCCTTATCAACACTGTGCTGTCTGGTTTATCTGGTTGCGTTGCTTGCTTGGATGACGTGGTCGTCTGCAGTGACACATGGTCACAGCATGTGCAGCGATTGGGGTCTCTTTTTGATTGTTTGGTAGCGGCAAAATTGACAGTTAATTGAGCCAAATGTCAATTTACGCGTGCTTCTGTTACATATCTGGGGAAGGTGATTGGTAGTGGTTCGGTTAGGCCAGTAAGGGCTAAAGTGGATGCTATCTTACGTTATCCAGTACCTACATCTAAAAAAGACTTAATGCGATTTTTGGATATGGTAGGGTTGTATCGTTCATTTTGTAGTAATTTCTCATCTGTAGTTTCTCCTCTGACTGACATGCTCATAAAAAGAGAACTTTTATCTGGGGGCCGTCATGTCAAGAAGCTTTTGAACAAGTCAAAAATCTGCTGTGTTATGCTCCAGTTTTAGATGCTCCTCGCCTTCAAGCCCCTTTTAAAATACAGGTTGACGCAAGCACAGTGGGTGCTGGCGCTGTTCTCCTGCAGTCCGATGAGTGTGGTATTGAGCATCCAATATCTTTCTTTTCCAAAAAGTTCAATTCCTACCAACTCAAATATTCCACCATTGTAAAAGAGGCATTAGCTCTGATCTGGTCATTACAACACTTTGAAGTATATGTTGGTGCTATAGCGATTCCAATCGTCGTTTACACCGACCATAACCCCTTAGTGTTTTTGCATTCTATGCAAAATTCAAATAAAAGACTGACGCGTTGGTGTCTTTTCCTCCAACCTTATTCACTTGAAATTCGGCACACTGAAGGGCGGGACAACATATTGGCGGATGCGCTGTCCCGTGCTCCTGTATAGTTTTATCATTCCGGCGGTTGTTACCATTGTTTTGGTGAAAGTGAGGTTGATGCCGCTTCGGGCCGGATCTCGCTTGTTTTTGCCTTTTCTCCTCCAGGCGCCGGAGGCAGGATTAGTGGAACGAGGTGGGGTCCGGAACAGGTAGGCGGAGTCGCTACACATTTTACCATAGTATGGTAACATTTCAACATTTTATCGCCAGTTATCTATATGTCTTATGTTTCGTCGCGTAGGTTGGATTGTTATGCGTTTGTGTGTCTGTGTCTCTCTCCCGCGTCCTCTTTCTGTGTATTACCCCCTAAATATCCATCCATTTTCCCCCAACTGTACGGCCGTCGGTTGGTGGGCCGGGGAGGTGGCACCAGTTGTGGACGACAGGGAAAGGGGGCGGACCTCAATACTTGTCAGGGAAGTATTTTTATTTCTTTTTCTCTCTTCTGTTACCTTCCTCGTCAGTTGCCGCATGCACACGTCCACCTGCTGTACGGCACATTGGGCGAGTGGTGGCTGGTGGGAAGGGTGTTAGGGATTTATAAATGATCAGACAAATTAAAATATGAAGTAATGCAGTAAAAATAACTAAAGTAAATTGGATGGTGAAGGGAATGATGATAATGGCCATGATATTGGTGATCTTGGTGGTTTTTGGTATTGTACTCGTGGTAAATTGTTGTGACGCCAACTTTTGGTGTCGTCTCTTTGTGGGGGCGTGTCACGCCTGGCGTCTGTCTTCCCCTGCTGCTTTTTCTGTGTCTGTATTGTTTCAGTGAGCCAACAGGGGGAGTTGCGGAACTGGGCGTGGCCACCCTTAATTGCTAATTGTCCTGGGAATAAAAGGCTGAAGATGGCGTGGATCCAGATCTCCTTCACTCCCAACCTGGCGGGACACTAAATTAATCTTATGTATAGGTTGGAAATAAATAATTCACTTTTTGAACCGTGACCTCTGCCTGGTTTCCGTTTTTGTTCGGCCTGCTCGACCCGGGCCGTAACAGATAAAAAATTTTAAATTTTGTGTTGATTTCATACTAAAGTGTTGCGTAAACACAAAAGAAAAAGTGTGTATGGTAGAAAATATCCTGATTTATTTATCTATGAAACTGCATGTATGCTGAACTGCATTTAATTTTCGCTTTATAAATCACAAAGTGAAATTTTGCATACTTGTATAAACCTAGTATCCTGCCCCTTTAACTCTTACAATTAACCATAAATGGTTAATGGAACACAGGTTGTGAATATGATATGCATTTAAATCAGCTTGTCATTCCAATGAATTGTCAGGGAGACTGGAGTGTAAAATGAGACACTCGTTACAGAGGAAGAGCTCAGGCGGCCTATAATGTTTGTTGGAATTAATTGTAGCATTGCCAAAAAAAATAAAAATGTGTAGACATCTGGCAAACCATTCCAGAAATTTAAAAGCCAGAGTTTGCATATGCAAATTACAGCAGCCTACTTACTGCTTACAAGCCTGACTTACAGAAACCTGACAGCTGAGCATAGGTCAGAGTGCACAGCAAGATAAAACCAAGTGGTTGATTCCAAGTGAATGTAGTTTGTGTGATAAGTAACAATTATGAACAGATTTTGTACATAGAAGCTCTCCAAAAGGACGCCTTTCCACTGAACTGCAGGGTTTTAGTCAAAAAGAGAGAATGGGTAAGTGAAGAATACTTGTTTTGTGGGGTGGCAACCACTCTCAATAAAATTAGCTTGTCGAAGTGGAATATGGCTAGGGGAACAAATACACACAATATTTGGAAAGGTTTGGTGCCATTTGGAGAGGTTTTTGGGACATTTAGCTGTACCTCTGGGAAAAAACGCTAATTTAAAAATTTTCTTCAATCCACTCCAAACGTTTTTCCTGGTTTTGTATACATCCTGGGGTACAATTGGAAATCTGGTTTTACAGCATCATGCTGTAAGTGCATGTAATTAATACAAAATAAAAAAAAATGCAAAACTATTTTTGGATTTCTTTGTTGTTCTTCAGAAAGTATGTCCTGTATGTTTGTTTACTTGTCCTGTATGTTGACTGCCATACTATTATGGCATTCAGTCATTTTGGCACTAATGTGCTCTTTATTTCAAGCTTTGAACTATGTCTGTACTGTGTATAGTGTCGGAGATAGTGCTGCTTATTTAAGACAGGAGGGATTTTTACAAATAGCCCTGAGATGAACCCCTCACCATCAAATTCTAATTGTATTGTTGCAACTTACCTTTCATTCAGCATTTGACTGGATTCCGTGATAAATGAGCGCTTGAATCTTATGCGTCTGCACTGTGGGACTTTATACTGCTTCCCTGGCATAAGCTGAAACTCTCAATGTAACACAAGGGAGGTGTCGCCGGCCTTATTATCATTTTTCAAACAGGGTAGATGCTTACCCTACGAAAAATTCCAGCGAAGACCTGCTGAGATACTATGCTGGCTTAAGATGGTTTAAGCTGTGCAGTATTTTTGACACTTCTAGTTGGTCATAGATGGTCTGTGACTGGTCAAACCTGGTCTCTACCTCGACAAAACTGGTAAAAGCTGTTTAAGCCAGTAAAGTAAGCTGGTGGTCAAACTGGTGGACTAGCTGACAATATAGCCTAGGTTGACCAGCTAAAGGTGTCAATAGCCATAGCTGAAACCAGCCTGACCAGTTTAGGCTTGTTTTAGCTGGAATTTTCAGCAGGGTAAATATGAACTTTAAGAACGAAACTATATAGGTTTAGATGTTCCTCAGTCAAGGGATATGATTATAAGAAGGCTGTGAAAGGTACTGGGAGAAACAGGTCTGTAGAACATTTATCTGAATTTCCCTACTTTGCCATCGGAGATGCCAATACCTCTAAAATGTGCGTTAACATGAATCATAGTTCTCGTAAATGTGAGCATGTTTTTGCAATAAGTTTGTTTTTATAAATCCCAGATCCACTGGGGAAAGTGGCATTGCACTGTTGCAAGTATGATATTGGAATAATAATTTACAACTAAAAAAAGAAAATTATCTCCAGGTTTGTTTTATCAAGTTTGTCAGTTAAGGCATGTTCATTTCGAACCATGATTAATCTTTTGCCTGCGCTGCTTCATAGCCAGGTATTTATGTAAAAATAATGTAGCCTACACCTCTCAGCAAATCAGAATTGAGTATTCAGCCAAGCCGTTGTATATGTACTATGAATTCAATGGCTAACATCTCAAAATTTCACTCAGAAACTGCAGGTTTAATTGAAATAAGTATTTAATGGAATACAGTACAAGCCATGTCTCCCATAGGAAAGCAAAATCCAAGAAGAGATCTCATAGTTGTTTCTTTCATTTCTCCTTTATGTCTTACTCTGATCAAAACAAGAGATCTCTAAATGATCTTAAATAAGTCTAATTTAGGTCTCCTGAACATGGGACCATGAGATCAGAGAAAGAGCTCAAAGAAAACTCAGCTATGACTCCTAGGATCTCATGATTCTTCTCAAATATGTCTGTTTTCTCATAGTGACATCATGAGAAACAACCGCATCTCAATTCAATATCCATTTGTCTTACTGAAGTCTCAAATTCATCCTGTCATTATCTCATCTTTTCTCCTAAGGGGGTTTTAGGAGCAACAATTCAGATTGAAGTGATCTTAAAATGATGTACAATTGAGATCTTACTACTTTCTTAAAAGTTAAAGAAAAGACTATCCTGAGCAAAAGATTTTTCCTCTGGGCTGTCCCATTTCTTACACACTAGCTACCTAGTGACACAATGTTTCACATACTGTTACTGTCTGCTTGCAGCATGTCTCCTCACTGGTGTAAATTAGCATATAGATGCTACTCATAAATAGCCATTGCACACACAATTAGTCCTATTAAATTCATGTTACATTAATTATTTGATTATAAAAGATTGTCATAATGAATATGGCAATATATCTAAAATGCAGTGTGTGGGTGTCTGCAAATAATTAAGTATCCATTCTGATATTTTGATATTTCTGATTAAGCGAGATGATGAAAATATTAAGTGCAACTCACATTAAAACAAGAGTTCTGGTAGACTATACTGCAACAGTGTGTTTCAGGCTGTTGTTAGCCTGTAACTTCCTTTTATCTATATATATTTTAATTAATACATGAATGTAAAAGCAGCTTTTCTGTTCTGACCAATACAACACCCTATTTGCATCTTTAGATTCATGCCAGAGGTTTGAACGGCCTCTTTGATCTACAACAAACCCTGAGTTCAGGAAAACAGCTGCTTAAAACTGTCTGGCTCACTGCACACTCGTCAGACACCCACAAAATACCGGGCTGTGTTAATCCATCTACACCACTGGTGTTTGAGAATTCTAAATGAGCAATTCTGCCACAGCATACATCTCTTGCAGATCAAAAGCAAACATGTATGTCTTTCTAAGTGTTATTCACTTCAAAATGCATGCCAAATGCTTTTCAGCTTGCCAGTATGAATGGGTCTTATTGTGGAGAGAAATCAGTTTTCATTCAGTGTTTGACAAACTAAGAGTAATTTCTGCGGGCAATAATGTAATTCACTTTAATTTCAAAACCGTTTATGTCTTCTTTTTTGTTGGGGGAAAGGCAGTTGCTAAAAGTAGATTAATTAGTGATTTGCAAATGTTTGGTGCTATGGGTTTTTTTCCCCACTTTGGAATGCTCTTACGTGATCTGGTGGGTAATACCTTGCAGATAAAATCCCTCCCACCCCCCTTAAGTCACTGCCCTTAAGTACAGGACTGCTGAGAAAGTCAGCACTTAGCACAGTCAGGATTCAGTAGCACAATTATCACTTGACATGCATATCTAATTTGAAAATAACTTATTCAGGCTTTTTAAAAATCTCAATAAGCATTTTAAAGCAAACCAATTGTTAGGTGTGCAACTGGATAAACTATACATGGCAAGTAAATGGATATTAATCTCAAATTTATAAATGCTTGCCATGTCAAACCAGGCTCCTCCCTAAAAGAAGCACTCCAGTGCAATGTGCCTCAAATCAGTTCATCTAAAATTCTAGGCCTCATCCTGCACAAGAGAGATCATTCATTCTCTGCTGGCATGGCAGCAAAGCACATAATGGCGCTGTCAATCATGTGAGCAAGAGCCGGGTGTGGACGCTGGCGAGGTCTGTCTCCGCAGAATTGTTGGACAGTTGACTTGGCACTGCAGCACGTCTGCTCATCAGAGCCCTTCAATGGCAGGCCTCTCAGAATGCCTGCCGCCAAGGGAGCGCGCTGGCGTCGGGGGGACGTCGCGGCATCTGAAGAGCGGCAGAACTATGGCCGGCGGCTACCGGGCTCCGTGCTGAGCGTCCCTGCCAGCCTTTTCATCTTTACGACAAACAAAGCACGACGGGGTATCTGCTTCGGACGCCTTTATGAGCGGAATGTGGGGAGGGGACGACCTGCTGCGAATAGGCGGCCTCATTCTATAGGCTCAGATCGGTCGATGCAGGGCGGGGATTGTGGGTAAACAAGCGCCAAGCCTGGCGTTTATTTCTGTGCGGTCCTTTACGCCTGAGAATTCCTAGGGGTCACATCGCAGGTGAGCCAGTGGCTATTAACAGTGGTGCACAGATTCTCTCGACATCCTCAACCCGCATAACACATCTAAAAAGGATTTCGCTGAAAACGGATCGAACAACAAAGACTTCTACTAAGACATAATGGCACTGCTGGAGTGTGCTTACTGCTGTATTGGGCTATAATTATCTCAGTGTTATTGATATAACATGGTGTGCAGACAACACTCTGTCCTGTTCTCTCAAAAACCTATGTAGAGACTCATAGCTTTCCCCTAAATGTCTTCCTTATTTGCAATGCAACATCAATATTAATACAAAATGAAAAGGAACATGCTTGCTTGCTTAATTGCTTAAATCCAATACTTAAATACTTTACAAGTTAAGCACACTGTCCTCTGTGATTACAAACCTTATGAGTGTGCAGCTGCCAGAAGAGGTATATTCTAAAGAGCACTCACACATATATTGTTCAGCTCAGCATGTAGTGTAGCGGATAGTGCATTTTAATATAAGCCTGAGGGTTAAAATTGTGGATTCTTGATCATTACAGCCATAGTAACTTTCAGTTAGCTTTTTAAAGCCCACTCACTTCTAAAAAGAAAATATAAATCAGATTTGGAATGTATCTGTAAGTTAAATATAAATGTATAAATGTTATACAAGCAAATACAGGGATATATAAAGGATATACAATTGATATTATTTTTCTACCTTTGCTGTAGCGTGCTTTTCCAATGAATTCAGCTATGCATTTGTCTCGTACGATTTTATGTTACAGTAAAGCTGGGCCTAAACTCTTACTGTTGCCACCTGGTGGTCGATGAATACATAACTGCTCAAAGAACAAATGAATTCAGCATTTTAAACTCTCTCTCTCTCTCTCTCTCTCTCTGTATATGTATATATATATATATATATATATATAGACATCCTTTATGAATACAAAGCAGGTCCATACAATTCTAATCTAATTGCTTTTATATAGCTGGGGTCTCCATATAAACATTGGGGGGCAGTTTAAACTTGAATACCCAGAAGTATTCTCTGGGTGGGTTGTGAATTTCAATTGAAACATAATTGGTCTGTGTGTACCTAATTATAGTGTTTGCTTTGTAATTAAAATTAAGAAATGTGGCAAGGAAAGTACTACTGTTATGAGTGATACTGATGTATTCCAGCTAGTATTATTTTAAGAAATAAAATAAGACTGACACAATTATGTTTTGCAGACACAATTAAGTCGAGTTCTAGACTAAATTCAATTTTGAATTTACTCAATTTAGTCCAGGACTAAGCTTAATCTGTGTTTGTGAAACTGGCCTGTAATGTTCTTAAAATAGCTTCTGTTCAGTTTGGTTAAATGTGTAAAAATGGATAGAGAAGAAGAGTACCCACAAAGAAATTCTGACAACCGTTGTAATTTTGGGCTGATCCACCCCCTGAATTTTGCGCCTCTCCAACGGCAAAATTTCTCATCCTACACTCACAAATGCTGTGTTAAAATAAGATGCATATTTTACATTCTGACCATGTGTAGAGTGTTCTCCAGAATTTGCAGCATGACAGTTGACAGTCAAGAGAGATGAACCAATTTCTTATGACCTACAGCAAAGATGTTCTGTCTAGTGAATCTCCATTTGAGATGGAAACATAAAATAATTTAGATGTTTCAATTGACACACATTAATTTACACCGCAAAGACGTGTATCATAACGTGTGTTTTAGTCTTGTAATGAAAATCTAAAATCTAGCTTGTTTTAAGTTACTTTTTGCTTGACAAGTGAAATTGTCTTATTACATTGGCAATTACTTAAATCAGTCTCACACCACTGGCAGATGTTTAGAAAAAAAGTAATTGAAATAGGAATCTAAATATCACACTAAAATTCTTGGTAATATTTACTTATTTTTTTGGTTTTTGCAGTGTAGTGTGTATTGACGAGGCCCACTTAAACCTGGACAAAACAGAAAAGTGTATCTATCATGTCTTCCGGATATTGTGTTAGGTCCCAGGAGACAGGGCAGGAACATCCCCTTGTGTGATGTGCAGTGGGCTGTCGGCCATTTTAGATGATTATGTAGCGGGGTGTATACCTTTCCTAATTCTGTCTGATGTTTGAAGGAGGGGTGTAGTCTGTTTCAGTTACTGTTGTGGGGTGTAGGCCATTTTAGAGGATGATGTTTTGAAACATGTCTTTGTAGCATATGGTATGAAGGGCTGTGGGCCATCTCAGATGATGGTGTACAGGGGGACTGGGTTATTTCAGATGGTTGTGTTTTGGGGTTAGAGGCCATTTTCATGGAAGGCATTGTGAAGCAATAGGTCAACACACATCAGACCTACTGGGGTCTATTTGGGGCCTATACAGTAAATGCTACATGTCTTCTGCATTTCCTGGATGGACCAAACTGCTTGATGGAACCAAAAATACTTGGTGTATCATTTAAACTTTGAAAATTACTGTACAAAATTCACTGCTATTCATTAATTTCTGTTTGTAAGCCTCATGAATTATTAAAACTTAATTTAACACATTTATCATAAGGTATTTGTTCTTGAGCTTATTGTTTGTTCAAGTTATTAAGCTGTTATGCTGGTACATCATGTTTCAGTAATGCTTTCATTGAATTTCATTATGCACACTTGTAATCAAACAATTCACATGTGGTTAAAGTGCACATTCAGAGCTTTTATTTAAGGGTATTTTAATACACTTTGGTTTCACCATGTAGAAATGACAGCATTTTTTATTAATAGCCCCCCATTTCAGGGCACCATAATGCTTGGGACATATTAACGTTATGTAAATGAAAGTAGTCATGTTTAGTACTTAGTTGCATATCCTTTGCATGCAATAACTCGAGGTATGTGACGCATAGACATCACCAGGTGCAGAGTGTCTTCTCTGATCTTGCAGTAAAAATATGATTTATTTTATTTTTATTTATTGTCACTTAGTTTCAGCAGAGTAGAATATATGGTTCTTGGCATTAAGACTGATGTCACAGAATGCACATTTGAGGTTTTTGCATGTAAAATAGTTTTGCCAGCAGAGTGGTTCTGTGTAAAGATTTTTGAAAATTAAAGTGATTGTAAATATAAACCACATTTGCTTACAATTGTGCGGGCACACGTGCACATACTGTAGATATATGGAATATTAAACCTTTGTAGGTGTTCAGGGTTTTGGTAGTTCTGTTCCATATGGATAAGCGGCAGCTACAGTGTAAAGCACAGCACAGGAGGGTCATGCTGTGCACCAAGTCCACCGCTCACTTGAGCCCATCAGGGCTTGGCTTAGCACCAGGGAAGAATCGTGAACTTGCATTAGCCTGGACTGGAATTCAACTGAGCGGCCAGCTGTACCCAGTGCAATGCATTAGGTGCAACATCAGCATGGAATTAGTTTACCTTAGGAGAGGGACAATTTGTCCATCTGCTGCTCCCCAGTCCTTTTACTGACAGAGTAAGAAAGACAGAGTGGACAGAGAGAGCAACAGTAAAGGATACAAAATATTTGATTGCTGCTATTTCAATGTATTGTTTTGTTTTTCCAAGGTATTTTATTTTTGTATCTTTATATTTATAGATTCCATATTTATTTGAACTCATTTTTATAATCATGGATACATAATTAATAATATACTGTATCATTCAGTAAGCAAACTCATCTCAATGAATGGTTACTACACTTTCTTTATACAACAGCCTGTGGTTGTGTCAAACTAATTAAACCTATTGTGTCAATTCTACAGAAAATGTATTGTGTATACTATTCCATAAAATAATGTGTGTTCATTTTTGAGGTAATTCTGTTCTTTTCTGACATGCACAGATTGCTGGGAAATATGTCTGTGTACAGTATGTTGTTGTGCAGTGCCAAATGTTTTTCATCGTGATAATACAGATTGTGTTAATTGACTTTAGTAGTTTATTTTTATTTTTAGGTCAGCTAGCTAGCTGTAGAACTACTCGTTACTACTAAGCGTCTCAAAAAAACAAACCAGGAGACAATGGTAGACAGTTCCCAGAGTTGGATGGCTTTTTATAAAAGCTATCGCCAACGCAACTCAACCATTTCAAAACATCTGTCTGACCACTACTCCTCAACTGCTGTCATTTAGGATATGTTTTAAAACAGAAATACTTTTAATGGCAGGCCTTGATTTGAATTAATATATATTTCCTTTTTTTTCTTTTCAAGCACATTCATTTCTTTTTGTACTCTGTTTGTTATGAGTTACACATAATAGTTATTCATATAAATGTAGGCTGAAAGAAATGTATGCACATACATGCATGCAAACACACATTGTAGCTGATAGAAACACATGGATTCAAGCATTTTTCCTTTACCATGAATGAGAAATAAATGATAGTGTATTTCATATGTTTAAATGTAAGCATTTCTAATGGGCTGTTATACAAGACAAACCTACTAATTGTTTGTACAGTATGTCGGTAGAGGATATATAGGGCTAGCTAACATGAAAATGTAGAAACGGCTGAGCGGTGTATTTGACATTGTCACTTTTTAGGAAATGGATATACATGCCGTGAAGAAGTCATTATCGCCAGTTTCTATACGACCGGTAATGTTACCTACTGGACCGAAGTGCAACGCTGATTGTAGAGTTTAATTTGACAGCCGTCTGTACTGTTATACAGTCGGGCTGTTGTCTTGTTAGCAATGTAACTTACTCGGTCAAAATGCCAAACGAGGAACTGTGTAAAGTGTGGGTAAATTTTATTTGCAGTTGTATAAATACAGAAACATAAATGTCAGCAATTTCCCGCAAAGATTATACAGATGCAAATGCAATCGTTTATAAATTTAATTTTGAGGTACCCAGGAAGGCAGGAGGTTTTTATGAGTCCGAGGCAGGTTTGAATCTGCGTTGTCACACCGAGAGTGTCGCAGTCAGACCCGCTACGCGGTGAGCTACTAATGAAGGCAATATATGTATGTGAAAGTTTTTCTGTTTTAAACAAGTGTATATGTCATTTTGCATGTGTAACCAATGTTTTTATTGGCCGATGTCCAATGGGGAGACATATTATTTGTGGGCATTTCTGATTACGTAATCAGGCAGGAAAAAGAAAAAGAAGGAGAAAACACAAAATCCCCTTAGTTTGGGCCTTTATTGTGAGGATGTGTGAAGTTGTTTATGCATTCTGTCTGTTTAAATGGGTCCGAAGGTACAGAAATGAATGTTTGAAAGGCTGAGTGTCTGTGGTCATTGCAGTGATTTCTGTGGGGAACCCTGTAAAGTGCCGAAATCTTGGTGCTGTATAGGTATGGGGCATGCCGCCCCGCCAAGGCATAACTTGGCTAGATGGCATACCTGCCATCCAAATATTTTTATCATTGCACATCATTGAGAAGGCTGCATGGAAAAAGCCTTTCCCTTTATTACTCCCCAAAATTTCTGAGGGAGCATGTCTGTTCCGCTGTTCCCAGATATATGTCACACATTCCTATTTCTGGGACAAGCTGAAAAAATTATGAGAATAAATTAAATATATAAATATGCAAAGCCGGAAATGGGAAGTATTATGAAATGTATCACCCAAAATAGTTGTCATTTGCATCAAATACTGAGACATTGATTCCGGACGGTAATAGAATTATCAGTGGACCTTAGATGTAATTACTGTAAAATCACTGACATGTTCGTTCCGGATGTGAATAAAATTACTGAATTACCCTGGAAAAATTACATTGCCTGACCTCCCCAAGTGAAATTAATCCCCATCCGGACTGGGCTTTAGAAAGACTTTTTCCAGGTTGTCCTAGTTTACCACAAAAGAGGGACTGTGAATGTGAAATGTGGTAAGCAGGAAATTGAATGTTCAGAATTTAAACCAATTTTACACAGTCCAGTATCACTTTGACTGTCTGCTCCTTCTTCTAGCTGGCCTAGAATCGGGTGAAATATTCCCACAATGTTGAACAGGAAATGCAGATTTTCTTGGCTGTGGTTTGGCTGTGGATATAGAAAGCAAAGCCCAACAACTTTTATGTATTTTTTAAGTAGCTTTTCTCTCAGTCTAGCACTGACTGCCAACTTGAATACTTCTCCCAACAGGTGCCGCCATCACATGGCCCAGCTGTGAATCCCTCCATTGGCTAAGATCCATCTCCATGGTGACAGTGGTCTGGTAGGCCTTCCTGGGAAAATATAAACAGTGTGGGAACAGTGAGGATTTGTGTGAACTGTTTTCTAATCTTGTTATTTCCCATTTCCGTGTCACAGTGGGAGAGAACTGGTAAATGACATCTGCTGCCAGAGAGTGAGGGTGCAAGAGAGAACGGGAGAAAAGATCATTTTTAGAAATAAAACTAATTTTCCTACCGTGACATCTTGCTGGGGGCGTAAAAAATAAAATCACCAGTTGAATGGGCTGTGTAATGCAGTTGGTATGATTTAGGCATTGTACTTTCTGCACTTCTCATGCAGAAGAAGGGGATGGGCGCTGTGCCAGCTCTCTAGATAAATGTCACCTCTCCGAGCTGTTTGCCAGACTGCTCTGACCTTGATGAACTAATGCCAACAGATTAGCTTTGATTAATTTAATACCTGAGGATGCACAAAAAAGGCACCCAAGTCAATTATTGGAAGTGCAGCGTGTTTTGACCATTTTTAACTCATGCTCTATTCATGGGGAAAGTAGGCCTTTATGGATAAAGCAGGAGGTTAAACTGCTTGCAAGGCCACAATGATTTCTTAACTCAGACAGCATCTTCGTACAGTAACAGCTGTTTCTGAGCAACCTGAATTTTGTGAGCTTTGACAGAATTGTGTTCATTGAGACAAAGGGGCTTATCTTGTTTGAATAATTTTTCACTCATTCATTTCATTAATACAATTTGTGTTAGCACTGTGCAAAAAAGGATGTGGTACTTGCAGAAAGGGGTTCAGAAAAAAATATTTTAGGATTAAATGTAGTTTGTAGTTCCTGTTGTTACCAACACCTCAAAATGACAAGAAAGTCGTAGTATGTAGTATTAGTGTGTGTTGCAATGCTGCTAACTACTTATCAAACAGCATTTTGGTTCATTGTGAAAGGCTGTTGCCAATGAGATTTAATTAAGGAGCTCTGATTTAGTGGACATCGCTGTATTTCTTTTTTTAAACTCTGCTGCTGTTTGATAATATTTTGTGGGATGAAGTTGTTTGAAAAGGAGGAAATTACTGTCTCCATTGCCAATCTTTTTTTTTTATTTTTTTTTTCTTCCTGGGATATATTGCCATTCATTCAATCCACATTTAATAATTATTTTTAATAATAAATTTTAAAAATATGTTTCTTCTGGCAGTTTGCAGTAACACGGCAGCTTTCATGCCAGGGAAAACAGAATGAGAGACTGTTTCCTGTATTCAGAGAGAGGACATGTCTACACTATATAAATTCCAGAGACGTTCATTGTTGCACTTATGAGTTGTGTTTTTTTATGATTGCATTAGTTATGGAATATATATATATATATTTTGTTGAATTGCATTTAATTACAGAAAGATGAATGTACAACAATCACGATTTCAAAAAATAAAATAATAATAATAATTTTCTCAATATGCAACATTTAACTGCAACAATTTAACATACAGCAGCCCTCCATAAATTTGTCACAACAGCCTGGTGTAAAATTAAAGGTTTTATCGCAGGAATTCAGCAGGAATAAACACTGCACAGTGTTTCTGGAGCCATTTCAAATCCTGGTATTGACTCTGTCTGTAATTTCCACAGTTCATAGCTAGGAATTGTCTCAGTTGATAGTTAGGAGATGGTCCTGCAGCAGGCCGTCTCATTGAATTACGGTGTGCTGTTGCAGGATGCATGTCTGAAACTGGGTATTGGGTACAGCTCAGGGAAAGAAAAGTGGCCAACCTGTGGAGCAGACCTGTTTCAGGACAAACATGATATTTTCTTGAAAGTAATGAGCACATTACACAAGTAGAAAGTAGTAATGAGTAGTAAGTAGTTTATGAAATTATTTTTGAAACAGGTGCTTAAAATGAGTCATGATGCTCTGGGGATAGGCTCATAGTAGTTGGCTTCTCCACATGGTGGATCAGGTGTCAATATCTTGTTCTTGCAGATAAACTCCCTCCCATCCCCAAACACTCATTTATCAGGCAATGTTCTGGTGAAGGCAAGCAGGCCCTGAGGCCCCAGCAGTCTACCCTGCTCTTCGCATGTCACACTTCCCTCTCATGCTGCACCTACATCAAACCATCTCTTACTGTTGTTTTGTTTCCACTGCAGTCGAACATCTCAACATCTTTGCTCAGGAGGGGAGGGGAGGGGAGGCCAGGGGTGGGTGTTGGAGATGGTGGGGGGGAGAGCACAGTGAAGGTAATCTGCATGTAAATTCCGCCATGGCGCTTTGAGACCTGACAGGGATCCCTGCGCAAAAGATGAAAGCCGCAGGCAGAGTCTGCATTGGTGGAAAAATGACAGGTTTGCGCGGGGAGCTACCCCCCCCCCCCCCCCAAAAAAAAACTCTTCTCTCGGGCGAGGAAAACGAGGCATGTTTATTCAGTGTAAATCCCGTTTGACGCTGACCACCTTTGTGGAACGGCAAGCTGATTGCGAGAACACATCTGGCAAATGCTGAGCTATGAGGAGCATGCCACCAGACCAAGACTTACGATAAATAAGGAAATCTCTGGCCAAACACTGAATCCATCAAGTATAACATTCGAGAAGCTCATTAGAAAACTAGTCTGAAGATGTACAATTTCACAGCACAGTGAAACATTGCCCTCACAGGGAGAGAAACATAATTCACTGTGACAGTGCTGATGGCTTACTTTAAAAAAAATAGCAGGTAGGGGGGAACACACACACAGGTGCATGGCCACGCAAGCACAGGATAGCATGTGACAGGATTGGTCTTATTGCTGAAATAATTCCACTGACATACATGCATGCATACCCTACAATTTATTTCACTCACTTCTTGAAAGGGAAATATTTCAATAGGTCTATTCAATTTCTCCAAATGAAAAAAACCTCAGGAGTCAGATTTCAATAGTGAAATGCCACCATGTTTACATTATAAAACAGCATTTTATTATTCAAAAATGGTGTATGAAAGATTTTGAGTGCCTTCAGACCTTGTAGCTTGCCATGGAAATATTAAGTGTATGTATTATGTACATGTCCCAGAGTGTATGGAACAACTTTCCAACAGTAAAACTAACATTTTTATCAAAGGTGTGAGAAAATTTTCTTCTTGCCACTGGGAAATAGTAAATGAATTAACAGTAACAATTAATTCATTAAAAAGATGTTACTTGAATGTAGCTCAACCCAATAAAATGGAATTTGTGAACGCATAACATTTTATGCACTTATTGTTTACAAAAGGCAGAAAGAGAATGTATGAAGTTATAAGATATCTTGCTCTAACACAGAACGCGGAAACATTATAGAAAAAAAGAAAGGGATCTAGCTCCCATTCTATCCAGCAATGCTAAAACAATGATGGATCGATGAAAATAACAGCTGACCGAATTATTGTTTTATGCAGCTACACCATGCCAGAATTCCAGTCTTTGTAATCACTGAACACATTTATTTATTTATTTATTGATTGATTGATTGAACCATTAGAATATGACAGGCGTATCCAGTCTTATCAAAGAAGAGCTGGTGTGGGTGCATTCTTGTATTCCAACCCAGCACTGGTTTAACTAATGAATCTGTTTTAGTTAATCATGAACTTCAAACAGCTGAATCACATGTTTGTATCTATATCTGCTCTAGCCCTTATTGGATCAGAATGAAAACCCTTGGAACAGGGTCCTCCATACATGTAGTTTTTTAAACATTAATTGACATGTATTACTTTTAAATGGGGGTGTAAGTATAACTATCATTTCCTTCATATGATTCAAGCAATGGTCCCCTCTCTTGAACAGGAAATTCATGTCTGTGAGCAATCTGTATGGAATCTTAGAGCTTCCCTTGCCCTTTAACTTCACATTGTCATTGGACTATATTATAATACATTTTAACTTCATACTTTTTTTGTTATATGAATGGGGAAAGTCAGCAGTAGTACAAAAAAACATTGGACCCATAACAAAGGATTAAATTTTCATTCCCCCTCAAATTTGGAAGATCCAATCGTATTTGCAGGCCTGTCGCAGGCTAGCATGAATCTGATGCAAAGTGAAGCTGCCCTGGTCTATCCTGACCCAGCATGTCAATGCACTAAGGACTAGTGCTGTAGCTGGGCACACCAACTTCACTTCTTTCACCAGGACCTGGTTTTTGGTGGAACATTTGCATGGATATGCAATGGGAACTGAATCCTGTGGTCGATATTCAGTTATATTCAGCTACAATAATAACCATTACATTTTTGTTTTAGCTTGTACAGTATTTTTGCCAATTTTCCATTTTTATACAGAAGCTGCAGAAAACTGATAATAAGGATTAAATAATGCATGTATGCTCAAATTGAACACCAAATTCATTCATTAAATATTAAACACGCAGGAATAAAATCTGATATGCAAACAGTAAAAAGCATGGACATGTGCCTCTATCTAAAAGCAAATACTAGGACAACTATAAACTGACCTTTTGTTATTTATGCACCAATTTAAATTAAAACACGCTTAATGGAATTTCCAGATGGGTTATGAATCACTGAAAGATTCCCCCTGCTACAACGATTCACATCTTGTGTGATTCAGCTATGAAACAGTGGTAGTTCAACACAGCCTACTCTCAGCAATATGTAACATTAAATAAATACATAAAAGGCTAAATTAAGCAAATTAAAAATAAATTTAAAAACACATACAGGGTCGGAGCCAAGGAAAAGCTGTATTTTTTATACCATTGGGAGAGAGTGATTTACTGCATACTATAACCAGATCAAAACCTGGGATTTGTCCTGGGAATATTAGACCAGAATCTGAAATGGCATAATTCAAACATTACAGTATTAATGATTCTTCCCATGGAATTTCTCCATAAAGTATTTCTGACATCTATCCTTTTACTGAATAATTGATCAAAGTTTGTAGTGTGTGGTGTAAAAACACAGCTTTCTGGTGGTAACAAGTTCATAAGCAACATAATCAACAATGAACTGAAAGTAAATTGGACTTTGCTCTTTCTGTAGAATAGCCTGCCAATAGTGCAATGTATTGTATAATTGAAGAAGCAGGGTAACAGCATCTTTTTAATGCAAGTTTGATTCTCAGTTTCCTGTTCTCCATAACTGCAGTGGCCCAACCTGGTCTCACAACCCATTTGTATCTATTTAACGAATTTCTAGTACCCTGAAATTTATACTTATCCAATGAATGAGGGACTCCTTACGTCACATGACTTGAGTTGCTCAGAATTAAAATGAATCAGAATGAAAATCCAACATTTTTCTTTGACCAGTGAAACAAACGATAAAGTTAAGTCAGCTACATTACATTTCCAATATGCATTTATAGAAAACCTTTCTTATTTCATAATTGCAATTTAATGCAATATTATGTATCATTTTCTAGCTTTTATCCCAGTTGCCGGGTCCCAGTTGTCTCATATTATCCCTATCTTAGTGAGCTACCCAGCTGTATCCAGCATTGCAAGCTATAAAGCTAACTAGCTAGGTCTGTTCAGATCAGCGCATAGGTTGCTGTATATGATTAATAATGGATTTAGCTCTTCCAATACAATGCCATCGAAGCATTGGTTGTATTGGAATGTGTTACACGAGAGAACCGGACAGATCTGTCTGATTTAAGAAAGAACAATGTCCTCGCCATCCTCTTTGAGGAACTGCAATCCCCACGATTCAATGGGCTGCCTCTGCATAAACACATTTGGTTCCTTCAATTTAACTGTTTTGGAACAGCTGATTTAGAAATATAGAATTACTAATACAAAACCCAGTGTCTCTAATATCTAGTTCACCATTGATTGCCATTTTGCTGGCTAATTGACATATTGGAGCCAGGCTGCGTTTCCAGAGGCTATTGGACTTATGGAGTAAGGGTTCGTTTCCCGAGCCACCTATCAGGGCAGGCGTCAACTTCAGTTGCATTGAGGGCCGTGTGCCATCCCGTTTATTCCATGTCGGATTCGAGTTCGAATAGTTAAATATGGACGAGAATTATGAGCGGTCTTACATTGTACCGTTTAATGTGACGTGGTGAACTAAATAGAAACTTAATTTACTTGAGGAGTCAAGCATATGTAATGGTTAATGGACCGCGTAGGGGTTAATGTTGGAATTTGCCAATCCCTGCGCCCGGCCGTCTCACGCGTGCCCACTCCTAAGTCTTCGTTGGTCCGCTTCATTCAAGCGAATCTAGGCAAGGTACCGTTCTGAAAGGTTCATTTAAGGTTTCCTTTGTCTCGATGCTGCTTCCCCACTCCGTCCATTTTAGCTATATTATGCAAGTTTACATTTCAAATGGGTTGACACGTGGCATCTGTTACCTATGCATGCGTTAACATCCTACATTTTTAGCTGAATTAATTTAAATTATCAATAACTTTTGTGAAATACTAATGAAATTTTCGCAGCTGTCTATCCCATCATGAGTAAGTATGGGCGTTTCCCTATCTATTCCAATTGAAAGTAAAGGGTTTTCATAATTACTATCAATTGTGCAAAAAAATGGTTTTTGACTTCATACTTGTAAACTTGTTATGTTGGTGTGATGCAATACACTGATGAAATCACGCTGTTGTTAAGTATAAACATGAATCAAAGACTGAAAGTGAGTGAGTCTACTTGCATGACGACTAGAGCACGTTGATTGGCCTAGCCATAAACGCACATACAGGTACGGTGGCTCATAATGAACAAACATAGCCAAATGATCTACATCCCCTTCCTTTAGCTCACACCTCCTATATAAAACAAAATAGCACTGGGTAAATATTAATATTATAGAACATTTCTTTCTTACCATGTTGTTTTATGATTTTTGGTAAACAACCCAATAATGATATTCTTGGTTAAACTTAATATTATCCAACAGCAAATCAAGGTGGATGGACATATCACTTTAACAGGTAGGCCTATTAATAAGGCATACCCGGTATAGAATTAATCATGATCAATTTCCACAGACGCGCTTTTGCCTTTCATCTACGATCATTTTTGTACTGCAGAGAAAAGTCAGCGGGAATCAGTGGATATGCTGCTACAGTTGCCTATATATTGTGTGACAATATTAACATTAGACCATTGTTTCAATAAGAACAAAATAATTCACCCATATGTAGCCTATATCCTTTTTCCTGGGCTTCCAAGAAGTCCCAGACTATGGCTTATATGTCCCGATTGATGCTCTTTATTTTATCTTTTGTAGCCTATATGTACATATTTATTGAAAGTATCACAAGATCGCAGATGATCTTTCGTAGGCATAGCTTCCTTTTCTGCAATATTAGATTTATGTAAAATGATTATGACAACACTTGTTATATTAAAACGTCATTCATAAGCCTTTACAAGTGAGACAATCGATTTGCTTGGCATCGATTGATAAACTTTTCAGCACCACAGTGAAGGCCAGCTCCAACTTACGACGTACCTTTGGAAGTATCCCTTAAGGCTACTGTTAAGGTATAGTCTGCGAAACACTTGTAAAAAAGTTTCCCTTTGAAAGGTATACCTTAGAAACCTTCGTAAAACGTTAAGGTACATCGAAAATCGGAAACGCAGTCCAGGTTTTTTTGTGTGAGTCTCATTCATTTGAGTAGGGCCCAGGAAGTTGCCTGCTTCCACGCAGCATAGGCTATGTGATGCACAAATGTTTTTCTCCCCTTTGTGGCTGTTGGTATTGCACTCATTGGCTGAAGTATGTGAGTAGGCGTGTCAAACAAGGTTGTTGCTTACAATAAATGCACTATTTTTGTGAAATTACATATTTACACCTATGATCTCTCTTTTTCGGCTGTGTACGATAATTTTCTTTAAAATCCGATCATTTTAAGCCTGCGGTACGATAGTTTAATATTTCCCACCTGGCAACGCTGGCTAGCTAGCTGTTATACAGCTACACGGCATCTCCATATGCAGTCCCTTACAACACTTGCAATGTCTGACAATGATTCTGATACCGACTGTAATGAAGAATTATATCCCCCCAAAAAGCGAACTCGTTCATCAGTGTGGGCTCACTTTGGATTCAGGAAAAAGGATTTTTATTATTTTAAATAAACAATTACAAGGAGAGAACTATTCAGTTGCATTTTTTGTTTTATTTTTCAATTAAAATGGTTTAAAAAAATCTGCAGATCCATAAATAAACAGATCGAGTTGTAAACTTCGCGATTTTTTTTTTTTAAGCTTAAAACCTGATACCGTGATATACCGAATATCGTGATATTGAGTAGTACGATTATCATACCGTGAAATTTTCATACGGTCACATCCCTAGTATCCATCCCGTTTCCCCACCTACTCCACTCAACTCCAGGTTGCTCTCCCACTTGGAGTAGTACAACCCTCTCCTCGCTGGTCTCCCTCCCATGACCATCAGGACTCTCAAAATCCTCATTCAGAACACTCGTGGTCTTCGACCTCCAAAAATATACCCACGTCACACCTCTGCCTGTATCCTTCCACTGGCTACAAGTAATGGCCTGCATCCACTTCAAAAAACTGGTTCTGGCCTACCGGGCAGTGAAGGGATTGGCTCCTCCACATCTACTGACTACCATCAGACCTTACACACCAGCAACACCACTCCAACACTGCAACCTCTCATCTCAATAATGGCTCCTGTCTGTTCTGGCCAACTGTGGTGGAATAAGCTGGCCACAGAAGTCAGAACAGCAGAGACACTAGCCATCTTCCGACATAGACTCAAGCCTCTTTAGATAGCATCTTGGCTCCCTGAATTAACTTTTAGCACGTAAGTCTTGCTTTTTGACATGGCATTTTAGGGGTCGGTTAACAGTGATTTATACATTCTAGCCATATTACATATTGTTAATGTTTTGACTATCGTATTTCTTTAGCTTATACTGCTTTTTTTTAGTATACCATTGATTATTTATTAGAACACAGTGTTATGCACTCTTGTGATATGTAATTATATTGTCTTATGACTCTTCTTCAAACGTGGTCTAATGCTTTCTGGATCAGTACTGTTGTCCGTGTAGCCTTATTATATGCATGTACAGTATGTACCTTTACTTTGTAAGGTACTCTGGATTAGTGAATCTGCCAAATGAATATAGTAAAGCTAGCATTCCATTTTCTAGACTAAGAAAATAGCAAGGATGCTAATGTAGATCTTCATACTTCTATCTTTAGATAAATGCTCAAAAAACCCTGCTCCATGCCAAGAGTTTTCAGCCAAGTCCATTGATCAACAATATTCCTTAATTAGGGTATCTACTTTATTTCCATGAAAGGTAGTTACAAAATAATAGTGAAGAGACAGATTTATTTCAGCTTTCATGTACTATATCAACATTTCAGTGGGGCAAAAGTTACACTATATTTGCTTAACTTGAATCAAACGCTTGGGGTAGCCTTCCACAAGCTACTCACAATACTTTACCAGAATTTTTGCCTATTCCTCCTCACAGAACTGGTGTAACTCAGTCAGGTTTGTGGGCCTCCTTGCTCAGACACATTTTTTCAGTTCAGTCCACAAATTTTTTCAGGTCAGGGCTTTGTGATGGCCAATCCATGCCGGTCTTGGAGTAGGGGCTTCTTCCTTGCGCGACAGCCTGAAAGGCTATGGCGATGTAAGATTCTCTTAATGGTCAATGTAGATACTTTGGTACCTGATGCCTCCAACTCCTTTACTAGTTCCTTTGTTTTTGTCTTGGGGTTCAGTTGAACCTTTCAGACCAAAGGTCGTTCAGCCCTGGGAGTTCATTTGTGCCTCCTTCCTGAATGATGCATTGTCTGTGTGGTCCCAAGATTTTTATATTTTCATACAATTGTTTGTACAAATGCTCAAATGCTTCAGTTGTTTGGAGATTGCTCTAAAGGAGGAACTAGACTTGTCAAGGTCCACAATGTTCTTTCTGAGGTCTTGGCTGAGTTGCTTGGATTTCCCCATGGTATCAAGGGCAAAAAGACAGCGGCTCTAAAGGTAGGCCCTTAAATACAATCACAGGGGCCAATTAACTCCTAATTTAGACAATTGGCCAATCAGAAGCTTCTAAAAAGTCATTACATCAATTTCTGGAATCTTCCAAACTGTTTAACTTCCAAACAGTGAACTTGGTGTATATAAACTTTTGACCCACTGGAATTCTGTATATATGATAGTATATCATGCGTTGCAGTTTATACCCATAATTTGTTTCTAGTGGTATTCATGTTTTTGTGTGATAGCTGAAGGACTGAAGGTCTCCCTAGGATGGTGATTGGTTCTGCAGCAACAGGCTCTCATGCTGATTGTAAAAGTCCATTTTACTTCTATATATATGTGGGCTTTTAGTTTCACTCAAAGTCCCTGATAAAGGCCTTCTGGTTGAAACATGTCGATGTTTTTAATGTTCAGCATGAACTAGCCCTAAATTGAAGCCTTTTTAATATGTAAAAAGTACCTAGGAATTTTTATTTAATATCTATTGCCGCGGGTTTGCCTCCAATGGTTTTTCATAAGAGCACCGTCATTCAAAAAACCTTCTTACTTCAGAAGCCTACCTTTCTGGTTAAATGCTGTAGCCTTCCCCACTGCTATTTTGTTTCAAAGGGAAAATAAACATTAAAATTAAAACTATTCAATCTCACCATTCTTTTGCCATCACAATATTCTCATAAATCTATCACAAGCCATTCATAATGTGATTGATCTTCAGCCATCAAATTAGCGGTTGATTGTGGTGCTCTCACACTTCTAACACACTTTTATTCGGCAAGACAGTTAAAGTTTAACAAGTTTAAGTACACACAAACTAAACTGACCATGTGTGAAGTTAAAAGGTTTTTTTCTCATATTATATATTTAATATAAATCTGTTGTTTTGCTTGATTATGAAAGGCTTCCCATGTTCTATCCACAGTCCTGATTAGTGAGGTGTATATCAGTAGAAAATATACACGCTAGTCAACAGCAGCTGGTCTACAACAGGGACAAGAGCTGACATGCTAAAAGCTATTGAATGCACAGATCACTAATTGATGTTGTACAGTGTACATGTTTAATTTGTGCATGTATACAAATAAAGAAGCAGTGATAAATTGTATGTGCTGCTTTTGCATGAGGCCAAGAACCGTAATGCGGTTACAATATTTTGTCATTCTTAAGCATGCTTGTCTGTTAAAGATCCAGTCACATGATCAAAGGAAATTTAAAAAGAGCCAAATGGACATTGTCATATCATTGTAGTTTGGTTTCTTCATTGTGTCACATGGATGTTACATGTCACGTCACCATGAACTTGCATCAGACTTAATCAGAAGATGCACAGGTGGATACATTCTCTACGTCCCTGTATAAACTTGAAGAACAACTCAGGGCAGTGCAGTAAGACATCACTGGAAATCCAGCTGAAGAAACACATTCCTGTGTGCAAACGCTCAAGATACAGAAAGCCCAATTTAACACTCACAATTTCTGAACACATCCTGCACACCAAGTTTCCCCTTACTGACCTTGAAATGCTTAATTGAGTTGCCTGTCACCTTTTTTCTGGTTTCTGTCTTCCAAAAGACTTTAGTTAGTGCCGCTTCAAAGCTTGCGTTGATCTGACAGTTGAACGACTCACTTTAGACCTAGTCCTTTGTGACAGCTTCCCTTTGAAGAAAGAAAGCTTTTCCACACAAAAGCAATCAGGTGAAGTATGGTTATGGGGGAAGGGGGGAATCCATTTGTAATTATGGTAAAATGACACATAGTTACTGGGGGGGGGGTCATTGAATGGGGAGGGAATTCTCATCTCAAAAGTTAATCAGGTACACCTTTACACAATCACAATCGCATTTTCTCTGAGTTCAAATGGATAAATGTGAGTTTGAGTGGTGGTTTCATAGTCACTACCATATAACTCAACACAAGGTCCTTTAGCCTGGGCACGCTGACTGTAATCAGACTGTAACTAAATTCCGATCCAAATAGGGTGATGTTGTCTGAGCATGTAAACAAATAGGCTTGGAAGACAAGCACACAGGTGATTCTCCTGGGCTTTGACCACAGTGAAACAGTGATGATGATACCATACCAATACCAAGCACATTCATTTCCTGAATTCACAAGTTTTAAAAATTCATTTCAGCAAAGTAAAAATAAAATGCTCTTTGCTTTCTCTCTCAGCATACAGTACCTTATGCATTTTCTCCTTAAAAAGCATATAGCGTGCTTTTTTTTGTTCTTTTAAAAGCAAAAGCATGTGCATTTATATGCTATTGGTGTACTGTATTACCATGTAGAATGTGTTAAAATCATTGTTCAGATCACTGCACAGCTAAATGTATTTTCCCAATTCTAAGCTGTTAAGAAACTTGCAAGTCAGCTGGCTAATGTGAGTCAGTAACAGTTGTTTGCAAGCATTGCTGTTGCCTACTGAGCCAGAGCAGTGATGATAGCTGTAGCTGGCTAGTAAAGTTAATATTACCTAGCTATATATAATCCATATTTACTTATTGTTTTTACTGGTTATTCTCCAGCCATTAGCAATAGTTAAAGTTTGTTCATGTGCCAAGCCTATGCAGAAGCAATTTTCTTCAAGTCTAATCACTGCCACTGAGCAACATTGAAAAGGTAGTCATCAAAACTTTTAATGCAGTGTAGTCCTCCTGTACATTTGACTTACAGAGACTGTTGCAGTATATGGTATTACTGAAATAGCTAGGGAGGCTCATAACCGGCTCCAACAGGCTCTAAGGATGTTGTGATGTCACAAAAGCGGAAAAAAGGCTCGTTTACTTCCGGTTACTGGGTGGTCTATTCACAGAAACAGGGCAGGAAAATTTCTAATTTTTTAATAAGACATACAAATTCAAAAAATATCTAAATGTATTAAATTCAGTAAAATGTATATTCTATTAATTCAATTAATTAGGACAAATCTGTTAAAAAAGGGAGAACATAAATAACGATCATTACACAATGTCAGGAACTTCAACTTCTCCGTAAGGTTTCATCTCTTTCCGAGCGATGAACAGCTTAAAAAAATTTGGATTTGCTATGTGAGACGCAAAGATTACTAATGTAGCAGAGATACAATAAGAGGCAACATTGTAGCTTTTGTACATTACAGGGCTGCCAACTTTGAGAGGTGACAGAGAGAGGCCTTTCCCCATTCAAAATGGGATTGTTCGTTCTACTGGTGGAGTGGTGAGTTTGGGAAGAAAGACACTCACTTTACTCGCAACCACTTCTCTCACATCAAACCCATCTGTACAGCGGGATGGCAGGTGTATGCAAACGAGGACTGCATATATACAGAATTAGGTTCAATACCCAAGTTTCCATTGGCCTGTAAAATGAATCTCTAGCGAGCCACCTCAAATGCTAACGTATTTATTTCATATTTATTATTTATTCTAGAGGACTGAACACCATTACCAATTAAAAGGCAAGTTCAGCAAAACTACACATATGAAACTGTCTAAATTAACAAAACAACATACAAATATAGTTTGTTATATTAATATGGCCTCTTTTACAGTAGGCTATCAAATTTCAGACTTGGAACATGAACATTTCTTAATCATGACAATAAAATGCAACTGTGGAAACATCACTCTACAGTAACCACTTTACTAACGGCTTTTTGGCTTCCTGTGACTTGGGTTACAACTGTGAATATGTACAGATTGCTAGAAAGGCTGCTAGGGTACATCCTTTCTCATACTTTCTACTGTACATTTGACACTTCTACATACTTTTCTACTGTACTACTGACACTTCTAAATGATCTCAGTGATTGCTACTGGTGGTACATGCCTCCTTAGCAGCCAATGCAAGCGCTGGGCACTTCCAACATATTTGCCAGAATGGAAAAAATGGCCCCCGGAGGATAACAAAGACATTTCTTCTACATAACTAGGTATAGAGTGTTACCGATATTTTACCTATTTTTATATATGGTAGCAAATGTTTACATTTTGCCATCCAGCCTACAAGCGATCGATAACAGGTGCTCTCATTCTACTGGGGTATTGCCAATTATTGTAAGAACACATATAGCTACCTTCGTAATTGCACAGGTATGATGACACATATAATTTAATGCCCGATTAACCCATTTTGTTGTAAAATGGGTTAATCAGTAAACATTGTTTATAGTTAATTTGGGCGAATGAAAACCGTTGCCTCTGCCATCTCTCTTCCATTAACTTCACTAGCTTCCACTTCGACTGGAAGTAAGCGAGCCTGTTTACCCGAATCTGGAAGTTCTTTGTGCACAGAGCCTATTAGTGATGTTCATTTGCCCTGATGCTGATGTCCACAGGCA
Source organism: Anguilla rostrata (assembly GCF_018555375.3). Classification (NCBI taxonomy): domain Eukaryota; kingdom Metazoa; phylum Chordata; class Actinopteri; order Anguilliformes; family Anguillidae; genus Anguilla; species Anguilla rostrata. The sequence goes on along the minus strand of NC_057939.1, from coordinate 37,329,006 downwards.
CTACAAGCTGTTTTTAAAATTCATCTGTGGTCATATCTGTACCTATATCAAAGGTAGAGAGAATAACCCAAGCTTCAGTCAGACCACTAATAATGTAAATCTTTCCTCCAGTATCAAGAGAAAGCCAGAAGGTTTTATCTCGTAAATGCTTTAGTGATATTTTTATTTCTCTGAATACTACAACAGTTTGATACGAAGAAATCCTGTCTTTAAAACCCATGTGTTCAAAAACCACATGGGAACACCTAGCATGTGAAGAGTACACATGTTAACTATAAAAATAATACCACTTATAAGAAGAGAGTGGGAAAAGGTAGCATGTGCTATTTCAAGTCACCTGCTTTTTTTCACATGTGAATATTAAAAAGTCAGTGAAATCATGCAGATGCAAATGACTCAATGTTACCTATTTTCTTTTCACATGTGACTATTTTAATTCACAAGTGAAAATGTTAAATTCACATGTGAAATTGTTATTTTCACAAGTAAAAAGGCAAATTGCACATGTGATGTTTTGTAAGGAACCAAACTTTCATGTACACTGGGCCAGGCCTGAATAGGTTGTGTTGTCATTGCATCCATATTGTCAGCTTCTCGAGTGGCTAGGGAAGTAGGGCTAAATCCCACCATGTCAAACACCTACTCATTGTCCTTCTAATCTTAACGGTGTGTCCTGTGGCATTCACAAGGTTCCGCGGCTGTCGAGCACAGAATTCTCATTCCGGTCAGTTGTTCCATTGACATGCCCCTGGGCTTTTGAATACATCAGTATCCTCAACAGAAAAGAAAAACTTTTTCCTTTTGACTATCTTAAAGGAATAATAACAAACACACAGACCATGACATGTCTAATGCCTTGCTTTATAAGACAGCACTCCTAAGTTTGACCAGTTACACCTAATGGCATTCTTCAGGAGTAACTGGTCAAATAATCCACTTCTGTTTACTATGACAAATGTATGTATATTGCAATTCATTCGCTCTTTTTTTAAATTTCCATGTTTCACTTATTGGCTCTAGCCCTCACAGTTCATTGCAGCATGTTTGTCTATGAGATGCAGGCGAAAGGCCTATAGGAAATATGTTACATGTCATGTTCAGAACAGTAGTTTTGCTGAGCATAAACAAATGGTAAAAGCCTTTGTTCTTTGTTCCAAATAATAAATCACACTATATGTGGCATATATTTCAACCACAATAAAGATCAGTGATAATGTGCATTTAACATTTTCCCTCTCTATTGTGGGAGGTCCTATATTCCTTTAGGTATTTCTTTTAATATCTCCATATTTATCCATTTTTATTTAAAAAATGATAAATATGAAACCATGTCTCATTCAAACCTTGACAGTATTGTAATCGTTGTGACAAAGGTGCAAAATGTTAACCATTTTAATGAGCTACTTGTCCTCAGCCACAAACTAGTCACTTTTGGCAGTTTTAAGAGTAAAAAAAAAAGGTTAGAAACCCCTGAACCAGACTGCTCTTTAGAATACACCCAGTAAATAAAGTACAATTATAATGTAATGAGTAATTTTATTGTTCATTGTGAGGGGAAGAGTAACATGTATTTTAAGTTGAACCTCAGAAAATGCCGTAGTTTGCCCTTCCAAGCTCAAGTCTATGGCCTTTACAGAGTAGGTAAGTAATTGCTTGGAATGTCCACCTCAGCTTGCATCTGTAAATGCAGCTGCAAAATCATTCAGTTATGTAATTTCATTTATATACCGGAGGTATTTCTATCGAGTTGGGGAATGTATGATTAATGGAACATGTCGAATACATACCAGTCTGTAGAGAACGTTTAGTTTTGTATAATTTATCAAATACTCCTCAAAGCAAAGGAAACATTTCACAGAACAGAAGCAGTTAGATTCAGGACAGAAACAAAGTGACTAATACCATCTGGGATTTAAGGATTAAATTGTCAGCTGTAGTTTTGTAAAGATTCATCCCCATTTCACACAGATCCAGTAATTTTACCTTTTGAACATTTTTCAACTAGGCTGAACTAGTGAAGTTGACATGAACAATTTGAACTCTTCTGCAAGCATTTGGCAGGTATTCACAAGAGTATACATAAAACATAAAAAAACCCTGTACAAATATTTGACAAAAACGTACATTGAAGGAATAATTTAAATATAAACAATACTTTTGACAGCTAAATGTTTTCTACTTGCACAATGTTTTATACAGTTCAGCCACAAAAGTAGTGTTGTTTTTAAGCCGCAAAAGTAATGTTATTTTTAATCCTCAGAGTTTGCTATATATTATTGCGCATAAAGACCTTTATAAAAGTTATTTTAGATAAAAAGCTGGTTTCAACCAGATTTGAACAATTAGCAGAGCAAACTGACATTCAAACCAAAATCATGTAAAGTAGAAAAAGGCCCACCATGGACATGTCACATGTCAAATGTACAATACAGGTTCAGACTTGACTGATGAAGTAAATGGTAGCAAAATGCCACCGGATATTTAATGTACTGATCTTTATGTTTATATTAGTGAGTAAACACTATGTGCCCGATTTTCTTGACAACGTGAGTGCAAACACATAAGTGGCGCAATGGAATTGCTAGTCCCGTCACCCACAAAAAGAATTTGATAGTTGTGATAGTTTTTGATAGCCAGAATTGATAGTTTTGAGGTCTGCAGTAAAAAAGTCAGTAGAATCATTCACTGCTGTGAAAGTTTTGTGTTCAATAATGAATTTGCATTTTAAAACACTCCAGAGGTTTAAACCCAGGTGCTGCCACGTTGTGCTATATTGATGGCATTATGAATGTGCTGCACATATGAATGCATGAACACATAACACAAATGCTAGAAACATTTTTTTATTTGACTATTTGATAGGTAAGCTGTAATACATCTGTATCTGTATAGCAAATAAAGTTTATTACAGCTTCCATATCAAATAGCAAATTGAAATAAACAAAATATTTCTTGCATCTGCGTTTTCAGTTGTATGTGTTTGGTGTGTTTCCATCTCACATCTGTGTGTTCAAATATATCTTGCAAACTGTGTTCAGTTATGTAGTCCAGTGTGGGCTATTTGGGAATTGCACCTGTATGGAGCTAATCAATGTAAACAACTTGAATGGGAGACTCAAGGAACAGGGGAGACCTGTCAAATAGTGTAAGATACTTGTTTGTTAAATATGTGTAGATGCACTGGTTCTTTTTATGTAAATGTTTTCAGATGTCCTATGTTAAATTCCTATGCAGCAAATAAGATGTTGCCATTGTATCAACAGTAGAAACAACAGCTCATTAAACTAAGTCTATACAATGAAAATGTAATACAGAAGCACATGGTGTTTAAGCAGGATATATTGAGTGTAAAGCCATGCGTGGATGACTGTTAAGTGAGACATAGGGATGTTGTAAATGTGAAAAGGAAAAACAAACCAAAAACTTTTGACTGCTTGAGGAGCAGGCTAGCAGGCCAGGACAAGAGAGAGAGAAAAAACAGGGACCTAAAGCATTCCTCTTAAACCTCAAGCCAGCCACACCCACAGGTACACCTAATTTTCACTGATGAACCACTCAGCTCTGAATACCAGTGCCAGCAAAGAGAAAACCACAGGGCAGAACTGGCAGCCAGATGAAAGGTCTGGCACATACTGCTAAGAAGCATATATAGAGTATACATATGGTACAGTCATATGTATACTCTAAGACTAAGGGCTCATTCCAATCGCTTATTTTATCTGTCTCCTCAGTCTTTGCCTGACCTAGAAATCGATTGAGGTCTGCCATCTTTAAGGACATTTTAACCCGTTAAATGCTCTTTGAAGGAGCTAGGAGCAAGGAGCTAGGAGGGTCCCGAAGGATGCTTGAGCAAGGAAACATGAGTCCATCCTTTGTGCAAGCATTTTTTTTTTTAGGAACGCGTGACAAATAAATAATCAACCTGGGGTTCCACCTCTCCCCATCTGCCATGAACTAGTACATTCCATTTGCTTAATACATGTTTTCTTGATTCGTCCATCCTCGCATCCTTTCCTTGCATCCTCCACTGGATGGAGCTAAGGGGTGAGGGAAGGGTGTAAGGAAAGGATGCAAGGAGGCAAAAACAAGTGATTGAATTGAGCCCTAAATCCTAAATCCACCGTGAGAAAAGTTTTTCATTGCACTTGAGTTTTACAAGTGAAATATTTTGGTTACTTAAATAGTCTGGATAAAATGCACTTTTATTTCGTGCTCCTTTCATTCCTTATCTTCTCTCCACCAACAACCCCTCCACCCCCTCTCCAAGCTTGTTAATATTCAAACTGTTCAACAGTGTGACAAGTAAAGCCAGCCTCATTAAGCAAATCCACCCTCCCTGGTTTTTGGTTCTAAGTATTTTTGTTTACTGCTGAGGGACCATAGAATCAGAGGCTGAAAATCCTTAGGGACCAAAAGAGTGAAAGGTAGTAAGGAGTGCCCATGCAATGGCTTTGGGTATCCGGGGCCATATTCTCAGTTTCCCATGCTGCAAAGCTAAACCAGACAGCAAAAGTGCAGTTATATGAAGTAAAGGGCCAGCCACACCAATCTCAGCATAGGTTGAATGTCTTACACCTTTTGAGATGGCTTTACAATATGCACAGTGTATCATAAATCATACTTAAGCAAATGTCATACTTCATAAAGGGTGACATAATACCTTCTTATTGAACATGTTATGCCAAATGTGACAAAACAAACAATGCCACCTGGCTAATGGATAAACATTTAAAGGGTAACATAAAACATGCTTCTGTAGGATTCTAGGCTAACTGTGACGTAACTCATGATGCCACTTGAATAAATATCATTCATATTCAAAGTATGCCACAATAGCTAGGCCTGAGCTGACCACATGAAAGTCTGACTCGGATCCATATCCTGAAGCCAAGCCCGTAGTCGTAGTCGGAGTCAAAGTTGGAAAAAATCACATTAAAAAATAAATAAATTGAACACAGGAACACTGTGTGGCTGACACTTATAGTTTTGGTGTTGTTTCACTGTAAAATATCACATGAATATCGTTATAAAGAGGAAACAAGGAATTTACTGAGTGCTTAGTTAGCAGCACCGGAGGAAGGGAGTTAAACCAGGGTTACCAGACCGGGAGATTTACCCCTAAATGTAGAGAATTTCAAAAAGTTTATAGGGGAACTTTTAAGTTAAAAATATATTGGGACACATTTGTATGGGACAGTCAATTGAAGATGGGGGTTTGAGAAGTTTAGGGAGAAATAATGCAGGCAGCTGACATTGAGGCAGACACGAAGCAGACAGATGATGTGATAGACTAAGGATCCTAAAAATGCAAAAGAAAACAAATCAATAAAATCAATGATATGTTTGTGAATATGCATGCTTGTGTTACAGAATTTTGCTGTGCTCCTAACAAAGCAGGCTCAATAGCAGACTGAAAGCTGCGGCCTGATATATAAAAAGAGCTGTGACAGGTGCTAGCAGTGGCTTGCGAAGCTTCTACTACCGCCGAGTTAAGCGAAACCTACCACTGCCTATCTTGCTGCAATAGAGGGAAGTAAATAACAAGCTATAACAAATACAAAAGCTATACTAAGTAAAGACAAACCAAAGCAATAAAATTGACAAAAAATACCGTAGATTCATAATGGAAGTGACTGACAGTACTCCTTTGCTAAGTCTCTGACGATGCTGAGTTTTAAGTGTGCGAGGAGACAACGGCTTGCCAAGCCAAGAACTGCCAAGCAGCAATTTCGAAATGCAAGCAATGGTATTTATAGAGGGGGCTCAGTAGATGCAATCTTGGTTGCATCTAGCCTATCATGCAGCAGTTGAAATATACAACGTGTTTCTCTAACTATGGATAATAGTCCATAGTAGTCGGACAGCAGTCTTATCTGAAGAAAACACAATATCCATACCTGAAAATCTGGCTCATCCCTAGTACTTAGTGATGAAAATTGCCTTTAAATACTCTCACCTACTCTTGACTCATAAGATGACATCAACCTTCAATCCTTCCAGGCTCATCCACTGAACTCCACTGAGGTGATGCCAGGGTTAAAACTTATGTTGCACTTCATGAAACGTGCAAAGTGCCAAGCCTGCACAATGAAATTATGTCACAGTTAGCCTAGCATCCTGCATAAACATGTTTATGTCACCCTTTATAATGTTTAGCCATTAACCAGGTTACGTTGTTGGTTTATGTCACATTTTTCATAACATGTTGCTTGAGATTGTGTTATGTTACCCTTCATGAAGCATGACATTTGATTATGTATGATTTATGAAGTCATTATGACATGTGTATGAAGGTGTTTTATATGATGTATAAAGCCTTTATGAGAACCACTTTGTTTAGTGTGACCATAAAAGGTTAGCCAAATATCCCAGAATAGTTGCATGCCATTTGCAGCCTTTCTTCTTTAATTTCTTTTACCACTTCAAGTTTCTTGTCTTTTTGCTTCACGCACAGATAACTGGGTCATTTTCTTTTGTAATTTAGGAGTAACTTGTCTTTTATTTAATTGAGATTGCAACATAAACCAATTTCTGAAAATGTACTACAGGTCAGCTCTCCTATTCCATCATCAGGCATATTGATTCAGTGGTTCCAGGGCCTAAGCACTTACCTTTCTGCCCATGCGTAAATTTGTGCACTGCAAGCGAGCAGTAAATTTGCACATTTTGGATATAATAATCTTTAAAAACCCCATTACAGCTGCATAATTCAGCAATGGTTACGCAAACAGGATTTAAAGATCTATAAGTATGTAAAATAGCCAAGGCTATTTCAAAGATGTTATAGTGTCCTCAACGGTTATATGTGTGTCAAGAAAGAAACCGTTCTCACCATGATGAACAGTGTTAAGACTCTTCCACATGCAATAAGGTTCCATCAACTGCTTGTAGCATATTTAAAGTAGGAAAGAACCTTTCTCCTTTTTTGTTAATTGTTAGTCACACCAAAAAGCTCATTTTTTTCTGCATGAGAGAAACAAACAATAAGCGCCTTGTCCAATACACCTGACTGGTACAACACTCATCTGTCATGTGAGAAATGCAAATTGTTCCAGTTCCCCAAAGTTTTGACGCAAAAATCAATTATGATAAATTACATTAAAATGTGACTCTGTTCATTTACATGTAAATTTAAACAAGGACTTAACCCTGCCTCGCAATTATGAAATGCAGCTATTTTCTACACTGCACGGTCATCCATCATCATAAATAGTGTTTATTAACACAAGAAGACGAAATCATATGGGTTTCACGGTAACAAGAGTTGATTAATTAGAAAATGCATGTGCATATTAATTCTGAGTGAGGAAGTAGCAGGTCTCATACAGAAAACAAACTGTCACCACTCCCTTTGTTTGAGTTCCGTTCCTATGCATGGTAATAAGACTTGCTTTTTGCTTTGTTTGCACACACTGCTCTAGCTGGCTGATACATATTATTTGTGCATCACTAAAAGCCCCAGTGCCGAGTCTGGAGTACAATTATCTGTTGAAAAGAAAACTCCTGTCCCATCACTATGACAAACATATTCATGGAGCTCATAAACACAACCTTCCGACTCCATATTCTCTCACTGTATTTGTTACCACTCCATCTTCAGTTTCCTATTATTTAAGTAAAATGAACTGGCTTGCTTGTGCTGTTAGGCCTTGACATTTGAGCAGTTATGTACCCCAAAGGGTTAGGCAGTATATGCAGTAAAACAAACTGTACACTACTGTACACAATTTGTCCTTTGTACACACAAGGAAGTGACACTGATTTATGTCACAGCTTTAGAAAAGTTATTAAGCGGGCAGGTGATGTGGAAACTGGCATGTGTGTAGATGATTTGATGGCAAATGAACACAGAATGCTTACCACTTGAAGTCACAGTCATACATGGATAGTAACTGCTTAGAGAACTGATGCAGTCATTTAAAACAAAAGGAATTGTTTTAGAACCAAACAGCCATTTTCATCTCTGTTCATTCAGGGAGGGGGGGGGGCTGCTGTAGGACCTCTTCACTTGAGCTTTGAAGTTTAAATTGAGCCCAGGCCTCTGCAGGTCTTCCAGAATGCTGCTGCTTGCCTGGTCCATAAATTACATGTTACTGCCCTCCTCACTGACCATCACCACTTCCACTTATAAAACATTGGTGCTAGCCTACCAGGCTACCAAGGAAACTGCCCCTTTACATCTTCAGAAGGCCATCATGCCCACCAGCAAGACAAGACTCCTCTGCTCTGCAACCTTGGGTCTTCGGGTTCTTTTCCCTCTTAAACCATGCACTTCCCGGTCACGTCTGTTGTTGTTTCTGGCCACATTATTATGCGTAAATTATTTGTTTCCAAAGCTTCTGGCTCTTTGCTGTTGTTCATTAATGTAGTTTAATGCTCATTTGGACAGTGTCGCTCTTGTTTGTATAACTTTGCTTGATGTTCAGTAGGACAAGTTTACAAGTTGTCATTCAAGTCCACTTTCCCCTTCTAAGGAATTACTGTACCCTGTAGCAAATTTCCTGTGTCCATTGTGAAGGGTGTTCATCTTGTTCTCATATTTTACTTTTCCAGTCTTATAGTATTTCCCAAGGCATGTCATGAACATTTTCTTAAATAAACAGCTATGCTGTTTCAATAGAAGCAAAGAAAAAAAAATTCCCTCCATTTACGGGTTATAGAACACCTCCCCAATGACAATCCATTCATGGGTCTTTAATTGAAAAACAGTGCCACTGCTGTCATGGCATTAGGATAATTTCTGCCGTTGCTGTCACTCTTAAAGGCGTCAACAGGGGAACTAAATCTGAATTCCAATTAAAAAGCAAACAGGCTCTCACAGCTTTGTCCCCCTCTCTGCTGGCGTGTATTTAATTGATCTTTCTGTAAATATGCATAATTAAAAATGATTGTGAAGCCACCCCTCCAATTACAGAGAACACAATAACAGGGGAGCTTGTTTTGGGCCCCAGTCCTAAAGAAATCCTTTCGTCACTTTTAATTAGTTGTCATGGCTCCTCATGAGAGATTGTGTATCTAGCCGATGAAAAGGACTGAGAAAAAAAACTGGCACCACTTTTGCTGTAGTGAAAAGGTGTGACACAATAGGGGGGCTATTGTGTTTGTTTTTTGTTTCAGTTTTTTTTTTTTTAATTAACCGACAGAGAGAAAAAATATTTTTACATTTACTTGACATTTGTACCCCTGATTTATTTGTTTGTTTGTTTGTTTTTTACATTTAGGACAGTGAATTGTTCAAAGGAATAAAAAGTGTGCATGGTGCCATGTTTTCCAGAGCATTCACAACAGAACTGGATTCAATTTAGCTCAAATAACCATAAAATATTTTACAGACACCATACAATAAGGTCTGATGGGTGATATTATCCCCCTACTTCTCGGATGATATGTAATATTTCATTTGGATTACCTATAGAACTGACCAAGAATAACTATTCTCTAATTAATATACAGATTGAAAACAATTACTAAAGTTCACAGACAGTATAACCTTTTAATTGGTTCTGCACAAGGCCTTGCATCAGGACTATATTGTTTACAGAGGTGTGCACTATGAAGCGAGATTACAGGGTTAGCAAGATCATTTAAGCTTTAACCCTGGGGTTTCACAGTTTTATGAAGGTGACTCACTTCAAATTGGGCTATAACACCATGGTAATTTATGCTGCACGGTTAACCTGGTTTGGGGCAGGTTACGTTCAGGCTATCGGATAAAAACATATGAAAGCACAGTCCTTTCACTAAATAACTCCTTGGAAAAATGGCATCGTAGAGCTTGGGCGTGTTTTCACAGGGTGGAGATTATTCAGAGGCCAAATTAATCCGATGGCTTTCTCTAAGGATGCACTATAGGCCTAGGAAAGATAGAGATTCTCAATAGAGGATTAAAGTAGGTGACATGCAAGCTTCTTGAACCCTACGTGTCCATATCTACTTCCGTTTATTAGGGGAAACTGAAATTTAACAACGTATCAGTAAACCAAAAATGCAGAGCAAACAGGGGTCAGACTCAAACCATTGTAAAATGTACCTTTCTCCTTCATCAGAGAATGTATTGGGAAAGAGCACAGACTCTTAACCTCTGCTTTCAGGAAATAATTACCAAATTGAAGATCCCTTTCACCTCCTTATTCAACAATAGCTCCATAAGAGAAGGCCATTCAAATGTTCTCACCTTGTCATCCTTTAACTTCCTTATCCTGTAAAATATAGTGATAATGTCAGCGGTTAGAGCTTCAAGATATCACTTAATATGTTTACATGCACACGCATGGTCCAGTCATAACCCAAATATCCAAGTATTCTGACTGTCACGTGAGTCAAGGAAACCACAAGAACCAAAACCCAATAAGCCAGAATCCTAGTAATTAATAGCTGGCATAATGTATGCGACAGCCATGCAAATATCATATTCCAATTTATACAACAGCTTGGCTGAATACATGATTCTGATTGGTCCAAGGGTGTGCATTAATTTTCAATAACGAAACACTTTGAAGTTTAACAGTTCCAAAAGCAATGTCCTACAAGATCCAACATTCTAAAGCAGTTAAACAGCAACATTTTTCAATTCTGAATATTTTTTTCGCAAATTGTGAGCAAATCAAGTTACAATAGCCCGTCATACTTGCAGTAGTGTTAAAGGATGTGTCCAGCCACTGCCAACTCAAGCATAATGCGCTTGCTGTCAATGAATGACTGTAGAAAGTTGCATTAGTAGTATAGTAACTGCAGCTTGATTCAGGGTTGCCAACCATCCTGTAAAATATGGAATTGTCCTGTAATTGGAAAATACAAGTTCCGTATTGAGCCTATGGGACACATTTTGTTCCAGATCTTTGCAAGCGATTGTGTTCCTAGTACGCTGTTTTGAATATAATTCAATAGTTTGCTAGCTAACGATCTGGGATGACAAGCATGTTGTGAGACCATTCTGACCAAAACCCAACTGAATTTTAATATTAGCTAGGTAATGTGAGTGACAGTGAACCTAGCATAAAGATAGTTTGCATCCTAACTCAATTGAGAAGGATTATGAATAAACTATGCCTACACTGAACAAACCACTTTAAAAAGCAGGACAGAGGGAGATAAATTTGATTGAGGTATGGTTTCATGCAATTTTTTTTTAATTTGGTGTTAATTGTATGGGGTACAAAAGAGAAGGAACTAGTTTTTTTCCTGATAGAATCATTGTTTTCACAGAATCATAAAATTAACGATGAATGGTTTTTGCTTAACAATGGTCCAAATTGAACTCTCAATTTTTGCTTGACAACGCTAAAACAATATTCCCATAGGGCCGCAGAAGAATATTTAAGTTTCAGCTGATCAAATCGCTAAAAATCAATAATGATAAAAGTAACTGATATATAATAATCGCTAAAAAGCAATAACGATAAAAGTAACTGATATATAATTATTGTTGGTAACTGTTGTCTGAGCGGAATAAACCATTGCGGGCTATCTTCGGCTTTGCCTCAGCCGAATCACCACCTGCGTCATACGTTATTTTCCAAAAACAGGACAGTCCATTGAGGTTTATTCCTTACATATAACCCATAAAGCAATGAACAGTAAATTATATTTTGCTAGTAATTTTGGCTCATGTGGCTCACCAATTTTTAGTGACATTGAGAGGTATTTCTGTCTCTTAGCAATACATGAATATAAAGTTTCTGGATGGAAGAAATCACCACACCAGCAATGTCTTTATAAAGTTGCTGAGAAAACTGAGGATACTGATGAGAACTAAACTTCAGTATAAACAATTTTGCACAAAAGCAAGCACTTCTTCCAGTTCCAGGAAAAATGCATGCATGTCCTAGATGTTTGGGATACTCTGATTTCCCAGTATGAATGATAAGGAATAACAGCTGCTGTCCTGTTACTCTGGTTCATGTAGAAAACTGATTCACACCATAACCAGGAAAATAACCATTTTCCAGAATACTGTTCTGGCAGCATCTGAAGGTATTCAGTTCATAAAGAGAAAACAAAGATGAAAGTAACAAACATCTATTTTTACGAAAGGAAAAGCAATAAAATCTCAGATAAGCTGACATTGGAGTTGCAGAGTGTTGGGTAAATACATACTTGCCACCCCAAGATCGAGGAATACAGATACGCACACAAAGGATTAGGTCATCAGGCCAATCTCCAGCGCTGTCCTCAAGCAGAACTTCACAATTAAACATGGGCCTGGAGATTTTGGTCAATAGTTAGATAAACAGACTCTGGACCCTTCTGCCATCCAGACTTATAGACCAGTCTCTCCATTCCCCTTCCCCAAAAGCCTGGAATATCTAACAAGCTATCAAACTTTGTGTCACTGCACTGAAACTGCCATACTCTTTATAGTTTATCCATTTCAGTCAGCTATTGCATGTTCCTTCTATTATGTCATAATCCAGTTGAACCTTTCTGCAGCTTTTGACACCATAGATCACACAAACTCCTCCTCTCCACCCTTACCACACTCAGGCACTACTCTTAAGTAGACTGAATCCTACATCTCTGGATGGCCCTTTTAGGTTGCCTGAGATGGTGGCTTCTTTGTGTGAAAAGGACATTCCTGTCCCCCCAAGACTCTGACTTGACCCTCTCCTTTTTTGCCTTTGCATTGCAATGTCTTTGGCCTGTCATCTCCTCCTGTGGTTCCTTACATAGCTTTGATGCTGAAAATACTTAGCCTTTTCTCTCATTTCCTCCATCCAATCTCATTTCATATCTCAGCTTGCCAAAAATGCATCTTGTGTTGGATGGTAGACCACTGCTTACAGTTTAGCCTGGCTGAGACTTAAGTGCTTCACATTCCTTCCAAACCCTCACCACTGCAAGACCTCTACCCCAATCCAGATACTACCAGAGAGCTCATTTAGTGTGCAGCTACTGTACTACAAGAATCCTTAGGGTAACCTGAGATGACTAGCTCTCCTACTCGTCTGTACTACCGCTGAAGAATCCACCCCTTCCTCACCACCCAGTACTCTCGCAACTGGACCCCTTATCCCAGTTTCCCTGCTTGTACCACAAAACCTCTTCAATTAATACAAAATTCATATTAGATTTCTTATTACATTGGCCACTATTGCAGTTCACATCAATTTTAAAATAATGTTGCAAGCCTAGAGGGCAATCAGTGGAGCTAATCCACCATACACCTAATCAATCTTTAATTAATCTTTATTGTCCACACTAGGTGGAAATATTTTTCAGCTTCACATTAAAATGTACATAAAATAAAAATAAATAATCACCACTCACATTTGAAGCTAAATTAACATTCCAACCTTCAGATGACAAGCTAAAATTCACATGAGACTGCCTCATAGGTCCAGGATTCATCCATCCATCCATCCATTATCTATACCTTCTTATCCTCAGGGTCACGGGGGGTGCTGGAACCTACTCCAGAATTCATTGGGCGAGAAGCAGGAATACACCCTGGACATGTCCAGGATTCAGCACCATAAATAACACAGGTCCTTATTGCACATCCCCCATAATAAATAATAAATATTAAATACAGTACAAAAATTCAGTTGTAAGTTCAGTTAGTTTTGATACCTTTAATTACCCAAATTCAATATACTAATTGCATTTGGTATTAAAGATTTTTTGAAAACTTTTTTTTTCCCCTTGGTTGCCTTTGGTTGTCTGTACCTTCTTCCTGATAGTGGCAATTACATATATCTGCTGTTCTGGGGTGTTGTAGGGAAGTATGGCTGTATGTGAGTGAAAAGTGTGTTCTGTCCTTTTAATATAGCCCACAATATTATAATATGATATTCATATACTATCGTTGACTCTCCACTGTCCAAAGTACACAACATGGCCAAAAGAATGAGGACACCTGACATCCAACACCTCATCCAAAATTATGACCATTAATATGGAGTTGGTCCACCCTTTACTGCTATAACAACCTCCACTCTTCATGGGAATGCTTTGTACTAGATGTTGGAGCATTGCTGCAGGTATTTGCTTCCATTCAGCCAGAAGAGCATTCGTGAGGCCGGGCACTGATTAGTTAGGCCTGATTCGCAGTTGGCTTTCCAATTGATCCCAAAGGTGTTGGATGTGGTTGAGGTCAGGGCTCTGTTCAGACCCGTCAAGTTATTCTACACTATTCTTGACAAAACCTTTGTGACGGGTGCTGGAGAAAAGGTCCGCAAGTCGCAAATCTTGAAATCGCCCTAGGAGGCAAAAAAGGTTTTTAAAATTTTTTTTTACTGTTTTCCTTTTTTTCATATTACGAAATTGTTGAAGAAGCCACTAGATAGAATATTCTAGTCAATAGAATAAACAACATTTTTAGGGTCACTAAATACTTATAATTTGTCAGCAAAGTCGGCTTGTTTTAGTGATTCTTACAGCCGGGTTTTGGAGGCGTGATGGGGGTGCAGTTTAATTAGCATGTTTGATTTCGTTGGCTATTGTCACTTTGTTTCGGTCAAGCCACCGCCCATAAATAAAGCCGTGTGGTAGTAGCCTATGTTTGTTTACTGTGTGAGGTTGCTACAATGGCGGACGCTCAATCAGTAGGTGAGAGTATAAGCTTTCTAACGATGTATAACATGTCTAATTTTGCTTTTGGAATAGCGTTTTATAGGTTAGCGTAACCGAACATTTTCTTACCATGGCATTCGCTGTATATATGGTAGCATTAAAAGACGTTGCACCTAACGAAACGTTGTCAACGATTTTTCGTAATTCCTTGCAAAATACCATTATTATTGAGGACTTCTGGGCATAGCTAAGCCATATGTTGGCTGATAGACCTATCTGACATCGTTTTCTGGAGCAAAACAGAAGCGGATAGAACTGTCATTGATTTACTGTCTCTGTCTCCATCTACTGAACATAGATAAGATTTCATCATTGCTATGTAAGTATTACTGCTCAAAATATTTCGGTTATATACGTTATTTTAGAAATTGAGTGTCTTTAAATAGGTTAGTGGTATTATGTAATGTGGATATTTCACACTGTAATGTAAGCGTTAGTTAGTAGTGTAATAGTTTTTGTGACGCATACAACAGTGATGAGGAGAGTGTTGAAACATTGCCAAAACGTGGTGGACGGCTGAAAATTGTTTTCATATCGTTTCATTCCCATACAAGAAAACATAGGAGTGTACAGAGTATAGAAATACATACAAGAGTTAATTATTACACATTTAGGTAGATTTAAATTATATCTATGTTTCATCTTAAACCTTCATAAGGGGCTCATATGTTTTACAATGGACAAAAGGCATTATATTCCTTTTTGGAGAGATTTTGGACTTGTTTCTGGAACCCTTAGCTATTTTAGACCAGTGTTAATAATTTAGACATTTTGGGTAGATTTGGAGATGCTGGGTACACTGCTTAGGTTTTGCTTCATAGATCTTTAGTAGTTCTACATATCCACCCTTAGATTTTATGAACTTGTGGTCAAGACGTTTTTGATCCAGGACATGTATACTTTAACCTGCAATCTCCCAGTATTTCATTGCAAACTAAAAAAGGAGCAAATTCATTTTAGATTTTTTGCCTTGACCATTGCATTTGTGGCACTTTATTTCTTACAAAATTATGAATATAACGTAATCTAAGCTAGTATTATAAATGGTACAAATGTATTGCTTCATTTAAGACATTTTTCTAGTCTCTGTGGTGTTCACATCTGGAGTTATAAAGCTTTAAATAGGGTAACCCCTAAATGGGCAAGGATTGACAGGTACTCTAGTGGTTGGGGTGGAGTTAACTAGCTATTGTTCCCACCCATTATCTCCCTGTGAGAAGTGTGAAAAGTTCAAGATCTTTCAAGGGGATTTTCTCTGCTACTTGATTTTAGGAGTACCAACATTCACATAAGCATATCTTCTTCAACTATTTTCAGATTTATGACAATGTATGTGTGGCAAGCGAGTGCCACCCCTCCGGTTAAAACACACACTCACGGGAGACAGTTGTTTCCGTAATCAGCACTTCCGTGCTCTTTTATTTTCAGATGCGTCTTTTACAGACAAAATCATACAAACACACGACGGTTCCGCAGCCGTCTTGTCATCAGCCCTCTCACGTTCCAGCTTCCGGTCTTCCTTTTAAAAACCCCAGGCTCACTGTTGAAAGCAATCAGAGGCAATCAGCGCAATTAAACAATTAACAATTATCGGCGCTGATTACCTCCAGCTGACAGTTGTGACGAAGGATCCGAGAGCCGCTCCTCTCACACTCTCTCTCTCTGCAGCCTTTATTTTATGTTTTTTCCCTTGACACCGAATTTCCACTGAGACGATAGGGTACGCGTGTAAATCCCCATGCACACACCTTATAGATACCATTGATGCTTCTAACAACGCCTCGGGTCGAACCAGGCTTTGTCGAATCATGGTCTGCATAGCCCCTGAGTCCAACAGCGCCTGGTGTTCACTCCCTTGAATCCTTACCGGAATACAGTACGCTCCGTCTGGGTCGGGAGCGGAGGTGGGCGGGCCGACAACCCGAACCACCTGCCCCACCTCCATGAGCGGGCACTCGCGGCGCAGGTGACCCGGTTGTCCGCACCGCCAACACCCCGGTCCGGGCGTCTGAGGAGCTCTCTGTGGGTCGTATCCCGCCGCCACTGAGCCTGGGGCTGGGGAAACAGAAACAAAAGGGTTGTTGCGGGAAAATGCGGAGGTTTGGGCACGGGGAAGGGAGGAAGAAAGGGGGGAAGGAAGGGAACGAGGAAGGGCTCTCCTGCGCGGAGCCGTGTCTGCCCGTCCTTGCTGCTGCTGCTGCTGCTGCTGCTGCTGTGACTGGCCGCGGGGGTAGAGCGCCAGGTGGTCCTCCGCCAGGGTGACGGCGGCCGCCAACCCGGTCGGCCGATGGCACCTCACCCAATTCGCCGTCTCGCCGGGAGGCCATCGATAAAGCGTTCGAGGGCCACCAGCTCCACCACCTCGTCTGCTGACCGGATTTCTGGCCGCAGCCACCGACGTGCCATGTCCAGCAGTCTCTGTGCGTATGCGAACGGTCGGTCCTCTCCGGCCAGGGCCGTCTCCCTGAACCGTCGCCGGTGTTCTTCGGGGCTGTATCCCAGGCGGTCCAGGACCGCCTTCTTTAGGTTACCGTAGACCGTCCGCGCTGTGGGGGGTAAGCTGTGTGCCGCTCGTTGTGCTTCCCCAGTCAAGAGGGGCAGGAGGCGGACGACCCACTCCTCCTCCGGCCATTTACTTGCCCTTGCGGCCACCTCAAACCCCTCAAGGAACGCCTCCGCGTCGTCATCCGGGGTCATCTTTGGTAGATGGAGAGCTACGGGGGGTCCGGTCTGTCTCTCTCGGGAGCTGGTTTCTCCCGCAGCCGCCAGTTGCAGTAGAGCCTGGGTCTGGAGGGAAGTTTGCGCCCGCAGAGCCTCCAGCTGTTCGGCGTGCATCGCCGCCTGCCTCTCCTGCATCGCCGCCATCCCCTCCAGCATCCTCGCCAGCGCCACCACCGGTTGTGGCGTTTCCCCCTGCTCCTGGCTATGTTCCATGCCGTCTCCTGTGTGTTTTAATACTTGCTCCCCGTACGGGCCACCACTGTGGCAGGCGTGTTTGCCACAGTGGCGCCCAACGTGGGGCTCCTCCGGCACAGGAAAGAGGCACAGGAGGGCCGGCCAGGAAGCACACTGGAGGAGGGGCGGCTGAGGTGTTCCCGACAGGGCTTCGGGTGGATCCTCCGGGCCAAAAATGGGGAGCTGAAGATGACCAGGGAGGGGAAGGAGGCAATCCTCAGCTGGGATGCTGAGGAGCTGCACCTGGCCGAGAAGGCAGGTCAGCGACGGGCGGTGCACGAGAGGTGGTCGCGCCGTGAGCTGGACTTGGCCGGGAAGGCGGGTCAGCCACGGGCGGCGCACGAGCGGTGGCCGCGCCGTTTTGCTTCCTTTCTCGTCCGTTTTGGTTGTTTTTAGTTCTTTGTTTTGGCCTGGTTGGTTTGCCCGGAGCCCATGAGGGGATAAGCCTGCAGCCGCCTGCCAGCAGAGCCGACTGGCGGCCACCACAGCCACGAGGGTTCCTGGTCCCAGCACCACACGGCCAGTCCACCAGCCCACCAGCCCAGCCACCCCACCACAGCCCCTGGAACAGCCCAAGCCGGTGACGCCCCCACCAGCCAGCAGAGCAGCCCAGGACTTCCCGTGCTCCGGGAGGGAGGAGGAAGAAGGGCTGCCTTGTCATCAGAAGGAGGGGCACAGCTTGTACTGGACTGTTCCGGGGCCACCCACCCTGACTTTTTTTTTTTTTTTTTTAGCGTGTTTAGAGTATTTTTATTTGTCTTGCTTTGTTGGGAGTGCAGGGGTGGGGGGGTGGGGGGGGGGGGGTAGGCTTCGGCCAGTGATTCTCCCTGGCCTCAGTTTGGCGTTGGGGGTATGTGGTGTGGGGATGGCTGGTTTAAGCAGCCACACCTGCCCTGGGTCAAGCTAATTAGACCTGGCCAATTGGATAATTGGTGAAGAATTAGATAATTGGCCAGGCTAATTGGACCCAGGAACAGGAGGGCTGCACCTGTGCGTAGTGAGGTAATCACTGCGCACAGGTTAAATCTGCCATCCCCACCCACACCAGGCAGCTTCGGTCATGACTGTTTTAACATCTGCTCATTTGGCTATACCATCTTGCCAAACCCTCGTGGAATAAATGTGGACTGTTTGAACATCTTCTCCCTGTGTCTCTGTGCTGGAGGGCCCCAAAGAAAAGCCACTTCGGTGGCCTGTGGCAGGCGTGTTTGCCACAGTGGCGCCCAACGTGGGGCTCCTCCGGCACAGGAAAGAGGCACAGGAGGGCCGGCCAGGAAGCACACTGGAGGAGGGGCGGCTGAGGTGTTCCCGACAGGGCTTCGGGTGGATCCTCCGGGCCAAAAATGGGGAGCTGAAGATGACCAGGGAGGGGAAGGAGGCAATCCTCAGCTGGGATGCTGAGGAGCTGCACCTGGCCGAGAAGGCAGGTCAGCGACGGGCGGTGCACGAGAGGTGGTCGCGCCGTGAGCTGGACTTGGCCGGGAAGGCGGGTCAGCCACGGGCGGCGCACGAGCGGTGGCCGCGCCGTTTTGCTTCCTTTCTCGTCCGTTTTGGTTGTTTTTAGTTCTTTGTTTTGGCCTGGTTGGTTTGCCCGGAGCCCATGAGGGGATAAGCCTGCAGCCGCCTGCCAGCAGAGCCGACTGGCGGCCACCACAGCCATGAGGGTTCCTGGTCCCCAGCACCACACGGCCAGTCCACCAGCCCACCAGCCCAGCCACCCCACCACAGCCCCTGGAACAGCCCAAGCCGGTGACGCCCCCACCAGCCAGCAGAGCAGCCCAGGACTTCCCGTGCTCCGGGAGGGAGGAGGAAGAAGGGCTGCCTTGTCATCAGAAGGAGGGGCACAGCTTGTACTGGACTGTTCCGGGGCCACCCACCCTGACTTTTTTTTTTTTTTTTTTAGCGTGTTTAGAGTATTTTTATTTGTCTTGCTTTGTTGGGAGTGCAGGGGTGGGGGGTGGGGGGGGGGGGGGGTAGGCTTCGGCCAGTGATTCTCCCTGGCCTCAGTTTGGCGTTGGGGGTATGTGGTGTGGGGATGGCTGGTTTAAGCAGCCACACCTGCCCTGGGTCAAGCTAATTAGACCTGGCCAATTGGATAATTGGTGAAGAATTAGATAATTGGCCAGGCTAATTGGACCCAGGAACAGGAGTGGCTGCACCTGTGCGTAGTGAGGTAATCACTGCGCACAGGTTAAATCTGCCATCCCCACCCACACCAGGCAGCTTCGGTCATGACTGTTTTAACATCTGCTCATTTGGCTATACCATCTTGCCAAACCCTCGTGGAATAAATGTGGACTGTTTGAACATCTTCTCCCTGTGTCTCTGTGCTGGAGGGCCCCAAAGAAAAGCCACTTCGGTGGCCTGTGGCAGGCGTGTTTGCCACAGTATGTATGACACATCATTTGAAAGCTTATAATCTGCACTTTCATAATCTGTAAAAAACTGAAAAATGACCTTGCCCTACTTGAGGACCAAAACACCAGCACCTGTCACATTTTTATATGGTCCTTAGTGTGTGCCATGCCGAAACAGGCAAGAGTCTTTCCGAAACTGTAGGGGAAGCACAGAATTGTCTAGAATGTGATTGTATTCTGTAGCATTAAGATTTCACTGGAACTAAGGGGCCTAGCCCAAATCATGAAAAACTGGACCAGATCCACCGTATGCAAAAATGGACAGGATCACAACAAAGACTGGGGACACTGAACCTGAATCAGGCCCTAATTCACTCCTCAAGACATCTTTAATCAGGTTGAGGTTGTCAGAATCTGTGCTATGAGTCGGGCTGTAAGTCATCCTTTATTTTTACTATTGATGTTTATTCACAAAAAGCATTATGTAAATGAGTTCAGGCTAATATATGGCCACAGAGATGGAATGTATTAGAAATCTAATCTAAATTTAAATGAAAATATTTCAAATGTCTGATTCACAGGCAGCTGATTGCTCTAAAGCATATTTCAGGTTGATAATTGCGAGTTAATGGTTGGGTGAAAGAGACCATAATGCTGGGAAATGATGTGCTTCTGGGCTATGATTGCAGACTCTGAAATGTGCTGTTCTCCTCCTATAAGGAACAAATGTCAGCAAGGCTGTGATTTGATCTGACATCCTAGTCGATGCCGCAGATGATTTCAGGCTGAACGACTACAGAAAAAAACACATTTGGTGCAATTGTAACATTGGGAAAAACAAGCGTTTATTATTTCTTGTCAGAGAAAATCTCTAACCTTCAGAGCCAGGAATGCAGTGATGCAGACAATTTAACTCAGATGAAGCCTGTTCGTTTTGGAAATAACCGGCTATGAAGGCAAATTTCAGCAATTAACTTTAAATTTGTCCCTAGTTTTCTCTCAAAAAAGCTTCCACGGGTTAATGTTTGGGGTGACATTTGTGTTATAAATTAAACTATTTCCAAAACACTTTTAAGACTGTTCAGCATTTTCATTTACAGGAAAGGGTTTTGTTCAGTTTTTTTTCCTGCACTCTCTTTTTCCTGGAAGTGTATGATCAATGAGCTGTCAGCCAATCCATGTTTTTTTTTTTGAATATGCCTTTTCATACTGCTGGTTCTCTGATGATTGTCTTTGTTCATAAAGCTATTTTCATATGGTTAGTGATTGCCTTAATGATTGCTGTATTGAACATGTAAGAGTGCATTTACAAGTGGCAGAAATGAAATTTCACAGTGAGGTGGACCTATGAGCATTTTTCTTTTGATAGGATATTACAATGTATGCCACTTTTATAATAAAAATAGATAACATGTCAGCAGCTTCTATGACCCTGGCATTGATGTAAGACTTAAAATCCAGTGCTTAGTTTCTCTAAAGTCTAGCTAAAAAGAGTGCACGCATGGCTATGTGTGAACACAGCGTTGCAATCAGTTGTGAGTAGGAGCAAAGTCATTGTCTTCAGGCATGGATACAGACAGTTGAGCTGCTCTGCAGCAGAACAATGGTGGTAATAGGCACTTTTATCTGAGCGCATGCCCCATTTAAGCTCTCACCATGCCATTGTTTCCATCAGTGTTTATGCTAATAAGATTATATCAGAAAATACCTTTGTAAACAAATGTCATAATTTTAACTGCTTCACAGAACACGACATTACAGATTGTTAACTTTACGATCCAACATTACCCAAAAATACCAAAATAAAACTATATATAACGACCTAGCCATATGACCTGGGAGGGGGGGGGGGGGGGAGACTTTTTATTCAAGGCAGTGTGTGCCATACCGTTTACAGGCCTGCATTCACTGTGTTTTATAATTTCAGATATAGGTCTGACAATTTTGTTGTTTATGATTATATTTAAGCATTGCCAGAAAGTGCTTAATTTGAATGAAAATTGGAAAACCACACGTCACATTCTCTAGCTTTTTAAGATAATGCATTTGATTTGTTTTCCGTGCGTGTCATCATTGTACCGAAGCCAATTAAGACTCTGGAACATCAAAAAAGTTACTGTGCGTGTTAAAAAAGAAGGCTAGTAGCAGTGGTGGAAGGTAGTTATGACGGGATGTGCAATATTTTTTTTACAGGACCCCTCTCACCCGCAGACACATACAAACATGTGCACACACTGCACCATTAGGCCAAGATATGCTACAGTCAAAAATGTGTGTACAATTTAGACGATTGGACAAGTACGTCAAGATAGCTATCATAACCACGAACAGGGCTCAGCCTGGACAGTGCTTGGCTCCAGGCTGTTCGAAATGTTAACAGTCTCCGAAAAATCACAACTAGCTAGGCCGATAGCTTGCTTAGGCCTACACAACACATCAGTCCAAAAAGCACAACAAAGTAGCAAAATTTGGCAGTGGCTCACTTGTACTGGGCTAAGATATGCATAAGTCTACAATGCATATAGCCAATTAATTTACAGATTTCCAAACTCATCACTGGGCTAGGAGTTTGCCTGCCGCCTTGCTAGGTAGCAAGTATTGTTACAGCCATAACCTGCATAAAATTTAACTTTTCTAGCAAGCTAAATATCACCTTAAAATAAAATGCACCAGTTATCATCTTGACACTTTTTCTTTCCTCTAAATCTCAAAAGCTACAGGGGGCAATGCACAATGAATAGCCCCAATCCATTTCACCAGTGCCCTCCTAGCCCATGGAGTGTCGCATCTTTGGAACACAGGACATTTCAAATTCTGTATTTTACACACAAGTCCAAAGGTGATACAAATTTTTTTGCTATACTGGCACATTTGATTATGAGATACTGTGTATATTCATGCTAGCAAAAACATATGACAAAGTGTTTAAGTTTTCTTTTTATAATAGTGTCTTTGTTAACTAGCAATCTCAGCCCCCATTCAATGAATGTTATTTGGCTAACAAAGATAATGGCAGAGTGAGCTGTGCGTACATGAAATAGAGACTGAGCGCACCACTTTTCATGGTTAGTAGCTCAACATACCTCGGTCTAAAAATGTGCACTAGCTAGCTATCCGTTACGTGGATTACGGTTATCCATATCCAAAATTTTATGATCAAGTTGTACTGTTTAGCACTGCTGCTTTGTTATATCATTTTTAAAAAAAACAATTGTTATGAGACATGACAGCATCCCGATTCAACCTATAGCTAACAGGCTAACATAGCTAACATCATCAGAAACCCAACACCTATCCCCTTGAAAACAACTTCATCTACTCACTCATTTGAAGGGCATCCAATGAACCTATACTTACAAAATCATGCTGATCTTCAAATTGAACCCTTGAACCCTAAAAAGCTTTTGGGTTTTTAACACTATCTTCATTTTTTTTTTTTTTACTTTTTTTTTTACATGGAAATTAAGAAGAAGCCCCAAATATTACATACCAGTTCAAATTCAACTTCTAAGAGTTAGATAATCAGAAACAGCAGTTCAAAGCAAAAAATTCATTTACATTTTATGAAAAAATATGTTTTTTGTAATGTAAGTAAGTCCAGGGTGTATGTAGTACCCACAGCAAATATGTCAATTGAACTTGCCATTGCTTTACAATGTGGCATTATGTACATGAAGAGCCTGGCACCTGAGCCTTGCACCAGAAAGGACACTAAACCTAAAAATGTTGATAGAAATGTTTTTATTCCAAAAGCACAATTGAAATACTACATATACTGTATATATATATATAGATAATTATTGGTTTCTGTGCTTTTCCATCTCAGTGAAAATAATTTTGAAAGTAGTGCAGCTTTTCCTTTTAACCAAATAAATTCTTGTGTTTACATTGTAGATATAATATCACAGCCTCTCAAATTAACAGTCTTCTTGAACTTGGATTCAATTGGACTGCAATTGCAAGGATACTCAGCATCAGTGATTGTACACTGTACGACATCACAGCACAACTGGGACTCTTGGCTTGTGGGCGTTTTAGCTCTATTACCAATGAAGAGCTTTACTCCTTGAGTCTTCAATTGCTTTCTTCAACGCGTAATGTTGGTGAAACGTACATAGCTAGTAGCATTCGTAGCCGAGGTTTAAGCGTTCAGCGAAGAAGAATCCAGAATAGATCCAGTTGGCAGAGCAATTGGAAGACGACAGGCCATTCAAAGGAGAATTTATAATATTTCCAAATCAACTGTGGTAAGTTTGATAATGGTCATTCATTCCGAATAAATCTATAGTGCATTTTAAGCAAATGACACCATGGCTGTTTTACCTCAAATTATCTCATACAGCAGGCACATAAACACAGGTTATGGCCTAAGGAATCAGACAATGCCAGATCAAGTTCAATCAGCTAAGTTATAGCCAATTCAACAGATTTAAATACATAATTTGCTTCATGAACATCCAAAGATACAAAATAATTCGCAAATTTACTTTTCTCCACCAGGCACATTGATGGAAACCATAAAATTGTGAACTGGAGATTTTATTTTCACGGATGCGTGGATGGTTATAGTTGTTGCATAATTTATTTAAAATGCTGTGAAAACAATAGGGCATCTATGGTCCTTGACTTGTTTCTGGAGGGAATGAACAACTTTGGTCTTCCCTGTCGCGTGCGTGGAGACGCCGGACTCGAGAACATCGAGGTCTCAAGACGCATGGTGCAGCAGCGAGGTTCAGGAAGGGGTAGTTTCATTGTTGGATGCAGTATACACAACCAAAGGATAGAAAGACTCTGGGCTGAACTAAACAGTGTCTGAGTGTCAACATATAATTTCAAAGACTTGTTCCATTTCATGGAGCACCACAGTCCACTCGATGCCACGTCAACAACAGACTTGTGTGCACTGCATCCATCTCAGCATAGAACATCATCAGACCTCACTGCAGTTGTGGACATCAGGTGTTCTTTAGCATCATGATTGTACTTGTTCCATAGCATCAACACCCCCCCCCCCCCCCCCAAGAGCTGGGTCTGCACATCAGCGACCAGTCTAAAAACAAGTGAACAGCCCGTTATGAATTTACACTGGGAATCTTGCAAGTAATCCCTCCAAAAACCCACAGTTCTGCTTTCCTAAGCAAACTTGTTGCCAGGAGATGATCTGTTGACAATGAAACCTCCTCCACAGAATTTGAGCACTCTGTGGCTCCAATATGCATCAACTCTCTTATTGCTTACAGAGCCACAGCTTAATGGCTGTACAATATAGAAAGCCCTTTATAGGCCCGATAAGAGCCTATAAAGGCTTGCTACCAAGAGTCAAAGGCTTGCTAGAACCGTGGTCTCACCTTTCATAAGCCGCCCTAGTTCTTTGAAGAACATACCATTTTGCCAAGTCTACCACTATCTCAGCTTTATTTGCCATGGTTACTCTGCGATAGCATCCAGAGATGGCCCAGAACCCACTGGCTTTTTAAACTGCATCTTGTAGTGCACCCTCAGTTTCTGCATCCCTAATTAAATTGTTTTAACAGAAAAAATTGTAAATACATGAATGCGAATTTATCCACAGAAATGACTATACAAAAAGGCAAAATAAATGTTGTGGTTGTGACCGTCGCCGTAGACGTCAGAAGGAAATGTCACTGACCAAAAAAAAAGAAAAAAGTTCTCTTTGCAGTGGTTTGGGCTGGAAACTAGAGCTAAAAATTCTTGAAGTTGGCAGCTAACATGTCATAATAATCATGCCAATTAAATATTGTACCAACAGTGATAAGAAAACTATGATTCTGGTGTGGGTCCAAGAAAGAGATCTGATTAAAGAAAGCACCAGAATAATGCACATACAAACTGTGTCCAGTTTTCTTATCATTCCCAGTTACCCCCCAACTCCGTCACCCTGGACGAAGACCGGTAACAGAAGATAGAAAGCTTGTTGCGTGCAGGAGGACTAGTATGGAAACTTGAGTGGCTTCCAGAATGTGACTGTTGTTGTAGTATAAATATCTAAACTTGTGAGCAACTTTTTTGAAGCACACAACTGCGTCGAAATCCAGGGTTGAGATATGGGTGTCATTTTTCTTGTAGAACAAAACATGGAACTATCACAGGCTCACCTTAACCACAGACCATACTTTCGACAGAAAATGAAATCCCTATGGTAAAAAAGCATTGGAAATTTGAGGGAACCAATGGCTCAAAAATGCGAACTTACTTCTGGTGTCGTAGGACTACAAGCTGTAACACTATCTATGTGTGCACACCAAACAAATTTAGATGAAAATAAAACCAATAAATGTGTAGGCTAAATAAGCCAATATATGCACAAATGACTAATGAATACATGCCTGTATCAAAGCAATATATATTACAATCAAACCAATAGATGTGTAAGTAAAAAAAACTATATATGCACTAATGACTAACCAATATGTGCCAATATTAATGCACTATGAATGTGAAGTAAACCAATAAACATGACAAACAAACCAATAAATGTGTAAATTGAAAACCAAAATACGCGTGAATGACAAACCAATACATGCCTATAGCAAACCAATATGAAAGTGAAGCAAACCGATATACATGACAATCAAACCAATAGATGTGTAAATACCAAACCAATAGCCTATATAAGCAACAATTACAAATGAACATTTGCGTGAATGACTAACCAATATGTGTGTCTATCAAACCAATGTCTATGAGAAGTAAAACAATATAGATGGCAATCAAAATAATAGATGACTAACCAGTGCATGCTCATAGCAAACCAATTTATATGTGAAGCAAACCAGTGTTCGTGACATTCAAACCAATAAATGCATCAATAACAAACCAATATACAAGCATAAATGTCAAACCAATATATATGTAAACAACAAACCAGTATATGTGTGAATTATTAATCCATACATGCGTATATCAAACCAATATACATGTGACGCAAACCAGTATGCATGACAATCAAAGCAATAGACGCACAAATTACAAAACTATGTATGCATAAATGAAAAACCAATAAACGCGCTTCTGACAAACCAATATGTACGTAAATGACAAACCGACATAAGTGTCAATGAAAAACCAATGCATACCATATCAAACCAATATGTTTGGCAAGTAACCAATACATTTTTACGCTATATGGATTCTTTTTTTCCAAAACGCCCCATAGTTATGAATCCTTTGAATTCAATATTATTTCCAAGAATTTGTTCTTTGATCATTTGTTAAAAAAGTTTTTTTTAAAAAAGGCTTAGATCCTCCAAATGGTTTAGTATTGGGCTACCTCAACTAGACTTTTTGATAAATGTATAAGATTCTGCCATTCAGTTTGTGATAATGTTGACTGTATTTGGCGACACAGTGGAGAATTTCTATGCCTAGCATGGTCAGCTTGCGGCTATGAAACAAATGGCTATTGGATGAACTGTCAAATTAGCATGATTACACATGCTACTTTAAATGCAGGCAAAATTACTGGGACATATATTCTTTGAAAAACATAATGGAATAAATAATCTTGCCATTTATGTGGGGCTAGAAATCAATATTGTTAAAGAACTGAAATATCTAGGCATAAATATTTTGCCAGTTTCGGTTTTCACATTAAAGCAGTGCCAAACTCTAGAAAAAGCAGGGAAAGTTCATTCGAGATGTGTTTATTCAACTTTAAATATTATTTTCTCCTGCTACATTGGACAACAGGGTTGTTTCAACTTAAATATTCTGTTGTGGACTCTGCCCATATACATTAGGCAGGGAAAACCCTGCCAAATAGAACCCCTTTCTCCCTATTGTATGGCCAATATTGACCTTGTGGGATTGCCATAAACATCAAGGTTCACACACATTACTATTAGCTAGTGTATAGGTAAGCAAATTATCACAAATAATCCCTGTGTATCTACTATCTATCAGTATCTGCCAACTAGCCATGAAAGACCGTGATTTCACATTAATTGTGAAATCAGCCATCAAAAACTTATTAAATGATGTATTTCACTAAACACTCAAGTATCTGCGCATACTTACTGTAGTTGCAAGCCATATCTATAAGTCTTTGGGAATTATAATAATATTACTGCTAACTGGACTGCAAACATATATTTGTACACCCTCTCTGCCATTGAAAATATAGTATTAATGCTACTACTACTACTACTAATAATAATAATAATAATAATAATGATAATAATAATGGTGTTACTGTTTTTAGGAACTGGGGCCAGTATGCGGTAGATCCACTGCTGCCACTACACTGAGCCAAGGAGCACTGAGGACCAGATGCCAGTGCGTTACCGTGGTGCCACGGGGGCTGACTGGGGCTGCAGACTTTCCAAAGCTCCCTGCCATCTGGTGTTTGTTATTTATTGAGCAGGGTCCTGTTTACTGCACTGCACTGCCAACACAGAGGAAGTAGAACTGAAGTCACAAACAGGTGTGTAGCAATCAAGCACTCCGAGATTTCAGACAGGGTCTAAGACCCCAAGGTAAGAGGCATTTGTACCATAGCTTTCCATCTTTTATGGGGAAGTTCCTTTATTATGACATTTCAGGCATTTCATAAATCTCTCACAAGCACAAAGAATGGCACGCACCCCACCCCAAATACACACTTCATGCACCTAGAGACACATGTACAAACATACACAAGCAATTATATTGGACGCAGAACATCCCCCTCTCTAAGCAAATCTATTTTTCCTGGAATGCTGTCAATGCACTCTTGTGAAATCATAGATACAGTATATTGGGATGGATGTCATTAAACCTTTAAATTGACTGAGAGAAAAGTGAAATATGTGCTCCATGTGTAATTGAATATTTGCAATAAAAGCACAATAGAAGCTCTGTAATTTCCATTACTTCTGTTTAATTTACTGTTCTTCAGTCAAGCTCCATCAGTTTCACAGCAGTTACAGTATATGCTGTCAGCTTGTCCTACTTACAAATCTGCCTTGGATAACATTTCTCCAGTGCATGTTGAAAGCAGGTATCTAGAAAAGCACATTTTCAACATACAAAAATGCCAAGTTACTCACACCTACAAAGCACTGTCTATAAATCATTCAAACGGACAAAATCTAGGCCTGCAATTAAAAGTACTGATATCAAATTTAGGCCAAGTTACAAGAAACAATATTGGCTGTCTTAGCTCACACAAAAATCTTTATTACAAAGCAATGCTACCCAATCTTTCCTAAATTATTTCAAGTAACTTGGCCCTGTGTTTTTTCATCTTACCATCTGCAGAGAATGTGGCAATTATTAGTTACAAGCAAGCTAGCTTCTACACAAATCAAAGACGTGTACATGTCCTTATATGTCCATTTTGTCTGTGTATCTGATGTCGTCATTGGCTGATGGAGTTAAATGTCCAATGGGGAGAATAACTGATTTTGGTACTGGAGCATTTGTGAGACGTAGTAAGGAAAAATGCAGAAAAGGAAAAACACAGAATCCCCTAAATTTGGGCCTTTATTGTGTGGACGTGTGAAGTTGTTTGTGAATTCTGTAATTCTGTAGTTACAAGATATCAGAAGGTACAGAACTTAATGTACTTAACCTTTTAGCACAAAGCTCAAACTCAAACATTCGGTGCTACTGCAAGCTCTGGTCGTTCATTTAACACACACCCCCTCCCTGTAGTCTTTGACATAATGGACAATATTATCTATCTTGGCATTCATAAAAATATTCTTTCACCACTAAAAAATCATATTCCGTCATAGCAACAAGATAAGCTCGACAATAGCCCTAAGATATGCCTATACAGCAGTGAAAACGCTGCTCACTGAATAACGAAATAAACGAGAAAATTTTTTTAAAAATGATACCATGTCATTCTACAGTCAATATCTGGGACTAAATATTGAATAAATATACAACCTTACTGTTGGTTTTACGTGTAGAGGTGTCCCTTTTGAGACTGCGTGGTCATATATTGTTTTGGACAATCCGTTTGGGAAATATACACGCATCTGTGACGCCTGGGTATCTTCCAAAATAGCTGTGCGTACCACACCTGTTGTTTACGGTGTCGTCGCCCTTTTTAGTACAGTCTGGCTTGATTGACAATTAATTTATTCGGTAGGTGAGTATAAGCTTTCTAACAATGTATAACATGTCTAATTCTTTTGTAATAGCGTTTTATAGGCCAGCGTACCAGAAAATATTCTCAGCATCACATTCACTTACGCATATACTCTATGTTAGCATAAAAATACGCTGCACCTAACGAAAAGTGGTCAACGATATTTCGTAATTTCTTGGAAAATACTATTATTATTGAGGACTTCTGGACATAGCTAAGCCATATGTTTGCTGATAGACGTAGCTGACATTGTTTTCTGGAGCAAAACGGAAGAGAATAGAACAATATCATTGATACTGTCTCTGTCTCCATCTACTGAACATAGATGAGATTTCATCATTGCTATGTACGTACGTATTACTGCTCAAAATATTTCGGTTATATACGTTATTTTTTAAATTGAGTATCTTTAAATAGGTTAGTGGTACTATATAATGTGGATATTTCACATTGTAATGTAAGTGTTAGATGGCAGTGTAATAGTTTTTGTGAAGCATGCAACAGTGATGACGTGAGAGTTGGAACATTGCCAAAACGTGGTGGACGGTTGAAAATTGTTTTCATGTTGTCTCATCCCCACACAAGAAAACATACGAGATTACAGGGTATAGAAATACACACAAAAGTTAATTATTACACATTTAGGTACTGTACCGCATTGAGTGACAATGTTTTTGCATTATTTTTTTAATCTGATAGCAATGTTTCATCTTAAACCTTCATAAGGGGCTCATTTATATGCTTTATAATGGACAAAAAGCATTTTATTCAATTTTGGAGAGATTCTGGATATGTTTCTGGACCCCTAGATATTTTAGACCACTGTACTGACTGAAAGCTTGTAATTCCGACTTCAAAATTATGCAACAGTGATTTTCTTGAGTCAAAATAGTCGATTTGTAGTGAAATATGTGAATATGTTGTGATTTACAGCAATGCATAATTTAGACATTTTGGATAGATTTGGAGATGCTGGGTAGGCCTACACTGCTTAGTTTTTGCTTCATACATCTATAGTAGTTCTACATATCCACCCTTAGATTTTATGAACTTGTGTTCAAGAAGTTTTTGATCAAGCACATGTATAGTTTAACCTGCTGAATATATGCAATCTCTCAGCATTGCATTGCAAACTTAAAAAGTGCAAATTCATTTTTGATTTTTTGTCAAAACAATTGCATTTGTGGCCCTTTATTTCCTCCAAAATTATGAATATAAACTAAGCTGCATTAGTATTGTAAATTGTACAAATGACTTGCTTCATTTAAGCCATTTTTCAAGTCTCTGTGGTGTTCACATCTGGAGTTATAAAGCTTTAAATAGGGTACCCCCTAAATGGGCAAGGATTGGCAAGATTTGGCTTGTGCGCTAAGGGGTTAAAGGAGTACCATGGTGGTTGAACGTGACACTTCCCAGTTGTCTTCAGGCAACAACAAAACAAATGTGCATAATTTTTTTATTCTTCAGTCATTTCAATGTACTTAAAAACGTATTTTTCTAAGCCTAAAGTTCCCACGATAAAAATTCACCCGAACCGTCTGGGCGTGGTAATGAGAACTGTCAGTTAGCTATGATTGACAGACCATGCCCCGTTACCATAGCTACTCCCATGATACGCGCTCTCTTTGGGAGACTGAATTTTAGCAAGCTAGCTAGCTTAGTAGGCCTAGTATATCAAGTATCGGTAGATAGCTAAGGTAAGGACGTAGACTTAGCAAAAATTATAATTGGATATATCTAGCTAGCCAAGTTAAGATAAAAGCACAACTATAACGTCCTCATAAAAGCAAACTAGCAAGCTAACGTTATCGATAACATTGCCTTATGAAAGCAAACCTCCTAGCTAGCTAACGTTAGCTAGCTAGCTAAATGAATATAACCAGAAATAATCTAAAGGCACTCTAATTTAAGTGAACCTAACGTTAGTCAAATATTTGCATTGTCTGAACAGCAGGATGGTGTGTCCTGTCAGATTTCTTTACGGGGCGTGGAAATGGGAGTGGTTACTGTATTCGTGACGTAGCAAAATGACAACTTTCTCAACCGGTTGAAAATAGGACGATGAATTTAAAACGCATATTTCTCCAAAAATACAGAACGGACATATTTAATACTTTGCTCATTGTGTTTCTTCAATGCCTCTTGTGCAAATAGCACATAAAACAGAGAAAGTGTGAAAATCACCATGGTACTCCTTTAAGGACTGAGAGTCTGTGGTCATTGTGGTTATTACTGTGGGAAACCCTGAAAAGTTCTATCATGCTGCCGCACCAAGCCATAACTTGGAAGGATGGCATAACTGCCATTGCAACACATACCTAATACACTGACAAATAATGGAAAGAAAAGCATTCAAAAGTATGGCAGGCATCCTAAAGGGAATAATTTGCACTCCACACTGCTCTATGCAAAAATGGGGAAGAAACCCCATAATAGTCTTGTGAGGCTTCTGTGTGATTGTTTGACTGTAAAATACAACCATATATATTGTAAATCTCACATGTTCATCATATTCCAAGGCAATAATTCTGGAATTCTATGTCTTTTAGCATTACATTAGTATAGATATTGGTGAGTTTCGAATTTCAGTTCTGGAAAGCACAGAATCCACCCCCCACCTCCGCACCCCCCCCCGATTAAATTACCGTTGGCTATCTCGAACCCACTTGGGTGCCATTGTTTATACATGCATGAAGCGATACAGGCATGCATGCATATTCAGCTAAATGATTGATTATGGCTACTTAATGGGGCTCATTTCAGAATAATGCTTCACTGTATGCTGCACGATGGAGAGTTTTATGAGCACATATAAAATATGCACTGGCATGTGAATATTTATATGCAATGCTGCCATGCATTCTCCAGAGTCCTGTAAGTCATTTGTTTGGCTGACATGGGCAGAGAAAAGAAGAGTCTTATTTTATAGCTCTGAGATGGGAGAAATATATATTTTGTGTGCTATATTATTTTTGCAGGGGGTGAAAAGAACTTGCTTTACAAGCACACACAAACATGTTTGTGTTTGTGTGTGTATGTGTGAAAACAGGGCAGATGTCATTTCCCTTTTCTCTCCTGCAATGTGATGCTTTTGTGTATTTGTGTCTTACCTTAAATATGTTTCCTTGTTCTGTTCTTTGCTTTGCAGTAGGATACAAAAATCTGTGTATTTCGACAAAGTAGTGATTTACTGGCTTAATTTACCCTTTATGTTCAGCAGAATAGTTACAGTACAATGACTTTGGGTTATACAATCTACTCAGTTTCATGTCTGAGAAAATTAAAAAACATTTTTGCTTGTACCCTACTGTGTTTTTCTGACTAAATATGAATGTTTTTACTTTTTTAATTACAAACAGAAAGTTAATCATTGTATTTATTTGCCTCTTTAATGGGAGTGACTTGAATCTTGTTATTTTAATCAGGGAACAAAGCATGGAATTATCATTTTCGCAGCAGTTTCAGCTAATGTGCATTTTTTGTAATGAGACTAATTCTGTCCCTGCTTTGTCAGGCAAATGTTCCATAACCAGGAGCCCTTTGATTCAGCTGTTGTGCAAATAGTAACTAAGTGTTCTTACCAGTGCTTGGAAGAAATACAGAGTGTATTGTATTTGAATACCAAAACAACACAATTCATTTTGACTGCTGAGTATGTGCCCTTGTCAAGGGAAAATGTGCAATTAGTTTTAAAATGATATTTCCTTTCAAACCGATGATGGTGATTTATACGATTTAGGTTAAGTACCTTGCGCAAACTGAACATGCAACCTTGATAGTCTCAGTTGTGGTGCTCCTAATATACTGAACATTTCAGATAAGCAGTCTCAGAGGAATCTTCCCCCAACATCATGTGTTAGTGTGATGGTGTCTATTGTTCTACTTATAAACTGCATCCTCCATCCACAGGACAACTAGCCCTCATCTTTGATGGTCGAAAAAATATTTTATTGGATAGTGGGTTTTTTTGTAGTTTTTTTAACATCAGACTCGCCTCCACGTTGGTTAGTGCTGGCTGGGGAAATATCTGACTTCCATCAGTAATGTACAGTCTTCTGTACTTGTGTGGCCTCATCTGCAGAGTTTCAGACATTGAGGTCAAAGTGATCTCTCAAAAATATCTCCTGTTATTCTGCCAAAGTGGGCATTGTGCCTTGATCTGAATGGTTTTATAGCCAATAATTGTTATTAAACCTTTCACAGCAGATGCCCTGAATTCAGATGACATAAAGTAACTAATATTTTGCATATTACCAATTCATGGTTCTTTATATTTACTACTTAACCAGAATTGCTTCAGTATATATCCAGCTGTATAAATGGATACAATGTAAAATGCTATGTAAAAGTTGTGTAAGTCGCTCTGGATAAGAGCGTCTGCTAAATGCCTATAATGTAATGGATTCAAACCTGCATCCATAAGGTTTGAATGTAAAATGTGCTTGATAGTGTACATGATACATATGTTTGAAAGAGCCACTAAAGCTGAAAGCAAAGTGTTGTTCTTTTTGAGTAAGTGAGTGAATGAATAAATAAATAAATAAATAAGGGGCCTGGACTATAGTTGATGAAAAAAATGATGGTCATAGTGGATTGATTTCTCATTGTAGGTTTCAAAAAGAGAAAATTCTGTGTTTTCAGCATGCAGTACCCTTTTAATGAAACATACATGCACAAGAATTTGCTGTGCTTGATTTGCTTAGAAGTGGCCACACACAAAACATGAAGTGCAATTTTAGGTCATGCCTAAAAATCTTTCACTAAGCATAGTGCTGGGTAGTGTGAGAATCTCTATTACTTTCAAAAGAGGCAAATTTTCAGGAGGGGCAGAGAACCTGGAAGGCTCTGTGGTCCTGCTTGACACTGTGCAAGGTTGTGTGCTAACAGGAGACAAAATGGCAAAACTACATGGGCTAAATGCCCTGTTCTCCTCATCAATCAATTTCTGTTATTTGTGTCCTTTGGTTCAGGAATGACAAATATTGTTCAAAGTGCCATGACTGCAAATCATGACCACAATTATGTGTTGACATCCTGCTCTGATTTTTTCCCTTGAAAAGAGAACGCATATGTTTGATAATTTATCTTGATCCCTATTACAATTCCTGCCGTTGAACTGCTTCTGCACACTGCAGACAGCCCATGAAAGGAACGCCCAGCGACTCCTGCCCCCCTTTGTTTAATTCATGCCTTCCATATCCCATTGTCCAGGCTTGTCTTTTACCCAGAGAATAAAGAGCTGTGCATTAATGTAATCATGGCACAGCACAGGCTGTGTAAGGACAGTACACGTTACACCTGGGATTAAATCTTGCTAATTATTAAGGAGCCTGTGTAAGCAGATTTTCTGCTCGCATACACATGAGAATAATGGCGTTTCGCAAGGTCTCATTCATCATGGTGGCGTGATCTATTAACGGCGCCGTCCCGCGATGGAAAAAGATACGCTGCGGCTTGTATCGGGCGCTGTATCGAGTGCCTCTTAAAGCCGGCGGGGTTGAAGTGATGTCAGCGGCAGCGCTGCGAACACTCAGTTTGACGGCGCTTTGCGCGGACCACGGCAGGAGAATCCGCACACCAGGGAAGACAAATGGCTGCAATTCCACCTGGCTGCACCTGAAGGATGGTCTTAACTAAATAGAGCGGTTGTGTTAATCTGACATAGATGGAACCCCATTGTGAGGTTACCTCATTATGTTGTTGT
Source organism: Anguilla rostrata (assembly GCF_018555375.3). NCBI lineage: Eukaryota > Metazoa > Chordata > Actinopteri > Anguilliformes > Anguillidae > Anguilla > Anguilla rostrata. Next base: position 37,293,320 of record NC_057939.1, on the reverse strand, counting down.
TGATCTAAAAATAAATACATGAATAAATAACAGTGAATATATGGGTAATTGAATCTTTCACACCAGATCCTGGCATTTTTGGGGTCTTACCCTTGACATTCTGGCAGTTAAATTCATTTTGAGTGTACTCAAAACAAAACTTTATGCCTTTTGGAGTATCCTTTTCAAAAAAATAAAAAAAAAAACATATTTGCATAATGCGTGTCAAGGGGCTGCTACAGAAGAATGCTGTGCCTCGGGCACATTGCTGGGTTATCCCTTTCTGATGGATGATGTCATTTCCTAATCATGCAAAAACAGGAAGTTGCCCTAAAGGACAACCTTTGCACCCTCCTCATTTGCACCAGGTTGAGAAGCTGGAGTGTGCCGTGCTCAATGCTTGGGTAACTCACAGACAACTGTCAACAGAAAAACAGCACTTCCACTGAGACTTGAGGTTTACAGGCTGGAAAACAGTTTATATATTTATACCCTTATCATGGTTGCCTAAGATACCTTAGAAGGAGATGGAAACATTGTATGAACAGTTCAAAGCAGAGAGAGAGAGAGATCAGCAAGTTGTGAATGGCCCGCAACAGTTACAGAGATCTAAATTTCCTATTTCCTAGAAATTTATATAACATTATAATAGACTTATTTTTCAATATATGGTTGTCCTAAGATTTCACAATGGCTTATACTCAGTGGATAAATAGTTTAGTAGAAGTGAGTTATTTATCCACTTAACACAGTCTTTCAACAGTCAAACATGGTTTGTTTCTAGCTCTGCTCAGGCGTATTAGCAAGAATGGCAATTTTAAGCTAGGGACAGGAACAAGTTTTGTCCTAAAGAATGTAACATGATTTTTCACAGCATTACATTATTGATTTGTTCAGCTCTTATACAAAATTGAGTAAGCTTACATTTTTGAAATACTGTCTGTTAACTGTGTACAGTTGGAAGAAGCAGTTGGATTTCATGGAAGCTTCATTAACTTGCCAGACAACAGCACCCAACCTGGAATTCAAACCTGCAACCTGCAGTTCCATTACCAGTACTAGATAGAACCACCATTTTGTGCCATTTAAGCAGACAAAGAGATGCCGGCCACCACGGAGAAGTGTCCAAACACTTCATTATCTCACACGTGACAGATGGGGCACTCGCAGAGAGACGGACACGCAAAGCACTTCTTCGCGCGTCTGGCAGCCTCTTTCATTTCGCCGCAGTTGGTCCTGACGGCTGTCTTCGTGATTTACTGTAATTACCTCAACGGTGGAAGGAGCCTTAGATTAACGAGCCCATGGCTCGTTTAAAAAAATAAATAAAAAACATAACAAATACCGTGCATTCGGTAATTAATCGCTCCTGAAATGTGCTGGCCCCTCCGTGTCGTGAGGGCGTCCTCCCCTGTGGATTTCATTAACAAAAGACAAATGGATGCACGTTGGTGAGCTCCTGAGCTGGAATTCGGGGGAGGGGTGGGGGGTGGGGGGGAATAGTTGCAGTGGAGCAACAAGAGGAGGCAATTACCTGAATCCATGGGAGGTTATCTGCAGGTGGCCCGGGCACATCTCAAATTAAAAACGCTGCGACAACAAACGCCCAAGCAATGGTGACAGACAGAGCACTGGGCGCCGCTCATGATGGACGCCTGATGACAAGTCTCGGCCGAAATGCAACCGTCTAGGGACACAGGCCTTGGTCCTTCTCTCTCGTCCCTCTTGGCGCGTAAAGTACGAAGGGGCCAGAAAAAATGGCATTTTCTGTCAATGACACCTACTCAGCCTCAGCATTGTGACAATGGTCTGGTTCTGTTCTAGAGCCTACCTCTGTTTTACCAGTTACACAATGCGGAGAAGACGCTGACAGACCCTGCTGCTGTGCTTTCTGATTCGTTGAGTGAGGCTGACACTCATATTTAACTGCAGAAGAGGTTATACTGGGATCAGGGATGCAGAGAAAAGCTTTCATCATTGTCATAGAAGGTCATTTTAATATGGTCACCTGTTTTTCAATTGAAGCCTTTTCATTTTATATTTTAAAAACTACAGAATCTGAATACACAAATCAGAGGACATTCCAATTCACTGACTACTCCATTCCTCCATTCCATGTTATCTGGTTGTTATTCTGCACTTATTTCTGCCATTTTTTATTTAAAAAGTACTGTGAATATATTAATGATAATTGCCCCATTATTGACTGGCTGCAATCAAGCCTGGCTGTGTTCAGTCAGCTGGATCTAATTATCAATAAAATGTTGTTAATTGGTTGATTGAGTAACTAAGGAGGCAATTAATTTTTCACTGGTATGGGTGTTTGATAACTTTTTTATTAAATAACTGAAACATTAATTTTCAAAAATGAGGCTTTAAATGTGGTATATTTGAACGCAATATCACCTCATTCTCAAAATGAATTAGTTCACTTCAATCAGCCATGGCATGGGCAAATTTCAATTTTTGGACCATGAAGCATAACACTTCAACAAAGACAAGTGCTTCAGTTGGATGTACCTGTATAACTCTGAGATGGTTTTGCACACTAGTGTATTTGTGTGTACTTGCAATGTGAATTTAGCAGGATTTCCACTGGCTATAATATACAAATTTCTGAAAGCTAATCTGGCCCCTGCAATGCACGCGACATTCAAAATTGGCATCTATAATATTCTCCAAAGTTCATTTGATCTTGTGCACCTCATCGCTCTGGGTGTGTAGGCTACCCGATGTAGCAACGGTGATCAATATAAAGATTTAGCCTGTCATTACCTAAGCTTCTCAAGTAGATCAAGAAAGGATATGTAATGCTGCTTTGTTTTAAATAAAAACTGCATGGCAGCTCAGGTCTGGAAAGTTGTATAAATCTGCCAGTTGTATACCTTTGACCATTTTGGCTCCTCCATCTTGGAGAACAAGGACAACATGGCTCTTCTCTATGTTCCACAGATGAAGCATTTAAAGGAACATCACATTAATATATTCTCCAGTGTCAGAATCCAGCATTACCTTGGTTTTTAATCAGCCACAGTCATGAACTGCTTGAAGCCAACACCAGATAGGATACTGAATGTCTCATTGTCAGTTGCCATCATCTCTGTCATCAATCTGTCAGTGTCTTGGACTGACTGCCATTTTATCTGATTGGCAAACAACTGTGGGAGAATTGATTGAACTTGTTTGCCTGTCTTTCTTTCCCATTGCCTTCTCTGTTTTTTGCCGCACTGAAAAGTTCAAAATGATGAACCTTAAGATGATTCCACATATTGGACGTATTTTTGGATCTACTGGATGCTGATCCCATTCTGATCCTTTCACTACAGCTTTTACACTGTGCCACCCCTGATTCGATTCCAGAAAAATAGTCCCACACCATACTGCTATGGCTCTTCTTAGTCATCTGCAATAAGAACAAACAAAACTTATGCATGTGCATAAAGATTTCTCATGCCATAATGTCATGGATTTGATTAACAGATTACATTGTACCGATACCAGCGTCAAATGACTAGTTACTAATGTGTCACTACAGTTATATCAAAGGCATACCAAAAAAATACCATAACATAAAAGCTATTAAATATTAAATGGCTATGGACTCAGATCTCCTGACTGTGCACTGCTTTTCTTATTTGGTGAGGACGTGTCTCCATAGCAGCAGGCTGTTTTGCATAAGAGAGGCCTCAACATTTTGATCTCAGTATCTGTTTAACACTTTGAGCACAGGATGACAAATGGGTTTGGTGCAGATAAAGGAAAAAGGATTTGAGGAGTGGGCAATGCGACCACATGCAATCCATGTGACCTTCCAATCCAGCTTTAAATCAAGTTCAGATGCTATCTGATGCAAGTAAGCTCTATGTTTTTATTGTACTCCTATAGCCCACTGCCCTATTTGTAGAAGCATGCCCTTGTTTATTTTTAGAGTACAAGGAAATCAAATTCCTTTCATTTTTTAAATAGGAGGTGACATGATGCTCCATCCCTTTCCTGGAAAAAAACCTTTCATTCTATAAATACACACCATTCACATCTGATCACAAGTCTTTTTACATGTCCCATAGAAATTGAAATTAGCCTGCTAATCTCCAGAACCTACCCCCATGGAAAAATATCCCCATGGATATTTTCACAAGAAACGATGAAATGAATTGTCCCTTGTGACTAACGAGTAAAAATAGTAAGATACAGAAAGGCCTGTATCTGAAAAACTACAATGAGTTATATCACACATTTCAATAATATGTGGGTTTCTTCCATGTGAATATTACATTTTGGGTACACTTTGAGTGCTTCATTTTAGCAATTCTTGCAAAAAGTGAACTTTAACTCACTATTTTAAGGCATGATAAACAGAAATGTCTTCAAAAACTGTATTTGATATATGCACTTACCTGTCTTTAGGATACTCATTGCCACCAAACAGAATGTCCTGTGTGGTCATTTTTCTTAACATACTATTTTTATGCCTTAGTCAAACATGGGTTAAAATGGGAATGACTGTACTGATTTGGGACAGAACAGTCCAGTCAGTGGTAGTAGTGAAATATTGTGGCTGGTTTCAGAAATCAGATTCCCAGCTCAAATAAAAATGTGGGCACTGCCCTTGTAACCAAAAGAGTGGCACCTATCCTTAATCTTTTTAGTAACTATCCGGTTACCTATGTGGATACTATATCAGAGCCAAAGCTGTGTTTCTGGGTATGGTTGTCCGCTTGGGAAATAAATTATGGGTTTTAAAACTAAACAACAAACAAGGCTGTTGGGAGTTAAAGCAGAGGCCGTGTCATCAAGACAGAAAGAAGAATCCATGTGACCTACATGGGCTGAGCTTTTTTCAGACACAAGGATGGATGGCCTGAAGAAATAGTCTGGACAGAAACTCCCTGGTCCCCCTGAGCAGGGTGCTAAAAATTTAAAGAGGAACAAAATGTCCCTTTTCACCTGTGCTATTTTTCACCCTGACACCTGTGTAACCAAAAATATCCCTGGAACATTCAGGAAATAAATTTGGATAATTATACCGGATAATAAAACCATTAAAGCAATGGTAAAATCACACAGTAATGTCATACCAATTACCTCTTTGTAATATAAATGTGAATTTTCCAGCAAGTACCTTAGGCCAAGCCCACTGAGACAAAAATGCCACTGTATACATGTGGTGGTATCCAACATATTTGTAAAGTCAAATTGTTTTAATAGCATAACGGAACCTAATCTCTGGAAGATGCATTTGATCAGCAGTTATTCATGTGAAGGACAGCTGCCCAATTACAAAACAGTGACATGACCAAATAGACCAAATCACAGGTAATCATGCCAGACATAAAGGTGACTGGGCATTGCTGGCAGTTCTTAGGGGTCTAATTCTGTATTAGGAAGATGGGATTTTTGTCTGTTACCTGAAATGTCAATGTTAATGTATGCCAGAGCATACTTTCCCTTCCAAATGGACCAAAGTAAGCAGTGTTGTGGTATTGTAATGAAAGTTTTACACAATTAAAACATTTTTTGATGTAATGGAATTGTTTTGGAAATCAAGTGTAGCAACAGAGGATGGCCAATTACAACCGTTTGTTTTCCTCAAACACCAAACCCCAAACGAAACTGTGCCTTTTGCCCCTCACCAGAGGTGTTTTCTTGTGATTCCCGCAGACATGAGGACAAATGATATCCCAAAGCAGAGGAAGTGCTGATTCTTGGCTTCTGCAACTAATTACACTGCAAGGCACATGTTTCCAGCAGGATGATAATTAGTGGGGCATTTTTTGGCAGAGGAGGAACTTCACAGCCTGTCAGCAGATGTTAGAGCTTAGGGTGTTCTAGTTCTTGTTCCCTCATATTAATTTGTTATTACTTTATCCTCTGCCCCCTATGGAATTAGTTTATTTCTCACTTAGGGTTGGTGCCCAGCAAAAATAAGATAGATTGGTGCTTTAACCGGAATTCTGACAGAAACACCCAGCTGTCTCCATCACTCTCAAAGGGCCCGGGAAATGTTAATTGCCAAGCTTTTATGACATAACAAAAAGTGTCAAGGATTGCAGTTTACAGGTTTGAATCCCAGTCTAGGCAATGGCGTTGCATGCTTGAGCAAGGTACTTAATCTGCATCTTTTCAGTAAAATATCAGGCTGTATCAAACATTTTTAAAGGTTGTAAACAGCTAATGGAGAGTGTTATATCCATTTGTGTTTGCCAAAGATCCCAATAGATAATTTATCTAAGCCCTCTAAAGCCTTCATGACTACTAAATTTATACACGCAGTAATCACTGAACCAAAACACTTGGCCGGAACTCAGAGCAGAGGCTTTATTCGAAGTTAATTAATATTTAGCCTAAGGAGATGAGGTGAAGAAACTGACCGCCTTTGTGACCGGGAACGGATGGGAAAGAAAAGGTTGGCTTGCTGCCAAAATTTGAATTTATTCTCCCTGGCCTCAAAAAGTCATCCATCTGATGCCAAATGCTTTGACAGGGCAATGGGCTCTGTTGATCTGGCCAGAGCATTAGTATAACTCAGTGAGATATGTGCATTCTTTGTTTGTACACACATATTCTCTGTTAACTTCATCAGCCAGGAGGCTGACATTGTCCAAGTTTGTGTAGACACATTCGGCCTCATTCATAAAACTTTTCTGAAATTCTAAAAAAATGTTCTAAACAAAGTTCCTACAAAAGGCCAATATGGGATTCATATTATTTTTGTTTATATCCCAGATGTATGAGATGATGAATGCTGACTGTTTGTAAGTTTTATGCATAATCCTCTTCATGTGATTAGCATAAGACAACAGCCATGAACAAATACATGAATGCCAAAATGTTCTTGAAAGCATTCTTACATATAGGTTACGATCAAATGTGATTGTACACGTTTCGTGAATGAGGCCCATTGTTCAAAATGAAGATTCCAAACTTAAAACTGAATGGTGGCCTTCAATAGCCATAATCCAATTACAGAGAAAACCGTTTGCTTAGGAGAAAGGACAGGAAAAAGTGTTTTAAGTTACTTTCAATACTGCAGATGTGATCTGATATTTATGAATGAACTTATTTTTCACCTTTTTAATCCCTCAGTTGCAATGAGTTGGTTAAACAATCCATTCCAAAAATGTTCCATTTTAAAAAGCTGTCAGTTGCATAAAAGATTTTCTCCGTGGTACCATATGCAAGACGGATAAAAGGCCCATATTTTGTGATAATTCAATAGAATCATATCTGTCACTGTTTTCCTCCAGCAGGTTTCCATCTGTGCTGAAACAAATTCTGCAGCGTCATTTCCTCTGAAGGGATCACTACGCGCTTTCAGTGGGACAAACAATGTAATAGTACACCTCACATCTAGAGAAACCTGGGGCCATAAGCTTTTTTATTCATTGCCTTTGATTTGCCACACCATGGCCACAATCGAAAGACAAATTGGCCTCAGCATACAGGGCAAAGTCAAGGCGCCAGCGTTCCCTTCACCTGTTAAAAGCTAAACGGCTTTCTAAATCTAGCTATACAAATGGATACAAGATATAATGTGCTCTATTTTAGCTTTCCTTGATAAAGACATTGGCATTGGCTGGGAAACTAAACAGTTAATCAAAGAAACAACTAGCCTGTGTAAGAATCCACATCTGTTACAGAATGTTGAGGGCTTGGTCATTGTAAAAAAAATTGTGTAAGAAATTAAAATTATTGGAAGGCTCATGCTATTCTGTAAGCCTACCTAAATCCACATGTTTTTATTATTATTATTATTATTATTATTATTATTATTATTATTATAACAAATTACTTTTTTTTTCTTCTGAAAACGGTTTTGTTTGAAGTTTTGATTGAATCGATGACTTAATTTCAACGTTTTCCCTCCTTATTATGTATTTTCTCATTAGTACCTAGAAGTAATTAAAATACAGTGTGGCCAACATAATCCAGAGTATCCAGTATATACTGTAGCTGCACATTTCATTCAGGTCTTCTCATGTCATGTGTTTATCAGAGGTTAAAGGTCATTGGAACAGTGTGACCTTTAAAGAGATAACAGGGAAATTCATCTAGCATATAATGTAACAGTCTGAGAACTTGGATATTAGTTGCTAGGAGTTACAAGACCAAAGCCCAACTTCAGTTGCAATAGAAATAAGTCCATGTAACATTTACAGTGTAATCAAACAAATTCAGAATTCCAAATGTGGCACAATACAAAACTGGTGCAGTATCCATGATTTTATGTTCTTTCACATGTATAATCTGAATGAATGAATGTCTTATGCAGAAGAAAAACATGGACACGCACACAAAACATTTTAACATATTATAGTGTATTTGATATAACTGTACCAGGAAATATGTAAAACAACAATAGCCCCTTCTGTTCATTTCATAAATGTGGCAAAGGCTAAACATGCATTTGAAATTCAAATAGCATCCCCATATTGAATTACTGTCATTAGTGCCGAGGAAAGGAATGTATATATTATGGATAAAGGAATAGATATATTATTTAGTGGTTCTGTAAACTGTTGAAATAGAAATGATTTTTTCCCCTTTTTCCAAGCCCTGAGGCAATACGGAAAGACTCCCAAACCTCATTAAATCTGAATTTGGATTGTGTGTTTTAAACCAATGCTGTTCAATAATCTATAGGGAATTCATTTTCAGACTTTTTTTAGAGCTCTCGTCCAATTTGCACATAGGCATTTCCAAAGCCAAGCCAGACCTTTGGTTTTTATCTTTAAGGCAGTGAATTACTTTTGCAGGCTAAAACTAGTATTATGAAAAATATATTATATGTGCATCGGGTGCTACCCTGTGCAGAATTCATTTGCTCATTTAGGAGTATGCTAATGTGCTTGGATGTGGTTGATGAAATTCAAAGGAAATACAAGGTTCACACACATAAGTGCAGATTCTGAGGTTGCCGCTAGCATCATCTGTAGGTACTAAGTTGAAGTAAATTGTTCAATACATTTTGGTGCTTTGAAAATAACATTTAAATGTCTTTGTTGGTGAGATGAGGTGATTTGTGAATCCAGAATGCATTTCTATTTGGCACCAAGTTATGACTGTTTATCATTATGCACATATGTGCACATACATGCTGCCTTTAGATGGTGGTTAGAAATGACAGTCGAACTTCAGTGATACTAACACTTCAGGAATGGGGGTTGTTCTAAACTCTAGAATGTTAATAACTTTAAAGTCAAAATCTACCCGTTTTCATTTTAATCATTTTTGGAACATTTACTTGCATTTACTTGTTAAAATAGACTTATTTTGTAGCCAAAAACAACTAATTATATATATAATATATAATATAAAAATAAAATATAGGTTAATGAACAATAACCCACGTTGTGGGATCTCTTCAGAACATATTTTTCTACAGAGATTTTCAGAGAGATGCAGCGAAATAATGACTCCTTAGTTGTCAGCTGCCAGGAAAAAAAGCTACCCATCGTTCATTCTCAAAAATGAACATTATAATCTAGGCTAACGTCATATGTAGCCTATATGTGCTGTTTGCAAAGACACTGAAAGCTATTGACCAAGAAACTGGATAATCCAGTTTGATTGAGTCTCAGAGCTAGGTATTTGAAAAGGTCTGTCTGTCTGCCCTTTATAGATAACACTAGGAGTAAGGTATAATTCTGAAGGGGGGGGGGGGGGGTGTTGGGATGAACAACCAAATACAGAAAAAAACATAGTTGGCACCATGAATCAGTTCTTCGCCAGTGTCGACTATCAAATCAGGCTGTCCATTAGAAATGTTGCATTTCTCATTTGACGGCTCAAGAGGCAGGTATTTTCTTTCCTGATTCAGTATCAGTGGGCAAGATCAGGAATGCAAGCAAGCAAAACCACTCTTATTATAATGTTGTGTTAAAAGACCAAACTGGGGTTCCATCGTTAGATCCGTGCAGTGTGAATTACCATACATTTTCACAGCCCACACTCCCACCTGCTATGCACTACCCAGTCCACATTTCTCATTCAACACACTACGACATCAGAATAAAGCAGATCTGAACAGTAATGTGTTATAACAGTATAAAGCTACGCTTTATTTCCCAAATCAAAACAAAGACTACCCCTTAAATGTATTAAGTACACTTAGCCACAAAGTATTTTTACGACTCAAAGAAATGTTATGCTCATAAACTTCCACCTTAAGCTCATAAGGACTTCATTTCTAGGACATAACAATGTACAGCTGGAGTCATAAGCTTTATTAAAGGGCAACTGAGGTTAAAATGAGCAATACAATTATAAACCTATTGTTTTGTTGAGTATCTTAGGGAATAAAAGCAATGTAGTTGTTTATCATGTTACATATCAGAGTTTTTCACACAGTTAATTGTATGGATGTATCAGCTGGTGTATTTTATGTGTTTAATAGTTTAATATGTCAGATGTATGCATGTACTGTAGCATTTACCTGTTTAAAATTGTTAGAATTAGTTTCATTTGTTTACTGTTACTTCTCATTCATTTTATACCATGCCTAGCACTGCATAATATTACAGTAAAGAGGCAGCATCTTTGTTTACCATAATGTGGAATGAAGGACATTAGACCATAACAAACATTCATACACATTAAACATTCTAGATGATATACAAAGGTTATGTTTTAAGTGTAAGAGTAGCCAACTGGACAAGAACAAGCCTGTGTCTCAAATGGCTCGGTACACTCATTTGTGATTCTGTATATGGTGGATAATATGTACTACAGTACATAGGGAGTGAAGGCATGAACAGGCATGAAGATTAATTTTGGGGCACCACTTTCTCATAATCTAGCATCACAGCACCCTAGTGAATATCTATTGTGCAAGCTCATAATGACCAGTCATGTTTGTTACTTTTACTTACACTATTTTATCATTCTGGCGATATAAGCTGATAAAGTTGGAAAGGGGGAAGAAAGGTCATCTTCCTCTTTCACTAGATGTCCCAGCCTTATACAAGTAGAGTGCTGTATTATGTTCAATCACCTCTGTCCAACCATCTAGTTTTTAATTAAGGCTGAATGTGGGAATTTGGACAGTATCAGGGGATATGTTTTGTGATTTTTGATGCAACACGTTAAATCGTTACCTCATTACAGAATACAGTAACCAAGTTAACTATCCTAAATAGGCACCAACACTGCTGCCATCATGTTCATTTTTCAATAACTCATGTTATGCAACAAAGAGATGCAAAGCTGCAGCCCGAAAAGGGTTTTTTGAGATGGAGGCTTCTGAGTGGGAGATACTCATTAAAGAAATTAGGTATTACAGCTATCTAAAGTGGCTAGCTAGCTAGTACATAAACTCACATTTAACTATTTTTACTGTAACGTAAAGCAGCAGTTACCAGCTTTCTGAACTGTTGCAATGTTATGAAAACCTTTTACAAGATTCCAGGCTGACATCGCGACATTAAAAATGACAGCTCCAAAAGTCCACATACAACAATGGAATCTTTTCACTATTAAACATTTCTTTTAGTCACCAAATTCAGTAGCTAATGAACTGATGGTTTTAAAGTTAGCTATCTACCAGATCTACCTACTAGTCTCTTGAAATTTTGACCTACCTCCAACAGAAACAATGCAATCTTTGCGTTTGTCTTCAACCCCACCCACTCCTGAGGCTGTCAAAATCATATTGGGGCATGGTGATTTGGGGGTAACATACCTGAAATACAGTCAAGTGAGCTTAATATCTACTGCAGGATCCCTGATAGAAAAAACTTGGGTGTAATACAGCCTGAACATCTACTGAAATAAAGTATGAGGCAGTGCATGCTAAATATTTAATGTGGGAAATTCAATTTTTAATCAACCTCTTGTTTCATTATAGTTTTGACCTTAAACCATCTTCTCTTGGGAAAGCTGATAAAACCTTATATCTTTCTGAGAGTCTGGGAGACTCAACCAATCGTCGCAGACTGGTAAAGGTTGCTGCCGATTAAAATTTCAACAGGCCAGTGTGATGCATGATTTTTATCAAGGGGCCTGTCTGAAATGGAGTTTCCCCTTTACAGAGCCATGTATATGTTGAAATTGGTGTATCAATTGCCATAGGTCAAAGGGTCACCTTTGAGTGCAACACAGCCTAACCATGCATAATTGATGGTCATCTGAAAATTCATTCAGTACAAGAATGACACTTTAAAGAGCCATTCTTGTCATAAAGATGTAGAACAGTTAAATATTCTATGTGGTGTGCAAAATGCCCTAATGGTTAAAGATAATTCCCTATAAATGATGCTAAATTTTAGCTGTAAATTTTAGACGTATATGGTACTTGTTAGTAATGAGTTTATGTGAATACAGAGATGTTTGCTCTTAACCATAAACTGCAAAGATGTGTGCATCAGAGCAGTACAGAAACTGTGTAAATGAACTATTGTGATGAATTCAAGATTAATATCAAAAGCATACACTCATCACATTTATCATATTATTAATTTTTTGAAATGTACAGGCAGCTGTTGTATTTATCAATTCACCAAATAGGACTGGAAGAAGGCCATTGTATTGGTAAAACAAAATATGGTAAACAATACCATATCTATGACTTTTAATGTAAATAAAAGTCATTTTTAATGATTTTTCCCCAACTTGGGAACATCCAATCGTATTTATAATCAGTGCCCGTTGCTGCAACCGCTGATATCAATTTTAGTGAGTGCATACAAGCATTTGCTCTGTTCCTAAGTAAGCAATGTCATCACAATCTTATCACGCTGCAGTCTAAAAGTCAATTTCACAAATACATGTGTCAGAGCAAAACACTTCATGTGCGACATGAAATGTCTTCAACAGGCCAACCGCGATCATCCTATCGACCAGCAGGCGGTTCGTAGTGAGTGGAGAAAAGCTGTGATCCCAGCCAATTGAAGCCCTCCCATCCCTGGATGACATTTGAGCCAATTGTGTGTCGCTCTGTGGGGCTACCAACCACCGGCAGTACTGGCACTGTCTGGATTCAAAACCAGAGAGTGGGACTAAGAACTACTATGGTGCCCTGACACTGGAACAGTTGAGCTACATATATAAGTTGATCTGAAACTCTTAGTGCTGATCTTCACATTGTAATCTATAAAAACATGTGACAACTTCAAGCATTTTTGTTAAACAGAGTAATTATTCCATGTTATACTGACCATTCCACAAATTATCAATTTGTTGTTTTTATGTATGTCATAGGACATGGCAAACAAATTAGTGTAGATATATGACTCCAAATGTGGATGCATCACCAATATTTCTTGCTCGTCGTCTGTTCACTTTTGTGCCAGTCAGTTGGCAAGTGTATGCTCTCTCACAATTTGTGCAAATGTGATATATAATTTACTGAGCAAAATGTATCTGAATTGTAGTAAGTCTCAGCAAAAGGAACTTTATACAGTTTATCTACAGTTTCCTTTAATAAAATGGCTTTTTATCATCAATCAGCACAATTGATCACATTATCATCTCTACTTATTCTGTAATTATCTTGTTGTTGATTGTACACTATATATGACCAAAAGTATCTGGACACCCCTTTGTCTAGTTCCATTAAAGGCAAATCTTAACGCAACATATACAATTACATTCTAGATGATTCTGCACTTCCCGAGAAGTTTGGGGAACGCCCTTTCCTGTTTCAGCATGACAATGCCCCCAGGCACACAGAGAGGTCCATATATAGGTCCATATAGGTTTTGCGAATGGTGTGGAAGAACTTGACTGGACTGCACAGAGCCCTTCCCTCACCTCCATCCAATACCTTTCAGATCACTTGGAAAGCCAATTGCGAGCCAGGCCTAATCGCCCAATCAGTTTCTGACCTCACTAATTCTTTTCTAGTTGAATGGAAGCAAATCCCTGTGGCAATGCTATAACATCTAGTATAAAGCCTTCCCAGAGGAGTGGAGGTTGTTATATCATCTTGGATGAGATTTTGGCTGTGAGGTGTCCTCATACTTTTGGCCATGTAGTGTAGCAAAAGGACTGGTGTAATAGTTTTGATGGAGTTATCACCTCTCACGTGGCATTTATCTAATAGTCTTTCTATTACATGAATTTTGCAGCTCAAAGTCAGAAATATCTAGGACCAGCAGTTACCTGGTTCACATGGTGATTTTTTTTCCTTTTTTACTGAGGTTTTAACAATGGCAAGTCACATACTGTATTTAGGTAGTGTTTTAAATTGGGAAATGCAAAGTGCTAATGACACATATTCAATATCATCCATTATCTATACCCGCTTATCCTGGGCAGGGTTGCAGGGGGTGCAGGAGCCTATCCCAGCGTGCATTGGGCGAGAGGTAGGAATTCACCCTGGACAGGCCGCCAATCTATTGTAGGGCACACACACCGTTCACTTACATAATCATACCTATGGGCAATTTAGAGTCTCCAATTAGCCTACCTACATGCCTTTGGACTGTGCGAAAAAATCTGAGTACCTGGAGGAAACCCACGCAGACTCGAGTAGAACATGCAAACTCCACACAGAAAGGCGCAGGCCGGAATCAAACCCTGGACTTTTTTGCTGTGTGGCAACAGTTCACTGCCACCACCATGCCGCCCCCAAATGTCTGAAGATGCATTGTACCCATTCTAGTGTGAACTAGTCACCCAACAGCCTGCATGTTAGTAAATTTGAAAGAAAACATTATATCTTTGACAGAATGATCCCTTTATAACAAATCACTTCTTTCTAAAGATATTGACTCATGTTATGCAATGTGATCAATGGCAAGGTTTAGTGTTCATAGTGATTTTTAAAAAAAGAGGAAAATAAGCTAGCATACATGCTTCAAGAGTGAATGGGCACTCAGTGTTCACAATTAAAGTGCCCTTGAGTGTCAATGCAAAAAATCTCAACCATGTACGACAACCCTAAAATCAAGCATATGAGAGAGAGGCAGGCGACTTAAATGTTTCTAAAACACTCAGGCCTGACAATAGCCATTTTGAAAGCCACATATGAAGATGTATTTGCTGACAGTTAACCCAGAAAAATTACCCTCCCTGGGACAGAAAAATTGTGCCGTTAGAAAAGGTCTTTATATTAATGGCATGCTTGATTTGAAGAGGCACTGTATCAAAAATAACCTTTGATGTGACTGCATCAAAACTAATACTGTTTTAGTGCCTATTACATAGAACAAGTCCAGTTAACAGGGTATTTTTTGTGCCTAATACATGTTACAAGACATTTTCGGTGCATAGGGTGTAGTATAAGTCTTGTTTTGCTCCTCAATATAAAGTACAATTCTTGTTTTTGTTTTATTTTTATTTTTTTTAGCAGCACACTATTTTAGGACACAGTGTAATTTTAGATTTTATTATTTTGTATTTTTATGAGAGATCTTCAATGAGGTTAAAACCACAAAAGAAAGGATTACATTTTCTGTTGTTAATTG
Organism: Anguilla rostrata; assembly: GCF_018555375.3. Taxonomy (NCBI): domain Eukaryota; kingdom Metazoa; phylum Chordata; class Actinopteri; order Anguilliformes; family Anguillidae; genus Anguilla; species Anguilla rostrata. The sequence continues at coordinate 37,277,934 of NC_057939.1, read as the reverse complement.
AGAGTTGGAGGTTGGAGCCTTTTTGCTGAATGCCCATGACAGCTCCTAGCTTGTGAATATACTCACAGTGAGAGGTTTTCAATGTAAAAAAAAAAAATCTCCTGAATAGGCCGCTTTTCAATGCTCACTGAATTTAAAGCGGTGTACTAAAGGGTGGCCCGACAACATACAGCTCTTTCCTTTCACACTTGTCCCAATCTGGTTCACTGAAGGACCTACCCATTCCCTCGGATTCTGGTGTCCTATAGTATGACGGTGAATGAAGGCACTCAAAGCTGAGCAGACTTTCAGAATTCCCACGAAATCAGTGTTCTGACAGTGTTCTCCACTTTTTCCTGTCCTGTTGAGTACAAGAGAACAGCAGTCTGCATTCACCATCCTCACCAGCCCCCAACTGGGACACCGGTGTCCCCGAGGCTGGGGGCCGATCTTGCGTTCGCCTGTGGGGTCAACCATTTGAAATCTGCATGTGCCCGTCGTTTTTCAATCGCTCCTAGAGAAAGGTGTGAGAGAACCAAAAGGGTTTTTGTGTGTGGCTATAGTCGTGGAAAATCCCTCCCCCAACGCTATTATAAAGGGGAGAAAAACTTTTTGATGCACTTCACCCCTTTCTGAGTCATGATTACAAGAGAAAATGGCCATGCTCAGCCATCAGTGTAATGTATCCTCTCATTTCTGGGTAGCAGATATGCAGGAATTACACAACTTTCAGCCACTTTTCGTCACTACGGTAATATTTCAGAAATGCATGGATAAAGACTGTCTGTTCTTATTTCACTGGTGCCTTTTAATTATTATTCTGAAAAGTAAACATTCAAATTGATTTGCATTGGACAATCTGAAACAGCAATATTTTTTATGTGGAAAAAATCAATGAATATGATGAACGCAAATAAAAAATATGATGAGCACAAATAACCCAGCACAACATTCAAAGACAGGCTTATGTTAATGCAATGAGATTTCAACGCACACGCACATCTGCTTACCAGTGGACACTATTACAGTGAGTACTGATGCAGGGAAATATATTTATATGATTTGTATCACATTTCTAAAAAAATGTATAATTGCTACCACTGGTGATAATACATATTTTATGGTCGGGAAGCATAATCCTTAACCATATTCTGAGTGTACATCCATGGCAGCGTATGCTAAATCAACACAGCATTTTCTGTGGTTCTTTTGGTTTAATTTTCAGCCCATCCACAGAGCCAAATCAAAGAAATTACTTAAATTGGCTTGTTCTGCTATGCTATGTTTTTGTAACATGGGGTCTGTATACAACATCTTGTTAGCATTTTAGCCAACATCTTACCTTTCAGATGCGTGTCTCCACAAAGTTGCTTATTTGCCCAGTTTGGGTTTAGAGACCGAATGCAGCACTGAGACCTTGTCTATCCAGAGACTCCCTACTTCTTTTCTGCATGCCCTTGTTTCCTTCCTCATGAATGTTCAAATTAGTCTGACAAAATTAACTGGGTTTCAGTTTCAAATTCGCCAGATTAAATTAATATTATTTCAAATTTAAATTGTGTCACAAAATTAATGGGATTTTAGGTCACCTTTGACTCTGTCAGCTCCTTCAGGTATTCACTAGGTGTATTCAACACAAGCAATAGTAATAATAATGGAAATGAAGGCATGTATAAGCTAGCTAATGATCACACATATCATATTGTTATGTTTTATTATACTTTTTACTAACAGACTGACCAACGGGAGTGAACAGAAGGACTTGAAGGAAAAACTCTGAAAAATGGAATCCATGTGCCAAAATAAAAGTGCATTCCTATAAAGTACCATCTGTTTCTAAATCATCATAATAGCCAGAGGAAAGTACTGGGTCTAGCTGCATCCATATTTAATATTTAGATTTATTATTTTTGGCAAGTCTTGATAACACTTCAGAATCTCCACTAACAATTGAATCAGTGCTTTCTTTCACATGTGGGTGTTTATAAGCTTTAATCTTGACTGAAATTAATTTGTTTTGTGTGCTTGAGAATGAACAATATTAGGCAGATTTTGTCATTGAAGCAAATTATTTCATTTATATCAGTTCACAAACATTTTTTGTAGGCCTTTGAGCAGTGTTGTGGACTAGATGACTAATATCACAGCCAATATAAAATCTGTTATATTTTTCACAGTGCTATAATAATGATGCTTCATTGATAGAAAGGAAAGCATCAGCACCACAGAGAGGTCAGTAGCACTGAAGCATTTAATTCAGCTCCAGTATGTATATTAAGTGCCAAAATGAACAGAGAAAACTTTTACTGTGTACATCTCAGAGTACCCAAGGTACTATTCCCAACAAATGAATATACTAAGTAAAAATGAATCTCTACTTTAAATTCAAAAAGTCTCATAACAAATGTATTTAGTATTTTTGATAGCAATGATATTTAAATGTACATACATTATCTAGCATAAATAACGCACTGATGTATTAATATGATGTTTATTGATGTAAACTAAGCCACTATTATTCATATTCAGATCTTTTTTCCCATTTTTTGATGCGATTCGCTCAGGAGTCAGCATCAAGTTTCTAAATTAAACACACGCACACATCTGCAGAGAGACAATAAGTGAGAGTGCCTTTTAACACTAGATAGGCCATCATGCTTTGGGGACTTCATAATTAAAATTATAATTAAATTATCATTCCTCTACAAACCACTCAGTCATTGCCCATCTTCCACCATGGTCTGAAGACGCATCTCTTCAGACTGTACCTGGACTAACTATCACTACTCTGCAGGGCACTCTCAATGTAGGATTGCTCTCATCGTTTGTATCCTTCAAATTTGTTCCTTTGGCAATTACATGCATCAACCAAATGAATGCATTTACTTATATTCTTTTTACTAGCGGCAACTGCCCAATCATTTTCAGAAATCTCAAGCACTTGTTACTGTTGCTACAGTTGCACGTTTTAATAAATTAATTTTTTTAAACACTCTGTGATGTCTGCCATTTCTTTCAGTATCCCATTATTTTGAACAATTTTGCCATGACTTCTCCATGACTTTGGCCAATATTTTCAATGAAAAACACCCAGTTTCAATTATTGCGTGTCTGCTTTAGCTGTACCAGTTAATGATTTATTGCTCAGGAACTTTAAATAGTGTGATTCCTGTTGTAAACATTCTCTCAGTGCATCTTTACTTAAGTAAATTCAATGGAATACATAATCGGCCATACGTATTATATCTCCACCTATTATTTGTGTGATCCTCCCTTGAGTGCAAATGCATTAAGGAGAGAAGTGTACCATGCGATAACTCACATAAACAACACGCACACTGCACTTCCAGCCCTGTGCACCTGTTTCATACATAAGATGCATGTTTCTGGGGGAGAATGCGTCATACCTGCGCCTGCAACCAGTCACAAATGGCTTAGTAGAGAACTGCAAAAAGAAACATTACTTGGTAGATGCTTTGTTGCTGGCCATATTGGGTTCAAATATATTTACTGCTATCAATAAATAATTTTATTGATTTTCAAGAGCATTCATGAGTTCATTTTCAGTTCTAATTGATGAACTAATAAAAGTTGAATGTTTCATAAACCTGGTCCACAGTCAGCTGCACACTGGGCAGCTAATAATGATTCCTACCATAAAAACTATTTCAGTACAGCAATAGGACAGTGTGAGACATGAAGGTCACTCAGTGCTACACAGTAAACTGTGGGCTGTACACATTATCCAGAGAAACTTACATAACTTTTTTTATTTTTGCATGGTATCTTTTTATACAACCAGATTTATATTGTAGCAATCCAGGTTAATTACAGCATTTTCAAGGGTACAATGGCAGGGCACTACCTGGGAATCAAATCTGTAACCTTTTGGTTACAAGCCTATTCATTAAATTACACTGCCATACTATAATCTGCCGCCATACTCTTTATTCATTACTTTATTACATTACTTTGGTCATTACTTTGTAAATGCTTTACTCAAGTCAAATATAATACTAATAGATATCAATGTCTGTCATTACTCTATGTAGTACTATTAACCATTCATTTCTTAGCACTATACAACAAAACTGTGATTGAAGCTACTAAACTGTATATAAAGTGTGTCGTGTCATGTGTGAATGGTTCAGTGAACTGGCATGTTCATATTAATTAATATTAAGTAAACCCTTAAAGTCCAATAGCCATGAAATTATATGCTGGCGTCAAGCAATAACATTGTTAACATTGTAAAATTGTTGTTGCTTTTATTGCTCATTGGGAGAAAAATACATGCCTTTTACTTCTTGATTTATTAGTACTAGATTAGTGCTAGTGCTTGTACTAAAAGAGCAAATAAAGGTTATACATGTTGTGATGCACGGCTGGGGATGACCACTGCATCACGTGCAGAACAGACAGAAACAATACAGAAAGGTAGATAATTGGCTGATTGCCATTTATTTGGTCTGGAACACAAATAACAAAAATACAAAGTGGGAAACCAAGAACCTAAAATGTCACTGTCCAAACAAGGCCCATTTATCCATCCAATTGTAGTTTACAAAAGGTATCTGAAGTAATTAAGTCAATTTGAGTTAATACTGCATGATACCAAAACTCCCATGAGCACTGGGTGCACACAGTGTTCTCATCCCATTGGCTCATCCAGTTTGCTCTTTTGTGTCTTGCCTCCTCAGTTAAGCTGGGAGTATAATTGATAAGGAGAACTTGGCTGAAATTGAACAACTGCCAAACATGGTGCAGCATACAAACTATGTATACTCATTGATTTAAACTGTGGCTTTAAATTTTTTGCTTAGTGACACTCCACACTAGTGATTGGGAAACACAGAATTGACAACAATTGCCACACCTAGCACAGAAAACAATAATAGCTCAGCAAAGGAGCAAAAATTTTGACCAATGGACTTCCAGGATATCAAAGTCACTTTAGTTTATTAAGCGCTGCAAAATGGAAAAGAAGAAAGTTGGCTTGTCATCGTGTTTGGTTTAACCCTGTGGCATACAATGCATGAGCCTACCCAGGTGTAGTAATTTTATCACCGCCAATGGTATTTTGCTATATCAATTTAAAAGTTAGCGTAAAAAAAAAAAAATTAATAGTGCATCTGCAGCGTTCAACGTTGATGTTATTAAATGAATATAAGCACTTTATATTTACACAATGCTCAAAGCCATCCAATATAGCAAGTTCTCAATTAGGCTATTAACGAGCAATCATTTTTATTTGCATCGCAAAATTGTGCACATTTCATCCCTATTATTTAAAATTGTTCTCTTCGTTCTCGGCACTGACACGTGGATAATATTCATTGCAATGATCTGTAATGTGCAAATTTTCTAAGTTAAACGATTTTGAAGTGCATGTTTTGTTAAAGATAACCTTTATTGTAGGTTGTGCTTTCGTTGGGTATAGGCTAGTGATTAAAACTGATGTGTCTACTCTCTCTCTATCTCTCTCTCTCTCTCACACACACACACTCACAGTTTACTCCGGTTGGATAGCTATACTAGCTTCTGTTCAAATGAAATGTTATGTCCAAACAAGTGCATTCACTTACATTCTCCAGTTTGTTTTTTTGTTTTTGTTTTTTTTTGGGGGGGGGGGCTGGTGGTTGATCAGTGCTGAGTGCCTAGTGACTTTGGAAAACCTCTAGCCACAGTGGGCCAAAAGGCTAATGTGAAGCCTTGGGTCTTATGCACAGTTCTCCAAAAAAAATACCTTTTGACTGAAATACAGGTTTTAGCCAAAAAGAGGGTATGTGGTTTGCGTGGGAGTAAAAGATGTCTGGAAAAAAATATATTCATAATGTTCCAATTCTGGAGGATTGGTGCCATTTGGAAAGGTTTTGGGGACTCTTGGACAAACCTTTGGTAAAACACTTCAAATGTTGCTGTAGACATCCTGGGGTACAACCTTAAACTGAAATGTGGTTTCGTCCAGTATCAGAATTACATGTAATCACTCCAGAATAAAGAAAACTCAGAACGATTTGGCAATTTTGGCACACATGCACTTTGTTTCAAGCTGTACCATGTATTTACTGTAATGGGGTTTATTTAATACGGGGTGGGGGGCAATTACAAAAAGCCTAGGGTTTTGAGTGGGTGTTAAGGGGTTACCGAAAATGTAGGCTTCTGTTTAAAATCATTTAGTGTTTTGTTTTCATGCATTTTAGTGGGGACCTGGACCATTTTCCCACACACGGAAGAGGAGAAAGTGGGTTTTTGCCTTGCTGGGTGTTCAGCGGTACTCTTATTGAGCACATCAAAATGCCATCTGCTTCCACTAATTGTGCGTCATGTGCGTCCTGGGGGTAGCATTATAAGCAATGAATGGAGGGCATACAGGGGATGTTCTCAGATCAGGGTTAATACGACTGCTACAATATAAATCACAGTATGACCTTTGTAAACCCTGTAAACAGACTGCTCACAAAATATTTGACAGTCATGAACATGGTCCACTCTGGAGATCATTCAAAGACATAAGAAAACAATATCTTGCTCATATGTAATAAAACACAATTAGCATTAGCTATTAATGTTTCACAATAGCATAGCAAGCAAAGAACATTTTTTGTTATACAATTTACTTGAAATGGGGATGTTGTTCCAACATTAGTTAAGGTTTTTAGATTTAGATTTAGATTTATTAAATGCTAAATAATAAGAAGAAAATAAATTAGTCATACATGTCTTTTTACTTTTGACTTTGAAGACTACCACACAAGAAGACGACCATTTTTGCAAAATGTGTTAATGAACTTCTAGTATCATTAAGTAAGGTTTAAAAACTACTAGTATACTACTGGTAAAGCACAAACTTTTCACTTTGGACAATATGTACTACAAAATAGATTAATTGATGCTTAGCTAAAACTAGGTAATTCACAAGAACCAATAGTAATCCATTTATAAAGCATGAATAGGCTCCCTGAGTTAGTTGATTATTTTAATCATGACAAAAGGTTGCATAAAAAATCTGTATGGTGTGAATTTTGATGTATCCTAATTATTTTATATTTAGAGGAATGGGAATCAGCAGACCAGCAAGTAAGCTCCTAAGGGCTAAACAACGTGGCATTGATATCAGTAAATATAAACTAAGGAACCATTTCCTGGATAGCATATGAAGCACTGCTTCCGATTTACAAAAGGGAACAAATCCTACTTTAATGGCAGTGAGTTAGCAAGAAAGAGTATTTTACATGCTTGCCAGAACACAAACAAATGATTTGTTCACATTTGTTAATGTGTTTGTTAATGGCTTAGTAAACACCAATGAATGCTTTGTTAGACATTAGTTCCTTATTTTTTAATATCAGTGCCTTATCTCATGTTACTTAATGGAATCTTCTTGTAAATCTATATATTTAAGATACTAACTATATTATCAAAAATTATGCATCAAAGTGGTACGATTAGTTGCAGGAGGCAATTGTGATCACAAAATATACCTTTAGCAATTTATTATCTACATAATGTGATGTACCCCTTACCACCTACCCCCTACTCTGGTTCACATGCCAAAGTTGATAGATCCTCAGTGCTGTTGTCTTTTACACTGGGAGGTGTGATACATATAATCCATCAAAGCAAACATGGCCCTCCACAAGCCTGATTCCACAATGCTATATCTAAACCGGTGTATCCACAGGAATACCTAATATCCTGGGGCCACTGGCAATGCTGCTTGTGGGAATGTTGTCCTTGACCTTGTAATGCCACAATTTAAATTTCCCTGGTCCCCTATGAAGTTGGTCACAAGCTGAGAATGAGAGAGAGTAGAGCTACCTCCCATCTCTGTGATGGTGATTAGTGGCATGGTGTGCAGGGATGATTTACTGGCAACCATCAAGCCCGGGGCGAGGTGGTAAGAACTCCTCGACTGACTCCTCGACCACATCCTCTGGGGCCTTGTCACAGCAGGCTTCTGATTACCCCCCGCCCTCACCCAGAGGATTATGGGGAGAGGACCAAGCTACGGAGATGTCAATAAATCCTGGCTTTGTGACGATCATGGCAACACCAGGAGCCTGATCCCGTTAGTCTGACACTCTCGCTTATTTGCTTCCACTCTACTTGTCGATAGGGCATTGAACCTATCATTGCCAGTTTACAACGGTCATATCTTTTTTTGGAAAAGGATATTTTTAATCTCCATTCGATCTGTTCTTTAGGTACAATCCTAAGTACTGTTTTACATTTCTGCACGACTGCACTTCCTGAGGCAGTGGTCTTGGGCCATAAAAATAAAATAAAAAAATAAAAATGACAGAACAATGCATTTAAGGACAGCCAGACTTGCTGTTATCACATTCTATGGTTGTGTGTTACCTGGTCCACACCGTTTACCTCGCCTGTGCGTGACGGCTACCTCGCCGAACTGCTGCGGCTTGCATGCATGTGTGTGTCCACACCGCCAGCGTTGCTGCTGCGGCGCTGCTACTGCCAGCCCTATCTTTCTACATTGAGTTTGCCTTTGATAATGACCATCAATAATAGAATGTTTGATTTCATGTCATTATAAATTTAATTTATATTAAGTTTTGACATAAAAAGGTTAAAAAGCGTGTGCTCAATTGTAAAAAAAAAAAAAACATATTTTTTTCATGTCTGTGACATATTCAGATATAGCCTAGACATTGAAACTATAGTGAAAGGAGTCAGTTATGTAATGTTGCTGGTATGATGTCAAAATGACTATCCACAGCTCTTTTCACTGTCTATTTTTGCTGAGAACCACGTGCCTCACGTGTGAAAAATAGGCTCCACGCCGAAACTCTAGATGACGTGCAGCAGCAGCAAGGCTCGAGCCGCGCCTCAGACGCGCGTCTCACGCAGGCTGTGTGGCTGCTCTAACCTGTTAACATGGGCGCCGAAATGAAAAGCAAGAGGTTCAGCGACCAGCATGCACACGCAAGGTAAGCGATGTGGACTGGGCCTTAAGATGGAGTTCCTCAGTCATCACACACTAATGTAAGGAAGTAACATGGTGCAAAAACATGACCTTCATTAGAGCTATAAACACAAACTTTAGTACTTTGAATCCACAGCATTGGCATCAAATTGAATACTTAATGTCTTCCTTTTCTCAATACTGTTGTATTTCCTGAAAATATCATAATTTTGTTTTAAAGGAGTAAAAGAGTTGTTCTTGCTTATTCAGTCAACAAAGCCAATCAACAGTTTTTTTTAATCAGGCCTTCACCCATGGGACAGGCTGTTTTGGTGTGATCAATAATATTTTGTGTATATTTCTGTCTGTGAATCTGCTGTGGAACCACCTCAGCTCTGACCACTGACACAGCCTGGGATCTGAGCAATGCTGAATATGCAATGAAAACCTGACAGATTCCAAAATGTGATCTTTAAAATTGTAGAAAAATCTGAAACAGAGAAAAAGTATGTATAATTAAAAAAATGAGGTACAGATTCATCAAGGAAGGCATCATAAACCATAAAATTATACATTCATATGCACAACACACAAGTAGAGCAGAATTAAATTTAATGTTTTTTTTCCATGTAAACATTTCAAACAGTGTACAAAGTCAGTTTCTTCAAAAGGCCTGACAAAAGTGAGTGTTAGCAAAAGACACATGAAACAGCTTCACTTCCAACAAACAGCCTTTCCAAAGTCCCAGCTGCAGCATTCTTCTTTCTGTTATGGTTCTTTGGGAGTCCCTGAATGAGTATGTATCTGTTTTCACACCACACATACACACCACCATACAATAGAAATTAAATTATTAAATTGCGTAAATCTGCATCTCAAATGTAAGTCATTCTTTCTTTTTCAGTAACTCTTTAGAAACTTTTTGTTTTTAGTTTTGATTTATTTTGAAGGGAGAAAAAGCCCGTTTGAACCTGTTATTAAAATAATTATATGATATTTGTGTAACATTCAAATTAATTCACACTGGCTGTCTGTAAACAGTGACTGGCCCCATATTTCTCTTCAAATCTATATTTGATCAAGGCACTCAGGCCAGCACATTAATGCGCCTCCTTTTTTTATTTCCATCCCTAACACATTTAGCAGTCCCCTCCCCTAATGAGGCAGCTAACCTCAGGGGCCCGGGAGAAGTGTTTCAATGGGACTCTGATGGAGTTTCACTGTTTGACACTGATCTAAGGACAGCCGCGCGATAAAACTCTCCCGGGTTCTTTCACATCACATCTCCCCTCCCCACTGCCTGTCAGGTTCAAGCTAGTTCTTCATCCCTGAGGCAAGTCTACATATAACGCTAATCACAAACAATCTACACTGCATATATGCTGAGGAGAGACCATCTCCCTTATGGATTCTCACTGTACGAGGAGAGGAGGGGGTTACACTGAAGAGTTCCTCAATAGGAAAACAAAGATGGACAACATTGCACTGACATTCTGATTCATATCAAGAAAAGTAAAAAGAAAAAGTTTTGTTTTCACTGTGGCTAATTCACCCCTCTCCCAGTCCTCTTCCACCCCCACTGAACAAGGCACAGTCATTTACAACACTCACCCCACTACTTCCTATCTAACCACCCACCAACAGACTGCCGATTCGTGTTACAGGTAGATTAAATATTTATTCAAACACTTGTGCCTTGGGACAAGAGGATTTACAGATATAGAATGGATGTGTTTATGCACTGTTGCAAGAATAAAAGGAAGATATGACGCATTCTGAGATGGCAATACATTCCAAAGTGATTAAACAAAAACCAAACCAAAAGTAATGACATACATACATACATACATACATACATACAGGGCAGAAAATATAAATGTGTGTGTGTGTGTGTGTGTGTGTGTGTGTGTGTGTCTGTGTAAGTATGCATGCCTGCATGCACGTGTGTATGTGTGTGGGTGTGTATGGGACTGTGTACATTGGACAAATGAAAATACCTTACAATACATGAATATCAAGTAACTACTAAGGAGTGGGGCCAAGCTTCTCCTTGAGAATGCTGTCATACAAGTCATGAACTGTGTGTAGTTTCCTTTCTTCACAAAGGAAAACCTCCAATTATGTGGAGGATGAAGGAGACAGAAATTACTTCTCACTCTATGCTCCAGAACATCCCATTAATATTATAAAAATATGCATAGATTCTCACGCTGCATCACCAAATAAGAAAACACCCTTCTTCTGACGATCAAAGAACTGAAGGAGTCAAGACAGAGGGATCCATTTCTATATATCCATTTCTATTCTATTTAATATTTAATGTTGAATGATTGGAAATTTCAACATTACATATTAAAATAATAACCAATATTATTAGTAACAACATGGGTAAGTTATTTGAGGATCAAGCATCTACTTAAATAAATACAGGACATTCCAGAAGAGATTTAAAAATATGTTGTTGAAATATATCAGTCTGGAAAGGGTTACAAAGCTCCACTGAACCACTGTTGGTTGTTGTTTGTCTTAGTAGTCGTGTTATGTAATATATTGTTATGTATTGTGAGTATGAATGTTACGGATGTGTATTGATGTATTTTTCTGTATTGAAGTATTGTTAAAAGATTTATGGGGACCCCAGGAAGAGTAGCTACTGTTACAATACAGTCGCTAATGGGGATCTAAACAAACAAACAGTGAGAGCCATTATTTCCAAATCAAGAACACTTGGAACAGTGATGAATCTTCCTAGGAGTGGATGGTCTGCCAAAATCTATCCAAGGGTGCAGTAACAACTCATCCAGGAAGTCACAAGAGATCCTAAAAGAACATCCAAAGAACAGCAGGCAGAAATGCATGTACTTGTCCTTTCTGTTCAATCAATTGAACAATGTTTCGTGTCAATATAATATTTGTATCTTTTTAATTTCACCTTGAATGTGAGTACACACAGCCCTTTCTGTTTCCTTGCCTCATGTTCCCATAGTTCATTGCTTAGTCTTTGTCTACCATGTGTATGAGATAGTAGTGAAACATTTCAAGAGAACCACATCGCAATTTCAAATCAGAAGACTAGGTTTAGCAATATATATATATGTATATACATATTTTTTACAAGGTACTTTTAGTTGGAGTACTGCCGCAATAATCATAGTAACAACATACAGATTTAAAAGTTACTGGTCTTACAATGCATGGCTAGTGTGTCTTGGTTGTCTGCAGCATGTGTCATCTGGTTTTCAAAAGTTAATATGTTGGATGTTGAACCATCAAAGTTAGAGCTGGATGGCAGCATTCGTATTAAATGTAATTTTTGAGCTGCAGACACCACAGAAAGCAGTTTTTTCCCCATTTGCTGTCAATTCATAACACCGCTTCCGCTTTCCCCACTCTTGTCCCTTTCTATTATCTCCACCTCTACACTGATTAAGTAATTTATAATTAAGAGGTGATTTCAAAGACACTTCGGACATCAACATTTGTACCTTGTTAATGGCATGTGTAGAATATACAATGAGCCTTCCACCCTCTGGCCAAACGCTAATTGGATAATCAATCTCTCCTAAATTGCAACGTCTCCAGGGACTCAGGGGGTGCTCTGTCAATGACAGGGGAAGCAACTCTCCCCCGTTTACCATTTCCTCTTCCCAATCTCTGGACCTTGGTGTCAGAGTTAAGGGGTCGCTGCGGAAATTTATCGACCTTCCATCTCAGGCTAAGAAAACTACCACCGTAGACAATTACAAATGGATGAGCAACACTCGGGTTATTTATATCTGTACAGCTGCCGAACCGTAGAGAACACAGTACCAGAAATTTTCCTTTGACCCTTCAACCCGGAATTTACAAGCCATCTTGTCATTGGTGTTCTGGGGAAGTGGGAGGGACATAAGTAGTGTTAGAGTTATCTCACACTTAAACTGCCCTGTCAGATTTTTTTTTATAAAAGAACCCCAGATATTATGGAGTCTGCCACTAAGCAGGCAGTTAGCTGCAATTCTGCTCACTGACTCCATCTTTGGAAGGCAGACTACAAATGTGTTTTCGGGCTCAATTTGACCTGGTCAAACAGATACTTTTTATGGTATGTGACTCATTTTCGTCAGTTACATTTCTTAAGATGAATTCAGAGAAAAAAGATCGACACTGAATGAAGTAGGGGCCAGAGACAGAGGTCAGTTTAATTGTTCAGTATGTTGCCCAATATGACCCGGGAGTCAGTTCCTATTCATGATTTAGTTAACATTAATGCCATGTAGCATGAAAGATATTACTTAGTTAAGCCAGATAAGATGCATTCTAGCTTGAAATTTATGCAGTGTAAGTATGCTTTTAATCAAGTTCCAGTCAGCTTTAGCAAACTACAATATAATGTTGTTTAGCAAACCAGGAAAACAAAATTCCAGAACAAATTTAGGTAATGTCAGTAATGTTGCCAAGAAAAGGGTAAATAGACAAAAGGTATCACAGGTAAATAGACAAAGTTAGCTACCTACTCTCCTTGAAGGGGTGGAAGCAGTTCCAGTGATATATTTATGGAAAGTAGCAACATTTTACGTATAGTTGCTTGCAATAGAGAATGAGGTAAAATAATTCACATAATGTCAAAGTGCATATGCATTTTATTTTGCGCCAAAAATGTTAGCACACTGAAACTACATTTGAATAATTAGCAAATATGTATTTTTCTCATTTGGCTGACTTATTTAAGGTAATGGATACTGTGGCATTCGGTCTGCTGGAAAAAAGATTGGACTTGTTCTGAGCTGGCTGGTGGAGAGAGCACACGCACCTGGGCTGCATTAGCTGATCAGCCCAGGTGTTTAAAGGGGTGCTGCTCTCCACAGCTCGGGACCGAGTCCGGGAGCTTACACCAAGAGTGAGTATCTTTATTTGTGTTTCGTTTAATTTCAGTTTTGTTTCTTTTAAAAAGTAATCCCCTGCTGAAAAGTGGGAGGAGCTGGTCGGGTGAAAATCTGGCCAGCGGGTAACTGAAAAGTTGCCACTCGATTTTGCTTTCGTTTGCCTTCGTTATTTAAGTTTGTTGTTTTAGTTCATTGTTTTTTCCCAGAACCCGTGAGGGGAAAGGTAAAGATGGCGTTTATTTGATTTCATGTTTGTTTGGGTGTGATCTCTCAATCTCCATGCAACAAACAACGGTGTTCCCCGGCACCGCCGCATCTCCCTCCCAGGGGTGTCACACTGGCTTGTGACAGATACATTTTGTAATAGCCTGTGTTTATAAGTCAGCAGGACTAGTTATTTAATGGAATTCTCAACCAATATATCTGCCTCCCCCCAAGTCTCACATTTGTACATTAACTTATCACTAACTATAACTTCCCACTGCATGCATCTGCCACGCAGTACTAAAATCCTATCCTTATTTTCTAAAACAAGGGACTTCTACTTTTTAATGTAGTGTTTTAGAATCTGTTCAAATGTCACTAATAGATTTACGATGTTTTGTATTTCCTTGTACACAAAATTACATATACATATGCATAGGGGGACCACAGACAACTTGGCCACATAGCCTTTGGGTGTTAGTGATTTGTATATACAGTTTCCCTGTGAATTCTCGGTTGACTATAAAACTGTAAATAATTCATGTGCAGTTATTCTCCTCTCAGGCAAGGACTCTCCAAATGTCCTCCAAACAAAATGATAAGTTCAGCCTTGAAGTCATCCCTGAAATCCAACAGCTCACATTTCTTCTGCCCCACTTTCAGTTAAACAGAAAATAGCAGAAACACACAACACCCCAAAGCATACACTAGGTAACTCCAAGAGAGCCAGTTTGAATTTGGAGAGGCAATGAAGCACAAAATTCATCATCTCAGTCTGCCAAAATATCAAATCCACGACTAATATGTGACAGTAACGGAATACAGACTGAGTGCACACTGAACAGGAAATCACGTATTTTGTGTAATAATGTTCTATTCCAGTGAGAATATGACTGGAATGTCGGGAGCATTTTAACTATTCAGCCAATCCCCTCCAGCGGTTTGTGGAGGGAAAAACTTTTTTGGCTGTTATCAAGCCATTCCACTGAATGATTCACACAGCGGGATAGCAGTGACAGCTATAATAACTCAATGTGTTGATACAAACAACTTCATTCACAGGGTTCAAATGACAGCTGCTGCTCCTATTTCTTTGTCATGATATGCATTACAGCATGGTCTCTTCTGAGGGATTTTGTGGTGGCGTATTTATTTATCTATTCTTTTTTTGGTAATTGTGGGGTAGTTGTGAATTCATCTCAACTTTTCTACTATGTGGGTCAGAAATCAACTTGGAGAATAGCCACCTCCTCTTGTGGCGAGCTCAAGACTCATTAGCATCCACAGGCCCACCTGCAAATGTCAAGCCGCTCTCTAGCTCATTAATAATAAAGCAGAACATCATTCCAATACCCCTGTCTCCTGTGGCATTTTGGCAATCAAAGAATGAACTGTTCCGATTTTCACTGCTGCC
Source organism: Anguilla rostrata (assembly GCF_018555375.3). Taxonomy (NCBI): domain Eukaryota; kingdom Metazoa; phylum Chordata; class Actinopteri; order Anguilliformes; family Anguillidae; genus Anguilla; species Anguilla rostrata. The sequence continues at coordinate 37,262,546 of NC_057939.1, read as the reverse complement.
CTTTGGGGCTGATATATGCACCCAATGAATATTTAAAGGAGCAGTGGCCTAACTGATGTGAGCCTTCAGAAAAGGTCTACTGTCCTTGTTACAAAGCCACACTTTTTGCATTCACCAAGATTTGTTTCTTCGCATTAGACTGCCTCTGTTGATCTGTAAACAACATCCTCTGTGGCTGAGCATGGCACTATTGTTCAATCCATAGCTCTTGTCTCCCAGATTGGTAATACACTGTCACATTGCGTGGCCACAATCATTGCCATGGTATACATAAAGAAGTTCTCCTCCTCGGGCAAAATGGTCCATTTTCTAGAATGCTTCAGGTGCTGCTCTTCAAACTATTATGACAATAAAGGCTGTAATCATAATTTATTACCTGGAGCATCCCTGTATCACCCTCTGCACCCCTCACTGGGTGGCTTGTTCTTATGAAATCTCCAGCTGTGGTGTGGTGCAGAAGATAAGAGACTTGCAAAGAACAAGGCCATGTGAGTACTAAAAGTGGAAATTTTACTTAGTAATAACACCCTTGAAAAATGTAGTTCTCATAATCATACTGTACTACGATTTTCATTTTGAACCGTAACTAGGGATGCTCCGATGTGGATTTTTAGCAATAGCAATACCCATGCCAATGTGAACAGTACAGATACTGATCTACTAAGCAGTTTGTAAGCAATCTCTTTAAACTCTACGGGTCTGGTTCTACAATGTGACTGTGAAGCACACTCAGGCTACATTTTCACTGCACATCCAGGTGCCCAGTTCTGTTTTTTGCTTATATCCAAATTTTTTGACTGCCTGCCTGTCTACTGCTTGCAACTACTTTTTACCCATATCCGATACCTGTGCTCACACAGTTTACACTTGAAGCAACCCGCATGCATAGATAAGGGTTTGGTTACCAGTACAAAGTAAACAACCACACTGGCATGACCTTATCACCATCTGCAATGTACACGAGACAGAAATAATCATTCATGCTATTGCTTTTCGAAGCATCTTAGGTCCGCAATGAATATCCATAGTATTTCGGCCTATACTGACTCACATACATAATATACTACACCAATCAGGTAACTGAACTGAACCTGTTGTGTTGGAGAGGAGGTTACTGCTGACAAAGCAGGGTCTACCAACATTTATTTTATCTTCTTATGAGTAATCTTCAGTTCATTATCCTCACAGTAATGTCTGCTGTCAGATTGGGAATTATTTCCCTAGAATGAGTGCAGCTACTAGAGATTTCAGAATGTAACATATTTTAGTGCATCTGTACATTTCTTCATTTTTGATTCTGAGCTAATTGGTATTTATGTTCTATTTATATTTAAGGAAATAAAGCTGTGACATATGTTTCAGAGAAAAATACAGCAATAATAACATACATTTTGAAAAGCAGATAGGGAGAGCCCTTTAACGGTGTACTCTGTGTTTGTCTCCTCCTCCGTCCTCAACCCCACCCACACTTCCATTGAGGACCCTCAAGTGCTACAAGCACAATATCAAGTGAAAAGATAAGGTGGTCAGAGATATTGAAAATTTTTAGCAACATGAATGATTCCATATAGATGGTAACAGTAATTAGTCAGTGTTATAACGATCTTTTGCACCCCTTAACATGTGAAAACATTGCATGGTACTCCGTAGTGCAGCTACTTTGCGTGTTTCCTCGTTCAGTATTTAGCTATTCTGGACATTTAGTTAGAACTAGGATGTAAACACGAAATCAGGTGTGGAATGAGTAACATTAGCAGGCCATAGGTACATTATTGCTAGCTAATACACTTGTAAAGTTTTTGTGACATTTTCACGAAGTCATCCATATCCTGTTCAAATATTAGCCTCTTTATTTTCTCAAATATAATGTATGTCTATGGCTAGGGATAACTGGTACTTCAAACTGTGAAAGAGTGAAGTCAGTAAGCTAATTGTGCAAGCAACATGATCATCTGTATGTATTAAAGTTCCCAATTCTGAAGTTAAACAATATCGCATGAAAGGGAGTGCTCTTATACTGCATATCAGCATGACTGTGATACAGTCGTAAATATGAGGCTGCAGGCAAAGTGCCAAAGATAATCACAGACGTGCTGATATACAGTACAACAGCACAACCTCAAGTGTGCTTTTATACAACTGTTATACTGGCCTATAAAGTCTTCATCAAGTAAATATTGAGACAACAGATTATGATTTTGTCATTTAATAAGCTCCCCCAACAAATATAGTTCCTTCAGGATTCCATGAACAAAAATGTTGCTAAGCAACATATATACAGTCACCCTGAAATAACAGGTTTTTTTCAATGTCAATTTTTGTCAATTAGAATGTAAACAAAGCAGAGGTATAAATTACAGCAGTGTTGTTGCACTGCATATCAGCTCTCATGGAATATCCCTTGTCCAATCAGATTACTCGACCAGAACTAACTGCTGTATAATAAGATTTCTAAAGCATGCACCTAACATCAGGGACATTCTGCTTTGTGATCATTGCAGATCTTTAAAGGTTCTCTGCTATGACCAACAAGACACACTTAAAAACCAGTGGACTGAAGCATGGCCTTCCTGGTCATCCCTGGTCACTCATCTGGAATAACAGGCACATACAACAGGGATTGTATGGATCAAACATTCCAGCATGAATTACAGGGCACCACTGCTTATAATGCCCTCAATTCTCCAGGTAACTGAAAAGCCATCATACATTTATACAAACACTGTTCATAACAGAACCTTGCAGGGGCCTTGTGCTCATCTATGTTCCCAAAACATATATCTCATAAAAAACACGTTTTCAACGTACAAAAATGCCAAGTTACTCACACATACAAGACATACACTGTCTATAGCTCGTTCATTCAAACTGGCAAAATATAGGCCTGCCATTAAAAGTATTGATATCAAAACGACACCAAGTTACTGTACTACAAACAATATAGGCTCTCTTGCCTCACCAAAATTAAATAAACTGTATTCCAAAGCAATGCTACCTCAATTGTTTCAAGTCACTTGACCCTGTGTGTATAAGCATTCAGTACATGGACAGGCCAAACATATGTGGATGGGTTTGTGAGCGTCAAGATTGATTGAACAGGCATCAACATGTCCAATTTGTCACGAAAGTGGGTGGTTAGGACCAAAACGCAGAGTGAGGGGGAAAAAAAACACAGTACCCCCCCAAGGGATGGCTCCTGACGTCCCAGAAGACAGACCTGGGGAGGGGGTGACAAACAGAACGGGACTAACAGGACAGGACTCGGGAATGGAGCACACTGGAGACAGGACCCGAGACTGGAGCACACTGGAGACAGGACACGGGACGGGGAACAGGACTCGGGACTGGAGCACACTGGAGACAGGACCTGGGACAGGGAACAGGACTCGGGACTGGAGCACACTGGAGACAGGACTCGGGACTGGAGCACACTGGAGACAGGACTTGGGACTGGAGCACACTGGAGACAGGACTCGGGACGGGGAACAGGACTCGGACTGGACTCGGATGGGGAACGGGACTCGGGACTGGACTCAGACGGGGAACGGGACTCGGGACTGGACTCAGGCGGGGAACGGCGGGCCGAGCAGGCAGGTCCTGCGGAACGGCGGACCGAGCAGGCAGCTCCTGCGGAACGGCGGGCCGAGCAGGCAGCTCCTGCTGGACGTGGGGCAGAGCAGATGGCTTCTCCTGGGTGCGGGGCGGAGCAGGCAGACCCCCCGGCAGTCTGGGCTAGGCAGGGGACAGGAACACGGACCCCAGCCGTAGGGAACCCGGCTGGGCAGCCGGACAGGACCGGCGGGACCCCCGCGGGCCGGGCCCTGGAAAAATTACCAGCCGAGACCCCTCAAAAGAAGCAGGCCAGGGATCCGCTGGCTGAGCAGCTGGAGGTCTGGCCGACCGGGAGGCGGCCCGACCACGACGCCTCCGTGACTGCCCGCCCCGGGCTCTGGGAGGCTCAAGGGCGAAAACTGGGTCGAGCTCCCAGTGGCTGGGTGGCGAGTCCTCGGGATCACTCCACCACCCCGGTGGCATGATTAAAAAAAAACAAAACCTCGAAACGGGAAGAGGGGGGAAGAAAAAAAAACTTGGCTGGGTCCAGTACTGGCTTGACCCTTCTGTCAGGTGCGTGGGGGGTTAGGACCCAAACGCAGAGTGAGGGGAAAAAAAAAACAAAACTCCAAACGGAATTGAAATAAAGACTTTACTTAACAAATCCGGAACAAAAGAAGGGAACAAAAGGCCTCGCAGGGCAATTCAAAAAACACAAAAAAAACTTCGAAACACAAGAAACAAAGAAAATCCAAAAATCCAAAAGCATGTGGTGGCGCCCCAATCCCTTATCGGTGCTCCCCACGAGACCACCAGGACGGCCGAGCCCATCGACACCGGCGGCCGCTAGGGAAAGTCGTGAGTGGGCGTTACTTACCAAACCACAGTCTGGTAGACATTCAGGATCCTGGACAGCACCAGACAGACCAACTGAGGGGACACCAGGCAGCACCATGGACAGGGCTGCAGCAGAGGGAAGGTAGGTGGAATTTTCCACTCTGCAGCACACCTGAAGCTGCTTGCGTTGACGAGCACGCAGGCTTTATAGACCAGCACAACCATAGGAATAGCAGAGTTGCTGGGGCTTTCTTCAGAGCTACACCGGGCGACTCTCCACACCTGGACCAGAGACCGTAAGCGGCCATGGGCCAACTCTCTCAACGCAGAGGAAAGTGTGACAAACTGAGAATTGTGACGGGTAAAGAATAACCGTGATTTCAGTGGACCGTGTGACCGGGGGCCACGACAGGAACAGCTCAGAGCTGGAGCTGGGGGAAGGTTGGAGCGCTACCGCACTGGGGAGGGAGGCCTTCTCCCCTACACCCCCTCGGGGACTGGAGGATCACCAGCTGGCGCCCGGAGGAAGGAGCCGGACCCGGACCTGACTGACCACGCCCTCTCGTTTCTCTCCAGAAGGGCGTGTGAATACCTGGAGTGGAGCACCGATACCCCAACCGGGAAGAATCTTTAGTTGTTTTTGGCTCCCCCTACCCTACCCCCACTCATTACAATGATTAAAGAACTTTTTGTTAACCACTACCTTCGTCTCCCTGATCTGGTTCTTCTGGACTTCCGTCACTCACCCCCCCTCCCCCCCGTAGGCTGAGAGAGGTCACAACGTAAAAACGGAATGTGGGCAAAAACACAGGAAGCTACTCTCAGGAGGAAACACGCGGGGCAGAAACACAATCAGAAGCACACGTAAGGATCCAGAACCCGAGTCAGGGAAGACAAGCACTTAAATAGACAAGACACTGACGAGACACAGCGGGGCACAATGCACAATCAGGCCACAGAGAGGGAAGGGAAAACGAGACAACCAAAAAACAATAATTGAATAATTGAAAACAACAATACAATTAAACAGGGTAACAGAACAGAACTAAAAATTGAAGTGCCGCCATCTGGCCGCCCGAAAAGGGAAACGCAGACAAACCACAGAACCATGACACAATTTGCATTGGTATGTATGTATTTAGCTGGCCAGCCTTTCTGAATGATTGTATGTTTCTTGGTATAAATGTCTGTTTGGAAATGTGAATGTAATATGCTGCAAGAGAAATGTCCCCATGGGGATAAAGAATTATTCTATGTATGTATGTACAATATATATTATATATTATATATATATATATATATATTATATATATATATTATATTATAGGCATTTAGCAGACGCTCTTATCCAGAGCGACGTACAAGTGCATAGGTTTCATGATGTAGAGGCGCAAAAGAAACACTAGAGTGAAGTAAGGATCGTAGTGCCAGAAGTGACCACATCGATCAGGACTCCAACCCTGTAGAGTAAGCTTGTTCAGCAAGAATCCTACCAAGTACAAACTAGCACTGGAATCACACCTAATCATACAAAAACAATCCTGCCAGATACACTAACATAATCAAATTATCCTAGCTCGGTACAGTGAGCTGAACTATAGGCTAGGAAGGGGTGGGGAGAGGTGCAGCCTGAAGAGATGAGTCTTCAGTCTGCGTTTGAAAGTGGTGAGATTCTCTGCTGTTCTGACCGTCATGGGGAGGTCATTCCACCAGCGAGGGGCCAAGACAGACAGCAGACGGGAGCGGGAAGTGCAGACGCGAAGAGGGGGAAGTGCCAAGCGTCCAGAGGTGGCAGAACGGAGAGGTCTGGCTGGTGTGTAGGGTCTGATGATCCTCTGGATGTATCCTGGTGCTGACCCCTTAGCTGCCTGGTATGCAAGCACCAAGGTCTTAAATTTGATGCGAGCCATAACAGGCAGCCAGTGGAGGTCAGTGAGCAGGGGGGTGACATGGGAATGTCTGGGGAGGTTGTAGACCAGACGCGCTGCAGCATTCTGGATGAGCTGCAGGGGTCTGATGGCGGATGCTGGCAGACCAGCCAGTAGCGAGTTGCAGTAGTCCAAGCGGGACAGGACCATCGCTTGAACCAGGAGCTGGGTTGCGTAGGTGGTGAGGAAGGGGCGGATTCTCCGGATGTTGTACAGGAAGAACCTGCACGTTCGACTCACCGCCGTGATGTTCTGGGAGAGGGACAGTCTGTTGTCCATCACCACTCCAAGGTTTTTTGCGGTGGGTGATGATGACACCACAGTGTCCCCCAGGGAAATGGAAAAGTCGAGAAGGTTAGAGGATGGAGCAGGGATGAAGATCATCTCCGTCTTGCCTGGGTTCAGCTTAAGATGGTGGTTATCCATCCAGCTCTGGATGTCCCTCAGGCGAGCAGAGATGCGAGCAGAGACCTGAGTGTCAGAGGACGGGAAGGAGAGAAAGAGTTGGGTGTCATCGGCATAACAATGATAGGACAACCCATGGGCAGAGATTACAGGACCAAGAGATTGGGTGTACAGGGAGAATAGGAGGGGACCAAGGACAGAGCCCTGGGGAACTCCTGTGGCAAGGGGGCGAGGTGCTGATACTGCACCAGCCCAGGCGACTTGGAAGGAGCGACCGGAGAGGTAGGACTCAATCCAGTCTAGTGCTGTGCCACAGATCCCCATAGCTGCCAGGGAGGACAGGAGGATGGGATGGTTGACGGTGTCAAAGGCAGCAGAAAGGTCTAGGAGGATCAGGACAGATGAATGGGAGGCTGCTTGTGCGGCGTGAAGCGACTCATTGACCGAGAGGAGTGCGGTCTCTGTCGAGTGGCCAGGTCTGAAGCCAGACTGGTAGGGGTCTAGGAGGTTGTTCAGGGAGAGAAAAGAGGAGAGTTGATTAGAAGCAGCTCGTTCAATTGTTTTGGATAGGAAAGGGAGAAGGGAGACAGGACGGTAGTTCTGGATGACAGAGGGATCCAGAGTGGGCTTTTTCAGCAGTGGGGTGACGTGGGCCAGCTTGAAAGAAGAGGGGAAACATCCAGAAGACAAAGAGGAGTTCACGAGGGAGGTGACATATGGGAGGATGTCAGGTGTGATGGTCTGGAGGAGAGAGGAAGGGATGGGGTCAAGAGCACAGGTGGTAGGGCGGTGGGAGAGTAGGAGCTGGGAAACATCAGAGTCAGTGAGGGGAGAGAAAGTGGAGAAACAAGGGGAGGGAACAGAGCCGGGGGAGTGGGGAAGAGTGGTGGTGGACGTGAAGTAGCTGCGGATGTCTGCAATTTTCTCAGTTTACATGCAGTACAAGTAGCAAATATAGAAGAACTTGTATATTTAGTAAAATTAAGTTGACAAGCAAGTAAAAACATATGTTTTCTGGAGGAATATGCTTCCTGTAGGTATTCACCAGCAGTTTTGTACATGCATTCAAATGTTTTGCATGAGGAAATTAGAGGTATTTGACACTTTGTGACACAAAGTTTGAAGGACGTTGTAAAATGGTAAGATTAAAAAACACAGGGCCAAGTGACTTGAAACAATTGAGGAAACATTGGGTAGCATTGCTTTGGAATACAGCTTATTTGTTTGTAGTACAGTAACTTGAAGTCATTTTTATATCAATACTTTTAATGGCAGGCCTATATTTTGCCAGTTTGAATGAATGAGCTATAGACGGTGTATGTGTGAGTAACTTGGCATTTTTGTACATTGAAAACATGTTTTTAATGAGATATCATTTCTTTATCATAATGCAGTGTATACGTTCGGTGAACGCAGGGTAGATGTGGTGCAAAAGCAATAATTGAGCAGTAATAGACAATTGTTAGCGAAGAAAGAAGCAGGTTAAAGAAACTCGCCCCAGGGACCCTATGATCCATAGACAGTAACATTGACCACTGAGCCACAAACGGACCAGCTGTTGAGACTGTAAATGTTTTAGGGTAAAAAGATATGTGTATTTTGCATGTGTGTGAGATTTTGATTGGCTCGTGTAGGTGAAGTATTGGCTGGTGTTGTCCAATGGGGAGACATTTTGTTTGTGGGCTAGGCAGCAGGAAAAAGAAGAAGGAGGAGAAAACACAAAATCCCCTTTGCTTGGGGCTTTATTGTGTGGACATGTGAAGTTGTTTATGAATTCTGTCTGTTGAAATGGAGTCAGAATGTACAGAAATTAATGTTTCAAGGGCTGAGTGTCTCTGGCTGTTGTGGTTATTTCTGTGGGGAACGCTGAAAAGTGCCAAACTCTCAGTGCTGTATAGGTATGGGGCATGCCGCCCTGTCAAGGCGTAACTTGCCATCCCAATGAACATCTATGTTCCTAAAACTCTTTCTTGTTGAACCAAATGTAGACTCCAGTGGGAACACAGCAGATGATTTCCCTCCTCTCCCATTTCATGGAAAGTAGAGAAAGTAATCTGTCAATTACTCTGAATTACAGACTGGAAAATTGCTCCCCCCACATCTCTGAGAGACTTTTTCTGTGAAAGAGACATTAGGATTTTCGACACATTAAAGTGAGACTGAATAGCCACTTACAGTACATATATACTACATAAGTCAAAAGTATGTGGACAACTGATATCCAACATCTCATCCAAAATTATGGCTATTAATATGGAGTTGGTATACCCTTTTCTACTTTAACAATTTCCACTCTTCTGGGAAGGCTTTATACTAGATCAGTACATGAACATGGATTGTGATTAAAAACAGCTCAATCTTCATTATTTTGGGGACAAAAACTATTAAACAGGATATTCATGTGATATAAAGGCTATTTTGAATCTTTAAAACGAGCATTTTCTCACATTCTATAATTAGAGCAGGGTTTGATTATTCCATTAGGGCTAGTGCACGTTTTACTGTTTTTTTTTTTTTGTTGTTTTTTTAAAATGTTTTAGCGTGTTTTTAATTGGTCCAGACAACTTTGATGTGTGATTTTTCAGAATGATGTTGTGTCTCCAGATGTTGTACATGTGCATATGTCTAGGATGTTCCTTAGAAAATAACATTTAATATTATTTAATATATGTGGTGCATGTAGCTAGATACTGTGATTATCATGGACACATCCATTTTGTCCCTTCTTTTGGTGCACCCCAGACAGATGGCAACCTAGGCCCTTGCCACCATTGCCTAGAGCCAACCCTGGAGTGTGATGTATGATGTATCTTTGGTCAGTTATTCACAAAATGCAGAGTGGATATAAAGGGCAATATTAGACCTGCTACACCTATCTTTTGTGTAGTTAGCGTTACAGCTTGGTTAGCTTGGCAAGTATTTTTAATAGGGCAGTCAGCTCATCCATACAGGTGCTCAGATTTCACTGGGTGCATTTGTTTTGTGTACATGCTCACAGTTAAAACTGGAACGTGAGCAACTTGGAATCCACTCATTAATGAACACTGCCGCTGTTGTTGCAGATGCCAGATTTTGTGTGCATTTTGTATGCAGGATAAGGATAAGGATATTGTGCGTCACTACAATCAAATATGTTTTCTAGCACTTTTGACTAGACTTCATCAGGTGTGAGAGGTCATGCAAGCAAACTCGGTGCTCCAATTCCCCTTGACCAATCACAAGGTGACTTTGTGTGATGTTTTGCTCGCTGTGCTTTGCCGACTGTAAGATTATCTGATGTGGTCGAGAGCTCATATAGTCTATGCCAGTGGTCTCCAACCCTGGTCCTGGAGAGCTACAGAGTCTGCTGGTTTTTGTTTTCACCTTAAAATCAGCACCCAATTGAGACCCAAGACACCAGGTGAGTTGAGTTAACTGTGTAATTAACTGGTCTAATTGATTCATGAAGTGCAGATTCACTATGAAAACCAGTATAGTGTTGGAGACCACTGGTCTACGCTATCATCCAATTGGTTGTTGCAATCCGAACCTCATTAAGTGTGAGAGGGCATCCTAACTCCCGACACCATTTTAATGAATTCTAGCTAACAGTGCTTAAATTTTTTTGACATGTTAAATACCAATCAGGAGCCCATAAACCAGTCAGAATGGTTCTTAACAGTATCTCATACCTTTCAAGCTGCGATGTTAAGACCTAATCTTTTTCTTACGATTTGGTCTTAATCTGAAAAAAAAAACAATCTGGAATCCACAACTGGTATAATGTGCACCCGCCCTTAGTAACACCTCCCAAAAATGTATTGAAGCCAGCTTATAGTCTTTCTATTCTTGCTTTTTTCCCACTGCTCCTTGCAGAATCGTTCTAATTCAGAAATATTCTGTGATCTTCATGCATGCACCTCATATCTGTGATCCCCCCACAGATTTTCAATAATATTCAAGTCTGGGTAGGCATGGCTCTAGGCTTCTGCCACCTCAGGCAAGAACTGACCAGAGGGGGAGGGGGGATTGGGGGGGGTGGATTTCCGAGTCTCATGCTGCTGACTATCACGGATGCAATGTGTGGATATTTTTTTTGAAAAGGTTTAAGCACCCTTCCAGTTGATGCATTAATACTTTTTTATTAAAGGTCTCAAAACTCAGTTTATTCATTAGGCCTTAAATTCAGCCAGGATCTTCTCTCAGGGTGTTTTGTTTACTCTCACATGCTACAGACAGAGACGGGCTAACAACACAGAAACATTGAAGGGAGCCAAATCCTTAACTGCATGGAGGGATTCATGTTTCACATGAGGTTCAGCCACATTTTACCTTACCTTTATTCCATGAAGTTGGTGCCCGAAGCCATCTTTTCACAGAGCATAAATACCAGGTAACTGGTGCAGCTGACCCAGTATTAATGTCTGCGTGAAGACATCAAGCCGGAAAAAAGGCGGGTTAAAATAGCCCAACATTGACCAACCTCATGACATAAGAAAAAAGCTAGATCTGACCTGATATTTCTTCTGTGTAATGTAAAGCCAGAGAAATGCCAGAGCATTGCCATGGTAACAAGCCGCATAAACAGTCCATCTGCTGTCAGCTGTCCATGTGATTGTCTAAATAGTTTAATCAGAAACCGTTAAGGCAAAAAGTAACGTGAAATCTGTGGTGTAATGGACAGATTAAAAAAATTAACAAATAAAATAATGGCCACTGGAGGGGATAGAGGGAATAACTGGACAGAAGTGGAAATCAGAAAATTATTAAATATAAGGTGGGAAAGGAAAATAATAAAACAAATTGATGGTACAGACCATCATGGAACGTCTGAAAGCTAGGGAAAAGGCAAATAATGTAACAGCAAGTTACTGTACCTCAAAAATTATAAAAAGGGCATATCTTAATCTTTACTGTATATGGCATAGGATAATTATGGAATCAATGCCAGTTCTTCTATTTAGTGTAAAGAGCAAATATCTTGTCAACGAGAATAGAATAGAATTTTTCTGTAAATTGGTCATTGTTTGATTTTTACCTGCTCTGATCCGGTAAAAAAAAGGGGGGTAGGGGAGGGGGGGGGACTTACCAAGGAGGCACCCAGTACCAAGGTAGCAACAAAAAAGATTGTACAAAAAGGCAATGATTTCAAGCCCCAGGCAAACTTTCATAATCTGATCAATGGAAATATTTCCTAACTTCTGTGACATTTGATCTGGGAATTGATTGTACAAGCAGGGTCTCTTTAAAAAAGGTCTGGGACCTTTCTATGCTCCATTCAGGCCACACCCATTCCTGTTTGCTGGGTTTTTTGGTCCTTATAAGAATGAGGCAAATCCTTACACGCATGAGGTTTGTTTGATCCAAAAAAACATTACTGGTCTGTTATGACTGAATATAGAGCATGCCGCTGCCAAGGCTTAACTTGGCGGGCTGGCATACCTGCCATCCCAATTGCATATACACTTATATGGCTAAGTGAATTTGATTGAATTTTGGAGTTGGTGCATTCACCTTTCATATTGATTTTCAGACTGTCATACTAATCAATGCAACAGAAATAACTTTTCTTAATGTTTTATTTCATGTGATCTTGTTTATCCAAACATTTTACATGAAATCGCATGATATTTGATAGGTTATAAGAGGATACACAGAATTCAAATGAAAATGCCTTTCTTCATTTCATGACCATTTATTATGCTGAAAGGAAAAGTATGACTAGCATTAACATTCTGCATTCAATATACAATTGTTGTTTTGATTGAGCCAGTATAAATGCTATAAACATTATAAAACATACTTAACATAATTATTTAACATTTAACAAAGTGACCAAGGGCTGAGGTCTTCACAGGCCTTGCACCTATAGCTGATATGTTTTTAATGTAAAACTCCAGGGAAATCAAAGTGGAATACCAGGAATATGGAATTCATATACAATATTATATAAGGTAGTCTTTCCGTGTAAATGGTAATAGGGCCAACAAGAATGGAATTCAAATTCTATATACTGTCAAGTTATTTTAATTGGAAATTCAAATTAATTTCAAATTGAATTACTATTTATCAGAAGTTCTCAGTTCAATTTAGAATTGACCCCAACCCAGTTGCCTCAATGGATGGGTTGTGACAGATTTTTTTATAGTACCAGAGAATATTATTATGACAACAATAAAAAGGCCAGAACAGAATATTTACCAATGAAACCAATGGAATTTGTGGCTGAAATGTGAAACACAATATTAATTTCAGATAAACAAAACATTTAAAAAGATTTAAAATAATAATTATGGTAATGATTGTTGCATACCATGCTTGACACAAACAGTGCAAGAAAAGGTGGTCATAATAGGTGTTTTAAAGGTAATGTGAGAGAGGCAGAGACAGGGATAGAGTGCTTTGGTCAAAACTAGAACACCAGTACAATACGCACAACTGCAACAGACTGCCTCTAAATGCATTTTACAATTACATTGTCCTTTATAAAAAAGTGGAAAAAAGAAATCCTGAAGGTAGCAACAACAGTCTCTGAGCTAGCAATTAAATCCTCTATTCAGGTTCAAAACAGCTGAGTGCAGTAAACAATTTTTCACACAAAACTAATTAAATGTCAAACAATATGAAATCCCTTTCTGCAGAGCATTCAGTATTCAGTATTTTAATTTACATGCCATTGTTTGCTGGCTTGCCTTTTAAACTAAAATTAATTATGTTAATTGTCTTAGTTATCTTCAAAAATCATCTGACATTAATGAATAAATTAAACAACATGAATGACTGCCGTATTTCAATTATTCATGATGAAGTAACAGAAAACAAGCTATTGTATTATACAGTAAAGTCCTATTAAATAGAAGTGATTATGTATCAAAGTTTGTTTCAATGTCACACAGTTGCTCAATGTTTTTCAACATATTTAAAATGCATTCACCAATGGTGAAGACTTGAGTTACAAGATCTGGTCGCTTCATGCATTTTAAGCATCCACATTATATCCAGATAGGGATTATCCACAGACAAATGCAGGTGTAAATGCAGCAAAGACGCATAAGGAACAGCTTCAAATATGACTGGCTAAACCACTCCAAGAGGTGGTCTGAGATCAATTTGAGACAGTTGTAACACAAGTGTAAATGCATCTGTCCCTCCAAGGTGGATGACATCTAAAACTCCTCCTAAAGTATTGTATGATGTTGCACCACATAGCCCTTCCCCAAAGCTTTACATGGTTACATACTTTCATGTTTCACAACAAACATCTTGTTACCTCAACACTGAGCTAGCAGAGAAGTGTGGTATAAATATGTGAAATATTATTTTATTCAGTTTGGCAAGTATCCACTTAGCACTGGCCAGTGTTGTTAGTGTCATGGTTCTGTGTTTCTGTCTCTGTTTTTCCTTGTCGGGCCGCCAAATGGCGGTACTTCAGTTTTGTGTTTCAGTTGTGTTAATTGTATTATTGGTTTTAATTATTCTATCATTGTTCCCACCTGTGTCTTGTTATCCCCTCCTTTTCTCGTTCGATTATGTATTGAGTTCACCTGTGTCTTGTCTATTTAAGTTCTTTGTCCCCTTGACTCAGGTGCTGGTTCCTTGTGTTTGTTTCTGACTGTATGTATCTGCCTGCTTTTGTCCTGTGTTTGTTTCCGACTGCGTGTATCTGCCAGCTTTTGTCCTGTGTTCGTTTCTGACTATATGTTTCTGCCCGCTTTGGTCCTGCTTGTGTGTTTTGTGTGTGTTTCTGCCTACGTGTATTTATCTGCCTACTTGTGTGTGTTCTGCCTATGTTTCCTGCTTGTGTTCTGCCTGCCTGTATTCTGCCCTAGCTGTTTGTTCCTTGTGTCTTTAGTATTTTCTTTTTTGAGGAGTTTTAAGTTCCATTGTCTAGTTTTTTTTTCTGTTAACAATGAGTTTTTTTTTTTTTTTTTTTTAATTGCCTCTCGTGGTTTTGTTTGTTTTGTAGTGAAGTCCTTATCCTTTTGAGTTTCGTGCATTTTCATGCCTGGGTCCTAACCCGCCCCCCCCCCCCCCTCCAGAACCGTGACAGTTAGGCTATGTTTGCTACGATTTTAGTCATGTATAACTGCAGTTTTGAAGTAAGAGAAAACATTTAGACCATTTCACCCAAGGTCAAATAGTATAAAAATTCTAAGTTACATGAGTGGGAGAGACTAGTAGTGCCTGGTTTGTGTATCTACAGTTTGGGCTATGCGCTGGAATCGTGAAGTAGCCAAAGTTTCCATTGCATTATAAACTGTTTATTATGGGATGTCAACGATTTTTAAAATATTGGCCAGGGAAATGGAACCTTTAAAAATGCCCTTGTTTTAACTTTTGGTGTGTTACCATGCTATGAACTGGATAATTTACTCCAAGGTATGCAGTTATAAGATTTTAATGCACTCCACCTTGCATTGGGTGGTTCTTTGCCTCCATGTTGTGCATTAAAATCAAATAACCACATACGTGGTCCTGGATTACCCTTTGCATGGTCTAATAAAGCCTGTGTGGCTGGAAATTAGAACGTGTGCCATTTTGGTCACACACAAAATAAACCTCTGCTTGCTGGTGTGAGAATAGCCAACCATTTCTGGCCATAAAAATGTGCCGTGTTGACGTTATACTGCTGTCCAGTGACATTTTGTTAGATAACATCAATAAATTAATACACAGAATACATGGCCATAGAACACATGACACTGTGGACGCATTGCAGAAAGACACCGCTACTATAGCATGCCAAAAAGACAAAAGTAAGAGAAACAATGGTAATGCACGTGACATCATATCCTTGAGTCTAGTTTTAAACACAGTAACCAATTTAGTACTAAACGTAGTAAATAAACGTAATAAAATGTTTTTTTATTTTATTACCAACTTCATTTTCTTTTCTGGGCAAGTCTGCGCCCCCTAAAGTGTTGGGCCCCTGGGTGGCAGCCCAGGTAACCGATAAGATGGCCCTGACTGTTACTGACTGTTGGCAAAGTACTCTACCTTTTCCATTATTCAGACAGGCAGAAAAAAGAAAGGATAACAGACAATGAAGCGGTTAATAATCATAAAAATAATTCCTTACATTTACCTGTATAAGGCACTTTTCTTGACATTCAAAGTTCTTTTTACTGTGATGAAGGGGAAACTCACCTCAGCCACCACCGGTGTGTTGCACCCTCCTAAATGATGCACAGATACCATTTTGCACCAGAATACTCACCAAAAATCAGCAGAGCTGGAGAGGGAAATAATTTAGCCTATTAAATTGGAGAATGATTAGGCTGCAGGTTGTGAAAGCCAGCTGGCCACAGCTGAGAATGTGCCGTGGTAGGGATCAAACACCCACCTGCATGAGGTGGATCATGTGTGGTTCAACAGTCAGCTGCCCTATGATCTGCAGCACACAGCTCACTATTTTGGAGATTTTTAATAAATTACTGCTTTTTCCAATTCTATTTTTGCAATTGATAATGAAGGGCAGCCTATGAGGGCACAGGCCTAACTGATTCTGAATATGCAGAGCAGTATTTCAGAAAAATATTCAGGAAAACAAATAAAATCCTGCTGAAGAATTTTTAAAAAATTTAAATTGTTTAAATAAAGATGACTTGAAAATAAGTGTTGCCTTGACCAATGTACGGGAATGTTTTCAAGTTGCAGGAGCTTTCAGCAGGAAAGCAAGAGAAGGTTTCAAGTAATTGTTTTCACTGTCCTGTTTTATGTAGTTTTACGTATGTGGAATTTGTGATATGTGCTATGCTTCATGTACAGGATAGCACATGATCAACACAAAACTGAAGACTGATTAATTAAATATTGGTTGAACGGCAGTAATGTATGCTTATGTGTGCTTGAGCTTATATAAGCATGCAGAAAATTAAGCAGAAAAGCTGATTCCATAGTTCATAGTTCATGTGCTAGTTAGAGCAACACACAATATAGCTTCCAAAAGGTGCTTGTGTAATGTAAACAGGATAAAGAAAGTTTAAATCTTTGTCAGATTAGATTAAAACATTCTAATATTTCCCATTCTCTGTTGACCATCCAAAGTCTATAGGGTGCCTGATTTCTCCAGAATTATCTTGCCAGCATTATGTTACAAATTTTGTTCCATTTTGGTTATAGCATGTCTGAAGTTTATAGTATTATTTTAATTTGATTTTTTAGTCCCTTGCTGAGAAGGATAGAGGAGGAAAGAACTCTCCTGATCTCCTTTGATTTGTTCTCATGAATGAATGACAGACAACTCATGGTTGCTCTACCCATTATGGGGCTCATGAAGTCTCAGTCTCCCATCACTAATACATATACGTTAACCATTAATCTAAAGAGACATGCAGGCACATGCCATCATTTTAGCAAGATGCAGAGTGAAATTATGAATAAAAGCAAGTGCTGCAAAACTAATTTTGCTCTGCAAGGACTTATGGTAATACATTCATAATTATATGTTCACAGATAGATGGATTCAAATCAAAATTAATAATGACAGATTTATTTATCAAATTCCTGGGAAATGTATCCTGTCTTTTCAGAGCAAGAGAAATGAGCAAAGCTAATTAAACTGTCAAGGCATTTTAAAAAGTCTGAGAAGGAGCACAAATGGCCTTATCTCTAATATTCTGTCATCTTTAAAACGTAAGTGGATTTCACATATACCTGCAGCTAAAATACTGACAATTTTGCACAAAATTTTGTTAGTGGCTTTCTCATAAAGCGTAAATGATTATCAAAAGTCACACTGCAGAATCAGTGGATTTGTTCGCTGTGCTTGAATTAGTTCCTGCGTTCTGTTAATTTGTTTACTTGGGCCACAGAGGACTGCAAACTGTCAAATAAAGATATCCCCAGTGTTTGGCCAATAAATAATCTGTCCATCCAGTTTTTATTTTCCCCAGTTCCCCAACATAAATATTGAATTATGGTAATTATCTGCCTTTACAAATTCTGACTCCCATTTTAGTTCTTTACCAATTTAGCATTCTGAATCATATGTGTTTGCCTGCCACCGCACTGCAGTTCCTCGAGCTAGTTCAGAGGAGTGTTAACTAAATTTTCTCTTTGGGAGCAAGTTTCATCAATGAACTCTACAGTCCACCAGATTAGCTCCCTGAGTGGCACTGTGGACAAATCTGTGCCACCATTACAGGAATCCTGGCCACAGCTGCACAATAGCACAGTCAGAATTCAATTCCTGATTGTGGGGAATCTCACTTCACCAGAGTAATGTTTTAGGATGACGATCTACACAAATGATTATATGTCAAAATATGAAAGAAAGAAGAAAAAAAAAGGTTTTAAAAATGTTCTAATTTGTACTGAAATCCAGTGGTCATTGATGGACTTAGTTGATCTTTATTGATGTAGTTTGTCCACAAACAGTGTTTGTACATAGCATACAATTTTTAACTAGTGAGATTAAATGGTAGATCCTGAATTATAGTTATAGAGTTTAGAGTGTATATTGTTATGGTCTCTAATGGATATTAATCAAATTTTCAACTAATAACTCCAGGTCATATAGTTACTATAGCATTGCATTGCAATCATCAGAACAGTCCTGTGGTTCAGTTGGTAAAACATTGTGCTAACAAATGCTGTGGCAACAGAATACAATTGTGTCTGCTACTGTAAGTATATATAGGGAAGAGCTGGGTTTCGCATTTGGCTCAATTCTGAAATTCATTTTTAATACAAACAAACCTATATGCCTTTTTAATACAAACAACATACATCCCTTGGTTACGATTACGCAACACAATGAAATTTCTGGGAGAAACCATCACTAACAATCCGACCGAAAGCACCCGGAGTGAAATGGTACAACCTAAAATAAAGGCTATCTTTAACAAAACATGTGCTTCGAGATCATTTAACTTGCAAGATTTGTGCATTGCAGCTCTTTGCCATGAATATACTCTGTTTTTCAATGCGGAGAACGGTAAGTACATGTATCCACAATTAATATAATGACAATAAAATGTACACAATTGTGCGATGGAAATAAAAAGATTTTATTACTTGCATGTAAAGTCATTAAGGTGACCTGGAAATATCTGATGGTATTGAGCACTGTGTGAATATAATGTCCTAATATTAATTTAATAACGTCAATGTTGAAGCTCTGTAGATGCACTTTTATTTCTTTTTTACTTTTACTTTATTTTTAAATTGCAACTGCAAAATATAATTGGCAGTGACAGGAGGCTCACACACCGTATGCCACAGGGTTTAAGCGAACACTGCGACAAGTCTACTTTCTTATTTTCTTTTTTTGCAGCACAAAATAAACTAAAGCGATGAAATCTTGAAAGTCCATCCGTCAAACGTTATGTTCCTTTGCTGGGCTATTGTTTTCTGTGTTTGGTGCAGTAATCATCTTCACTTCCATGTATTCCAATCACAACAGCGGAATCTGAAATCCCCTCAAGCACGATGTCACTAAACAAAAGTTTAAAGCTGCAATGATTATACACAGTTTGTATGAGGTGCTGTGTTTGGCAGTGGTTTGATTTCGGCAAAGTTCTCCTTCTTATCAAGTAAGTAGGCTATACTCCCAGCTTGACTGAGGTGGCAAGACACAAGAGGTGAATGGGCCAATGGGATGAGCACACAGTGTGTGCACACAGTATCATGTAGTATCACCTCAAATTGACTTAATTATTTAAAATGCTTTTTGTATATTACAATGATTTTTTTGTTCATAGAAAATGGTACCAAAAGGTTATCCGCCAAAGTGACTAGTGAGAGTGACAGTGACATACCGCTGCCAAATTTTACCTGTATTTGGCAGGTGGTGGGTGTTAATGTCAAGCGCTCTTTACAACATATATGTAGCATTATGATTATTTACATCTAGCCAGCTAGCTATTATGATCTGAAACCTTAACATGTTAGTGAGTTAGTGATGGTAGCTACACTCTTATTCGTAAAAATTAATGAAACACATTAGTATTACCTAGCTAGTTGCTGAAAGGCAGACCAATTTAACATAATTTTAATACACAAAACAAATCATGAAAGGGAATTCATTATTCATTGTTAGTGCTAGCCTTATAAAATTAGACAGTTAGCTGGACATGATAGTTAGTTACGAAGATCATACTACAAAGATAACATTAGTTAGCTAGCCAATAGTTGACTGCATGCCACATTTGGACAGAGTCAGTGTATGACTGACTGGCTGCTACTATCGGTGTGCATATCGGCTGCCCTTGCACGCCGGTGGTAATTGCGGCATCATAGGCCTAAAGTCTCCCATTATTCTCATGTTCTTTCAAAGCAATGGGATTATTCAACTTTGAGAAGATAACCTGATTTATAAGTTAGCATTGTGTGTCCCCATGTTAAGTCTGCACAATTCATTGTCAAAATTTCCAATTTTGAGATCTCATTTAAATATAATAATGTCTGCAGTCATGAAAGTATAATTCCATGAAAGCCTGCATTTCTCAAAATGATCGACAGAATGAGGGGTCATGTGTCTGGATCGGTTGGATTTAAATTGAGTTATGTTTGGCAAAAAAAGTCAATTTTAATGCAATTTTTTAATGGGTGTCAACAACGGAGTAATGGTGTACCGTAGCTATAACAAAATCAGGGTTTGGTGAGCCCATGGCAATTGTAGTCCACCTGTGAAATGGGATTGGTTTTGAAAAAGTGGAGATGGTGAGGTTCAAATATTGCTGTTTTACATTGGAGAGCTGACCAGTGCTGACATACAAACAATTCTAAAAACATACAAACAATCCAAAATTCTAAACAAGGCAAACAATTCTAAACCAGGCATTGTTTAGACTTTTTTATGTTTTACTTGAATAATAAGGGTGCTAATTAGCCAATTATTCTGTACCCACAAACCAATAATTCACTTTCCCTTAATGGCATCTCACATGATAGATTTTGTTTATCCTTAAGGCTCATCTGCAGTATGCATGTGTAACAGCCGTGGTACAAAGGCTTACACAATATGTCAATTTTTGAAGCATACACAAAGTAATGGCAGTGGGTGAGGTTTTCTACACTAAAAGCAAATGTGGTATGGACCGGATACAGAAAAGCTTCACACTGTGCCTCTTTTCTGCATTCCTCAGAAGACTTTCAGCATGCAGCATGGCACAGAGACGTGTTTATACACTTATATCTGGTCTAAATTGCTGGATACATGAGAGCTGATGTACTTCTTCGTTTTGCCTTCTATACCAATGGAGAGCAGATATTTTAAGGAGCAGTTAAAATACTGAAGAGCAAGATCTCATTTTTTGTATTGAGGTGGCACTGCTGGTTAACTGCCACTCCAAAAGTCACCACTCAGGAGCTTGTAAATCAAGTGGTGCACTTGAAAGAAATTCTAACCAATGAGGGCACTCATTTTATTTCCAAAGTGATGGTGTACTGTGTCCCCTTTCTGCATATTGAACAGCTCCACACACCAGTCTATCACCCACAGAAGGATTGGCTGGATGAGCTCTTCAATCAGATGCTGAAATGGATGCTGCTCCGTATATCACTGTGATTCCAATGGTCAGAACTGGGACCAGCTCCTCCCCTACTTCTTTGCAAGCTTCCACTAGCTTTAGCCCATCCAAGTCGCTTATGGACAGGGACCATACTGATTGCCGTAAAACAGCTACTATAGAAATGCACTGTTGAGCTTTACTTCAAATACAGTAAAATATTGGGTTTGCATTACAGTGAAATGTTGTGATTCTTTAGTTATTATTATTTACTGTATAAATATTGTTCTTTTACAGGACTTTATTGGCAACCCAAATTGCCTGTGACAGTAAATACTGTCATTAAACTTCTTTTATGGTATTTATTTGCTTTTGTTTTCCTCCATCTTCCTAACAGGAATAGGGGAGGTGGGAGTTGATTGTTAGGAGGCACTACTAAAAATCTACTTAAATCTTTTATTAGATTTTATCATTTGATTTGCCTTTAAAAACGTTCCCACTGGAAGCTTCGTTCACCGTTCACTAGCTAGAATTTTGCAGTTCAGGCTGGCGTTACTATATTTCTCCATAGTAACGGCTGATGAGGCTCATTGGTATTGTAGTATTTAGTGCCATTTGTCATACCAAACTGACAGGAAAAAGATTTCACAGAAACAAATGGAAACATAATGAAGGCCATTAAATAACCCTATAATATTGTTTAATTATCCAGGAGCCTCCTGTGATTCTGTGACATAAAATTAAAAGTAAAATTTCCAATGGAAGTGTCGAACAGAAAAAAGTACTTCCTGAAACAGCGGCTGCCCTTCTCCAACCAATGAGAATGTAGGGGAGCAGTAGGCCTAACGACTTTATTGCTCAAACCCACAACCTGCTCTCAGTGGTTTAGGACTTTTAGCAGTGTTTTTGCACTGAAAATCTGAAATCAATGAGAAGGCAGTATGAGCGGGAAGAGATGTACATGACAGCATGGGATGAATTTTAATGCACAGGCACACTCTCTGAGTGAGAGAACAGCAAATATGTGCCAGAGCAAAGTATATTTGAGAGTGTGTGTACAGTTTTGTGCAAGAGCAGGCTAAATTTACGGGAGGACATATATTTTTGCATGAGAGAAATGTAAATCTGTGAGAGAGCTGAAGGAATAGTGTTCTCGCATTTAATCACTCTTTTCTGGACAATAAGCAGTAAAAACGAGCATACAACCTATTACTCCTATGTATAATGTGATGCAGAAAAGGCCACATATCTCACTTGTTGGCCAATTATCAACAGCTCCTTTAAATGGTGCCTTCACAGTTCAGAAACAGCCACAATGTTTAGCTTCTGCAGTGGCCAAAGAAGCACCCCACAACGTTAAAGTAGGGAAATATTAATACTATGTACGACCAGATTAGAAGCAGGACTGTGGGAATTGAGGCAAACTGGTGGAAGGAAAATGGCAAGCTCATTTATTCATTCATGTTCATTAATTGCATATTAATTTCTATCTAATCAATGATGCTGCATCAGACCTGATGTCCTTCATTAAACTTGTCAGTGTTTACATGAATGTGCCCATTCATTTAGTATCTATTTATGTCAAAAATAAAGTGTTGTTTTATATGTCTGTACTTTTGCCAGTGTTGTCGCACAGTTGACCTTTGAAGATCGTATAGCTGAAAAAAACTGCAGTGATTTTGTCTTCATTCATGAGTCACTGTACGGTATGTGAGAGAAAAAAAATCACTTAGAAACAAAACATAAGTATATGGAAGGCAAGAATAACACTATTATCTTTGGAAAGAATGAAAGATAAACAGAAAACAGGAGGAGTTACCTGGGCAACCGCATAATCATAATAGCCCATAGTGGCTCTGTGAAGTTTGTTTTTTCCTTGCTGGCTTTCAGATGTCTTCCTTTGATGTGTCTCAGGTTGTTACCCTGGCAACCCACCCTGCTACCCCCCCTCGCCTATGATTATATTGTCTCACTATTTCCATCGGCGTGTCACGGCACATCAAGTTAACACCAACCCCCGCCCCCACCCACCCCACACAAAAGTGCACATACACACACAACAAGGTGCAAAAATCCGCTTCAGGCGCCACCACCTCCTGTGCCTATTCCCAGCAGCGGTAAAATGTGGTCTTGCCACAAAAAAACTAGCAGTTGCTACTCCATGTGAACTTCTGCCTGATTCCATTACATGTGATGGGAAACACTGGGCCTTCACAGGCCACTTATAGGGCATCTGGGTCTGCCATTAGGAAAATGATCAGTCGTTCAACCTTAAAAACATCTGTAACTGGATTTTGAAATGTAGGTTTCTAAGAAAAAGAGTCAGGCAATTTTTGAAAATACACCCCATATAAAGACAAATTGGAAGGTGTTCCACATGACCTTCCTTACAAATGTTTCCAGTTAAACACATTATGTGGCTGTTACTTTCCCTTTGGGCCACATAAAAACTGCTTCTGTACATACAGAAATCTGAATTTATCAAAAACATATTTATATTTTAGCTATTTGTGACAAGACGTAAGCAGTCCACTACCATTTCCTCCAGACAAATAGCCAACCAGCAATGAGATGGAACTGCTATGCTATAATGAGTGAAAAATTCACTTGCGTACACTTGTCACAGGGTAAACTGTGGTAGCCTCCCTGCCTATAAATGCACAGTTGTCATCCGACAGTGATAACACCTTGTGATTATTTAGCACCTTGCATGATCCCAAAGGATTTCACAGTGGTGGAAAGTTTTCCCAAAAGAAAACATTTTTAGTCTGTGAACCAGGGGTGTGAATTTCAGTCCTCTGGGCTTGTGCTAGCAACTATATTTTCTTCTACATTAGTGTACATCAGTATTTAATTAAATGAATCTGATACAATTTTACTCCCCTGGTGTTGGAGGTATAATTTGGTCCCTGGTTTAAAAATCTTTGCAACTGCTTATTAGGCACACACAAATCACCCTTTGAATTGTTTTACTATTGTAGGTTCAACCTGCATGTGGTAAAACAAATGAACCTGTTTGATCCACACATACAGTCAGTATCAGGAGAGCAACAAACTTTGTAATGATGTTTGCTGTTATATTTTCTTGATGGTTCATTAGTGGTCTCCTCAGGACTGCTCCAACAGCAAGTCACCAAATCACAGAACAGTTTCAAATAAGCATTTTAAATATTGTAACTCTTTAGGTGCAAGTAAAAATGGAAAGCCCCTGAAGATCCTAGAGTTGATTACTGAAATGTTGAATATTAGAAGAATCTTCTCCTGAATATTTGTTTAAATAGGCTGTTCCTACTGTACACAGCTCCTATTCCAGGCTCCTAGTGAGCTCCATAGTTCAGGGGACATATTTTTTCTTGATTTGGCTCTATATTCCACAATTTTAGATTTGTAATAAAACAATGCACATGTTAAAATGCATATTCTCAGCTTTTATTATTTCACCATGTAGGGATTACAGCACTTTTTATACATAGCCCCCCATTTCAGGAGACTATAACATTTTGGATGAATGACTTCACAGGTGTTTCTGATTAGCCTGGTGTGTTTTTTGCTACCTTAGTTCAGGTAGCCTATATGGAAGCTTTCAGTATCTAGTCTTGATTCTAGGCTCTTTATTGTCTTTGAAGTCTGTTTTTGGTGTTGGTTAACATGAAGACCACAGTTGTGCCAATGAAAGTTAGGGAAGCCATTATGAGGTTGAGAAATAAGAAAAATATTCAGTCAGAGGCCAAACCTTATGCAAAGCAAAATCAACTGCTTGGAACATCATTAAGAAGAGAGAGAGCACTGGTGAGCTCAGTAATCGTGCAGGGCCTGGTAGGCTGAGGAAGAACTCCAGAGTTGATGACTGAAGAATTCCTACCATAATGAAAAAAGGATTTGTTCAAGATCCAAAGCACCCCCACCCCTCATCTGTGAAACATGGTGATGAGGGTGTTATTTCAGCATGTATGGCTGCTACAGATGCTGGCAGACTTGTCTTCATTAGTGATGTAACTGCTGATAGCAGTAGCAATATTAATTATGATGTGCACAGAAGCATTGTATCAGCTCAAGTTCAAGCAAATGCCTCTAAATGGCACTTCATCCTACAGAAATGATCCCAAACATACTGCAAAAGCAATGGTGTTTTTCAAAGCCAAAAACTAGAAAATTCTTGACAAGCTAAGTCATTCACCCTATCTGAATCCAAATGAACATGCGTTTCATATGCTGAAGAGAAAACTTAAAGAAACCTGCCACTGAAACAAACGGCAGAATATCACCAGAGAAGATATTCAGTGTCTGGCGATGTCTATACAGTAGGTCACAGACTGCAAGCAGTCTTTCATGCAAAGGGTACTCAACAAAGTACTAACCATGGCTACTTTATGTATAGAAGGTGCTACATGGTTAAATCAAAGTGTATAAAAATACCCTCAAATAAAAGTTGATAAACCAAATCAATAAAAATATGTCTTTGTCCCAAACATTATGGTGCTCACTGTATATGTGAAAATCCATTTTGAATGGGTCAGCATGCTCTGTCAATTGTGCAGTCTGGCCATATAGGGATCACATGTACAGTATATTACCAACATTTCTAAAAAAAAAAAAAAAAAAGAGAACGTTTTTCTAATAATGTAAACATAATGTACTGTATGTCTGCGCCTCCAAAACCTTTTTATTACTCTAGCCCTGATCTTCCAGTTTTCTGCTTAACTAACAATTAACGTAATGGGTTAAACATTATAGCTCACTGATGTTACTGTTAATTTGTGCTGTAGTTTAGAAAATCCCTCTCCTGGGTAAAGTCAAACTTAACTTTGAAGCTGGAATGGAGACCACCGTCTATGGCGTGCTTGTGGAGAGGAGCCTGAGGCATTGCCGGGAGTTTGTTGTTGTTTATTCTGTCATGCTGTGAGTTCCTTCCCAGACATGCAAGAGTAGCATTAAATATGCACGTCTGCGGTCTGTAGGGTAATGCATTCTCTCAGCTGAATGGATGTGCCTCTGCTGTGAAGGCAGCTATAAGCAGGGCATCTCTGCAGCGAGCGCTGCAAGTGCTCGGACAGAGCCAACAGCTTGAAGGGCTGTTTCTCCCATCATTTATAGCTGAAAAATGGCAGAGGCCACAGACTATTCTGGAATCGCAAGGCCTCACAGACAGACTGTCCACCTCCACAGCATTATAGCCACTCATTTTGAATGGTAAAAAGAATAAAGTAGCAATATAATTTTCATGCTTTTCATTGGATTATCACTAATATTTTTATACTGTAAGACACAAGCCTACAGTTTGCCAGTACTGCATCATATTATATTTTACAGCCTTGTTTTTTAAAGTTTTGTAAGCTTTGCGATGAGTAACACTCATACAAGTATCTTGTTATAGATCAATAGTGAGTCTTTAGTTAACTACATTACAACATATCATAAATATCAGAAAATATCAGAAATATAAGTCAGCAGGTTTTTCATAATACTGTTTCTTTATATTAATAGAACCATTTCTTACTAATCGTATATAGGTGGTCTGGTGAGAAGAAATTTTCAGTCTAAAACTTCCTTTTCTTTCCCTCTGATAGACCTTTCCTGCGTGTGATCCAAAGTTGGAATACAATTGCATTCTCTCCAAGTAAAGGAAATTGACTGTCATCATAGAAATTAAGGATGAGTTGATATTCTTCAAATGAGCTTGGTGCATTCCCTGAATTCTAATAGTACATGTTTGTGTGTTCTTTCACTTAGTAACCATGGCTTTACAAGGTGTTTCAAAAGTAAAATTGTCTTTCACTGTCTGTATCTGCAACTGTGGTTTGGACAGTACAGGCCCTTGCTTGTCATCAATGTATAAAGATTGAGGACACTGGCCAAGTTTTTGCAGAGCTGCCTTGAATGCTGAACAGCCTTTATTGCCATCTTTCACTGCCTGAAGAGCTTGGTGCAGGAAGCTATTCCGGCAGTGTTCATTTGTTGCTCACCTGTTAAAGAATAATTATTAAGAGCATGGCGCAAGAAGTTGAGACAGCAAAGGTTTTCTTATGTAAGTTTGTACAGTCTGTTATATTAAATATGTCCATAAACTCTGAATGTGTGTGTGTGTGAGAGAGAGAGAGAGAGAGATTTTGTTTGTTTGTGAAAAAGAGAGGTTATATACTGTATATGCCTGCATGTGTGCATGCCCTGCCCAAAAGGGCACTTTTGTTGTCTCCAGGCAGGGGACATATTCTTTTTACTTATTCATATATTTGACATTCTATATTCAAGTGCTTTATATAATTTAAAGCCAAAGTTATGATTTTCTGCCAGACTAAGTTGTTCATACAATTGTAAAATGATCTAGAAGTGAGGCTTTTTTTTGGGTTTGTGTAACATTGTGTCTGTTTTTCAGGGATGTGACCCACTCTCCCCACTGAAGGGGATAAGCTAAAGGGGCCAAGAGCACATTAAGTACTCTAGTAAATGTACCATCCTAGGAAAAGCGTGTCAATATACTGTATGACTCTCATGTCCAGTCATGACTTATTCATCCCCCTGCTTGCGAAAATTATAGATGAGCGCACGGATGCTCTGGGATGGATAAAGAATCAGAAAAGCAGGGAAGCATTGATTCCTTAAATTGTGTATCTCTTAAAGTGCCATTAAAACAGGAATCTTGCCAAACCGCCCATAGCCATGATAGGCCCAGTTTTACAGAAACCAATCGGTTTTGCTGATGAAATCCTTTCTGCTCGTCCCCTTCCATAGCTCATCAATAGAATGTCTCTGATCCCTACAGGTACATCTGAATTATGAATAACCCCCAAGTGCTCCGTTATTATTCATAAGCCATTGTTTGTCTCACTGTTGAAAGGCAACAGACGAGGAATTGCATTAAACAAATGTGTGTGCAGCCACCGTGAGCATAGTTGTAGTGTGTAATTAAAATTACAGTTTCAGAAGACACAGTGGGTGCACAGTTATTGTTATTGTTATTATGTTATTCAGAGCCTGCCAAATCAAGCGTCACCGTGGATAACGCATCACAAGTTTTGTTGTTAAGCGGGAGCCCTTTTGCCAAGAAGCAATATTTTAACTGAATCTTTTGATCCCGGGGAAGTTCAAAGCATGCAAGCATTACCATTTTCCTTTATGAGTTTTCTTTCCCAAAACCCCTCAACCCCCCTTGTCGATTTTCCCATTTAATCCAATTCATTACTGTAGGCCCCTTGTCACGTTCCCCTGGTGTCAGGGGATACAGTGCACCAGGCTGAAATTAAGAGTATGGGTGTGTTTTTGTTCCTGAGATTTGTTCAATCGAAGCGCTTAAAAACTCCAGGGATCCACCATCCCCAGGAAACAAAAATGCAAGATGTGTCGTTTGTTTTTCAGAAGAAGAAGGGCAGGAGACAAGATGGGATGGGCTACAAATCATGAGGGCGACGACTGGCTTGTAGTGACAGGCGTGCTCAATCAAACTTACAGCCTCCGTCCCACATCAAGAAACATGTCTCTATGCATAGCTTACAGTCATCTTGCCACTTTCATTTAACTGTGAATGTCATGTAATGGTCAATGAGTTATTGGAATTTTGACTGGAGGAACTTGCGTCAATATCTTGTATATATTATTGAGGCTTCATCAATGCACATTTTCTGGACTTTTTCTGGTCTTTTCTGATTTATTAAAAAAATCATTCCATAACTTTGACCCATTTATAATTTTTTTTGCATTAATGCACAATACAGCATGTGCATGTACGTATGTATGTTTCAAAGTTGGGTCAACTTTTATATTTTTCAACATTAGAGAAGCTAGGGAAGCCCCTGACGAAAAGAACAGAAAAGTGTATGCTGTGTTTATATATACATATATGTTATGATACCCGCCAGCACAGGCAGGAGTGAAATCAGAAGCCCAGAAGAGTGAGTACAGTAGATACAGTATTTAACTCATTTGCGCAGATTCCAAATCTGGCCAAATCCTCACCCATTTTGGGGCTGTTTAAGGCTTTAAACTCCAGATGTGAGCATCACAGAGACTTGGAAAATGGCTTAAATGAAAATTATTAAATTAGTTCATATTCATAATTTGGGTAGAATAAAGTGACTAAAATGCAAAAATGAAATTGTTCTTCAGTGATCTGCAGAACTACTAAAGATCTATGAAGCAAAAAGTAAACGGTGTACCCTGGTGTCCCTTAGCATATCCAAATCTATCCAAAATGTCCACTACAAATTCCACTACAAGTCATCTGTTTTGACTTATGAAACAATGTAATATCAGTATTTCATAAGGGGCAAATCTATGCTTTATAATATAATTTATGCTTTGTAATGAACAAAAACATTTTATGCGTTTTTGGAGAGGTTTTGGATAGGTTTTTGGATCCCTAATTATCTCAGACCCTGAACTGATATTACAGGGTTTCAAATGTCAGTGGTTTTGAATGAGTATTTTCCATCCCCTAAGTGACAAGTATAACCCATAGACAAGTGTAGCCCCAAGTCTATGTACAATAGACTTACAATAAAATAATATTTCACCATTAGAAAAAAGTTGGCAATGTTCTAGCTTCACAGTAACCAGTGCAGTAAACATAATACATATTTCTCAAATGAATAGTCCAAGACAATAAATGGCCACTGAATCCTGAAAGGGACATATTTATAAGTTCAACCAATGGTAATATTGTATATTTAGTTGCAGATATTGATAGTAGAATATTGTGGTGTAATTACTAAAGAATGTTTCTTGTTTATTTAGTTATTTAGTGGGCAGCATTTTTCCCTGCTGTATTGGCATGCCTTCAGGCTATTGTTGGCCTTATCTTGTCTTGTGCGTTATGATGCAATATGAATCTGTGGTGGTGAAGGAATCATTCTATTAACTCCCAGATAAAACTTTTATCCAGTGTGTCATGCTTGGGGGGTGTAGTTGCAGATGAGGCTGTGGAGAGGGGTTGCTTTTTAAATGGATGAATCACACGATAATGGTGACACTTAGAAACTCCATACTGTATATGGTGTCATTGTTGTGTATCGTCTACTAATAAAGCTAAAACACAATTTGTTCCTGTTTGGTTGCAGGAGCACTGAATGTTTGAGTTGAGCAATCTCAGGATGCCAGTGTCCTGGCTACTTGGGGGCTTGCACAAAGGGGTTAAGAAGCAGTGCCACACCCTTTAGCAGCCTCCTGCTGGTCATTCAGTCTCCCATGGACTGCATACCAAAGCAGCATATGAAAGGTCTTCCTTCGACTCCACTCAGTGCGAACTTGGCAGGGGGCTGCAGTATGAAAAGAAACAGTCTGGGAACATCACATGTTTTGGAGGATATTTTTACACTCTTGGCAGTGGCAATCAAGTATGGTTGCAGATTGGAATTTAAAACCACGTCTTAAATACATTTTTCATAAAATGTCAGAAAACGTACCCCAGAAAAAGTGTTTAGTTGGACAGACCGTATAAAGGCATTCTCTGGGCTCCAGTCTCTTAAACACAGCGTATTGCAGGTTGTGCCTCTTACTCCAGGCTTTGTTGTTTTTATCTCAGTGTTACTGTGCTCATTTCACCAAGGCAACTGTATGCTTTGTATAAAAGGCATGCACAGCAGATTGCTTTTCCAGGTCTGCAGTTATGAGGGCTCTTTCTTCCTGACTCAAAACAATAACAGCCTCAGAAATGCTGAGATATTGCTTTCTGGACCATCACATTGCAGCTTTTAAAGACTGGAGGGGATTCGCAAAATCTAGGGAGGATGGTTAGACCATCACCATGAAGTGTAATCACGTATTCATGGATTTTAATACATAAAAAGTAATAATCTATTGCACAATTTCCCCAGGAGACCTTTTTGCATTTCTCACACATAACTAACGATGTTAAATAGATAATTCAGGGACAGCGGTGTGCTATATCAGGGAGAATAATGCCCTGAAACCTCATTCTCATACTGGAAGACTGCTGGCTCAGGGAATATTGGAGGAATCCTTTGTTCAGCGTAACTAGTACAGGCAATAGCTAAATTCATGAATTTTAAAGCCTCTATGGTATTACTTTGATAATCATTCTAAATACATGCCATCGCTCACCAAATGACAGTTCAGCCAACAAGAGTTAGCAGCAATAAGTAAAAATAAAATTATACGAAGCTTTTACAGCCTTTTAATGAAAAAGGCCTATACAGCATTTGCTGAAATTTTTGTAGATAATAGGACATTCTTGTTTGTTAATGGTTTGAATTTTATGGTGCTGACCGATCTGGATTTTATAATTATCGGTTTTCTTTTATTGCATTGCAGTTGACCAAATTAAACAGCTCCCCATTAGCTGGGATATTTCTAATTGAGGCTGCTGGTATTCAGTGCATATAATGTCTCTTAAGACACATGGTGTCATTTGCTCAAATACCATGTGACTGGTTTCATCCATTTAGGCACAATAGTCCATGAGCGTAATAATACACAGCTATGCTTTCAGAACGGGTTCTGTTTCAGTAGCTACATCTTGAACTCAAGCAATGTGTTCACTTGGAGACAACCACAAAATCAGCATGCAATCTACCATTTCTCCACAGTTACAAGCTCAAATAAAATCAGGACATATAGTGACTGATAAAGTTTATCTAAGGCAGTGGTGTCAAACTCGTTGCCATGGAGGGCCGTGTGTATGCAGGTTTTCATTCCAGCCTCAGATCTTGATTATATAATTAGTTAAATTATTTGCTGAATTAGGGATGCAGGTTTGTGCACAATGGTGACCCGACGTCTATGGTGACCCGCATTGTCTAAATAAAAATTTTCTTATATTCTGTGCTTCAATGCAGTTAAACGCATATGGCTGAATGAGTAATTAGACTCAATTAAGGCAGCATTAATTGGTTGGAATGAAAACCTGCATACACACGGTCCTCCATGGCAACGAGTTTGACACCACTGATCTAAGGTATTTAATTTAATAACATTTTTATGGGTATTTTATAAGACACACACAAGGAGACTGTATCTGTCCAGGCACGTGGAATACCAGCCATGGACACCATTCAAAAAATCCATTCATGTAAATTAGGCATTTCAAGGAGCGCAACACCCCAAATATTGCATTTTTTCCTTTCAAACTTTAAATTGTAAGTGTAAAGGGGAAACTCCAACTTTTGCCATTTCTAAATATGTTTGCAATAAGTCTGTTATGATCAAACATTCCCCTACCAGCCTGCATTCTTCAATGTAAGCACCTGATCAATATAAATAAAGTGAAATACAGTATCATGGTGGAAAGGGATGCAGAGGGATTAAATTATGATATATGTGCACTTCTAACTCACTCATGTGAGGAAGAGTCGGTATAAATTTTGAATAGCAAATGCTAAAATCTGATATAAACTAATGAATAAATAAAGCCTTGAATAAAATCAACCATTAAACAACCATTTGGGAAATCATTTTCCCAACTATGCCTTGGAGACATCCCGCATACCCCTGTGGGCAGAAGAAATCAGAATAAGAAATAAGGCTTTGTGACTTGAACCGAGAGGAAGAGAGGGCTTGGTTATCAAGAGCAGATAGTGTTTCATTTCCAGTAAAGTTTCTACATTTGTGCGGTTTTGGCCATATTTGCAATGCTGTGGCTATTAGACTAAAGAATATGAATTTTTTTATCACATGACATACAGGTCTGCATTTGCATGTTATTAAATAACCTCTGCTTGTGATTTCACAGACAAGTGATTGCAGTCCATTAAGATATTGCTTATTCCTGCTCTCCACGAACACTATAATACCATATCTATCTACATGAACAATGATAATGTGTACTTAGAAGACATTAAAGTGGCAATCTCAAAGATTTCCGTTTTGTTCTCTTTGGCGGCACCAATGGCGAGAAGCGATAATTGAAGGTGTGTTTTTGGACCTCACTTCCCAACTTCCAAACAGTGTCGCCTGTGTGTGATGTCAGTCAGTTGGCACCTGGGCCACGGTAACTATAACACTTACTATTTACTGAATAAAAAATGGTTTTTATAAAAGTAACGTTATGAACATACTCATTCATTGTCTAACATTAGGCTAACTTAAGCTGTCTTTACACTGCCGAGCCGAGTTAAAATTCTGTAGCAGTCCTGGGGTAGAATTAGTGATGATCAATTTCTATAGACGTTCTTTATCCACCTTTTGCCCGGTATGAACATCTTTACACTGCATAGAGAAGAATCCGCGGGATTCACTGTGGCTCGTGCAATTATGTATCTCATGCACAATAAACATTGTCTTTCTCATGAATGATTGTTGTGTGTTATTTTTCAAACAACTGCCTTGCAAAATGTTACCCCTGGTGTTTCTGGTTTTGCTAGTTAAACTGTTTGTGAATAAAGCTGAGCTGGGTGTTAAATTAGCAATCAGAACAAGAAGAATAAAACAAAAACAAAGGAGATTTCATCAAAAAAGGGCATCAAGGCTGAAGGAACATATGAGGAAGCGTAATAAAATTATAACAACGCTAATCCATTACTGCCATATTTTTTAATTTAGTTTTCTCCAGCTTGACATCTTTACACAGAAATCAGACCCGGCTCTGCTCCACCTATACCCCGGGGTTAATGCTCTGTGTAAAGACGGCTTTATTCCAATTATTTTACAAGGTGGGTCTTTTGAGACCCTTTGCTTGGGATCTCAAAAGACTCTCCTTGTCAAATCGCCAAGTGCAGTTTTTAAAACGTTTACAATCAGACGTCTTGGAATTGTGCATGTTGCATCCAGTCTCGTTGCAAATCATTGATCTGAACTGGCCTTT
The DNA here is from genome assembly GCF_018555375.3 of Anguilla rostrata. Lineage (NCBI taxonomy): Eukaryota > Metazoa > Chordata > Actinopteri > Anguilliformes > Anguillidae > Anguilla > Anguilla rostrata. The sequence continues at coordinate 37,228,641 of NC_057939.1, read as the reverse complement.
AGTTAGCTACATTGCAACGTTGCAACAAGGTAGCATTGCATTCGAGAGACGTTTGCGAGGTCGGTTAGCTGACATCAGATTATGTTAATTACATTATCTAGCTAGCTAACGCAACATTACCTGATATGAGAGATGGCTACTGTTCACAATGTTGTCTAAACTAACGTTGCCTTTCTTGACGTGGTCCAGTAGCTAGCATTAGCTGTGCAAATAGCTATGTAATTTAGTAATGTTACATTGTCATCAAATGTAATACGAAATGTACATCAACAAATAATGCGACCTCTCATGTTACACCAAAAGTTTTTTAGGGTTCCATAACGCTAGCAGACATCGGAAAAAAACAGTAGCCTATGCCGCTCACACTCACAAGTGAGTTGAAGAGAGAGCCTGTTGCGTTAGCTCCGCCTAGCCTCTCTGGCGGACCAGCCACTGATGGGTGATGGAAAACGCGTCACTAACTGTGCACCACTTGTGATTTTTTCCCGGGAATGTTGCCACAGACACCCGGTTATTTAATCATAAATTATAATAATAATAACAATATAAATTAATATTACAATAGGCTCAATTACCCTTGTGTTACCTAATTCAGCGATATATAATGACTTAACAGACATGTATTTTAATGAAAATCTTTGAGATTGCCACTTTAAGGGGTGGTTTTGTATTACTGTTTTAACCTTTTGTATGGACTTGCATTCATTTTCTGAGAGTAAAGAGGAGCAAACCATCAGCTTAGATGGTTTCTTTTTTGGAAAATTCCTGACAAACTGGACAGGATGTCCAGACTTCAGAAATTCCTGTGATCGATCGCTGTTTCCATGGCAGCAAGAAGGCCAACATCTACTTTAAGGGCCAGTTCTACAAGACCCAATTACTGCAAGAGTTCAGATCCTGGAGGAGCCGAATTCGGGTGCATGAAGACAGAACGTACTGCCATCACAATTTCTCAAGCTGCCGGGTTCATGAGGTGAGTGTCATCTGACGGGTCCTGGTTGTGTCTGTCTGTCTCCACACAAGCCCCCAGCCTGCTGGGGCCATCGGTGCAAGCACAGGGGTCCAAAGGTTTTTCAGAGATCTGGTCTGAAGCAATCAAGTCTGGTATGGTCAGTGCCAAAAAAAAAAAAAAACCTCATTGAAATGTCCTCTGCAGAAAGGAAATGGAGAGATGGCTGCTGCAGATTTTTTGTTACTTATGTGTGTCCCTTTCAACACTTATTCCTGTGGAAATTCTACTATATGGATAATTACATTTTTGTCTGTGTTTATGAAACCATAAAAAAATCACTTAGTAAACATGGCTTTACAGGGTGTTAATATTGCATTTTAATGTATACCACTGTAGTTTGGACAGTACAGGCCCTTGCTTGTCATCAGATAAACCATGTATAAAGATTGAGGACACTGGCCAAGTTTTTGCTGAGCTGCCTTGAATGCTGAACAGCCTGCCATGCTGTCTTTCACAGCAAAGTAGTGCAGCAAGCTATTCAGGCAGTGTTTATTTTGTTGCTCACCTGTTTTGCATGAAGAATAATTATTAAGAGCGTGGTGCATGATTGTGCAGCCTTTATCATTGCAGAAAAAGTTGCAGGAAACAATGCAAACATAACCATGGGATTCTTATATGCAAAGCAACCTACCCAAATTCTTATTATTTATTTATTCAGGGTAATTTCAGTTGAAAAAGGATGTGAACTTGCTGCATTCTGGATAATTATTCCTGTTCCCTACCCACTGCTCCTCAGTTCTGTTATCAGCATATTCAAAAAGTAATCCAGCTGTTCCTACTGGAAGTGAGGGGGGACATTTCAGTTGAACCCCCCCCCCCCCCCAAAAAAAAACAATAAAATATCAATCAATGCATTACATGCCTGTATTGAAGAATTATTTCCAAGGGTCCTAAAAATAAGGTTGGGACAGTCTTTGTGTGTGTGTGCATGTGTGTAAGCGCATATGTGTGTGTGTTTGTTTGTGCTGGTGGGGGGGGGGGGTATACAGACTAACAGACTAACTGCGCTCAGCCTACTTCTGAAATTAATCTATGTCACTGGTGTGTTGCATTTTATCTGCTCTGTGATTATCTTTAAGGATAGTAATATACTGTAATCTTATGAGCATTCTTGTCATTCAATGAGACTTCCGCTCCACAGTCCTTATTTGTTATTCACTGAAAGATCCAGTTGTTCCTGCAAGAAATGAAGCAGTGAAACACAAGCTGTAGCTGGGATTTAAGAAATGGGTGTTGAGGGGAGACCCCCATGTTGGATGAAAATTTAGACCTGCCAGGCCTCCATATCTTATCTTGTCCAGGGCACATCCGGAAGAGGAACACTTCTGCACCAATTACTCAACATGAGTGACAGGCAGAGGTATGAGGAAAGGCAGAGAAAGCAGACTTGTGATTGGAAGGGGGCTCAATTAAAGATGGGTCGCACACAGGGGGCAGACAGCATCCTCAGCGTGCAGCTGGAACAGCAAGCCTCCATGTGAAATGAACCTGTGACCCTGAAATCAAAGGCAGCAGACCATGCATTGCCACAACAGTCTATTGGTGCCACACCTGCAAAGGACTATACAATGTGTACAGCTGCCTAGCACACACTCAAGTGATACACCATGCAGGGAATTTTCCAGAACCTGAGCAAACAGAAGTTTGTCAATGAATTTAAGTTTTGTCAAAATTCTCTTTTAAACAGCAGGGTCAACTTTAACAACTTTAAGCAGTCCTGATACTGATTTTTTTCCAAATTTCCAAATGCATGTTTTCAGTAGGAAATGTTTTTGAAAGTAGTTAATTATATGGGATTTTACATACATAATATTATATACATAGACATAAAAATATGTAAAATATGTAAATATAAAAAACATGATTTGTATGTACATTTTAGTAGCAACTAGATTAGTTTATCTAGCATGTATAAAGATGTGATATAAATATTTATATATATCATTGCATAGTAGTACGTGGTTATGCGTACTTATAAATAAGATTGTAGAATTGCACATGGAGATTAGGTAGTCCTCTGGCACAGTGATTCACCTGCTGAGCTGCTTGACAGAAGAGTGAAAAGAAGCCAAGGCCTGCAGCACTTGTTTCATATAAGACATGTCCTTGCCTGACAAAGCACACTGCAATAACAGGGAGGGTCTATAAAAGTGACTGACAATTTGAAATTGTGAGGAAAAAGCAGGGGACTTATTGAACCAGTTTATATGACAAAACTACAGAAAACGGGGAATTACCTCAGGTTATACTGAGGCAGGGGATTCAGAAAACATTTTACCTATAGCTGCGAAGAGTAAAACTGCTTGCCAGGTAAATTTTGGTGATCCATGAATTTGCAAAACTGTTTGTGGAAAGAAACATTGTCATTTATTTGTAAGTGAAAAGGTGGACGTGCTTACACATACTCTATTCACTCGTTATTTTAATAGATCTGGTCCTCCATAGAGGACATGCTTATTGACCTCTTTCAGAAACATTTAATTGAAGCTGAAGCTCCAGATTCAAATAGAAAATCTTACAGATCATTTTTAGAGAACAGCCTTTTAGAAAATGGTAAATTAATGGGTGGAAAGATATCCACAAAACATGTTTGCCAATATCCATACAGACATAAGAAACATAACAAACATGCAGAGATATAAAGATGGAGAGCAATACTGAGACTGCATGTCATTTTCACTGTTTAGGTTTAATTACATTCCTGAAATGAAATCATAAACATCCTCTAAAAAGATATATGCCATACTCTTATATGCATTTCCTGAATTAGGAATTAATTGTCAGCATGAGAAATGGGCTTTCATTGTTTTCCCGACTGAAAGCTCTCTAATGAATAAAATTGTGGTACGCTATTAGCAGATTGATCACCTTCTTTTATTGTTCTCATTAAAATGCATCTCATTTGCATAGGAGAGATAAATTAATGAGGTGCTCAAGTCCTGACCTGTCTCTGTGCTTGCAGGCGGCTTTGATTTAAAGAGACATCGCACAATTTCCCCACATTGCCAGAGAACAAAGGATGTACCCAGAAAATGCAAAACAAACAAAGCAAATTTGGTTACGCTGGGTAACCACACAGCACGGAGCACAAAGGATTGTTATGCTCAGTGCGTAGCTTATAATATTAGTGAGAGATCAGGGTTTTTTTTCCTACTGAGTGCTGTCTAGCTGCAAAGTCCTAGCATATACAAGAGGGGTGACTACAGCCGACATGTGTATGTGTTACCAGAAGGTTGCATGTTTGGTTCCATGGTGTGCACTCTCTTCTGTCATTACTGAGGAATTGAATGGGAATGCCTTTAACTTTATAAATGGGTGTATAAGTAAAGAATTTATAATGTAAACTGTATGAAGGTTAACTAAAAATCACACCAGCTGTGAGCACAACATGCAATCAAGTCTAGCAAACTAGGAAGTCTATGCTGTTTCTATTTTAGCTACAGAATCTTTGCAGCTCAGATTAGGCAAGTAATATGTGGAGAGTTCCAACTAAATCCACAGCATGGCTATGAAATAAACCAGATTAAAATGAGAATGTGGCATCTTTCTGTGTACCCAAAGCTAACCCAGAACTTGCCATCTCGTTAACGTGTTAGCATACTACAATATAGAACAAAGGGCCCAGAGTGCATGTTTGTGTGCTTGTTTGTTTGTTTGTGTGTGTGTGTGTGTGTGTGTGCGCGCGCACCGTGCATGTGTGCATGTTGTCTGCTTATTGAGGGGTTAGCGCTGTGCCATAATCTAACAGCAATGGAAGAAGTACTTTTACTAGAATCCAAAATACATTCTGGGTTTGTCCTTTTGCTGGACTGCATCTCTGCCAGATTTGATAACATGAGTAATGGCTCCCCTGGACAGAGGAGGCTTCCAGGCAGGTGGGAGGTGGTGGTTCAGAAATTGCTCTAATGGAGAAGAAAGCCTCTAAGCGTGATGGGCTGCAATCTTACTTATGTTCCTTTTTCACGTCAAATCTTGCCTTTGCACTGCTTTTAAAATAGCTTTAAATCACAGTATTTTTTTCTTGTTAAGATTAAGTTTTCCTGGAACAGTCATGTCCAAACAAGCCAACGGAAGCAGATTTGCAATTTGTATCTGTCCCTTTCATTACCCAGATCTCTTCCTCTAATGGTCTCACAACGAAGTATAACCAATTCCTGACCCTGTCACCCGCAATGTTGCAGTAGAAATCAAGATTTGTCAGTCCAGGTGAATTTTTTCCGATCTTCAATCATCCCAGTTTTGATGACCTGCCTGCTTTAGCCTCACCTTCCCGTTCTTAGCTGACAGGAGAGAAACATGGCATGGTCTTCTGCTGCTGCAGCCCATCTGCTTCAAGGTTTGATGCATTCTGCATTCAGAGATGTCCTTCTTCACAGTACTATTGTAAACAGTTGTAAACGGTAAATGGACTGCATTTATATAGCGCTTTTATCCAAAGCTCTTTACAATTGATGTCTCTCATTCACCAGAGCAGTTAGGGGTTAGGTGTCTTGCTCAGGGACACTTCGACACGCCCAGGGCGGGGATCAAACCGGCAACCCTCTGACTGCCAGACAACTGCTCTTACCTCCTGAGCTATGTTGCCCCCATAGTTGTTATTTGAGCATTTGTGGCCTGCCTATTCTACCTATTCTCCTCTCACCTCTCTCATTCCCAAGGTGTTTTCGCCAACAGACCTGCCACTCACTGGATGTTCTAGGTTTATCGCACCATTCACTGTAAGCTCTAGAGACTGTAGTGTGTTTGTTTGGTCAAACAACAACTGAACCTCTTCATCAGGCTTCATATATTGAGTTGCTGCCACATGATTCACAGTTTGGAGGAGCAAGCTATTTGTGTTATTTGTGTTAGCAGGTGTACCTAATAACGTAGCCACTGAGTGTGTGCGCACCCACACACACACACATACACACATACACGCACACAGGCTATACAGCATAGCACACCCCACTGTGCAGCTGGAGTTCATGAGGAGTTCATGTTGTTTGCTTGATGAGACTCTTTGCCCCCTTTCAACCACCCAAATCCCACACTAGATAGATCAAAGGAACGTTGGGTGGTAGGATCTGTCTATTAATCACGAAAAGAGAAGTTGTGAATATTTACGCTACAATACTGACTAATCTCAAACCTGTTAAATGTTACGGCAGCCTTTCACAGACTTGGCTTAAACGTAATACCTCTTAATGCCCCTGTTTTTTTTTCTTCTCTAGAGTCAACTCCTTTTAAAAGGGTCCCTAGTGCTGTTTCAGAGCCCTTGTACAAATTTGAGTGTGGAACATTTTGCAACTATATGTGCTTAATATAGTTACTTACTATGCATTTCACTTGGAGCTTACCAGGCAATTGCCCGTTCAATAACTGTAGTTTTAGACATGTTTTTCAGCCAGGTTCCCAAGCGAGTCCCTTTAAACCTACTGCCCGGTACAGAACTGAGAAAGCTGTTACTGAGCAACATGCAATGTATCCTAGTAGCACCAACAAATGGCTAAAAATTGTCTGTTGATGATTAGATTAGTCTTTATTGGCCACTTTATTGGGAAATTGTATTTGGCCTGACAAGGAAGACATGCATTCAACATAAATAATACTACACAATTCAGGGCAACGTTTTTTCACAATATATTACTGTACAGCAATCCACATTTGAGATTTGAACAGCAAATCTCCATAAAAAACGAGTTTTAAAAACACTAAGATGGCAATCCAAAAAATGGACTGTGGCACTTTTTTATTTATTAAACCATTGTGAGTATTACAAAAACGCCTGTGGGTGAAAAGTAACTGTACTCCCAGGCAAATAGTTAAACCGTGTGCTGTCTGGGTCATGCATATTTAAATAGTTTTATCTCCACAAATTTAATTTAATGATAATTGTGTGTGCAAATGTCCATGTCCAATTCACAAAGAAAATTTACCATTACCATTCACAATAAGCATGGAGTTATTTAACATGACCTGAAACCTGGCAAGGAAGCAGCACAGTGTATTTACCTGCCATGCAATGTGTAAACTTGTCAATGCTAAATAGAAAATTCACTGTGCCTACAACAGTTTATCACTTGTGTTGTCAGCATGCCAGAGTAATCCTGTGTTTGTGGTCCATTGGGAAAGAGAAGGCTCTGACTTCGTGAATGACTGTCAATTGTTCAATATAATATGGCATTTGTTTAATATAATGTCCACAACTTTATCAATGCGAATTCCTGTGTAAGTCAGTTGTACAAAATCTGTGTACCTTCTTTCTTTCTATATTGCGTGAGCACACAGCAGTTATTTACTGGTGATAACTGAATACTAATGTATCTGTACTTATTGAGACAACTGAATAATGAGGGCTGTTGTTAATTGGTCTGATGAAATGCATCTGCTGGAACACCATTTCATTATTTTTTATGTATTTATTACTTATTTTTGCTTAGCAACGATTTCAAGTTTCACTAACAAGAACGGAAGCACCAGGTGTTATGCACTGATGGTCTAGATACTGAAATGTTTGCATAAGCACTGGTGTTTTGTGGGTAATAAAGTACATTTATCTCAAGTATGCCTTTTTTGTTTGTTTTGGTTTTTTTTTCATTTTTGACATTGTGTTGGCGCATGTACTTTCAATGACTGTGGTAGCTTTCATAGCTGCAGGAGAAAGACACCTCTAACATGTTTGGTATGCAAGAGAATGGATGTTGTATAAATTATTCATCATTAGTGGCATGGCATGGCAATGAAGATGATATTGAACCTGCTCCCTGTAATTTGTTTTCTGCTTTGATTGAAGAGAGCAATACCATTGCACAGAAACAAATATCTGACAACTCCAATACATGGCAAAGAATATTTTCTTGAAATAGTCCTGTTCTATGATTTGAGATAAGTTGTTCCTAGAAATATTGAAGAAGTCCATTTGCTGATTCTGTTGATCTTGCCTATGGCTCAATGGTAATTTATCATTGTTCAGGCACCATTTTCTGTTCACATATTTTAAATGATGGGCATGTTAACAATAACTGTTTTTCAACCAGTGATTGTTCAACCTCAGGTGTGAATAAGACTGACCTATTGCTGCATTCACAGAAAACTGGACACCATAACCCATTATTGAGTAAAATCAAAAATCAGAGAAATGAGCCCAGTCTGTGAACTATATGGAACAGGAAAGATCCTGATGCAAGCCTCTCTCAAAAAATATCTCTGAAGAATATAAAGGCTGGGCTGATGGCTGAAACATTATCTTTCCTTAAACAGGGCATTATTATTGTGAACTACTTGTTTAAACTATCATTACTTTAATGCCTGAGGTTTCAACTGGGCGCCCTTGACAGGTTCACAATTGTATTCTCAAAAATCCCCCTCACCCCTGCATTGGGTTTGTGATTGCATTACTCGTCCTAGGTCAGCATGCAGTCCCCCCCCCCCCCCCCCCCCACAACACACACACACCCAGGTCCGCAATTGCAATCTCTTCCTTGGTCAGCCATTGCAACCTCAGCCCCCTTGTTTTAGTTAATCAGTCATTACTATGGCACAGACTGCCATTCGCAGTAGTGGCACAATAGGAAGTACCAACTGCGTGCTGTGTATGTTTTCTTCGTGGATCTACCCCTGAGTACCTGTGGTGCATTGCACTGCAGCTGAGAAAAATTATTTCTTAAAAATGGTTTTTCTGGCCATGGGCATTTTGTAGTCTCAGGGAACATTTGAAGAATTTAAAATTGAGTGTTCAGAGGGCGTGAAGAATCATCTATAATGGAATCTGCCTTATGATAGATACTGGTATTAATTAATATTGGTATAAAGTCTTTTTTACTCCATGAAGAATATTTGAATGCCTTTGTGTTCAATGTCAAAATAGAACAAAAGGAAAAAAATGAAAATTGAAGAACAAACATTTTTTTAACTTTTATAAAAGCAGGTAAATTTTACTATCTTGCAACTTCTGTTTTTAAGGTTCATAAGAAGTACATAGCTCTTATTTTAAGTTCTCTTTTTTATGTTTTACAGTATGTTCGGTGTAATCCTTGTAATATGAAAGGCCATTATGCTGAGGGGAAGCCAGAGGCCGACAGAGTATCCAGTGGCAGCTTGTAGTTGGGTTTCAAGCAGAAAGATGTGTAATTGGCTATAGATTTACATGAGGAGGTAGGGAGGGTTTGATCCTCATCTCATCGCAAACAAGTGATTTCTCTGTTTGATCGGGCTCTGGCTGTCTATATTTGCCACCAGTATCAACTGCATACCACTATCTGGAAAAATGATCAGTGCTGGAAAATAGGGAAAATAACTTCCCCAAGCAAAAATACTTATCGAAATAGAATTTGTAATTCATGGTTCAATGTACCAATGGCAACATGTGTTGCATTGGTATCGTCGATGTATTTTGTCCACTAATAGTGGAAGGTAACACTTGAGGTGCAGGAATGCTCTAGATGTTTTTGAGGCACTGTCCTTTGATATAGGCAGACTATTTATTTCAAGGATTGTCTGAGCAGTAATGTCACTGAATGACATATTGTAATAATGTAAAGTTTGTGTTTGGATGATTATAGGAATGTAAATAATTTTTTGAAGAAGTTATGGCTATTCCGTATAAACCAAAGTACAAAAAAATGCACAGAACCCAACCCCATATGCACTCCAAGCGCATGTAGGTATGAAGCATGGAGATGTATAGTTCTGCATCTTTAGACATGAGGTTTTGATGATGTAAAGAGGGGTGATGCTCGCATCAAATTCAAAACATTGGTCCTAGCATACCAGGCAGTCAAGGGATCAGCCCCAGCATACCTCCACAAGATATTCAAACCCTACATGCCAGCCAGATCCCTCCGTTCTGCTACCTCAGGACGCCTAGCACCTCCCCCTCTTCGCACCTGCACTTCCAGAACACGTCTCCTGTCTGTTCTGGCCCCACGATGGTGGAATGACCTCCCTGTGGAGGTCAGAACAGCTGAGACTGTGAACAATTTCAAACGACGACTGAAGACCCACCTCTTCAGGCTGCACCTCTCTCCATCCCTCCCTTCCCCCCTGTAAATGACTAAACTTAGGGTTGTAACTAGGCAGCTGTTTCATAGGTTACTTAGTTGATGCGCCTGTCTTAACGACTACTTGTATTTTTATTTATTTTTATTTTTCCATAGATTGCGTTGTTGCCGTTCTCGTTGTTAGTGTTAATCAGTTTAACCATCAGGGTCCAAGTTGAACTATGCGGTTGTTCCCTGTACTTGGACCGGTACTTCTCTCTAGGGGTTTCGTCATACTTGTTCCTGGTTATGATTATACACTTTGTTGTACGTCGCTCTGGATAAGAGCGTCTGCCAAATGCCTGTAATGTAATGTAATGTAATGATGTAAAAATCCACATTCTGTTAGTTTTGAGGAATGAATTTTCTCAAACATTATAAACACTTTGAAAGTAATATGTGCATGATTTGTTTTTCACAGCTACAATATATGACAATACATCTCTCGGGTGTCTACCTGTCAGCCTGAAGGGCTTTCCTGACTTCATCCCCCAGCCTCCAGCACCTACGTTTTAAGACATGGCTTATAACTATATTATCCTAGTAAAAACTAATCTAGCTGTAAACTTGTGTGTCTGGTGTCTTTTGTGATGGAAGTTCCATCTAAGGAAACCAAGTCAAAATAATAATAGTAATGTCAACCTTTGAAGATCCAGCTCAACAATGAACCAGGCAGACAAGCCCCCCCTGCCCAAATCCCTGTAGATTCAACACAGTGGCTTTGTCTGGTTGGCTTTCATCTCTGTTTACTTTAAAACAGCACTTTGCTTTCATGGTGTAGTATATGGCACATTTGGCACACAGTAAAGCAGAACAAAGACAGATTTGTTTACAGTCCGTCAACAACATATTTGCTTGGCGATGCATTATTCTTAAAATGCATGCTCCGCAGCATGTTTATGGAGGTTTGCAGCAAACATTAGGACTCATTAATGTATCCCGGCATAAATAAAACATTTACATTAACCCCCCCATCTCCTTGTGACTACCTCTGTGATAAGACAAATGTAACAAAACCCAATAGCTTTAATTAAATTGCGATTTTAACAAGCCTTGATAATGGCAATATTATACAGCAATGGTAAAATGGCTTTGCTGCTTATGGGCACGATATTAAAGTGTGTAATTGAAGAAATATTATGGCAGAGAAGCATTTCCAGTAACTGTTTCCAATCTAACATTAATATCATGGCTATCCTGGTGTTTTTTTCCCCCTTTGTGCAATCTTCCCCAGAACTCCAGAGGTCAGCTTTTTATTGTAAGAAATTATATAGAGGTTCATAAATAAAAACAATAAAGGCAGTCAGAGATATAAAAGAAATCCATGAGACTGTAATTATAATAAAAACCGCTGCTGTTCTCCCTATTGTTTCCTCTACTTCTTTTTTTTCTTAGCCCCCCTGTACCTCTGAGAATTTGCACACATTTTAAATATGTAGCATAAATATATTTCTGATCACACCCTCCCCCCAACACACACACACACTGCAAAATGACAAAATCTGCTGCAGTGTGCGAGCAGGCCTCGATTGCTACATATCACACAAGCAATTACAGTAAGTACGATTCTAATGGGCATCAGCATATGATAATTAAGATGTGTTTATGCTAATTAAAAATGGGTAATGAGGCATGCTAGCAATTATGGCTGTTTTTTCCCTCCATTTCCGAAATAGATGTATAAATTGCAGGGTATGATACTCTCCAAAGCCTAACGGAAATGGAGTGTCATTCATGCGCCTGGTGAAGGATGCATCATCATCATCATCACAAACCACAAAATAGACATTATCAATGCGTCCGTTTTGTACACCGTGCAAAATATGAAATTCTTGTCTGTACACTGAAAAGATCATTTCATTTTGTCTGCCGTTTTAAATCACACTGGGGAATTTACTTTCTGAGAAACAATCAGTTTTACCTCAGAATTACCAGCATCTCAAAGGACGGAAGAGAAAACATTGCTAGTTTGCTGAAGAAATAGCAGGCAAGAGAAACATTTTGAGTGAGCTCCCAAGCCATCCCCACAGGAGATGTGCTTTGATGTTAGCATGCGTTCTGGTCTCAGCATGTCAAAGCATCAGCACGTTCGAAAGCAGAACTCTTTAGGTAAGCTGTTTCCTCATGCTTACCTAAAAAGGACCACCATACTCCAGCTCCACATCCTGGCCAAAAAGGATGTGGGAAAAGGTACAAGTAAGACTATACAGAATGCTTCAAGAATACAGAAATCCATGTTGGTTAACTCATATGGTAAGACACCTTTTTTATTCCATCGTGTATGACTATATTTACTTTTTCCCTTAATAAAGTCAATATTAATTTCCCATACTTTCTCATTTGTGCATACTGAGATCACTCCCATTTGAGCTAAAAACACATCATAACGGAAGAATATTAATTCCTTTATTGGATTGAGTGGTGTACTGACATTACTGTAGCCTAATGTTATAACAGACCTCAGCCATTTCATAGCTATAAAATGATGTGGCAAAATATAGCTCTCGACTACAGCCAGGACCTCTAGCAAAGACGAAAACACAGCTGTTCACACTGCCTCATGGCACAACTAAATCTGAATTCTTAGCAATTATCATGGGTTAACTAGCCCTAAGTATGCTGCATCTAATGTTATACTCAAACGTGTTCGGAGAAACAAACAAGAGAGAGCTAGATTTTGGGGAAAAATAGTTTAAAAATCCACCACCTCTCACCCCCTTTCCTGAGCTCTCCAACCTAAGTCCCTCCCTCGAAACACATGCACACATGCTGCCTGACATCAGAGTAGAGGAGAGAGGACATTTAGAGAACTGAAAACTAAGGAGAGGACAGCAGTGCATCATGTCTCATTCGCAGGTAAAAAAAAATATATAATGTCATCATAATGAATGTAAACAATGAACATAACAGTTTTTATTTACAGATATGGGCAATAGTAAGCATGATATTATTGGCGAAAATAAGAGTTTTACGCAGTATTGCTGGCTAGGTTGAGGTAGATTAGCTGGCTCCAGTAACAAAGCTACAAAATAAAAAGCATGATAGTTAGCGATACTGCACAAGCCAAACTTTATTTTGAATTAAATATTATTTTTGCTACAGCACATTCCACCCATAACGTTTGTCAACAAAGAAGCTGCAAGTAACTAAGTTACCTAGCTGATAGCTAGTAGTAGCTTGCTAGTAGATTTTTCTCTGCCATTCTTCTTGTAGTAATGTAGACATCTAGAATATCTCAACCTATTGTTTCCTACAAGCTAGCTAGCTTTAGAAATATCTCTGCTCTTATCTGTGTAGTCCCACCCTGCCTGCTCTGGTAGCAGTGTGGATGTGCAACAGGATTGACAGGCAGGTAGGGAAGCATCCTTGCAAAGAGCTGTCCTGATTGGATGCTAAGATTCACATGTGGTGAAATATGAAGTGGCTGATTTCTGAGTGGGCAGTCAGAGAGACCAGTTTGTTTTTTCTTAGAACTTTTAATTGACTGATATCTGTTGAGATGTGGAGGAAATTTAACAAAAGTGTTCTAAAACAAACTTACATCCCGCAGCTTTAAAGCATTCTTAATCTTTTTCTTGCACCCACTACGGCACTTAACTTCACATTATACATTCATTTATTAACTATTATCATCAGTAGTGAAAGTTATTGGCACCTGGCCTACTCATTTAAACGCCCATTAATGCACTTGCATAAGTCACTCTGAATAAGAGCATCTACCAAATGCCTAAATTTGATCATGATCTCGTTAGAAAATGCATGCATTTATCTGCTTTTCAGTATTCTGATATCTTATCCACTGTTTGCAAGATGTTTTTTTCTTGTCACTCTTCTTCATATCAAATACAGTTTATTCTTTAGCTTGATAAGGCACAAAACCATATGCTACATCCAGCCTAATACCCAGTTCAGCTGACCAGTTAGGTGATGAGGAAATGGCACAAGTTGATTGCTTTTGAGATTCAGTTTGGACCATGACAGTTCATTCATTAGAAACTCGGATCACACCAAGATCCTGTCAGTTTGTGTCTGATGGCATTTTATTCAATTAGCTGTGCTTTTGATTGACAGATCCTTTGATGACTGTTCCCCGCTGGAAAAGGGCCCATTAAAGTCAACACTGTGCCCTTGAGCCCGAGGGTCTGGGTCACAGTGAGGCAATTACCGTGTGCCCCAATCCATTCTGCCACTAAGTAATGGATTAAATAAACTGATTATGAGAGCTTCTGGTAATTGACTACCCTGATCTGTCTGATCCAAGCACAACATCTCAATGTTTCATGAGGGAATCATCCCTAATCACACTCCCCATTACGGTATGCTAATGTATTCAAATCAGCCGACGATTTAATCTTGATGATCTCCAAGCAGGGATTTTTTCCAGCCTCCTTTATGAAGATTGTATGGAAGCCTTCGTGCACAGCAGAAATCCACCGATAATGTAAGATCTTTTTCTCGGTTATGGAAAAACAACTCACACTAAGCTTCCAAAGTGAAAGAAGTGATAGAGTAATCCATCTACAACACTCCCATCCATATAAAAAGGACACAGTTGGCTCCTTCCCAAAAAGACAATCAATACTTTACTGTGAAGTTATCGTTAAAGCCCCAATTATGTGCATTCCCTTTGCATGACCCATATCCAGGGCTAAATACCCAACGTCCTTATTTTTACTTATCATATTGTCCTTTCATTAATTTAAATACGTATAATACATTCATACCGTACCTTGCTTGACGATACAAAGGCAATTCAAACTTGTTTGCATAATGCATGTATACAGGAGAAATTAAAGGTCACCTACTGTAATCTAAAGTTCCTTTGAATTAGTACAGGCCTATTTATAATCCCATCACATGCCTTTTGTTGGACACGATAAGCACGCATCAGGTAAAAGGCCCAAATGATATTTATATTTGGATTCTGTCACAGAGCCACACTTTTGGAATGATAGAGAGTTGTCCAAAAAAAAATCCTTGAGATTTACAGATCACTTGGGTGGGAAGAGCTGAGGGAGCAAGCTGGCGAAGACCTAAAGGCAAAGTGTACAAGGAATTGAAGGGTGTTCAAATTTATGCAGGTGTTTCCAGGAGGGGTTAGGAGAGAAGAGAATTGCGTTCTGATGATTTCCTTCCGGCAAAGCAGTGTTCCAATTATATAATTTACTTGGCCTTAACCTAATTTCGGGGCAATTTTTCTGCAAATGAACACCCCACCATTCAGATTCCCCGGGCCCGGATAGCCTTGTTTAGGTTGTCAGGCCAAGATCATGGCTGGGGGAGCTATTTTTCAAGTGAAAAACAACGGTGTTAACAGTTTTCTGCTCTTGTTCCTGCTGCATGTTCAGCTTTTTTAATGTTTCCATGCAAATGCAGACATAAATGATCTCTGACACACATTCAAAAGCATACACTACATAATTCTCATATTAAACAGTAATATACTAACATTTAAAGGATTGCTTTGTGAGTTTTGAGGAAAAGTCACAGCTTAACAAGCTGGTCACAGAAATGATTCTGTTACAGTCTGATTCTGCACAGTCTAGTTATTCCCCCTAACTGAAACCCAAAAAACAAACAAACAGAACAGCAAATAACATTAATGAGATGTGACAGCAATGTGCAGGGCCACAGCCATGAGTTCTCTGGCCCGGGACAAAATATTGGGAGAGTCCCTCCCCAATATATTTGGTAACAAATTAAAAATACTGACACACCATAGCCTGGGCCTCCCTCGGGCCCAGGCCCGGGACGAAGTGTTCCAGTTGTCCCCTCCCCCATCTGTGACCCTGGCAATGTGCCATTTTGAAAAGATTTACTTTGCAAAACTGTTTTTTTCAATTAGACGCTCTTATTTTTATAATTGCCCACATATGTCAGGCTGTGTACCAATCACTATGCTTTTGAAACTGAGCTAAAAATCAGGCAAAAGGTTGCTGCCAAGCAATACTTTGCATGTATGTGGTATGAAAATTAGTATGAACATATTCTGTATACAACTAAGTAGACATTCCTCGTACTGCATTTAAATGCCTGTCAATGTAGAATGAAATAAAAAATAAATCGAAATAGCAGAGATTTTGCAGTTCTGTGCCCTTATCAAGAGGAAACTGGAGTGAATGGAGTTACTGAGATCAAGCTTATGGGTATAATACCAGTGTTATGGCTGGGATTTTACCCCATGAGATTAGTGTTATTAACTATTACATCACATTTCTCCACAGAACAGCTTTGTGCACCATGGTGACCCACCCCAATAAAAGCTGGAAGCTCATCCTACTGCCTCGCAGAGCATGTTTTTTTTTTGTGATTTAAAAGTTCATAGTCTACCATGAGTAAACAATTTGCCCAAAGTGCTCATTCGGCACCAGTGCCATTGGATGAGCCCTGACATGAAAGCGTGTCACCTTGGAAACGCTAAATACAAAAAATCCTTCATTTCCCAGAGCGGTAGCAGGATAAGGAGGATCAAAGAAGACAAAAAAGAGAAAGGAAAATGTCTCCCTGATTTAAATTGCCTCCAACGGATTACATTTGACTTTCCCCGATTCCCTTGATGGAGCTCTGCATGTAAGTGCAAGAACAGTATATAAATTTAGTGTGGTGTGACACAGAGAGCAAGCACATCCCAGCAGAGGACAACACTGAAAAGATAAACTGATGCCTCTGAAATGAAAAACAGCAAAGGAACATTTGTGAGTAAGCAAGATTCTGACGTGTGTATGAGAATATAAAAATATGCACTTATCGCAGAAATAATCTGAGGTTTGTTTCTTAAATAGGCAATAGGTCTATGTATTTGTTCATCTTTTATTTTCTGTTTATTGTGTATTTTGTTTGATATTTTCCATTGTCAGTTGCAATGGTAATTATGTAACTCCTAGAAGAACAATAAAATATGTGATCTCAAGGTGAACAATGGTGTTTATGTGAAATATGTTTACAATATTACATATCTCATTGAAAATATTTACATATCTGATATTTTTTATGTACTTCTTAGCAAGATGTATCCTGGCTATCCTGTTTTTGCAGATAGCTAGTGGTTTGCATCTTGCAGTGTACCCTTTGTAGATCTGTTCATGAAGTCTTCTGC
Source organism: Anguilla rostrata (assembly GCF_018555375.3). Classification (NCBI taxonomy): domain Eukaryota; kingdom Metazoa; phylum Chordata; class Actinopteri; order Anguilliformes; family Anguillidae; genus Anguilla; species Anguilla rostrata. Next base: position 37,211,513 of record NC_057939.1, on the reverse strand, counting down.
AGACAGTAGGCACTGACACATCCACACCTGCTTCTGGAAGAGTGTTTCTGATCTGCCAGGCAGTTGTTTAGGCCTTTTTCTTCAGTACGCATGTCATCAACTGTAGAGATCTTCATTGGCCTATCAGGCCCTCTGCAAATAGTGAGCTCACCAGTGCTCTCTTTCTTCTCAATTAAGTTCCAAATAGTTTGTCTCTGACTGTTTTTTTCTCAGTTTTCAACGTCATAATGGCTTCCTTGATTTCATTGGCTGTCTTATACCTGCATTAATGAAGCAATAGAACACACCTGGTTAATCAGAAACACATGTGAAGCCATTTGACACATCTATGTACAAAATGTGCTAGTCCGCTTCACACATCTCCTCCAGTATTGGGACATTTGAGAGAGGGAGGGCACAGAGGAGATGAGGTGGCAGTGGCCTTTCCTAGGGCCTAGGTTTCCATTCCTCTCTGGAACAGAGAAAAAGTCGCAGAGAACACAGCACAACGCGACATAAACAAAAATCTCAACTGTGCATACTGGGACCATTTCCATTTTTTGATCAGTTGTGTTGGTAGGCTCAGCAATGTTTAATTTCAAGTAGCATAATTAGTGTGCTGTGAACTGCCTTATAGATTTTTTTTAAAAAGAATATGAATAGTTGTCCTTATCTGTCCTGCAGAAATGTGTTAAAAGGACACCAAGATTCATTGCCATACATTTAGCTTAACATGCTAATTTCAGAATTCTGTCCCTGAAAAATTTGATGGTACAAAACATTATGGTCCGGATTTACATATACATTCATAACTAGTTTAGGGTGCAGATATGATGCATTCTGCTCCAGAAACATGCATCTTATGTATCAAACATGTGCATGGTGCTGTAAGCACAGTTCGCATTTCATCTATGTGAGTCATCACAAGGTGTGCTCCTCTCCTCCATGCGTATGCATTTAAGGGAGGATCACACAAATAACAGTCAGAAATATTATAAGTCTGGCTGATTATGTATTCTGTTGAATTTGTTCATGCATGTTTGAAGTTCATGCAATTAACAAGGGTCAATATTTGAATTAAATGTATCCACTTCTGAAGAGCAGGCTTAAATATGGGTGCAAAAAAGTTTAAGACACAGGTTTAGGCATTGAAGATGCACTGAGATAATCTTTACAACAAGAATCACTCAGTTTCAACTCCCCATGCAAGAAACTATAAAAGGGTTAGGTTAAGAAGCCAGTCAATAACTTATTTGTCATAATAATTGTTATTGCAAATGTAAAAATAATTGTTTGTCATAGACAATATTGGCTAAGGTCACGGATCAGTCACGACAAAGTTGTTAAAAATCACAGAAAACTAAAAAAATTCTTAAATGGCAGTGTAAAAAAAATAATAATTTATGAAATAAAACAATAAATCTCATATGCACCAGTGAGAAATTAATGTAGCGACAGTAACAAATGTTTAAAGTCAGTGGGCAAATCTGGTGCTATGTTTCTTCCTAGGTGGCATCACTGAAACCCTCTCTCCATAAAACCATTTCTGATTAATCTGAATTTTTGACATGCTCGTTGTATGCATGTAATACATACAGGAAAGCCTGCTTAGGCATAATGCAGCTATCCACTAAATGTAAACTATGATTAAATAAATGCCTCCAAGGATCTAGAGATTTTAGTAATGGCATCCCATATTTAAAAAGATTGCATAAGCTTTGGGCTCGAACACAAATCATATGGCTGTGGTCTCGAATGCCATAGTCTGGAGTGAATTGCCCATGACACAGGAAAGTGAACGTGAGGAGAATCATTCTCTATTCTGCTACTGTACTCCAAACCACTCCTAACTGAAAAGATCTCTCAATGTGTCTGTGACATTGTATCACTACAGTGCTTTATTTATTCATAAATAAAGGTGCCACTTGTGTTTGTATGAAAATGTGGTTTCATCATTCCACTCTGTTGCACACTCTCTCTCACACACACATACACACACTCTCCATCATACTGGTTTGAATGTGAACCTTAAATTGGGTGGCCGTTCCACCAACAGTTCACCACTATCTTCTTAAAACCAGCGCTAAGAGAATCCACTCTGTCAAAACAGAATCCTGTGGAAGAAAATCTGTCTTTTAATGGACGGGGTCTCTTTCACCCCCCGTGGGATGCTTTGTGAGGCGAAAGCCGTGGACGTGAGAGCCAATCTCTCGTTTTCGTTTGGGAGAATGCTCAATGAGCCGTGGCGAACGTTCCCTGGTTGGGGAGTGCACATCTCTGATGTGGCTTGAGAGACTTCCTCTCATATTTCCAGACCATCAATCTTCAGCTTTCATTAAGGTCGCTGGGCAGACATTAAAAAAAAGGCCTGTGTGTGTCAAGGCTGCTGCCTTCCCTCTTTCAGATGTGCCCATCTAAAGGTACACCACAGTTCTTTTATCATAATTTTCTTTCAAATGAAAAGTTATGTGTGTACAACTGCATGTGGCTGTATGTTCATTTGTGTATGTTGGGGGGGTGGGAGTATGGATGAGTATAGCTCGGCATATGCAAGTGTATTTTTGGGAGGAATCAGGGAGAAGCACATCACACAAACAAAAACATGCACACATGGTCACTTAATGCCTTATTGTTATTTATTTATTGCTATGTGCATTCTTTTTAGAAAATTGTTAATAAGGACCCAAATAAATTACTACTACTACTACTACTACTACTACATACTTTACACTACACCATACATATGCTTATGCACCCCTACGTGAAGATATGTCCGCAGGGTTTCCGCCAGTGTATTGCAAGCCCGGCAGGCCACCGGGCCTAAATTGACCCCCCGCCGGGCCTAAGCATCGGAGATTATTATTATGATTTTTTTTAGCGTATTTTCAAGATGTTTTTTAAACTACAGTTACAGTGGGGCAGCTTGGTTGGAAAGCTCACCAGCGACATCTGTTGGTTAAAACGTGAACACACTATAGGAAAACAGCAGGTCTGTTCTTTACCCTCATTGTGCAGAGTGACGTTCAACACTTGATGCTTCCAACTATCACAAGCTAACGGTACCTAGCAAGGCACCATTTCTTTAGTAGGCTAACTAACCTCGTTACAAACTGTGTTATCACTTCATCTTGTCGGTAAGTACATTATTTTTATATTAACTTAAGCAGTGTGTAGGTAACGTTAAACTAGTAGCATGAACGTAACGTTCGATACATTGTAACATTACATGATGTATTAATCGCCATCTAAATAACGACTTCACTTGTTTATTAATGACGTTAGCTTGGTGACATTGATGTGCACGACAACGTGCTCATTTAGCTAACTTGGCTAGCTGGATTTAGTAGCCAATAAGTAGGCAGTGTTGTGCATATCCCGCTCTTACAGCTCGTTTCCAGCCCAAACCCCTACAAAGAGCAAACTTTTTTTTTTTTGTCAGTGACATTTCCTTCTGACATCTACAACGGCAATCGCAAACACGACATTTATTTTGCCTTTTTGTATAGCTATTTCCATGGATAAAATCACATTTATTATTATTATTTATTGATAAAAACATTTACTTCATATCCAGGGAGATAGCCAGCTACTTGCACGTTACATGACATGTGTATCCATTTAGTAATACGATCGCATTTCAGGCTAGAAAATAACCCGTTAATCTGGAGAAATTGCTGAGTCGTCTTAGAATTTTTATCGCAACAGAATGTATCAAGGCTGGCAGCCCGGATCAAATTTGTTGTGACAGCTGCCGTCCAAAACAAACACCTGAGAGAGGCCGCCTGCGTGCGTGCCTCCCCCAAGGCGTTACGTCATTGTTTTGCAATGCGCAGCTGTCGTAAAAACATGCCAGCTTCGATAAGCGGAATCGATAAGCTCGGAGTCATACGATTCCAATGAATTGGACAACTTGGAACCGGTTGGTGATTCCCATCCCTATTTAAATGTGCCCAGCATTCCAAGGCTGTAAGAATCAGTAGCCAATCAGGACTTTTTCAAGTTTTTTGTAGAGTTCAAAAACTTTGATATTATTTATTTTAATTTAATTTAATTTCTTTTGTTGTTGTTGAAAACACAGCATTCCAAGTCTGTACATTGTTGTCAGATTATTTGTAAGACTATGCTATGCTGTAAATAGTTGTTGTTTTTTTTAATGTGTGTTGAATAAATGACTTATTTATAACAACATTCACATTACGTAGTTATATTTTTAAATCTTCAGTCAGCTTTTAGCACTGACTTAATGTAGAGCCCTATGGAATATGTGTTATAGCTTTTTTTAATTCTCAATTCCGCGATTCCGTCTGTGATTCTGTTATCACAGAAACTATAGGGCCCTACCTTAATGCTGCCATCAGTCTGTCGCAGGCCCGTGCCTGGCCCCCATCAAAAAAGACACTTGGCTGCCGGCCCGCCGTCAAAAGATACTTGCCACCGGGCCTAACAACTTTTCTGGGGGAAACCCTGTGTCCGGTATACTGCACAGTATGTAAGTGAGCATCTGTACATGCTTGTGTGATGTGCATCTCCCTAATTCCTTTATCATGGAAGGAAACTTGTATGGAATTGCAAGCAGCTGAGCTAATACACTAATATGGCTGTTGCAGTTTCAGTAATTATATACCCAGGGGAAATAATCACTGCTGTTCCATAACCTGTTCCCCCTTCAACATGCTGTGAGAGTTATGTCCTTGTTAAAATAAAATCATTACTTTTTCCACACAAACTAAATGGGAGATGTGATCTAGTTTTTAAAATCCTTTAAATGGAGAACTGCAGCCACTAAGGGCCTTTATTCATTTGAAATTTTCCATGCAACTGTTCATTCCATGGGTAAATAAATGGACGAATAAACAATAAAAAATGCAAGTCATTATGTAATATTTTTCCATGGCAACCGATATCTGTTCCTCTAAAAGAAGAGGTTGTGTGCGTGTGGCGAACCAATTCGCCTCTGTGCCCAGGTTTTACGTGCTAATCGATAGCTCCATTCTATTGTGATAACCCATCACGTAGTGGGGAAATTGATCTTTGAATAAAATAACACGGGCAGTTTCACGTGGGCATTAGAAGACGACAGCTCGCAGCCACTGCACTGTAAAACATGAACATTCAGATTGCACTTCTTTATCAGTTACCCATCGATTAGGACTCAGCATCTAGCTCAATAGTCAATGGGTGTGAAGTTTTAGTTGATGTTTACCGGCTGTAACAAACCAGTTATTTGGTCTTCACTCAGAACAATGCAAGTGTGGAAGGCAAGTAGGGACACACCTTTTATTTCTTGATCATTTGTGTCATGTGAAGGGATGTAGTTATTCTATGTACTTACCATATATATATGTACACACAGACATTCTACTCATTTTTTGGATGCAGATATTTGAGAAAGTCATTTTTGGCATTTTTGGAGATTTACTGCATCTACACTGCCAAAATAGCTATAATACGCTGTAAATATATACAACTTTCAAATTTTATATCACAGTCAAAATGATGCAAAATGATAATTAGCAAGGAAATGCCGCATGGGTTTTTAAATAAAACATTTGGCATGCATATTTCACAACAGCTGTCAAATCTGTTTTTGCAAGTAGAATTACATTTGGGACTCATATTTTGTGGATCCAGCTACATTTGTAAATGGTCATGATGTTTGGCAGTGATTTATCATGACCTTGTTGCTGAAGCAACTGATACAAAAATATTTATATCACAACAGACTCACATGAAGGGGGGTGGGACTTTTTCTGGCTAGCAAATTAGACCAACCTCAAGCCTTTTCAGCCCAGCTAACCACACAGACAGACCAGTTAGTATTGCACACATATACAGCCCTTCTTTTGGGCAAACATTTCCCAGGCTCAACCATGGAGTAGCTAAATTGCTCATTTCTAGCTCAGGTGAGTTTTATTAGCTTCAGTCTATTTAAGTTAATTGTACATTAAAAACTGTACAGAGCTACTAGGATATAATTTACAGACTGCCCAACAAGTTTCAAGTCTGGTTGGCCAGTCTGTACAGCACACAAACACACAGGTAGGGAACCACCAGTATGAAGTAGGGCATTGGGCCACTACCACCAGAACAGCACATGTCCACCATGGCATATAATCTGCCAGCATCTGGAATGCTGCAGGAGGGATGCAGCACAATTATTCCAAGGCAAAATCAATTTGCACATGCCTTGTTTATGGAGGTAGAGAACTGCTTTCTCGGTAATTCCAGAATCACCAGAAAATGCTTGATTGGTTTCGATCTGATGACTGAGAAGGTCGAGGTATTTGGATCACATCGTTGTCATGATCATCAAACCACTTGGTGATTACACATGCTCAGCGGATGGGTCTATTAGCATCCTGGATAACACTCCTCCTGGCAGGAAAGACATGTAATTTGGAATGAAAATTATCATTGACCTTACATTCTACGGGGATAAATATACCCAAGCTATGCCAGGAAAATGCACCCATTACAGATCTGCCAGAACCCTTCACTGTTGGATCCAAGCACTCAGGCCTGCAGGCTTCTTTAGGAGTGCGCCACACATGCCCTTGTCTGTTTGTCAAGAACATGGAGAGGGATGTTTCGTCTGACCGTATCACAGTTCTCAACCTGTTATTCCACCACCTGTGCTCTTTGCACCACTGCACTTTCAAACATGCATTTCTATATGGAATGAGTGCTTTGTGCACTGCAACTCAATTATGGTATACTGTTCTGTGTGGACTTCTATGGAGTGCTCTTGATTAAACTGCCCACTCCCTATGTAGATTTGCTTTTACTTTTTTTTAGAGTACCTTTCCTTTTTACTATAGTTTAGCACCTCAAACTAATGCACAAACATCACAATCCAGGAATGTGCATTTTCAACCAGTTACTCTTTGTTTATGATGTCTTTCAAAGGTCCATTCTGACATCACTGTAAGCATCATTCCTCAGGAAGCTAATAATAATTGAACTATTCACTGAAAATGTGCCTCAATGATCAGATGCTTTTGTGGATCAGCCATGCATGACTGGCTTATGGACTCACTTGTAAAGCATGCTTTCTATCTAGTTGGTTGGCTAGCTAATGATCTGGCAATTTATCGTCCAACTTCTGCTGCAAGTTAGCTAGCCAAGCAATCTAGTTTTTTAAAGAGTCAGTATATTATCATTATAAGCTATACAGCTGTCATGGTGCTTGACAAGTGAACGATCTAGAGTAGCAGCACATAAAGGTTTAATTGTTCAATTTCATCTTGCTTTTGTACACATTTATGGTTATGTTTTATGGAACAACTGATGAAGGACTAACCTACCTAGTCTTGGCATTAACATCAAAAAAATTTAATTTGGCTTATCAATGCCATAGCTCTATGCAAGAAGCTTCACTTTATTATTGTATGAGGAGGGCAAGCTGTAAGATTAGTCCCTGCTTAACGATGACAAGACCCATGTCAACAGGCTAACGTAGCAGTTCAGTTTTAGTAAACACTCATGTAAGAATGGAAAAATGTGTCCTGCTGCTACTGGATTTTTTTTGACAGCATATAATTTGGCGAATTATAACCTTACTGATCTTTTCTGTGGATGATATTTAGTGGATAATTTAGTAATGTCAGCCTTGTCAGGCGATTATTTTACACCGCTGATCGCACGCAATGTTAAGCGTTAGTGTCATTCGGTTAACGTAGTAACGTTAGTAGCTGGCTAAGCCCCAGGCAGTCACAGGGCGCCTGTACAGCTAGCTTTATACTTTCTTCAAAAAAATATCTGTTATATTCTGGGCTCCTGATCTGCTCCTGGCCTCTCTTTCCTTCTTCTCCACTCTTTTTTAGCATCCCGATTTATGTTTCTGTTTCGGCATTGCGCTTCTCTATTGATAACCTGCTGGCTGCTGCTGCAGTTCAGGAGCAATAATGTTATGCGCAAATTCTCAAAAGAGGAGCGAACCATGGACCAATCCATTTTTTTAAAGAAGGGGGTTAATGCTAGGAAAATAGAAACTTCTTTCATCAATACTGCATGATTTTGTGGCTTTGTTTTAACTCTGATGCATTATTATGAGTATTAGTTAGGCCTATGCATAATAATTTAGTCATAGAAAGGGGGGCCTACATAATAGGCTACTGGGGTTTTTGTGGGACCCCCCAAGGGCTGTGGGCCCCTAGAATTGTCATCACCTTTCACCCCTAAACGACGGCCCTGGATCTAGCTAGCTAACACTTCTTCCACTTCAACGCTGAGAAATGGATGAATCAAATTCCTCACAGTCACCGTTAAATTGTATTTATGAATTAATTTGTTTCGCCTTTTAATATCATAGGATTAGTGACATCGACCTCAGTGGTGTTTAACTTGCTTAGTCTAGAAGTGGCTGTGAATTACAGAATGTATTGCTTTTTTCTTGGGTCTTAAAATCAACCAGTGTCACCCCAATACATTAGTTGAATTGCAGTATCTATTTATAGTTATTAAAATTTCAATTTCAGCCAATTGCTGTGAATTATTTTTTGTCAAAAAGGCTGATTTGCCACGCATGTATCTAGCCATCTAATGTTATTATATACAGTACCTATGTACATTGCTGCTTGTTGTATGTAAACCTGTATGAAATATAAAATGCAAAGCAGCTACAAGAACTGTATGCTATCAATTCCTTGCAGCAAGCTAGCAAGCTACCTTTTTTTCTCTAAAAGTCTGTTCGCCTATATTCTGACCACTGATTGAAGGCAAAGTGTGATGATGTCATTGGGCTCTGTGTAACTGCAGCAGTCTACAAAACAACCATTCTCCCTGTGTGTTTCATCATATTTCCTAAATTGATAACATTTACTGTATGCATAATGTTTTTAGTACCCTTATCAATCTGGAAGCAGCTGCAAGTTGCAAGTAAGGACAAAGAGAGTACCTCCAGAGAATGTTCCAGCTTTGAATCACTGCCTCCTGTTAGACTACCACTTCACACAATATCATGATTCATCATAAGTATTGACACTCCATTGTATTAACAGCACATCTCCAAAGTCTTAGTGTGAAGTTTGTCAGGTACAAATATTAAGAATACAGAGTCTGACGTGAAGCTGTCTTTCTTTCTCATAGTCTCGTCTTCTTATCATGCTAACCATAATCATAGGTAACCAGGCCTGTCCAGTATATTTGTACACAACTGTAAACATGCTGGGATATTAATCGCTTAACTCTGTAACCACACCTGTGTGGATCAACTGCTCTTTAAGTAGATCTTCGGGAAGAGACGTGTCCTTACCTCGGTATCATAAATTAGTTAATCTTTAAAAAGTCAAGACGCTTTGTTGACAAGACACTCTGTATAGTTCAAACACTTAGAAATACCTTCATCAGTATTTTTACTGAGGAAGTATTACTAAAAAAAAAAGTTGCACCAATTCATTTGTTGAACAGTTATATGTCTCTTCATTGAATATGTAGTATAAATGAATGCATTTTTTTTCTTTTTGAAATGAATGCCTTGGTGATATATTTCAAGATTAACTAATTGAATGGACCCTTTCCAAAGGGCACCTTCAACACCTCTCTCATAATGTGGCACCCACTCCAGCAGAGCTCCTTCCTATTTAATCTTCATATCAAATATTAGATTTGTTTTTTAGAGACAGAAAAGCTACAAAAATACCCTCTCTTGTGGAAAAAGTAGAGAATTTCCCTTTGGTCCTTTAATGGCAAACAAAGAACTGTACTGCACAAAAAAGATGACCGAGCTTAAGCAGGATAAAGCAGGCTACTCAGTGAAATAGAAAGGGACAGAGAGGAAAAGCAGAGGTGAGACAGAATGACCAGGCTGTACCAGTCTGACAGTTTTCAAAGTATATATCTATCAATTGGTAATAGTGTATGCAATAGTCTGCTGTTCCTGGGCTCACTGTAATTGAAGAAGAATTCATATTTTTACTGCAGATTACCTGGTTCTAGTCTTTCCCATTGAAAAATATTTTCCAAGGAGTTTGTATCTGCTGGAGGGCTACTGTCAGAATCAGGCCCTGGCAACAGGAACAATCCATGAAAAAATATTCTGTGTAAAGGCTGATACACAGTCAGTGCAAGCATTTCATGAAACCATTAGAGAATACAGTGAACTCTTACAGGGTCATCATGCACACTGAGAAATAGTGTGTTCAGATTTAGTAATTATGCAATTGAGAGGTAAAATTGTGGTGTGCATTGCACTGCATTGCTGTAGTTAAAGTGGTATTTGGCATAAAGGAAACCAAAAGAAACAATAAAAAATCTCTGAAGTTAGATTTCTATCTCACAGAAGTTATCTGTGTATATTTAAAGTTTATATTATAGGGTAGGCCCCTAGTTTCATTTTTAATAGTGTTGAAAAAAATACAAATCAGAATTGTGGTTTAAAAAAAGGAAATAGCTGAAATAAACATGGGGGGAAAATTGCAAGGTAAAATTATGTTTTCACATAATATTAATTAAGAAGATTCATTGAAGCACATTGAGCATTAGCAAATATTTGTAGGTGCATATGCATTGAGCATGTCTTGGGCGTAAGAGCATACACGTCTTCAAAATAAAGAACATATGCCCCAGTTTTGAGAGCATCTCAGGGGTAGAAAGGCTGCCATTCTTTTACAGATAAAGAAGGGAATGTGTGACATGGCAGCACAATTTGAAGGAAAGTAATGCAAGTTAAAAAAAAAAAAACACGCACACGAAGGCCCAATTCATTCATTTTACATTATTATCTTTATGTAAATATATCTTTCTATTTTGTTCCATTTGCTATTTGTTATTTCATAATGTGCTTCAGCGACATACTGTGTGTATTTGTCATGCCACTAAAGCAAATTTGAATTTCAAATTTGAATTTGAAAGAAGCAAGGTTATGAGAGAAAGACAGAGAGAAAAGGGTGAGAGTGAGCAGCAGGGGATGGAGAAGGTAAGAGACTGAGAAAGCTGGAAAAGGGAGGAGATTTAGAACGGGAATGAGAGAAGGGAAAGAATGAGGAAAAGTGATGAGGACTTAATAGTGTAACATGGGAGTGTCTTCAATGCCTACAGTTGAACCATGTACTGTTTGTGATCAAAGAAAATGAAAAATTGTGATCTTCAGGTCGTAGATTTAGTTATCCTTCCATCCAGAATGCTTACAGTTACAAGCTCCACATTACTTTTGTTTGAAAATATGGTATTCATATTTCCAGTGGAATATGTGTAAGTTCTTTTAAATGCATTTATCTTGTAAATAAATGCTATGCATTTTATTTTGTCTTTTTATTATTGTGGTCATTGAAATATTTAACTGAATTAGAAATCTTACACAACAGAAACAAAACAAAAAGCTCCTCAGAATAAGTAGGGCTACTATAAACCACTGGCAGTACAGAACAATAGAGGTGTTTTCACTATCTAAGGCTGTAAACTAATGAGGCAGTGCCCTCTAGTGGGCAACAGGAAACTATGTCCTGAAACCCTGGGGTGACATGCTGAATTATCTCCTGTTTCAAATTTGGCCATATATATTCCCATACATTTGGTTTAAAATTAAGCATAATGTAAGCACTAAACACACACACATGCACACACTCACATACACCTGTGCTAACAAGCTCATCTAAATTTGCTGACTACAAATTAATCTAATATCTCTGGAGGAAATATTGGTTTTCTTGGCATTTCACTCTGTTAACTGATTGGAAGGAGTATGCATGTGTGGTGGAATACTACAGAGAGGAAGACCATGACTTGTAGTCTCAAATGGGATTGGGGCTACTAATCTGTGAAGATTGAAGGAAAATGATATCCGCGCGCTGGATTAGGACGGAGTGTGGCACAGTGGGTAAGGAACTGCGCTTGTAACCGAAAGGTCGCAGGTTCGAATCCCGGGTAAGGACACTGCCGTTGTACCCTTGAGCAAGGTACTTAACCTGCATTGCTTCAGTATATATCCAGCTGTATAAATGGATACAATGTAAAGTGCTATGTAAAAAGTTGTGTAAGTCGCTCTGGATAAGAGCGTCTGCTAAATGCCTGTAATGTAATGTAATGATTACAGCTCCCAATACTTTTTTAGTCAATAAAGTATTGGGAGCTGTAATCCAGTGTGCGGATATCCATTTTCCTTCAATCAGCAATGTACTAACAACAGTCTTTTCAGTCAACTCCAAAGGTGGAACACTGTAATTTAATATCAGAAATAGTCATTCCTGGTACTCGAAATGGGGTGATAATAGGGTGAAAGTGGTCTAGTGTATTGTGTCTAAATACTCACAGATAACGTGTTCTTTAAAGTTTGCAATGGTTGAAAGGCAAAAGAAAGTACATTAGAATGTTTGTCACCACTGTCACTGTCCAAGTGAATTATATATCCATTTTCCTTCAATCTTCACATGTACTTTTATCCTGCACCTGGCCTCAAAACAGGTTGGATGTGCACATAACTACTCTACTGTGATTGGTAAATTGCTGCCACTGCTTTATAGGCCAAATAATGAATAATATTTGGAAAATTAGGCAGCTCAGTTTTAGAACTGGTGTTTGTCAGTATCTTCTGGAAAGACTATAAAACCTTTCCACGGCCCTCCATCCCCCACCCAGTACATGTATATTGAATTTATCAGTCTACATGCCAACTAAAGATGGCAATTTAAAAACACTTGCAAGGTTGCTAAGCTGTGTTCATGGCCCCCCCACTGCCCATTAATGTTTCCCTAATGCAACACTTATGTCCCAGCTCAAATGGAACACTCCTCAGACCCTCCTTCACCCTGTGCACTTACTGTTGTTAAACAGTTATTGCCATTTTACCATACTGTTTAAGTGCCCCAGATTAATCACTTCCACTGGGCACCTTCCTCTCCCAAGCACCCTTTCTGAAAAGTCAGCTCAGGTCTTGATGCATTCTGTCATGGGGCTACTCCATCCTGTAGTATAATACTCCCAGGCACACCTATATAGACACCTGCATTCACAGTCATTCTCTATTATATTACATTTTGTCATCAATTAGAGGTGTCTGTAAATTGCTTAGATGGCTGTTGTGTTATTTTGCTTGTTTTCCTGTCGCTGCTGAGTATTTGTCAGGAGGCCTACAAGCAATAACTTAGCTCTTAAACTAATTTTTTTTGGAATTGATTTACTGAATGTATTTCTTGTTAGTTTGTTTTTAAACATCACTTGCATTATCTGTTACCTCTCCCTGCCATACCTTCTTTCCTCTGTTCAGCCCATTGAGATATACAAAAACTATAGACAGCTTTCGGTTCCATTGATTCCTATGGGAGCTGCTCAATGGCACAAAAAGCCAGTTCATGGAGGCTGCCGTGTTTTACTATGGGGCTTTTTTGGCACCAGAGCATGCACTGGGTACCTAAACATGAAGCATCATGGTGAACCGGTAAATGTAGTGCAGAGATGTCACTGAGAGGCACACTCAATAGAGAGACAAATCTTACAAGCAAGCGGCCAAAGCCAGACTTTGTTCTTGAAGCACAGTGTTCTTGGTCACTTCCACTTTTACTGGTGCCAGTGCAGTTGGCTCCAGGACAGGTGTTTCAGCCATCTGTTTCAATGTAAATCAGTAGTAACAATACAGTAAAAATACAAAGTCAATAATTTTTCAGTGGATGCCACGGACTCTGCTGGATTTCATGCCGATTTAATGGTCACCCCTTTTCCCTACACATTTTTGTGCTTATACTATTTATATAATTGTCATCTTTGCAATATACAAAAAAAGAATTACCAACCCATGCGCTCAAAGAAGTTTTTAACAAACTAGGCTATATAAATAAATGGTGCGTTGGCTTCTCACAGATAATCATAGAAAGGAAAGACGGGAGCCCGCACTCTTAATGAATAGATATAGATTATGAATGTCTACGCAACAAAATCATTTTCATTTTTATTCCTATTTGGACAAAGAGACAGACATGTTTCGGCCTAAGCCGCCCTCAGTGAGGACGGCTTAGGCCGAAACATGTCTGTCACACCCACCCCTCCTCTCACAGAAAAGAGCGCCGCGCCCAGAAACGTCCCAAACACATATTAGAATAACAAATACAAGTAAAGGTACACAAACTTGACAAGATATGCATAAAAACAGATTTCCAGATATGTCTTAGTGTGGTTATCTTAGAATGTTTTCAAGGTATTATCATCATTACACAAAGACAGAAATAGGCCTACTACGATAACATTTTTATTGCAATATCAAAATAACAATGTAGTCAAAAAATATGAAATCATAATAGCATCTTAGCATCTTAATTTAAACACAACATATTATCATTCATTTACTCAATACAATTCATCATCAAGAACAATGGACAACAACAAGAAGATGACATCACTGCACATCACATTATTATTATTCATAATAATAGTAATAATATCTAAATAACAATATAACCAAAACAATGAAGACACTGAAGGCAGTTGCATTCAATCCTCCTGGGTGGAAAGCTCAACGTATTCTGACACATCGGTTCTGTGCAGGCTACTGTCTTGGGTCAACCCCTTTCATGTAGTCAGCATTACAGCCGTCATTATGTTTGTTCACACACTGATGTTCCCCAGGTGTCCATGTAAGCATGCACATGCACTGTGACATAAAAACATTCAAACCAAATTGGAATCAAAAAACTCCCAACAAGCTGAGTGGTACCTTGCATGGCAGCCTCTCACCGTTGGTGTGTGAGTGTGCGTGTGAATGGGTGAATGAGCGGCATCTATTGTAAAGCGCTTTGGATAAAAGCGCTATATAAATGCAGTCCATTTACCATGTTGCGGAGAGATGGTGGTTATTCTGGGCAATTGATGGATGCCTTCACATTAATCTCATTCATTGATGTTCCCAGTGACAGACAGTTGACTGTCAAATCCAAAGGCAGCCACCTCTGAGGAAATTAGCTGCCTTCATCCTTTACTAGTGGTCAAAGACTGTCCAATAGTCAAATATCAGCTGAAGCCAGCAGCCATTGACAATCAGTAACAACTGAGGCCTGATTGATTCTGTCACACGTATCATGGTAAAATCTTAAGCCAACACTCCTTAATGTCTTGCTGACATGAATCCTTTAACTGTGATGGAGGTAATCTATAACTCATCTCCTGCATCCTGTAATGTCTGGTGAGAGGAATTTGTTTTCCCCCTCTGCTCCGATTGGACTATTGATTGTGTAACTTGCAAAGTTGGCAGGGGCTTTCCCATAAATACATGAAATACAATTTTATTGACTACAGTTCCTGTAGAAGTTCCATCTCCTGTCTTTGTGGTATTTCTGCATTGCAGCCAGGGTTTGGATTAGCCTCAGGGTTAAACTGGGTGCTCTGGGACTGGATGCATCTGCGATGTGTTTTTGTTAGTGGCAGCTGCCGTTAACTGAGCCCCTCTCCCTCAGAGTTGTGTAATTGCTGAATTTCCCATCTCATAAATTTCCCACAGCATGTACTGTTGTTGAACAGTGCCCTTTGAGTGCTGTCCTGAGGGTCTGCGGGTTTCTATATTTGGAAAGTGGCGCGCTGGCTTCGCCTTTTGCTCGCCGCCTTTTAACACAGTTTCTTCAACTGTTCTGAAACTGTTCCTTTTGGCTGCACTTTTTGTCACTATCAGTGTTGATGACCACATGAACTATGACTCATCTGTGTATTGTGGACCCTTAAACCATTCTAATGTTCACATTCTTTATATGTTTGAAGGGCCTCTGCATTCACTAGTTTGTTTTATACTGTAAAATACCTTTATTTTTATATTTTATCATGATAAAAAATTGGTTTAATATATTTATAGCTCTTTCTCAATTTCTTAAACACAACTCCTGAAACATTAACTGCATTCTCAAAACTGTAAGTGCTAGCCCCACAGGACTATATTTCACCTGCACCAAACATTCAAAATGTTTAACTCATTTTGAAAGTTAATAATTCTGTCAATGCATACAAAAATTACACCAAACTAATATATCTCTTTCAATGCATAAGCAAAGGCACACAATATACTAAGTTTCAGCATTAATATAGCAGGATAAACCCTGAATTAATGTTGCTTTAACTTTACCAAATACTGCTGCTGTACAGTGCCATGAAAACCTATTTGCCGGATTTCCTCTATTATTGCTTATTTGTCATACTGAATGGTTTCAGATCCTTAGACAAAATGTAATATTAGACTAAGGAAAATTGAGTGAACACAAAACACATTTTTTACCTATTCACACCCATAGCACACGTGAATAATTAATTGCCCCCTTAGTTACTCAGTCAATTCATTAATCAAATTTAATTCAAGTGTAGATTCAGCTGATTGAACACAGCCAGGCTTCATTGCAGCCAGCCCTGTTGAACCTAAAATTCACTCATATTGAACCTTACCATCATACTGAAATATTCCCCACAAAGTTTCTGCAAGACCACTATGCCATGATCAAAGGAAACTCCAGAAATAGTATATCAGTCTTGGAAGAGTTATTGAGAGCCACTTAGAAGAGTGGGGAATCTCCAGGAGTAGCCAGCCTGCCAACATTTCTCCAAGGGCACAGTGGCAACTTATCCAGGAAGTCACAAAAGATCCCAAAAGAACATTCAAAGAACTGCAGGCCACTCTAACCTCAGCTATGGTCAGTGTTCATGACTCCACAATAAGAAAGAGACTGGGCAAAAATTGGATTCATGGGAGAGTGACAAGGCGAATATGTGTGCTGATTGAACTTATTGTTCAAGAATTGTACCTGTGTGATTGGTTGCTTTGAAGTGCAAGCAAATTAAGTGGATTACAAGATTCCCCTGAATTTTGGGTCCATTGCAGGCATTTGTATTTTCATAAGGAAATCATGAATTTGTGATTGATGTCAATTTTTGACATGTGTGGCTACTAGTTTGCAAAGATTTGCTTTACATTAACATTTTGTGTGGCAGCAATTATAAATTATATTGTGTTCTGGGCAAATGAGTTATTGCTATGGGGTTTTGACACACTGTTTCAAGAATGTAGGTAGTCAATTGAGGATTACATTTAAGCAGTTGAGAAAAACGGTAAATGCTACATGATTTTATGACACAAAGAAAATGCTAACAGAAAAAAAATATATAGCTATATTTATTAATATTTGTTATTCAGTTAATGGCTATATTATTGCTATATTGCTTACAATCAAGAAATGTAAATGGAAACAGGTCCAGAGTAATCATGCATTGACGAGTAAGATTACCGACGGTCTGTTTCCATATCCCACGCCACCGATTTCCCTCAAATAACCATCAAAGTAGACAACTGTCAAATTGATGTCCAATTGTATTGAAATAAATTCTAAATCAAAATTAATTAATTGAGACTTGTCAGAAGTAAAACCAGCACACAGTGCTCCCCAGGACCTGAGCAACACTGCCCTTGTACAGCTTGAGGCTCAGTTCAATGTGTTGATACACAGTACATCTCATTGTCCTTACACTCCTAACCATTTTGACTTGCGTATTTCATTGCACACAATGCAATTATGGCCGACAGTGCAGGTCTTAATTATTCTTACAGTATATAATCCTTAAACTGAGAGAGCTTCCTTACCCATGATGCGTCAAACCAGCTTGTGTGGCCCATGCCACCCGAGTAACTGCTTATTTAATAGCTGCTCCATCAGTACTCACCATGGTACTTGAGTAAAAGCTCCTGTGCACCTTTGTCAGATGGAGAGCACATTGAAAAGAAATATTTCCTTAACAGTCAATAATAGGGCACTTTGGGCACTTCCAGCATGTGGTAAAGAACCACTTGCTTGATATGAATGGTGGTGGATGATTGTGGAGTGAAAATGCATGTCAAAATGTGTTTCCCTTTTGTAGACCTGTATTTCATTGTATTGTGTATAAGTTTTCATACAGAGAGACTTGCACTTTGATGAGTTAGCTATGGTGATGCAATATGCTTCCCAATGCCAATTATTCATCAGGCAGTGGCCCTCAATTTCCCATGTTGCGTCACAAGCTATCAAGGCCCTAGGAAACAGTAACTATCTTTTAGTGTTGGTAATTCCTGGGTTGGGAACCTGGCAAGTTTAAAGACACTAGTTGAAGAACAAAGTATATCCCACTATGTATAAAGTGATTCAGAATGAGATTTCACAATTTATTTTCAACCTATTATTTTCTGTTTGGTTTAAGGCTAACATCAGCTCTATTTCTATTTCAGAGCTCTCTTCACAATAGCTCAAACATTTCACTGAAAAGGAAAAATAATGGAAATTGCAAGCTAGCTAGCAAGAATTGCCATTATTCTGTCACCAGCTAATGAATCACAATAAGAGATGATAGTTACAAATTAATAACAGTCTTGTATCATCCCAACAAAAATAAATAAATAAATAACTTAGCTACATAGACTTCAGATTAACTAATATAACTATTTCAATTATTTTGACCATCAGTGAGCAAGCTGTTTTTCTAGCACTAGTTTTGCTGTGCCCTAGAAATGACTTAGCTATTATTAATAGAAGAGATAAAATCATGATCTTATATTGTTCTATCAAGAAAAATACTTTTAGCTATACTAGCTAAGCTAAAAAAAGAGTCTAATAAATAAAAAATTAAAAAACAAAGCAAGGTTTGTGAACCTAAACTATTTAAGCAAAGAGGGCAGTGAATCAAATAAAATTAAGTGTTGGAATTCTACACGAGAGAGGTCAGGTCTTTTGGCAGCTCAAGATGTTCATTTGTTCCAAATGGTAACTGCAGAAGAGGCCTTAAGTATAACAATAAATAAGTGACTCCTTATTGCACTGGCTTAGTGTAGGTCCATTGTTGAACCCTTTCCTTTCTTTATCAGACCAGTCATGCACTGCATGCACTGTGGAAATTACTTTAATTAAATTCCTCAGGACACACCGATCGCTTGAAATCGACCATTGTGTTGAACTGTGGCCTTGCTAAGAACTAGCAGAGCTGCATAGTTTCAGTGATTGCTTTCCACTCTCCCACTCTCCCTCTGACTGTCAGGAAAAATCCCCTTCTTTGGCTGTTGCAGTTAATTTTCATTCCAATCTGATCCAAGTACAGTAAATCCTATTTGTTCAGGGGTTCTCTGAGCAAGCACAATGGTAAGCATGCCACGTACTAGACTGGAGCAGTGGTATTTTCCCCCAACCCTGCAAATTTAGCAAACAGAAATAGAGTTATTAAATTTCACAGTTTAGGGAATATCTCATATCTGAGTACACTTTCCTATTGTGTTTAGACTGTGAGTATTCCCCTTTTGAAATATGCTCTTATTATTTGACATATTCCCATATATTGTATTCAACTGGGAAATTGCATGACTGTATGCTTAGGTTAACAGCTGGATTTTTAGTGAGCTGGTGAGACAATAAACTGAAATAAAACCTTCAAAGATTGTTTTTAATCTATCTTTTGGCAATATGCTGACAAAATCTAGTCTACTTTAAGTTTCAACCATCAACTTCCATCATTACAATTTTTTCTATATTTTATACCTTGCATTAGTCCCGTTTGTTTCCATACAAATGTACAAATACCTCAAGATTGTGAGAAAATATATATATATTTTTTTATTGGATTTCATCTTTGGCTGGTGCTATTTCAAATCCCCAGAGGCCAAGCCTGCAACCTCTGCAATTTCATAAGGCTGCTGGTTTCTGCTCTGGAAACAGCCTGACCTTTATCCTTTTGATCAGAGTATTGAAGGCAGACAAAAAGCACATTCGTATAATTTAATTCTACAGCTCAAAAGAAAAAAGTCTTTGTGTACCCACTCTTCAAGGTGCACCCAAGCATTCATTACTTCTGAGCACTGTTTACTGTATAGATTTTTTTCCAAAGCCTAATCGCTCATATCATATTACCAAGAGCAAGGCACACAATGTGCTATGGTTCACATAGGCTAATGTTTTTCTGCTTCTGCCATGATGAATTATGTCAGATTGTGCCTTACCTTTCTCACTACATTTTCATTTTAATATATAGTATTTTTTCTGCTGTATTTTTCCATTTCCATTTTAGTGAATAAACCATACAGACTACAAATAGTCAACATTGCTTGTGAGTGAAACAGCCACAAAGAAAAGTATTTTTCCAAATTCCTTTTTTTCTGAGCAGGATCAAATTACATGGTCACAATAAAAAAAATCCCCACATACTGTGGTCAGTATACTTCTTCATTGGCCCCTGAGAATTGCAACTGTTTCAGTTTGCCTTAGTGTTCATTTAGACCAAATGTCTGCGATTTTCTGAGCTGTAGTATTTTTAATTTACTGTAATTAATTGCTGAAATTTAAAATAGGTATTAGTGACAGTGTGAAAACTGCAGATAAATGTTCTGTGAAATTTTCTTCACAGCTGTACAATTTCCAGGCTTCAGCCAGCCAGAAATACTGGAAAATAAGTATACATTCTCACAGAAGAGATTTATTCAAGAGAGTGTCAGTTGCTCTAGGATTTTGAAATACTTGTCAATAAATAAATAAATAAAAAGTAGGGAATGAAGCTTCATTCCCTTGAGTGGGAATGGAAAAGACGAGATGGAGATTCCAGTACTGAGATGGAGAGATGAGATTGAGATTCCAGTACTGAGCTTCCTCATACAATGTGCCAAAGGAAGGTGGATTCCACAATAAAATATTGTGGAATCCATCTCCTGGAAATCTGGAGAACCTCACCCTAACCCAGTTAAGTCTTCTAACACACCCAAAGCCTGAGCTTAATCATTTCTTCCTATAACTGGCTGGATCTGACCCAAGGCAATGAATAACAAATCAAGCTTTTAAAAGTAGCCCTCCTTTCAATTTTTTATGAATCTGTACAACCTGTTCATGAAATTAACTACCTTTGTGTGCATTTGTAAATGTGTGCACATGTGTACGTGTTGGTATCTGAGTCAAGAGCTTAGGCATACATTGCAGAGATAACCTTTATTGTTGTAGTACAAGTAGCAGCAGTAACTTTTTGGTTTCTTGTTTTAATGAAGGGCTAAATGGACATTTCAAAGTCTTGATGGCAGCTATCAGTAAGTAGTTTTAAATTGAATTAATCATTTCCATAGATTCAATGCCATAACTAACTCATTGGATTCCAATGCCAAGGTATGAAGTGCCTTTAAACTTCCCAATTACTGGCAATGGGGTGGAGTCTGTTGGGCTGACTATCAACCCATATACAAATGACCCCTTGCAGCTGCACTTTAGAATGTGCAGTGTTAATTCAACTCTAATGGAATACATATCAGTCCAATAGGGACCACATGTACTCTGTAAGAGTTGATTTAACACTGAACATTTTACTTTGCGGGGGTTTGATACCTGGAGATGGAGCATTCTGCGCTGTGATCCCATTTCTACCTGGAAACCTCTCTGCGCTCCTCCCATCTGAATAAAAGTGATAGAAGAGCATAAGGATCAGGGCCGTGCATAGGCTGTTTACAAAATCAGGCGCAAGTGAAGCCTTTATGGGCTGATAGCATTTGTGGGCTGGGGTGGTGGGGTTGGGGGTCATATGCTGCTGCATATGTTGGTGTCTATCTGTGCACATGCCAGATAAGGAGGGTGGACTGTCCACTTTAAACAAGAAAGAAGTCCTGATAATGAAAAACCAGCAATTGCAAACCTTGCCCAAGTCATGCTTTCAAAAAATGTGAGCTGAACCCATTGACACAGCTGAAAGCACCGGGTAATTCTATGAAGTTCCGCGTAAAGAAAGGAGTTCGCTTTCTGTAGAGTTTCCAGGGCTGCGGATGAATGGCGAGAACTCTGTTCAACAGCCTCATCGCTCAGGGAGCTGACAAGCATCAGGACGTGGCTCGTCCCTCCCCACTTAAGGGATCAATGCCAAAGGTGTAGCAGTCAGCACACTCCAAATGCTCCCTACCACTCCAAGCTGCCTATTCGTAATCACTCTCTGGGCCCCCAGCCTTCTTTATAGGACTATAAATCATGACTGCTGTGGGTTAGACACGTGAGTGAAAGCAGTGGAAGGAAGCGTTGTTGCATTGAGGGGCCGTTATAAGGTGCAAAAAAGGAGTGAAGATGCATGGCGGGGGCATGACAAGGTGTGGGGGGGGGGGAGCGGGTGTCCAGACACGAGTATGCCCAAATGACAGAGCCAGGAGTGTCGTTTGCAGATTTTTGGAGATGTTCCCTTAATGTACTTGGCATAAGACCAATATACAGTGAACTAATGTTTGGGACAAAGATATATTTTTTGTTTACTTTGCTGCACTCCACAATTTTAGATTTGTAATCAAACAGTTCGCATGTGGTTAAAGTGCACATTAATTTAAGGGTGATTCTATACACTTTGGATTCACCATAAAGAAATCACAGCACTTTATACATAGCCCCCCTATTTCAGGGCACCATTATGTTTGGGACATAGTAATGTTATGTAACTGAACATAGTCATGTTTTGCACTTTGCCGCATATCCTTTGCATGCAATGACTGCTTCAAGTCTGTGACCCATAGGCATCACCAGGATCCAATGAGTTTGGAGGCAGTTGGTTGAACCTGAGCACATAAGATGCTTCTTTACACTTCATAATTCATTCTGCTGCTGGTACCAGCAGTTACATCAGCAATGAAGACAAGTAGGAGACAGTACCTGTGGCAGCCATTCAGTCACAGATGAGGAAGGGGGTGCTTTGGTCCTTGGGCGGTTCCTTTCGGCCTCCACACTTTGCTCTTGCCATCACTGATACAAGAGAACCTTGGTTTCATCTGTCCACAAGAATTTTTCCAGAACTCTGCAGGCTCTTGTATGTACTTCTTAGCAAACTGTAACTAAGAAGTACATACAAGTGCTTTGCATCTTGCAGTGTAGCCTCTGTAGTTCTGTTCATGAAGTCTTCTGAAGATAGTAGTCACTGACACTTCCATGACTGCCTGTAGAGTGTAGAGTGTCTGATCTGTCAGACAAGTGCTTGGAACGTTTTCTTCATTATGGTGAGAATTTTTTGGTCATCAACTGTAGAGGTCGTCCTTGGCCTACTAGGCCCAATTACTGGGCTCATCAGTGCTCTCTTTCTTCTTAAAGATGCTCTAAACAGTTGATTTTGGTAAGCCTAAGGTTTGCACTATGTCTCTTGATTGTTCTTTTTTCTGCCTCATAATGGCTACCTTGAATTTCATTGGCTCTTTTATACCTGCATTAAGGAAGCAATTGAACACACCTGACTAATCAGTACCACCTATGAAGCCACTTGTCCCAAATATTAGGGGGCCCTGAAATGGGGGAGACTGTTTAGAAAGTGCTGTAATTTACATGGTGCCACTAAAATGTATAAATACTGAGTGTTTTGTAAATATTTCCTGCTCATTTTATGGCCTTCAGAGTTTTGCCCACATAATCAATGTCTGAAACTATTTATGCTTACGCAATTATGATTATTATTGTCATCATCATCATAATCATCATCTGATTGGCATATGCTAATTTATCCTGAGAAAATGAGAAATTGACACTGTGATTGAAATTGGCTCATTTGACACTGTGAAGTTACACAGTACTTCGTACAATGGTACAGCAGCAGAGTTAAACTTTTAAAGATTTTAACTAGCAACTCTCAGGTTACTGGTACAAATATAATTATGTTATAGTGTCTCCCTTATTCTGGGAACTTGAGTTTAAGTATGACTTACAAAGTGAGTAAGTTCATAGTTAGGTAGCAAGCAAATAAATACATACGTAAAACTTTTCAACCCAAGGTTCCTCAGAAAAAAATTAGAAAAACAGAAATAAGCTAGAATAGAATACAATTGAAAATAATACAGAACAGAACACTTTGCCCCATTTCTTTGTTCTGTCTATTCCCCAGTGCACAGATGTTATGTTATTGCCATCTGTATCCAGTAACCTGCCTCTGATTCCCTGATGCCAATAAATAAATAAAGCTCCCACAATCCTTTGCTGAAGATTTGATTTTTATCTACAGATTTCTTCATTCCCCCCACCTCCTCCTTTCTCCATTTTGTCAATAGAAGCTGGTACAGAGAACTCGTATGCTATTTTGACACGTGCATGGCTTTTCTCACAGTCGAATGCACATGCAAAGATATCCAAGCCTGTTGCCAATCAGCTAAATGTGGATGTGCGTGTGTGAGAACAGCAAATCTCATTCCGCCAGATGCGGACATGGTCACACTCGAGTGCACACGCTACGAACATCTGTCCCCCCATTGTGATACACAGAAATGGGGAGACTGTACAGAAAGGCTGCAATTCCTACACGGATCATACAATATGGATGTAAATACAGTCAAATTAAAGCTGAGAGTCTGCAATTTATCCTCATATTTATTGTTTTATTTCAAATCCAATGTGCTGGAGTCAAACCAACAAAAAATGGTATCATTGTACCAATATTTTTTGCATTTTACTGTATGTGTGCATGTGCATGTGTGTGTTAGGGAAAGAGTAAGAGCTCACCAGTGCTGTATTTTGTCAACAAGGTCATACTGGAGCAGAGTATCCAGGCTCGTCATGAAAACAGACCTCAGTTCCCATCAAGAAGACTCAGGGGAGTTGGTTTATGGGAAACGCTTGTGAGGAAACACTGGCGAACCCAGCACACGTTGCCCACCGGAGAGACTCAGACAGCTGCATGACAGAAGTGCACTCCTCGAGCCTGCGGGGCTTCCCACAACTTTTATCAACAAAGGCCCCTTTTTTCTGGTGTGTGGGTTACTATGGTCCTGGAGGGCTTGGCAGTAATTGAGTCGGGTCAAGTCGGTTAGTGCCCCTGGTCTAAATCAAGGCACAAATCCCCCCACAATTCAGATGCTGCTTCTCATAAAATGAAGTGCCTTTGAGAATCTCTGTATTGTTCATGGTCCGAAACATTAAATAGTTTTGGAGAAACTTGCAGTTCATCCGCCATGTCCTAAACTTATTCCATGCCTCATCCCATTGGAATACTTGACTGACACACTGTCATATTGGTCTGTGTCCCTGACCTGTGCTAGGCTGCAGACATTACCCCACTATAACCTCCAGTGTATCGTTTCACAGGCTGTAGTCCACATGACCCTACATTGAATGGATAGCAACCTTTTTAAAGTGACAGTCCCTATGTGCAGTGTGGAACTGAGAGGAACTAAGTGAGGTTTCTAACCAAAAACTTCACTGGCTGGATTTTATTGCCTTACCTCGTACCTCTGATCAGATTTTTATAACGATCTCCAAAATGAATAATTCACTGTGCTCTTTAATCTGCTGCAGCAGAAAGACTCAGAAATGAGTAGTGCGATGTAAAATTGGATTTTTGAGGTTGAGTAACCAGGGAGCAGCAGAGGCGTGAACACAGAGCCAATACTAGAATACTCAGTGATCAGTTTAACATACCACAATACCATTTCTGGTCATTTATTTCATAGTCCATCAGTTTTTTATACATTTTTATTTTGGGGAGCTTTGCATTTTAGTTTTCAGAGCGCAAGAGGGTTATCAGTTGAACTTCTGGTGCTACAGGCAGCTATCCTTTCCCCACATGTAACCAAAGTGTCCATTATCAAGGAAAACACTTTGTATTTTTCCAGAAATTTCGAAATCTTTAGGAGAGTGATACTGGGGAACTTGGGTTTGTTTCTGGTGATTTTCAGTCATTCGAATCAGAGCCCTTGATTACTCCACACAGTATGTTTATCAAAGCTGAAAGAATGAGCTTACAGAAGGCAGTCAGTGTTTTTCATACAATACAAACCTCAGAATTTTCATATTTTATCCACCTCAAATGTTCCACAAAATAATTTTGAGACACCAAACGGCACCATACCAGGGTATACATTTCATTACACAAAGCATAAACTGACATACACTACATGGCACCTGACATCCTACATCTCATCCAAAAGTATGGGCATTAATATGGAGTGGGTCCAGCCTTTGCTGTTGTAACAACCTCCACTCTTCTGGGAAGGCTTTCTTGCTGCAGGTTCACAGTTGGCTTTCCAAATGACCCCAAAGGTGTTGGATGCGGTTGAGGACAGGGCTCTGTCCAGGCAAGTCAAGTTCTTCCACACCGTTCTTGACAAAACCATTTCTATATTTCTGTGTGCCCGGGGGGATTGTCATTCTGAAACAACAAAGGGCCTTCCCAAAACTGTTGGGAATGTACAGAATCTTCTAGAATGTGACTGTATGCTGTAGCATTAAGACTTGTCTTCAATGGAACTAAGGGGCTCAGCCCAAATCATGAAAAACAGCCTCAGAGCAAAGGGTGTCCAGATACTTTCACTCATATAGTGAATAAACTACAATAGCTATGCACGCTGAATCAGCTAGATGTCTTCATAGCTTTTTTTGCTGAGCCTGTCTGGGTCTTAATCATTTGTACAGGCACATTACGTCAGAGCGCAATCCCAATCTAAACACACACAACAAATTAACCATAATTGTAACCTCACCTGACTACAGTGAGATGTATATAGTGGAGGTGGACATGTCATCGTGGCCTTAGAGATGCCTGCCCCATGGAAAGGCTCTGTTCACTTATGGCTTATTTTTATTTTCACAAACTTGGATGCCTCGAATCAAGTCATCACACTGTCCAGTGTTTGCACAGGAATTTATCAGGAAAATGCTTGCATTAGAACTTTATTCCTTCTTATTGTTTGTGTTTTCAGTCCAGCACCCATGATAAGGTGGCCAAGAGACAAGTCACCAGAATATGTCCTAAAACAGATGCGCTAGAGGTGACCACATTCCACTGAATGGCAATTTAAACAGCAATGATTATATTTGGAAGTTTGGTGTGTGTATATTGTCCCTGCATCCATGTGGGTCTCCTCTGGGGACTCTGGCTTCCTCCAACAAAGACAATAATTGGACAGTCCAAGTTTCCCATAGGTATGAGTGCGTGAGTGTGTGCATGCCCTGCAATGAACTGGCGATCTGTCCAGAGTGCATTCCTGCCTAGCCTAATATATCCTGGGATAGGGCTCCAGCAATCCCCCCCTCCCCTCTCCCCCCATAATACCATTGTGCAACTACACTATTTCAAATGTATGATTTCATGCATGCAATCAAGGCCATTGTAATCTGTGAGGCAATACAATGATACAGAAATATCAATATGAGGTTGAAACACAAGTCATTCATGTCATACAGTAACACTCAACAGCAAGACAAAGAAGACACTGACTGGCACTGAATGGGTATTTACAGTATCAATACGCAACAGCGACACAACAGTAATGCTCCACCTAAAAATCAAACCAGTTACTATCTATCTAGATGCCTAGTTCCTTCACCAAGTATCCGGCCAGCCTGAAATGATCATTTTGTTAATATCTGCAACTCAAACCAAAACAAAGTTATTACATGAGCTATAAAACTTTAGATTACAGCTTTGAGTCAAACTGAATAATGATGAAAATGAGATGGTCTAGAATGTGTGGAGTTGAAGGTTCTGAAATGATAAACTGGGACAACAGTGCCATCTGTTGGAGAACTGAAACAAAATGGTCCATTCTCATTACTTTTCAAACATTCATACAAGTCAATAACCCTTTGAATATTTCAGTGTGTGTGAATGATCAATATAAAACCCATCCCAATGCTGATGGGAGAACTCCAAAACCAAAAATTGTAAAATGATTAAAAAATGATTAAATTAGATTAATAATTATAACCATAGAGAAGTATAACAAAGTCATTCAGAAGCTTTTCTTTTATTATGCAATTTATTGGCAAGAAAGAACACTTTTTGGTATGGGAACATACTTTAGGCTCACTGATATACCATAAATAAAATACAACAGGAAGTCTCTGGAACTGGCTAAAGGAAAGATTCTGTTTCTTTGAATAACATTATCAATTATCCAAAGATGATAACTCATCACCATCCCAGGCACAACTTGTTATACCTGAAACACTATTTCATGTCCTTACCAAAAGGCTTAGTTGCACTTTCATTGCCTGTAAATGCAGCTCACGACAGGCTGATATTTGCACGTGAACAATAAACACAAAATTTGCAGTTAGACCTACAGTATTCCTAGGTATATTTTTCTCTACACACAGTGCAAGCTTAACAACCTATATTAAAACTACATATTTTGGCTTCTACATATCCTCATATGGTGAGCATATTTCAGTACCGGCACCATCCCCTAAACCCTGTTCCTGGAAATCCACTATCCTGAAGGTTTTCACTTCGACGCTAATTTGGCACACCTAACTCAACTAATTAGCAGCTCAAGATCTCTAGCTGATGAATGAGGTGCGCTTTCTTAGGGTTGCAGTGAAAACCTATAGGACCACTGATCTCCAGGGGCAAGACTGGTTACCACTGCACTAAAGTGTTTTCCATTTGCTGGTCTAGGGAGTCTCAG
The DNA here is from genome assembly GCF_018555375.3 of Anguilla rostrata. NCBI lineage: Eukaryota > Metazoa > Chordata > Actinopteri > Anguilliformes > Anguillidae > Anguilla > Anguilla rostrata. Next base: position 37,183,234 of record NC_057939.1, on the reverse strand, counting down.
CCAAATGAAGGGGAACAAAATTGACCAAGGTTCCACATTGCTGAAACCATAGGGTATTTTATATTCAAGTCTTCCTTTATGTGCAGTGGACATTTTTAAAGATCCTACCATTTTAATATTTTCAATTACTTTAGATTTTGTAGAGAAATGGATTTAATGTGGCTACTGAAATCAAAACTATATGAAAAGAAATGCATATAAATTTCAAGTTGACTACAAGTAGTAAACTCCCTCTAAATTTGGCCAGCATCAATTGAACGCCAATCACTTTAAAACAATAATGGCAGCCCACAAGTATGCCAAGGTTTGAATATCCAAGATTCCCAAGGAGCTAAGGTGTGTCCGTTAACTAAAGTTGGCTACCCACTCCCCCCCAGTCAAAAAATATTTGTCCCCACAATAAAACTTTACATGGCTGGTTCAAATCCGTTACTGATGACAGGAGATCTCCGACCTTGCCCAGGAGGTTAATGAAGCCTTCAAATCACCAGCGATTTCTCCCCATAAAATGTGTGAATGTTACGTAATGCGTAAAAATGTGTACGCTATGCCCAATAGCTTGTTTATAAGGCTAGCAAATGTGCATGCACAATTTCTTAGTGAGGAACAGCTAGGCATATGCCTTCATGCCAACTCGTTGGCAGCATTTCACTGGGGGTTGTGTAGCATGCTAGCAAACTAGTGAATAACTCCAGTTACCTTTTCTGCTAAATGGAAAATGATTATAATAGAAAGTTACATTCATTAGTGTGCACATGCATTTTTGTGCTAAGCAGCGCATATTTCCTTTTCATATTTAAAAGCATGCCAATATAATGTTAGTTTGTAGTCCTAAAACCCAGAAGTGAGTTAGCCTTTTTGACCTATGGGCTACCCTGGCAGATTTCCAATGCTATTTTCCCATATGGTTTATTTATACAGAAAATAACGTCTGTAGTTAACATAAGCCAAAGGGAGTTTTGCGGTTTTTCCTCTACGAAATTAATTACATTTCAAATCTGCCGAGGAAATCCATGATGGAAGAAACTTCCAGGCTGGCCAACAAAAAGATGCCATATCTGTTTTAACATTGTTGGCACTCTGCCCCAGAATTCTGGCTTGCTTGGGTTTGCATGAACAAAAATTGAGGTCCATTGTATCAGGGTGAGCTGCAGCAGATATCTAGAAAACTTGCCAAATCTCAGTGAAAGTATCTGGATAGATAGATAGTATTCCGGGTAAGTGGAAACATACCTACCATTTCATTTTTTTTTTGTAAAACTACTAATTTACTAAGGTAAAGCAATTTGGCATTTTTCATGAAAATGTTTTTTAAAAAGCTAAAAGGTACCATAAACTGCTCTAATTTCACACTAGTTTTTTTAAAATAGGGACACTTCTTAAATAATTTCCCTTCAAATCCTTGAACTAACCTTAAAGCTTATTTGTTTTTCTTGCACTGGCATTCTTATGCTCAGAAGGTGAGGTGACTATGCTGAGTTTTGAAAATGAATTCAAAGTTATGGCATCCAGCAACTGAAACAACACGCATAGATTTCAATACTCTGTTCATAAAACACCATGCCTATGTAAAGCATTTCTGTGGTAGGATAAACTTAATACTTATTGCTTATATGCTTATTCAACCAAAATACTATTAAATCAAATAAGTAAAATCCTACTCCAAAGGAGACTGTTGCTTTATCTGCTTGCGGTCTGTGTAACCATGGATTAATTTTGTAATGCAACATTACAACTACTGGAATTTCTGCATTCAGAGGTGTTGGCAGGACACAGCACTTAAAAATAATACACCACAGGAACTATAATGAAAGAATGGGCCAGAAAGCTGGAGGTCTCTGTGGAAGAAATCAAATCCGGACCATGCCAGTGCTCACTGGCCGACTGCATCGCCCAGGATGTTGGGGATTTCCGACGGTTAGGGGTCTGCGTTCATCGCTACTTAGTGACTTAGTGCACGCTAAAGCCGCAAACGCAAGGTCTTCATCCGACTTCTCCCTGTGCGAGCTTAGCTGTGACCTATGGTGTGAAAAGAAGCAGCTGGCCACAAGTTTTTCAGAGAACTGTGGTAGTCTACAGCCCAAACTGGCAGTAGGGTTCACGCAAGAATATGTCTGGGGCTGCAGACCATTGGCCAAATTGTGGCGGGAACTGGACATGCTCAGTCCCACGTTGGCCACCAAATTTATCTTAAAAAAAAAAACAAAGCCGGACTTTAAATACCAGACATTCTTCCAGTAGCCGTCTGACCCATCCTTTCATTTCTGCGGTCCTTGGTACAGGGGAACCATGATCTATCGGAGCCAGGAGGAGGCCCCAGTGCGCAGGTGAATACGGAGTGGTTATTCAGAATCTCCTGTGGTGGGATGGGGTGGGGAAAGACAGGGGGCTGAAGTTTGACCCTTCCTCTTGTCGATGCCCTTATGCTCCGGGACATGCCTGTAGATGCAGTTCTTTTTAACGCACCCGTTGTTCCTCCAGAAGAAACACTCCCCTGTTGACTTTTGTCTGTGGACAAACAGAAGGACGAATGAGTGAAAACCAAAACAGAAAGATGACCACATTTATGAGGAAGGCACCCATTTATGCCTACACACTGTCTTTAACGATTGCACAAAATATTCAGAAATTACACAAGCATGCACTGCTGGCAGTTGGACCTTGCAAGCATTTCTCACAATGAAAGTGAGCCAATGCAAAAAAAAAAAAAAATCAAATACAAGCACAGTTATGAGAAAAACACATGCGCAATACAAAAATGCTGCAATATTATAATAGTAACAACAATAATAAATTACATTTATATAGCACATTTCCAGACCCCAAGGTCACTTAAAAATGTAATAAAAAATAAAAATACAGGAGTAATTTCTTCCTCCAGGACAAGGTTAAATCGCCGGGCTGACACTCGTTAAATGTTCCTTCCACCCCCCACCCCCTTTTTTACTGCAAATCTTTTTCCTTATATTCTTAATAAACTGGTATTAGTTTTTTATGAAACTTGTTGTGTGTCTCCACTATGCTGAGGCTGTGACTGACAGGCCGCAACATAAAGGAGGCAGTGGAGGGATTTGAACCCTAGTGTCCTAAGAGAGCAGTGAAAGAACCCCTCCTGGAGGCAGTCCGAGCCCAGTGCATCCTGGGTGTCTGCGTGCGGCTGCTACTCACGCGGTCTTGGGCGGCTCGGCGGCCTGGTGGGCGGACCGCGACATTCCCAGGTGCGTGTGCAGGCGGTCGGGGTAGCGCACTATGAGACTGGCCCCCTCCACCTCCATTCCCTACAGGAAAAGTCCAGAAAACGGCTTGATTTCCTAAAACCTTCAGCATGCGCAAAACCTTCTAGCACACGCAAAACCAGTAATGTGTCCAATGATTGGTCATGGTATTCGTTTTGAACCAATCACTGGTTTTTCTATTAGTTTCGTATGTGCTAAAATGTTTTGCACATACTAAGGGTCTTAGTAAATCAGGTCCATAGAGCAGCCAGATTTGGTTTTAGAGTTTTATTTGACTATTCTATTCTGACAGATTTATTTCTCATAATGATAAATGAGTGTTTTGCTTTCTTTGTCTTCTGGATGTATTTTCCATTTCCACAAACAGACTTAGCTACAGCACTTCTGGTTTCTCTTACACAATCTAATTTAGCCTTGCTCAAGATCAGAATTTAGTTTTAAGTCAGTCTGAGCTCACAAACTGACTGGAAACAAATTCTACATAAGCAGCTGGTCAAAATGCCTATCTGAACAAGCATTCTATTCATTCCCGTTAGTTATATGACTGAAATAAAACAGAGATGAGCTTCAAATCACGCACACTACACACTTACATGTATGTCAGTGATGGCCTTCTGGCAATACTCGTCCCTGGTGTAGTTGATAAAGGCACATCGTCTGGCCCGCAACACTTTAAAACTGTATATTTCTCCAGCACTGTATGGAGAGGAGCAAGACAGGACAGGAGAGACCATATATTATCACTTCATACTAACTTGTATTAAAATGACTTTTCATGATATCCAAATATATATGAAATAAGATGGAAAAACACTAGTCTATTAGACTTCTCTATACACACCACCCAACACCAGACTGCTATACCAACCAATGCTTAAGAGGATGTGCTGGGGCCACTCACGCGCTGAATATGTTGCGAATCATCTTCTCCGAAATAGTAGGAGCCAGATTTCCCACCCAGACAGGGTACAGCACTCTGTCGGTGTAAAATCATAGTTCACATTCAGTGGAAGGCTGCTGGATATTTATCTATTTATTTTTTAGTTTTTGGTTAGAAATAGGTTAACAAAAAGCTATTTACAAACAATACAGAGTACTAAACAATACAGAGAACCATTTTAAAATGTTAAAAATAATAACGCTACTTAAGCATACACGTATCAGCAGTAAAATTTAAAAAAGATTTGCATGTTCTTTACATAAATGGGGACAGACCTTTGAACCAACTGGCATTAACTACTAGGGGTGTATCTGTTCTCCAAATCCAAGGTTCAGTTCAAAACTTGATTTTTGAGCCACCATTTGGCTTTTATATTATTTTATTTTAAAAAAGAAAAAAAAACAGTAACACTTGTTTCTTCACTAATGTTAGCAAAGCATGCCTAAGTGGGCACATGGATATGAGTTAAACAAAATCAGCCCGTGGTCTATATAGTGGGCACTGTATGTAACTGAGCAGTAATCTCAGTAGTATACAGTAAACAGGCTTACCATTTATGATTTGAGCACAAAATCTGAAATCATATAAATCATTGGCTAATCATCTGGGACTTTGAACATACAAAGCAGAATTTGTTCTCCTTTCTGACGTTCGGTAAGGGGGTTCTGTGTCCAAACTTTTTTGTAACTTTCCGAAACTGACATTCCAAAGTACAAGCCCACTTTCTGCAGCAATTGGGCATTGTGCACTAGGTAGGGTTTCAGGAGGTCAGAAAATTCTCAAATTTTGTTTACGTATTTTGAAATGTTGTTTGGCAACCCTTTTAGTTTTAGATAGCTAGTTAGCAAGTTAGTTAGCACGTTGTATAAGAAGAAAGAGCAGTTTACAGTTTGCCAATATATGATCGTTGCCACTGGAGATTATCACATTTAATGGTCAGTTGCAACGACCGGACAATTTGCCTCCATCACCTTCAACTAACCTTACCTTACTCATTTACCTAACCTTAAAATAAATAAAATGGAAGACCACACATTTGTTGAGAGTTTGATAAAGACAATGACAATGTTTCCGTATGCTGCCAACCAACTAAACAGGCCTGAAGAAGAAGCTGAACTACACCGCTAACATGAACACCTTCAAAGAAAAAATGTGACTGTGTTTGTCAATTTGTATGACTCTTCACATGGTGATTCTAAAGCGACATAAGTCACTGAATTCTTCAATAAAATCGCATCCCTCACTATGATGGACATTTTCTCACCCCACCTTCGAAAAAAGGTATTTTGGAAAAGTAACACTGCCCGACATAGTCGTAACAACACGTCCTACAAACCAGATTGTATAAAGCATGTGGAAGCCTTTAGTGTCACTCACAGTTGTGGTTCAGTTTTTGGGGGGCTGGACTTCATGAGGGTGCTGGGTTTGGGTGGGTCCTTCTTCTCCATAGCTGCTGACTGGCTGGCACTAACAGCAAGGAGACTGTGACCGAGGAGCTTCATATCTATAAGGACAAAAGAGTCTGGGTTAGAAATGGATGTCAAGTTTGGCTTTAACAAGAGATGCATAGAGACGCAGTTCTGCTCAGCAAAAGAACTGGGAGAAGGATCTGCCAACAGTGATTCTGGGACTGACTAATTAAACTACCAATGAATTACCATTAAAAACAACATTACAATTTATCAATAAATTCAAAAGTAGTCAATGAAGAAAAGATGCACATCTAGGCCCAAATCTTACCCGGAATATTAGACAGAGCTTCCAGGGCTTTCTCCACTGTCCCATGGATTATTAACGCATTTGAGCTTTGTTCTCTGGTAAGTCCCAGGTCCTGCAACAAGAGGAGTAAGTAGTTCCAACTAAGTCATAGATGGAACCTGATGGGTAAGAGTGTGCAACTAATTATGCAATAAGTGTGTGTTAGTTGATTGTAGTGTGTTTTGTTACAGCAGTGTGTTGATGCTTAATTATTAAGTTGAGAATGATCTGATCGTGAACAACGTTAATGAGAAAAACGTGTCGTATGCTTAATTATCATTCCAAGCTGTTTTATCTAAGGGCACACACAAGCAATGACCACTGGCATAACCTCCTTATCAAAAGGTCACATGACCCATATTAAACTTATAAAGGAATGTTTTACTGAATGTTCTGTGAGTGCGGTGCCGGTGCTCCCACTTGCACACAAAATAAAACCGCTTGCACGATTGAATTGGGTGCACAGACTCATCTGACCGGCTGAGGTCATCTGAGACCCAACAGCCCTAATATACATGCTCTGAACACAGGATCATTTTCACGACAGAATGGAAAAAGATTTTACCAAGCAAACATTTGCCCAAGCTCAAGTCACTGAACAGCACAGTCTAGACAAAAAAAACTGAGAAGAGCTACATTAAGGTGTACCCCATTGGGCAATGCAAATTACGAACATGATGCACAGATAAGAACAATAAAATACTACACAAAAGAGGCAAAGTCTAAAGGTAATGAGATAAAATACAAATGAGCTAAAAGCAGTGGAATTGCAGCAGGAGAAGACTCTAAGACTCACGTACCATGAGCTGTATGATCTGCACCGCCATCAGCTCCTGGGCAGCATCTATGCAGGTACTGTCAACTTTTAACAACTCTCTAAATGCTGTGGCAGCCTCACGGTATCTCTGAAAAATTGGACAGGGAATAAGAACACCAGAGAGAGTGAGAGAGAGCCAGAGAGAGGGAGGGAAGGTGTAGTATAAGGGGTAAGGAGTTGGTCTTGTAACCAAAGATATAATTGGATACAATGTAAATGCTATGTAAAAAATTGTGCAAGTTGCTCTGGATAAGAGCGTCTGCTAAATGCATGTAATGTAAGGCACTCATTTACTACCTCATTGCTTCACAATATTCATTGACAACACCAGCTCCAGTTAAACCATTGCTACCAGTGTCAACTATCAGTATATGACAGTAATACATTCTATCTTCCCTGCCATGTTGGAAGGTTGCAACATTTAGATACATAAATATTGGAAACTGAAGGCATACCCAAGATTCAATATCCAAATAACTGAACCCTGCTTTTACTGATTCTTCCAGGTAATAATTCATAATATGGCAGTATTCTTTGACAAGGAGTGAATATTGGTGTTTGTTGGAATATTCTTTATTAATTAAGGAAAAACAAATAAATAACAAACTATGGAATACTTGGCTGAACACTTCGAATGACCTAGCATTTTGAGGGCAGCAGCATGGCTCCAATGTTAGAGCGATACAGTGCAGGGTTACCTTCAAGCCAGCCAGCGCCCTCCCTTTCCTGTATAGGCCTTTGATCCAGTTAGGGCACATGGAGAGCGAAATCTCAGCATCTGTTAATGACTTATCATACATCTGCATCTTTTCATAACAGAAGGAACGATTTCCAAACAGCCTGAGAAAGAAAGAGAGAGAGAGAGAGAGAGATGCTATTGAAATTTCTAATTATCTGTACAGCAGTGTTCTACTAACACTTGAGTACAAGACATTTTCTACTGAAAATCCAGCTTTTACAATGTAAATTTATGACAGGGATTGGGAAAACAGAAACAGACAGCTGACACTGAATTTTAAATAGTTATACACAGACTTTCATTCTATGGAATAATTAGGGCTACACAAAAAGCTTTCACCTTTTCATAGACTGCTGGATATTGATCACAGTGGTAACTTTTGGTCTTGCAGTCATTTCATAAATGCATCTGCCAGTGTGTTTAAACATCCATTAAAATGCATTCTATTGTGCACAAGACAACACAAAAAACATACTTTTGTTTAATTTTCTGTTTAACGCTCATTTTCTGCAAATCTTATCTTTGAATACCATTGGTCAACATCACGAATAAGAAATATCTGTCTAGGACCAATTATTTGTGCATTTCTGAATAGAGCATATGGGTTTGAATGCAACCCAAATGTATAAAGGTTTTATGGGGTATCTGATGCAAGCTATGCAAAGATGTACACAAGAACCCAACATCCAGGGTGCAGCCATATCCCAATAACAGCAAAGGTGGTTTCCTACCGAAATTCTTTAGGGTTGCACTTGATTGCGTCCGTAAAATACCGCACGGCCAGTTCAAAACATCCAGTGCTTGCCAACTTATTACCGATAACTGTGAAGAGAAATATCAATATCAAAGAGGTAAAGACATAAAGAAAAGACTTCACTTTGTGACTAATGGTTCCTCACAACTAACTTCGCAAATAGTTACACTTCTAGACCTCCCAGAGGAAAATGGCACATTCTTCTTTTTGGCTTAAAAGGCTATCATGGCAGGACATTTAGTGCATATCCTAAAAACTGAAAATAACAGGTAGCACATACTTCAGAAATGACAATTGTTTATACACATGAATGACAAGAATTTAGTTAGACTTTAGAATCCTCCATAAATATTTAAACATTACCAGACATTGTTAGACAAATTCTTCACTACATAGTATCTCCTTCCCAATTTGAAGTTCTGGCTCCCCAAGCCAGAAGCCACTTTTGGTTCTGTGGCGTATTGTATTTTAAATGCTCCTCATCAGACACTGTGTTGCAATGGCATATGGAGATTTAGTCTGCTTTTTTTTCGTATTCATAAATTAATTACGGTACCGCCATTTTCCCCAGAGAAACTGAAAACTTCAGGAGACACATACACCCAACTGTATTGTACATAACAGTACTGGCACAAATTATGGAAACACTTCATATATAAATAATTTGACAATTAATGCAATATTTTGCAACAATATCTCTTTTTACATAATAAATGTAAGATCAACATAAAACAAAAATGAATTAATAATGAGCATTCAAGTTAAACAAATTATAATCCTTACACCTTCCAATATCAGTGGCCACGTAAACGCAGGATGATTCTGCATTTTTATTCAGATTAAAAAACCGAAATGCAGGGGGAAAAATGCACTGTATTCTATAAACACAGATATTCCAAGGTCTTTTTATATTTTTTTATTATAACGGGAGACAACCCAGACCTAAAGCTGAAAACTGCTGCTTCTTCCGATGCCTGACATCGTGTTTTTTTATTGATCATAAATACATACACAGTCATCGCTAGCATTGTGAGAGTGCTTAATTTGATTCTAAAGTAGAAAATGCTTAATTTGAATGAAAAGTAGAAAATGAGATGTCACTATATGTAGCTTGCTCATCAGGATTACATTCAAACAGATATTGCTCCTAAGGTTTTTAAAATTTTACTTGGCCTGTGTGGCAAAAAAAAATTTTTGATCAGAATGCAACAACATTATTTGTAGGTTATTCCATCCGACTCCAGTTACAGGTGTCATAATAAAATGATGAATGACATACATTTATCGCATTATTATTGTGAGTTATGCAAGTAAGCTCGCAATACTCATGAGCCCCATTACAAACAGACAACGTTTTGATCCCTTGGTATCTTGGTCAGGGTCAGGATGTGCGGTTTTTAAAATTATTGTTATGATTTTGAATTGGCATATTATGGTAAAAATAAATATTTTTATCAGAACAAGTGAATTAGTGTAAAAAACAGATTTTTAAATTTCCTGTGTTTCAAAAAAGCAGCATTCCATTGGCTAACACAACCACTGTATGTATAAGCTCATAGCTACATAACTAAGCAGGCTAATGTATCTTACTGTTAGAAATCTTATAATCAGCTTGAACATTAATTTATTTGTCCAGGATTTGTCTACATAAAATAAGATTCATGCAAAAAAACCTCTTTTTTTTTTTTGCTTATATACTTCATTTAAAATTACTGAGTCACATAATGTAGTTACCACTCATGGTCAAGAAGACCAATTCATACACCTTTTCAGAGAGAAATGGCTCAGAAAAACAACAGAAGAAAGGGCACAGGTAAGTTTTAGGAGTACTAAACTTATTTAAGCAGCGTTTCCATAATCAGCACTAGTACTGCATTAGTACTGCTATCACATGGGGAAGGATGTTATTACAAGCAGGAATGAACACTCACCAGCCAGCTCAATGCTCTTCAGAATAGCATCCTCAACCTTACGCACAGCACCATTCTGTGAAAAGATTCAACAAAGAGTTCTGTTCCAGTGCAAGTCTTACTATTGTCCTGTCCAGAGGCTATGGACAGGATACCAGTATATTTTAGGAGACAAAGACTTCTCTTGCCAAATGATGACCAGGTGCATTACACCACTTTGTCTATGATTCTGAATTATGGTATTAGCGTTGTTTATTTCCAGGAAAATACAGTGCCATTAGACTGGAGGTATTCCCAGACCAGGATAGGGTGCTGGGATACTAATTAGATAGTACAAGGAAAAATTTTGAGCCTAGGTAGGCTGAAAGGCCCATTCTCACATACTCAGTTACTGTTTCTGCCGTTTATGCACTAACGGTGTGCTTTAATGTACACAATTCTGTACTAACTCAGTACATTGTCTGCGAACTGACTCAATCTGGACCAGACCTGGGTCAAATACGTATTTGTTTTGGATTCAAATACTTTTCTGCGCTCTATTGATCTTGCCTGGTGTAATAGAGCCTGACAATATGACCAGAAGGTGGGGTTTGCCATTTTTGAGAGTACTTCATTGGTTCCAGTACACCAGACAAGATCAGTAAAGCGTAGAAAAGTATTTGAATCCAAAACAAATACCTATTTGACCCAGGTCTGATCTGGACATAAGTCTTGTTCTCAGATGTCCACAATTGGATCCTGGAGAAGGGTCACGGAATGCCTGTTTTTGCATTTCATTGTCATTCATTGATTAACTACAGCAGTTATTAAATGAACCTGAGTCTAAACTAGTTACTGATTTTTAAGGGGAAAACTAATCTGCAAACGCAGCAGCTCTCCAGGATCAACATTGGCCATATTTACGGTCTAGAACATCGATACCCAAATCTGGACCTCAAATCTGAATCCGGTCCTGGTTTTCTTTCCCCCCAGTTAATTAACTAAACAATTAGTGCTACTGATTGGCCAGACTGTATTCACACCTGACTCCCCGGTAAAGGGAGGGTGGAGAATCAGCAGGTCTCGGACCCCAAGGGTTGTGATTTGAGTACCAGGGGTCTAGAAATTCATCAATCCCATTTGGGTGGAAATACCATCTGTGGTCACAATGGCTCCAACCACTGTTCATCATGCCTTGCTGCCCAATCGGTAGTTCAGATTTCCTCACCTGCAGCTGGTCCTCCTGTGCCACTTTGGGCTTCTCCTTTGACTGATCCACAGTAGATTTCTTCTTCTCTTTTTTCTCCGGTTTACTTCTGAGCTCTAGTTTACGTTTTGCAATGAAGGCAGCTTTGGAAACAAAGCAGCTGGTCATGTCCAGCTCCTATAGGAAAACAATGAAATCCACTCATATTGAGTGATGATAATGCTAACAGAATGGCAGGACCTAACAGTCAACTGAAAGCATTCCAAAAAGCCCCATTTCTGTACATGTAACTGTAATTTAGCACATGCTATATACTTTAGTGAAACTTCTAATGAATTTTCCTGAACAAGAGCTGAGAGACATTAGAACTTGAAATCTAGAGAAGGTGCATAGCTGGTGTTCAGTGAGTTCATACACACTTGTGTTCAGCAAAACACTTTAGTCAGAATTCATTTCCTTGCGGTCTTGGTGGCACGTGCCTCTGGTTGGCTAGGAATGCTCTCCGCTTCGCTCTCCTCTTCCTCACTGGGGTCCTTACTGTTGTCCTGATTCTCTATGGGCGGGGCTTCACTCTTCTGTAACTGGGGACATGAATCCACAGGCCGATTAATATCCTGCTTATTAAATTTAAGATTTACACCATCCACAGGCTTCATACTGGAATCCTCCACTTTAGGATCCTCCTGCACAAACATAGTGCAGTGATATATAAATATTTTTTAAAAATACAAAAAAATAAAATACACCACACAAGATATATAATATTTTGCAGTTTGGCTAAAACTGCTTGAACGGCCGGATTATGCCTTTAGAGCTTTAGCTTGCAATAAATATGTAATCAATTGTAAAACTTGGGGGCTGAAATTAATTGCACATTCACATATGTTGCACTTATTAACTATGAAGTTATACAATTAAGTTATATAATGAATAAATTATAGGTTAGACACTTCTAAACCTAAGGAGAACATAGCCACCTAAATGTGCATTGCACTACACGTCCAATGGCCCCTTCATAATGCCTGAAAAAAGGTCAACTAAGTAACATAAAAAGCTTAAAATAACTTTAACTGAATATGGCTCATAGCAAGCAGAAACTGCAAGTCAAAATTCAGCTGGACTTATTTCAGTTTGCATTCTTACATGCATAGTTGTAGTACTGACTTGAAAAACAATGTTCCTAAACTGCCTGAATAACATTTATGGTCATACACTTACCTTTACATCTTTATTTTTAATGACATTTTCTTTTTTACATTTTTCTTGTCGCTTTCTTTCTTTCTGTTTCTGTAGGTCAAAGAACACATGACAGAAGAGGGTGTTTAAACAGTTACTTGTGTTCTGGATGAGGCCAAGTTCTAAGATTCACAACAAAGGTTTCACTATCGTGTTTAGATGTTGGGCCAATCCCAAATGCATATTTGGAGGAGGTCTCAAAAGGCCTGGACTAAAAAAAAGTTTACTTTGCTCTACAATTTTAAGGGTTTCACAGAGACTGCATTCGCACAGGGCCCCGAATTTCGTGCTACACCCCTGTGCTCAATGTCTGCTGGAATAGGCTCCAGGCTCTACACAACCCCGTTGACATGATTAAAACAAATGAATAAGTAACATAACATAAACAAGGATTTGTGCTTTTTTTGTGCTCATCTTATGCTAATGTAAGGTTTGGCGTTTAGTTTAAACGAATCACAGAATTGGAGCTCAGTCTAGTTTAAAACTAATGAAAATATTGGTGCCCAGTTTAGCTTAAAGTTAAAGAAACAACTGCTTATACATGAGCTTGTTAGGACAACAATTCAGTTATAATTACCATCAAATAGTACTCTATAAGCCCACTGACATCACATCAGGAAATTTATCAAAATCTCCTGAGGGCTCAAAGAGTTAAAGTACATTTTAAAGCAGATACTTCTTAATTCTTAATTTGTTAAAAATTGGGGTTTTAAAAATTCTTTTATTGGAATCGTTTTAAGCAAAGTAATCATACAAGAAAACCTAAACTCTAGCATAACTTCTTCCCACTGTTGCTGTTACAGTAACACAAGATGGCTCAACTAATTTTGAGGTTGCTCATCATGAATATACTGACACCATAGAAATACTGTAATTTCCACAAACACTGATTAATGAAAATATAAACTAGAAGTCTGGATGTATTCACACGATTTTTGAGGCGTAGGTTTTTTTGAGTGTTTTTTATTTATTTTTTATTTTAATTAAAAGCCAGTGTTCTAGAACGCCATTGCTTTCAATGACTAGTACTGATTGTTACATCAACATTAGAATGTTCAGTTGAGAACATTTTAATCATCTATTGGTGATTTCACACATTAGGTTAAAATATTTTAAGGTATGGGGCCCACATACAGAGGCGGCTCCTCCATTCATGTAGCTCACCATTTTTTTAAGCCTTTTCTTCTCAGCCTTTTCTTTATTTCGTTCTTCTTCTTCTAATAGTTCCTGGGCATTCCTCTCAGCTTCCTGGATAAACAGGAGAATGTGTTTGTATTCTCACGTCACTGCCTGAGGAACCTTCACGCTTCATACAGGAAATAGATGGCAATAGGCAAGGAGCACAGTGAATAACCTGCATTCTAGTTGCATAGGCCTGGGCCTGCATAGGTTTAAATTAAAATTCCGATGAGACAGGTCGATGGAAACGGAGCCAAACGTAGACTGAAGCAAGCTGCTATCCCCGACAGCAGAATGGCATGAGCAACTCCAGGCGCATGGCTACTGCATAGATTTTTGAAGAATTCAGTGAAGCTGCAAATTATAACTCAGCTACATTTGCCTTCTTTATGAGAAATTGCAGTCAAGTTATGGACCTTATTCACTGCACCTTAGAAAGGTCATATCACTGGATATCTTGTCAAGGTTTTATCAATGTAAGCTTCCTTCAGAGGAGCCCCATTTCTATGTTGTTTAGACCTTGAGCCAAATAAAATGGGATGGGATATTTAAAAGTGGATATTTAAAACAAAAATGAATTCTAGTTACATGAACCAACCAGTCATATTTTTCTCTTTCACGAGCCGTGGTAAGTTGGTGTGTTGATCTTTTTTTTTAGCACTAAATTCAATGTGTGAAAACCACAATGGCTACAAATAAGCAGTTTAAAGATAGCATAGATCAGTGGTGTCAAACTCGTTGCCATGGAGGGCTGTGTGTATGCAGGTTTTCATTCCAACCAATTAATGCTGCCTTAATTGAGTCCAATTACTCATTCAGCCATATGCGTTTAACTGCATTGAAGCACAGAATATAAGAAAATTTTTATTTAGACAATGATTATATAATTTAACTAATTATATAATCAAGATCTGAGGCTGGAATGAAAACCTGCATACACACGGCCCTCCATGGCAACAAGTTTGACACCACTGGCATAGATGCTTACCTCAGCTGTAGGCCTAATTATTCTAAATCCTGGTGAGTAAGGCACATACGGAAGGTGGGGTGGACAAGGCAGGTGAGGGCTCCTGGTTTTCACCAAGGTCTGGTCAAGAAAATTCCGAGAGAATCCACAATATGCTTTCCTTTCACTCGGGTCTTCATAATCGATGACATCGTCAATATAGTCATCATCATCGATGTAGTATTCATTGGGAAAATCTAAATCTGTAAGGAAATTTGGGGGGAGTTGGCTTCAATGTAGTTTCAAATAAGGCCCAAAACACATGCTTTAAATGCTGAAGGTGAACTTGATTCTTTTCCAGTCTTATAAGCATTTAGGGTAGGGAGACAGAGTATTTTCCCACAATCGTATATACCTGAGGACTGGATCTATGCAAACAAAATTTGGGTTTTTGAATTGATTTGGGTATTTCAAAATGTTTTGCAATGTTTCCAGTTCCCCAAGCCAAAAGCTCTCACAAGCTGAATCTTGCACCCGTTAATTCTGCCAAAGGCTCGTTCAGCCTTAGGGCCACATCTTGCACCATTTCATCAAAAAATGTGACATGATGTTGCGAACAACAGGGACGGAGAAGTTTCCAGAAACACTCAAACGAGCCACGTTATGATTAGCATCACACTAACATCTTAAAAAAACATTTCATAATCCTAGATATGACCGTACCAAGAAGTACATTTTTTATTTAATTACAAATCTCAACGCTTGGATTTTAGTTTTTTGCTTGAATATTCTGTATTGTAGCCCAACATCTGCAGGTTGCACATTAGGGTTTACTTTTTTTTCTCACACCTTTCAGTGTCCACGTTCCTTATAAAAATAATGAAAT
This sequence comes from Anguilla rostrata, assembly GCF_018555375.3. Classification (NCBI taxonomy): domain Eukaryota; kingdom Metazoa; phylum Chordata; class Actinopteri; order Anguilliformes; family Anguillidae; genus Anguilla; species Anguilla rostrata. The sequence continues at coordinate 37,167,647 of NC_057939.1, read as the reverse complement.
AGATTTATTCTCGCATTGAATTGATCCTTATTTTTCTACAGTTACAGTATTCAGTTTACTTCTTGTGTAACTTGTGTTGGAAAACTAAACACGATACAATATTTTCGCCATATTGCGCAGCCCTACTTCTCACACATTCGGTCAGGAAGTAAATCACACTTGCATACCAGCTGTGCGTGGGGTCAGCCTCCTTCAGCCATGTGCTCAAAATAGCTTGTAAGTATGAAAAAAAGACGCTCATGCCGACTGGGTGGGTGAACATACTGGCCGTTTCTGATCACACTCAACCCTTGTGCATACGCCAACATAGTTATCACAGTTTACTGTAGAAGTGGCTGGGTGGGGGGAGGAGGCAGGGAGTTATACCAGCTGTCGCCTAAAATCATCTGCTGCCACAGGCTGACTAAGACTAATACCATGCCAGAATCTGCTTACTTGATTACTATTGAGTATACAAGTTGTATACAAGTTCTATACAATTTTACATTCTCAACAGTAGGCAAGTAAGCCATTTTGGACACGGCCCTAGTCTTGCCACAGAGGACATGTACCCCGAGACCAAATTCCACGTAGTGGCTCTCTCTTTGTCTAACAACTAAGAATGCTTAAACCTACAACCTGCATCAAGCCCATGATGAATGCTATTTTTATTCAGAATACCCCTTGAGCTACAACTTGTACAAACCCAGATCCTTAACTACTACCCTGCCATGTTACCTTCAAAGAGATATGAGGGGCAATAAGAGGAAAGAAGACTCCTACAAAATGAGCTGAAAGCTGCCATCTCAAAGGACAAGCAAAAAAACACTAGGTTCTGCATGAGTAGGCAAAAACAACTTATTTTCTTTCCAGTTCTGAAATATTTCCTGTCACCTTATTAGTACATTTTGTTTTGGGAAAAGGGTATAAAGCTGGTGCTTGAATAATGCTGTACTGACCTGCTTTGCTTTTACCCTGTATGTGACATACTGTAAAGGAGACCATTTTGCTTTCTTAATAAATTGTTATTGATCTAAACTTTGGAACTACTAGGCCTACATCTTACTTAACAAAGGATGAAATTCCTACAGCAACTTATCATGCACAATGCTACAGCGACACTAGTGAAACAAATTATTAAAATTAATTAAAGGCAGCTTGTATTGCACAGCAACCGATTTAAATCAATGCATTAGGAATAGTTTTTAAAGAACACTTACCAAAAAATCCACTTTGCAAAGGATTAAATCCAGTAGCTTGTGCCTTTAATATATCCATCATCTTCTCCTACAGGAACAGAAGAATTTTTAAAATTTGAACAAGCCAGGCACTGACATCAAAGATATTTCACATTTTTGAATGTTAATGATGCAGGAGAAAGAATGCAACCCAAATACATTGAATAAATGTGTCAACTATGCATCACCCACAGTTAGAGTAAAATCCAGGACTTCAGAATGTACACAGTTCTGCTTGGGTGTGTTATTAAACTACACTATTATTTAGTCCACATTCAGCCTGGACACCTTAATGCTCAATTCCGATTTGCTGCTCAGATTCAATTCTTTTGGACTGACTATTGACATTCATTTTGAAAATGACCCAACAGTACTACTAATGCAAATTACACCTGAAACAAATTACATCATTCCACTGCAATGTAATGACTAAAATGGACCAATGTGATCCAGTGGCTGGCTGATTTAAAGGGCTTTCTATTATTCACTTTGCCACATTCAAAAGGTACAAGGTGACAGCTGCTGGGTGGCCGATTTTAAGGCACCACTCTGTGGTGCATGGGTGATCCTCATGGTCACAGATCAGATTAGGACCGTGCCAATGCCAACTGGGGTGGGTAGCTCCATAGGGAGATGCGCAATTGGAGATTGTGTCCTCCAGGGTACAGATGGGTTCAGTTGGTCAGGGGTCATAGTTTCCTCACTCTCTATTGACCTGTGATGGTCAACCACATGCTGAAGCCGTATACAAGATGTATTCCACTGACTAAACTCTACGCAAGCTTGGCAGTGGGCTGCAATGTGAACCGAAGCAGGCTGGTGACACCATGTGTTTCAAAGGAGAAGCTTGAAGCAAGAACATGGTTGGTTAACACTGATTAAAACCAGAAAATCTTCCCTTTTAACTCCCCTTTTAAAGTTGAAATAATTGAAAGGCTCCAAAAAAGGTTCATTAACATTTAAACATTGGGGAAATACTAATCACTTAAAGGGTTTGTAGTCCCTTTTTTGGGTGAACACGGTACATGGAAAAACCACAAAATGACACATCTACAGACCATGCCCCTACACATTCAAGCAGCAGACAACGGAAGGACGAGCAAAGACTCACATAGGCCTGCATGATATGTGGGTCGTATACTTCTGCAGTATCATCCAGACCTGGTAGAGACAGAGAAATTTATAAAGGCTTAGGATTGTCACCTGCTAGGGTCAACTCACCACTATAAAAAACTGGGGGCAGCAGGAACTCTAAGCATAAGCATCAATCTGCCAGACATGCTCAGCACCTCTCATTGCTTAAATTGGTGGTAGCTGTCTTTAAACAACAGTGATAAGAGGGTGAACTGGACAACGATTAGAGACTTTAAAAAAGAAGCAGCATGAAAGATGTATCTAGGCCGTCAATGTAGACATTTAAAAAGTTAAATAGCCTATGCCAACTTATATAGGCTACAGCAGTTAGGCTCCATTTAACCTGTGACTATACAAGCAAGCTATGCAAGTTTATTATCATTTTTTTTTATAAATCACATTTGTGGTTGGTTCTCTTTTACAACCATGGTATTGGATCACTAAAATTTCTACAAAGACAGCCGTATCATCACTGGTTCCAGAACGCCATGGGGTATAGCCTACAGGATTTGGTTGTTATTTAGCACTTAGCCTACATCATACAAATTTAACTCTTGTTCAACAGGTTTTACTTTCTGAAAAGTGACTTCACTTTTCATTATTGAGCTGGTACTTATTTCCTCGAGTGCAGCGATCTGAGGTTGCATGCATAACAGAAAAAGGTTGCAACCAAAAATCAGATTGAACATAATTTTTGAATAATAATCGGGTAATATACACATACAGAACATCTGCAATCTACACAGTCAGTTGTGTAGATTAACAGCAATTATGCTAGTTAGCTGGCGGCATTTCTAAAACCACTGATACCAGTATTTAGCGAGCTGCACAAATTAATGGTAGACTGCAGTTTAACGAAGGCTGTTAGTTGCTACACTGGACTGCAAGAAGCCATAACCATTCTGGAGTACCGTTCTTCCAGATAAACCGGATGTCATTTCAATAATAAGATCTTAATCAAGGGCTTAGCTGTAGAAAAACCCACAGAATGGCTAGTGAAACCAAAAAGTGGTGTGGCGTTCAGTTTTCAAAAGCCCATCACACAAAAAGCCAAAATGCAGCAGAGCTAACGTTAGAAAACTGACTCGCAGAAAGGATAGCTTGTGTTCTTACCCGGTACAAAATCTTTACTGACAATGCCTTTTTGCTGAGACATTTCGCCTTTTGGTAAAATGCAATAGATATATTTTAAGAACTGAAAGTATAAACTATTTACCCATTAAAAATTTTAACCATAACTACACTAAGTTATAGTATTTTGAAGAAAATAACAGTAACTTCATGCTGCTCCTTTGCGTTCGCTGTGCTTTGCACACACGAGCGCCTGCGCGCAGTTCTTTCTGGTGATTTACTGGCCGCTTACAGCTAGAGAACAACGCTTATCGCCACCTATTGTGTCGGAGTGTGACTCGTTACATTGTGAAAGACAAAACGATGCACTCTGTACACCTGTGAAAAACACATTTTCTAAAAATATGTGTACGGACTAAACGATTGACATTCAGAGCTTTCAAGTTTAGAAAATATTGAACTTGAAATTACTTACGATCAAATTAAGCTCAAGTTATGCATTTATAAGGGTAGACTACTGTCAGTCTGCTTTGTAGGATGGGGTCATTTGACAATTCTGAATTTTACATTTCATGTTAAATTGCTGCGCATTGTAGGCATGAAGCAAACCAGTAGCTTATAAGCAGTGTAAGTGTAAGCAGTGTACATTATGGCCACTTTTAGCCAATAACAAAATGCATTGAACATGTACATTAGATGTGATTATATAATTGCAAAAGGCATCATTGTAAACCATATGTGACTATGAAAACATATTTGTCTTCGTCCAGCAATTAAACTGGTTTGTCCCGCCAAGACCTTTGGCAAGAGTATTTCTTTTATTTTGAATGTGGTCCCCGCTCTCAACCGGAAGTACTTTGCCAATTTTCTCTCACTCTTCATATGAAATAATATGGCGTCTTCCTTGTAACATGCAGTGAGTCTGAAAATCTTGATTCTGCGGGCGTTATGTTTCATATTCCTTCCAGACTCCCGACATCGACATGTCGGCTGCTTAATCCCAGGACTAGCCTGCTGGTAATGGCGGTGAGAGGAAGAAAATCTCGTACCGACCCGAAGGCCAAGTCGAAAGCTGGAAGAGTGAAGGTTCCACCTCCCGTCGATCCGGTGGAGATGGTCGTCCTCAAGGAGAGATTCGCTCAGTATGGCATGATCGTGCGAGCGCTCCGGTCAGTTAACGTTAAGATGATTAGGTCTGCAGGGCAAACTTTGAGATCGACTTTAGTTTAAGTTCGAAATTAATTGTTTTCTTTTTGGATCAAATTATTATTAGTAGTAGTATTTAGTTATTTTTGCTGCTAACTTAATTGTGTTAAGTGCTTATGTGAATAGCTCATCAAATTACAATCGATATAGTTCATTATTTGTTGCGTGAAATGGGTGTATTCTGTAGTGTAAATTAATTAGATCAGGGTAACTTAAATATTGTACAGGGGGCGTGAATATTCTCTGTAATGTGCCAAAGGCGTTCGAGGCTAGTAGTACTGCTGGTTTTCATTCTTCCCCTCTAATTGGGACTGATTTAGCTAAACCTGGGCGCCATGTGAGTTAAATCTCTAACTTATCAGTGGTATTAACCGATCGATTAACTATCAGGTAGAAAAGAAAACCAGCATTACTACTGGCTCTAGGGCCAGATTTGAGTATCCATGTTAGAAGGCTGAACCTATAATCCTGGAAAATGTATGGGGTTTACAACTCCGGTGCTGGAGGGTCACTTGCCTGCTGGTTTTTGTTCCAATCATTTATTTTTCTGACTGTTAAATTATGCTGTACTGATGCACAGTACAATCTATGGGATACACTTACAGTCTGTAGTTGGTACTTGTACAAATGTCAGATCAAGATATGATTGAACAAATTTAATAATTAATAGCAGGGGTTGGCACAAAATTATGAAACAGATCGACTCTTGTTGTGCACCTCTAGCATATATCAACTGATCCAGGAAACATGTTTCTTTTGAATTAATATTTTGTCTTGTAAGTAGAAAACAGTTTCCAACAATTCAGGACATGTTTTGTGGAGAAAAGGGTTGCATTTTAAAATCTTATCTGTTTGCAAAGACGCAAACACCTTTGTCACATAGCTAGAATTAAATTCGGTGCCCTCAGCAATAGCTCTCCAACCAAAACCCAAAGAGAACAACCTAGGAAGTAACGAAACACCACTATGACTAATTCTCACTAGGTAATTTTTCTCTGAAAGTCAATTTTTTAAAAATGGGTTCCTCCACATAAATTAGTAACAGAGCTGTAGTAGATGCATCATGTCAGGGTTTAATGTGTTTTTAATTTTGGCTTGGCAAGGTGTTGAGGTTGCCACATGTTGGCGTTTGTTTGTCTCCCTGCAGTTTCGAGTTTAAGGAAGAAGTGCTGCAACAGAAATATGAGCAGGAGGTGGGTTCACAGGCGGAAGAACGGGCCAAACAGGAGGCGGACAGACACCGTGCCCTCATGGCCTGGAATGATGCGGAGAACCTGCGGATGAGGAAGCTCCGGTGAGACTCCCCTCAAGTGTTTGAGCCTTCACCCTCCTTGAACACTAGTATGCGCAAAAAGACTGGAGATGTGCAGTTTGGCAGTTCTGTGGCTGATTAAAAAATATATATATGACTAGCCACATTAGACAATGCCTCCCTGTTTAAAGTAGGGCACAAATGCAAACTACAACCAAGGTTCCACGTTCCTGGAAGGAGTTGGGGAGCACAGACATCAGTTTATGATGGAAGAATTTAACAAATTGTATCATAACATATTTTGACTTGCTTACTTTATTGAGCAGGGAGCTTGGTGTTTGATGAATAAAAATAACAAATTAAAGGAAATAAAATAGGTTCAGATGACTAAATTGGCTACTTTTTAAGGTGGCTATCCTTTTTGTTTTGGTGGATTTTGAGACATTTGTGATGATTGCTAGTCACAAAAGTTCATTTTCACACTCATCAGAGTGCCATTCAAAACTAAGCTATTACTAGGAGAGCATTGAGTGCAAATTTTACTTTGAAGACCACCTACCTACCGCTGCCTAACTTTAACCTACCACCCAGATAATTTGGAAAACATTTCTTTCTTAGAAGAACTATCCATGAAATTAAGTACCAGTATTAACAATACCTACCAAATTACGGTGGCTAAATTCATTAGGTAATTTAAGGTAATTTACTTAATTGGTCCAAGTCCAAGTAAATTAGAGTTGAAATTTAGATTCTGTCCAGCAGAAACAATGCAAGCTCCCTATCATCAACACCACCCGGTCACGAAGCTCCTGCCACCTTCCAAATTGTATTCAAATGTTTCTTATAGTTTTAGAGAAAGCTCTATCCATTTTTGGTTTTCCTCCTTTTGCCATTATATAGCACCGGAGGAAGTCGTTGTCTATTATTTGTTAAAACTTCTTTCTCAACGCATGTAGTGTACTGTTATCTGAATGCGCAAGTTCAATCTTGTTGTTTGTTTCATCATGTGAACTTGCCCATCTCTTTTATTAGCTTGCTTTGTAAACCACTTTATTTTGTAAACAAAAATTTGGCCCAAATTCCCTGGTTTTAGAACACATATTTTGAGGTTATAAACATGATATATGATGCTGGATTTCTCTCACAGGGGCTCTTTCCGTGATTGCTGCCAATTAAGGATGACCATTCCTTGATGGCTTTCTAAAAAAAGTTAACTGCTGCAGCTTTAATTAATTTACAACATACAGTATGTTGCATCGTCATATTGGCCCACTGTATTAGCCATAATCTTAGTAAGGAGAGTAATATCAAAGCAATTACAATTGTTTCTTGAATAATGGGGAAATGGTTTTTGTAGATGTCTCTTACAGGGGTAAAAAAAATAATTTTTGCATTGTATGTCAGCGGTTTTTGTTTTTGTTTTTTGTTCACGTTTTTAATTCTTCTGTTAAATATGCAGGGAGATCCGGGTCCTGAAGGAGCAGGAAGAGGCGAAGCAGAAGGAGGCAGAGCTTGCCATCCTCAGAGAAAATAAGATGGAGAGTTTTGTGAAAGAGAAAGAACAAGAGATTTTGCAACTTGAGGTACGAGAACATTTCATTTAGAGCAGGGCTGCCCAACCCTGTTCATGGAGATCTGTTGTCCTGCAGGTTTCCAACCCTAACAAAGCACAGTGTTCAATAGCTAGAGACCTTCTTGAGCTACAAATTCATAGAATCAGGTATGCCAAATTAGGGTTGAAATGAAACCGTACAGGATGTCAGATCTTCAGGAACAGAGTTGGGAAGTTCTGATTAGAATACCCATCATTTGCTGCCATCAACATTTGTGGTCAGCTGTTCTTATCAGTTTATCTTGTAGTACTCTGAACATTGCATAGGATTATTTGGTTGGAAGATGGTCATATCCAGGACAACTGTCAGCATATGGCTATATTTTCCTCATATGTTTATAAAGCTGAAGCTCTTGTATATCCTCCTTGTATTCAGATACATTTACATTTATTTCATGAATTACCTATAGGGATTCCTCAGAAAGTGAACTTGCCTGTGTGTCCCATAACCACTATTTTGCAAGGCAGCCCATTATTCACCTGTCTTGATGCCACTGAACATGCAACATCTGCACAATGATTGGTTTTAACATGCAATGCCTAAACTGTTCACAGGAGGATGCAAAGACATTCATCACCATGGAGAACTTGGACCACCGCATAGAGGAAGCCCTGGACAATCCGATTAACTACAACTTTGCTATTGACAAAGAGGGACGAGTGGTGAAACGAACAGTGCTACAGTGAGCAAGGAGAGCTCAACCAAACTTGACAAAGTTCCCACAAATGCTGACTGTTTGGGGGAAATTGCCCAGTAAAAAAGGGACTCTTGTTTCACAGCATTTCAGCCATTCTGAATCTTAACAACAGTGAGCAGATGTCCAGAAGTTGCATTTTTTTCCATTTCATATTTTTTGTCTCTTTGAGAACACTTGAGTCCAGAACTTCTGTTGCTTCTGTTGTCTTTGCAAAGCTATATTGAAAATGGTTTGTGTTTTGCAAATAAAACCTGAAATGTGTTTATTATTGTCAAAGCAATTACATTTATCGTCAAACATGCACTGCCATGTTAACTGATGCATAATAAAGTAGAGTTAATCCAAATTGTATTCATTTCTTAATCTGAAAGGTTGTATCTATTAAATCTTTTTTATTAGTATTTTTATTTCATATCTTCCCATTTTGAGTGCCCTATTCTAATGCTATGTCTTATTGCTGCCACATTCACTGTCAATCATGGAAAGCACACACCCCTGGCCACCGGCGCTTCTATATTCTGCAATACACCAGTTGAACTGTACAGTGACAACATCAGAGGAGCAGTTCATGCACAGCTGGCAAAGTTACTTTACAAGTGCCAAATTAATTTACAAAATCACCCTTGACAATGAAGTGGGGACCACCCAGCTGCCTGAGACCTGCCTTTGGTGTCATTATGACCATGTATGTGCTGTTCTGCAAGGCTTTCAACTGTACTCAGCACTAGCACTGGTATGTAGCATCTTCCATGCAGGTTATTTGTATTCCAAGGTGCTTAACAGAAAATTATACAAAGACGATATAACCTTGTGAAAAATAGTTCCAAAGAAAAAAAACAGTAAAATAAAAAATGAAAATACATAAAGTACTCAGATTACTTAAACAGTCTGAAGAAGGATAAAAGAAAAGAAGGTAAGAAAATACACAACCCAAATCAACTAAAAACTGATTTCAGTTGACTTTTAAAAGCAGCTATTGTTGGTGCATCTCTGTCTGTGGAAGCAGGTGGTTCCACAGACTAGGAGCTTAAAAAGAAAAGTAAGCTTAATTTGTTCTTCTGTAGTAAACATTTGGGATACAGAAAAGTGAAGTGTAGGTTGGATGTAGCATCCAATCAGCATGATTGAGCTGATATTTTAAAATCAATCAAATGTTATTTATATTGCAAATTATACAAAGAATTTCCCACAATACGCTTCACAGTATACCCTGGTCCAAAATCCCACAAATCAAGTTGGAAAGACAATGGCAAGAACAAAGTCACTAGATGGCATGTTGGAAGAAACCTTGAGAGGAACCAGACTCAATAGGGGAACCCATCCTCCTCTGGCCAGCTCAGGTGTGAGTTTACAGAAATGAGACCGGATCAGGTTGATTGTCAGTCGATCTGATCAGTTGAGGACAGGCTGTATGAGGTAGTGGTCCTCCAGTGGGGTGGAAAGCTGAAGTGCTGAAGAGGCAGGCGGCAGACAGCAGGTTCAGAAGTAGCTCGGAAAATGGGGCAGGTGCTACTTTGATGGGAAGTTCTATGGGCAGAAAACAAGGATACCAGTTAGAGCTGGCTACACATAACCCACCCCAGGAGTTTCACCCCAGCATAAGTATTAGGACAGAAACAGAGAATCCACACAGGCATGAAAAAGGCACTAAACCTACCCACCCACTGAGAGCTTACCTGTGAAAATGGGGAACCAGCTGTTGAGAGGTGACAGTAATGTTTATCACCCCCTAATAGACTATACCCATCCGATTCTTCAGCAACTGATTACAGGCTTTGCTGTATAGTTGTAATAGATTTTTTATGTACTTGAATCAAGCTAAATATTGCAACTGTGTCTCATTTCCTTGTATGTTTTTGAAGGTTATTCCATAGTAGGGGCACTCTATAAGGAAAGGTTCTACCATCTGTCAAGTTTTTTTTTTTATTCTTGCGACTACTGCATAACCTGCAAATTAGAAACAAAGTAACCTTGCAGACTTTTAATGTAGAAGTATATCCGTTCTATTCCATGTAACACTTTAAAGGTTAGAAGCACAACCTTGAAGTCAGCCTATTTACTTGGTAGCCAGCATAGTAATGCTAACAAAGGGGTAATGTGTACATACTTCTTTGTTGTGGTCAAAATATGAGCAGCTACATTTCATTCCAGCTAGAGATTCTTTAGTGACTGTTGAGTAACTATATCACAGGTATTTGCAGTAATCCAGCCTGGGCATGACAAAAATGTTCCCTGTATTCTCTAACGATAAGAAGTATCTGATTTTAGCAATATTCTGCAAGCAAAAGAAATCCAGTCTGGAGATGCTTTTAGTATGGACATAAAAAGTGAGACCAGGGTCAATGATAAAATGTTAATTTTTTTTGTCACATTTGGTACAACTAAGAAATATCAAGGTGTAAATAATGGTTAGATGAAATTATCTTTTTTTTTTTTAATTAATCTTTTTGTTTTATTGGATCTAAAACCAACATATACATTTAATCCAAGTTTGAGAGCATGAGAAGACAATTTAGTGCATCCAGGTCTTTATATCAGCAATACATGCCGCTAACTAACTCACTGAAGTGTAAGCTTAAAACAGTGTCATCCACACAGTAATTAAGCTCCATACTATATTCCCAGGGGGCAACATATGCCATGAAATGAGAAGTGGTCCTAGCATTGACACTGTGGAACATCATATTTCACCCTTGAGAGATCATACATTTTGGATATAGTTAAAACAATTTAGTCCTACTTCATAAGCATGGTTTAAACAAAGATTGTCTGTCCACAAAGTCCAATACAGCTATGGAATATGTCCAATAGGATATAATGGTCAAAGTGTCAAAAGCTGCATTTAGGTCAAGACACACTAGTATAGCTAGAGTTGCAGTCTGATGACAGTAGTATATAATTTACAACCTTGTAAATGTCGTATCAATACTATTCATATAAATCCTTGTGGAATGTTTTAAGGATATAGATTGAACGAAGATATAGGCACTGAGTTGCTTAACAACATCTTTCACTTTTACAATAGGAAGGGGAGATTTGAAATAAGATTCTCAGTTCTCAAATAGATCTAAAGGAATTTGGTATCATAACCATTTCACACAACTAAACTTTTTTGTCTTTATATTAAAATTAATATTAAAAAAAAAAAAATCAAATAGATACGTGCAATCATGAAAGATTCTCTGTGGTTAAAATGAGCCGTGGTTTTCTCTTTACATGCAGCACGCTTCATTGTACGAGGGTTAGCGGAATGCTTACGTTGTAGCATATTTTGTTATGTTAATTGTTTATTTTTTGCAAATTGTGCACTTTTCATGAAGTGTCTTATATAAATAAATAAATAAATAAATAAATAAATAAATAAATAAAATGATGCGATCTGCGCGTGGTAGCGGTCGCATATTGAGCCCCGGGTTGACTGCCCAATATGCCAGGTGCAATTTCTCCAAGACCAAAGATTTTACATACATTTTTCCCGTTTTAAACGCGCTGTGTCCTCCAAGCGGTAGATGTCAGTCACGTACACGACACGCAAGCTATCAAATACAGAATGAAGGTCCTCGTTTTCAACCAATGACAGGCTGATACGATTGTTCAAGATGGCGGTCGAAGTGCAGTGGGTATGGAGACTTGTGTAGAAGCTAGTAACAGGTTAACAAAAATATAAAAATAGCATGCTGGAAATCAGTCTACAACCTCCGAATTAATCTGAAATACAAATTATGGAAACGCGAGGAATAGAGCACCTTTTTGACTTCCAGAGGTAAATACGACACATTCCTTCTGTTTCCAAAATAAGCCGAGCTTTCTTTCACTTAGCTAGATACCTAGCTAGCTACTTAGCCGACTAATACGTTTTACGTTAGCTACTTAGCGACTGTCTATTGATAGAGGTGACTTGTTACTCGTCTGTGTTGTTAAACATGGCCTTATAGACTACCGCACAGTACTATCTCACTCATGGTTGTTATTTTCTAAACGTTGGTCTTTACATTGTACTTTAAGGCTAATGGTAGGGCAGTTAATACCTTGTACAAAATGCGAATAGTACGTTCGTGACATTAGCTTACGTTAGCTAACTTAACGCCTAACGTTAACGACAGCGAGCGTAAATTAGGCTTAAAAAGCAGGTAAATTCACGGACATTAACGATATTGCTAGCTAATCAACAAGGTATCGAACGTCGTTAACGTTAACGTTAATTGGCTAGGGAATACATTTCATTGAAATCCACCACGTAATTAATGTTATCGTTATTAACGTTAGCTAGTTTGCAACAAAGATTTTGTTGCCTAGTCTGATGGAATGATCTTTACTGAACTAACGACCTGTGTTTACGAAATAAGAAAAAATCGTTATGGTTGTGGTATATGCAGAAACCTTTGCTTTCAATTTACAGGTTTCCAAATGAAGGACTCCTCCTGGTACTACTGCTGTTGTACGCCCCTGTTGGCCTGGCTTTGATGTTGTTGAGAATTTTTATCGGCGTACACGTGTTTTTAGTGAGCTGCGCCCTTCCAGACAGTTTAATAAGAAGGTAAGGGACGCTGCGCTCATGCTGGTGCATCTGAAATGATCTCAATGGCACAAGCGTAGACATGACAGAAAAACCCACACGATAGACATGTATAATGTAGGTTCCCCCCACGGAACTTGTTGAGCGCCAAGTGAAATGCGAATCTGCACATGCCAACGCAGTGACAGTGTTGTGATACTAGCGCTGTCTAATGCTAGTTGATATTAGTTTCATGTCACTTGACGTCTCATGCCATTTAAGTGACGTTGATTGCAAAAGGGCTATTTCAATCCCGGCAATGGTATTGGTGAATGGTAGTACGGTAATGTTGTGTTCTAAAGCAAATATCTCATCTGATAGGGGCATCTCAGTTCATTTATTACTGTAACTTGGGTCTTTTATTGGCATATATGTGTTGACTATTAATGATCACATGCAACAACTGGTTCTGCAACCTTGTCTATTAAAAGTGTGGTTTCCGGCCTACAAACTTAGATCAGTAAAAACATGCTTAGAGTTCATTTAGAAGCTTTGCTCTGATCATCTGATACAGTTGTGGAACTGTCATATCAACATTACATTGTTTTCATTTAGCAGGTGGTATAATCCAAAATGACTTACAATGAAAGATAACATAAGTGAATCCAACAGATAAGAAACAGTACCAGACCTGGCTAAAAACATTCCCATACCAGTGAGTCTAAGTGCAATATTAATAAAGCACTAAATGTAAGCAGACTTGTTCCAGCCTAGAGCCTTAATGTTGTTTTGTTCTATATGTGTTGTGTTGTACTCGTGTTGAGAGTAATGTACTATAATAACATACGATACAATACTTTGTCTGATTACTCAGCAAGTTGTCTTGTGTCGTAGTGCCAACAGTTCCATATAATATATAATCACAAGAGACAAGCATGGTACTACAAAAGACATTACAAAGAAATACATCTGAATACAATTAAATATAAAAACTTTTTTTTAAAACACAAATGAAATAAATTCAAACGAAGACAATACATCCAACCGCAATCTTCATTTTACACACAATACTTTACCAACATGTAGCACAAACAACATCAAACTACAAACTGATGGCGTCTCTGGTTCGCAGCCAGCCCCCCAGAAATATGATCATAATAAAATACATAATATACGTGACGTAATGCATAATAGATATTGAGTGCTTGTGAGGCTGAAGAGTTGGCATAAGATTTGACATCCGACTGTTCAGAAATGTAGAGCATGGGCAGTACGTTCTGCATTGTGTTACCGCTGCAGTGCAAAGTTTTGGGCACACAGGTACACAAAGAACAGTCTACTTATAAAATGTGATATGGGGAATTCTATTCATGATCAAGTGTCATCGTCCTCAGTAAATTTGCCTCAGCAGGGCATTTGCAATGCTAGGTCTCAGTGTTAATGATTGCCAAATGGCCTGTGTTTCCCTTTATCAGCATCAGTTATGCTCTTCATACTCCATACCTAGTGGCCTCTTGCATTTATTATAAGGCACAGTGCTTTTAAGTGCTTCTTCCTTTGTGCTTCTGCTGCACAGTATGAAAAGCACACTGGCTTGTTTGAAAATAAACCCTTGAACATGTATGTGTACGTGTTTTTTTTTTTTTTTTCTTTTTTCTTTTCTTTTTTTCTTAAGGCAGCAGCTGTGCAGGTATTAAGTAATGTGCTCTCAGTGCAAATATAGAGAATATCCTTGGGCTTCCATTGTAGTTTTTCAGGTACTCTTTATCCCTTATAGCTCACGCATTGGCCTCTGTTGTTTATTTGGAATCCGGGAGAAATTGGCTCAGACTAGCTTGTGACCAGTGCGAATACTGCCACTCTTTTTGTTACCTTTTTTTACACAGCAGATGCTTTATCCAAGACAACCTACAGGACATAGCTTATATTTGACATTCCTATTCTGTTCAGCTGGGTGTATACAGAAACAGACAAGATCTTGGACAAGAAAATTCAGTCCGTCCCACAAAACGGATGGTTAAATACAAGCCTGTTGTGGAGGGAGCACTGCTGAGACAGCTGAGATTTGTTGGCTTGGACCCAAGGGTTTAAGTCCAAAACCCTGTTAAATGAATGGTGTTCAGAGATTGGTCACGTTTGGAGATCAGTTCTGAACCCTGTCCCATTTTGAAGGTTCTTCTTTTTCGTTTAACATTGATACACTTATTAGGATAACTCCAGCCCATTTCAGTTTGGAATCAAAAATTCTGGAATTCTTTGTTTCCTGAGCAATTGTTTTCATACTGATCCATGACACGTTTTGATAACGGTCGAGCCAATACTACTATCTCCAAGTGGATTTAGTCCTGGTTTAAGGTTTTGGAATCCAGGGTGATTGTGCTTTCACACTTGGCAGAATGAACTGTGACAGGGAAATAAACTACGTTCTGGGACAAACTCAGGACCAATGTGACCTGTCTGAAAATCCCCTAGATCTGTTGCAGAGGCAGGTCTTGCTTCAGTCAAGGCAGCCCACGTGGCTGAAGAACCCAAGGGTAAACTCTGAATACCATTTAGGCCCTAGGTGATTCCCCTCCACATTGCACAGTGACAGAAAGGCACTCCCTTGTAGGGAATTGAGTAATTGCGGTGCCTGTTAGCCAATTCAGTTGATGAAGGCAGATGAAATTCAACATACCAGGCTGTTGATTAAAATGCTCTGTGCCTCGCCATGACATGTATAACATTCTCCATTTTATTTTAGTTGAGAGCGAATGCACTATACATCTCTACAAATACGCTCTAGTATTGATTAATTTCCCTAGGGTGACTGAGAAACGTAATCTTTGTCTTAGTTTTACGTGAGGAGACTTGAGTAACTCAAATGGATTATTTGGAGAATGCAGCGTTTCCATTTCAAGTTCTAGTCATGGCTGAATGACTGGTCATTCAGGCATCGTTTCCTGAAAGAAAGTTCTGAATTTAGCTTTAGATCTACAAAATAGTGTTGTTCACTGCAGTGCTCTTCATGATTAGGCCCTGGAGAAAATCTTGTTTTTTTTTTCAAGCGGTACACGATATGGAAATTCTGTGACAACTTGTTTTTCTAGCCACACTTAAGTGTTAAAATATCAACTCTTACAGAGTACATATGGTCACTGTTGGACTCATGAGACTCTGAGCTGAATTAACACTGGACATATTATTGCTTATTAGCTGGTGCCCGTACCTCCCCGTTTTACATATTTGATCAATGCAAATTGCAACCAAGTTTCCACGTTCATTGACGTCAATGTGTACAGATTGTAAAAAAAAAAAAAAAAAAATGTCATCACCCTCCATAGTTGTATAAAATGTATTTCAGTCTGTCACCAAGACATTGGTATCATCGATTTAAAGCAGTCATTCAGTTTGCTGTATCAGACATTTTGGTTATCATCCAATCAACACTTATTCAAGTGTATGAGAAGACGGACAGACCGTTTGTCCTTTCACACTTGCCCTGTGTCTGACTAGTGTATTAGACTGGGAAAAAATAAAAGCTCCACTAAGAACATCAACATTTTTTTGTTTACTTGACTGAATGTTTTACATATATTGAGCACCTGTTGTTCTGTCTGTGTGATGAAATTGTTGTTCCAGAAGCTAGTTTTTTTAATAGGTATTGTAAACTCTGACAACCAGGTGGTCAGCAAGGTGATTGCCATTTTGCACACTGCAAGAGAGATCCCTATATCAAAACCCATGTCTTAAAACATTGTTCTTTGCACCTTCAGTGCAATTGTACTGGGTGTAATATCCATTCATACAAACCTGAATATAGCCAGACATATTTTGAATGCAGGAGAATACTCAATTTCCCTTCTGGTTTTACATGGCTCAGAAGGTGGTTTTATCATAAAGAGTCACCTGACAGTGTGAATGCGTGTCTCAGTTGTTCCATATGCCATATTTTCCTGCATGAACAACTAAAACTGGCCCTAATTGTAGGTGTATTAACTTTTGCAAGTGGAATATTTGCGCTGTCTGATGATTCTGTTAAATCATAGCTCAAAAGAAATCTAGCCACCTTTCCCTGCTCTTTTCCCTTTTACTTTTTGATGGGTGTTCATCATTACATTACAGTAAAATATGTAATCCATTAATGCGAAGTGCTTTCCAGTGTTCCTCAATTAAACCATGTGCGTGCAGCTGCTATCTGTTTTTTTTAAACTTTGAAATCTAAAGTTGTACTGCGTAAATTCAGAAAACCTTATATGTATGTAATTATGTATGTTTCTGGACTTTATATTTTGGGGTCTCAAGTTTTCATCTGGTTTTGTTTTAGATTCATCGTGCGAATCATGTGTTCCATGCTGGGTATGTACGTCAAACAGAATGACCCCCGGTTACGGGATGGAAATGTCAAACTCTACATCTGCAACCATGTCACACGGTTCGACCACAACATTCTCAACCTCCTGACTTCCTGTAACACTGTGAGTTTGGGTTTGGTGGGGCATTATTGGAAACTTTGTCAGTTTTATGATCAATAATCCTATTCATTGCTATGATGTTAGGATCAGATTAGTGTGTTACAGGCTATGAACGTTTTTGAGGAGTGGACCAGTTTTAGTCTTATTGCAGGTTATTAAAGATTTTGAGAAGCACCGCCGTAACCTTGAACCTATTGCAAGCATGGCGTTGTCCACATTTCAGATAGACATTGTATCAACACTTAACTATGGGTATGATAGCATAGAGGAAATGATTGCTGTGGCTAAGGAGTCCTCTTGTTTTGGTTTCTCATCTCCAGCCCATGCTTGAAGGCTTGCGGGGCTTTGAGTGCTGGGCACGGGGGTACATGGAGATGGCAGCTGTGACAGGACGGGCAGAGCTGGTAGAAGCCTTGCAGAGGTACTGTTCCACCCCTGGTGTTCCACCCCTTCTACTCTTCCCTGAGGAGGACACTACCAACGGCCGTGTCGGCCTCCTCAAATTCAGGTAACCGCCAACAGTCGAGATGACTCCCTCAAATTCAGATAACTACCTGCCACCTCACCCATCTTCTGTAATTCTGGGCTGTGTTCAGTGTGAGCCAAACTATTAAACCGAAAATCAAATGCCCCCTTGCACAGTTTTTCTGGAGGCTGAGAAGGTGCTTGATTGTAAAGTGGTGTAACCGACTGTAATGATGCCCACCTCCTCATATATTGAGGTAACTTAACTACCAACAGCCACAGGCACGTAAATATATTCAGACTACTAGGAATGACCACGGCCACCCCTGTGGGTGTCTTTCACAGTCCAGGTAATGTCTTTGTTTAACAGCCCTGAGTGCAGAAGTCTGACATGTGGAGCTCAGATCATGCAGATCCTACTGTGGCCATACTGTGGAACGTCCATCCCTTTGTACATTTCATATTCATGAGACTGTGGTGGATCTACCATGCTCAGACTATTATTGGCCAACTTAAATACATGTTTTGTTGTGGATAGCTGTGCTGGTCTTCCATTTTCCTATTTCAGATGATCATCGTTTCCATTCTTGAAAATCATACAGACGAGAAAAAGAACATCAAGAAACAATTTAGGGGCTTCAATAGTCCATTGAAATATTTTGGTGATCATTTAGAAAATAATGGACTTGCTGTATATGAATTCATACTGGGTTCATTGAGCTCA
This sequence comes from Anguilla rostrata, assembly GCF_018555375.3. Lineage (NCBI taxonomy): Eukaryota > Metazoa > Chordata > Actinopteri > Anguilliformes > Anguillidae > Anguilla > Anguilla rostrata. The sequence continues at coordinate 37,149,319 of NC_057939.1, read as the reverse complement.
CATCACGCATATTAACACCATTTTTATTTTCCTTCATTGTGCGTTTGCTATCCTTGTAGTACAGCCTGTTGTAATGTACACAGCCTCAGATTTGGGAATGTGACCTTTTGACAGAATTAAAACAGGTTTTGAACGCTGACAGTCCATACCAGCACCAGGGAAAAATCTTGTTGGTATCAATACAGGGCTATTACACTACTTATATGTGTTTGTGTGTGTATATGCAAGTGTGCCTGTGTGTGTTTAAAGTGGGCCTATATCTTATCATTTACTAAGGCAATCAGCTCAGATAATTAAAGCGCAAAGTAGAGCCTAGGTAGAGCTCATATAAGCTTCTGAATATCTAATGAACGTTGTTCCTGTTCTCTCTTGTCCCCACAGCACCTGGGCCTTCTCCCTGACCGAATCTGTACAGCCTGTGGCCTTGTTTGTGAAGCGGCCGCTTCTCGCCGTGGTAATATTTAACTTTGCAACACGGTGGCTTTGCCGTTCAGCAGATGCGTTAAGTTTGTACAGGTTTTTGTTTTTACACTTGTACAGTGGCTACATTGTGCATGTTCTCACTCATTAAATTTTAAGTTGTTCTTCTGCAATTTTTGGGTGGGTGCTGCATGCTGTGCGCTGTTGTTGGTAATTTGACCAGACAAATAAAGACTTGTCCTTGAGGTAGTTTTGAATCGTTGAAAAAACTATGTAAAAAAAAAAAGAAGAAAAAAATATAGAATGTCGTATTTCAGATTCTATACAAATTCCATAGGCTCACAGGTGTTGAATACGTGTGTGTGTGTGTGTGTGTGTGGAGCAGGACTAGTAAAACTAGTAGTTTTATTTTTAAAATCAGAAATACTGCATTCAGCTTCTCAAAGGTCTGAAAATGAGCACGCTGAGATGTTTTAATAAACCCAAAGACCTTCTAGTGAGAATGTTTGAGATTTAGCTTTATTTCTGACATTCTAACATTGTCTGAACCGTCTTTCCCTCCTGCAGAATACAGTCGAATCATCTTGGGTGGCAGAACTGTTATGGACCCTGTTCGTGCCGTTTACAGTGTACCAAGTAAGGTACTAGCTATTACTGCCTCTTGTTGGGAATTGGGTTGGAAGGAAATGTTAAAAAGGGGGGGATTGATGAAGAAACCTATTATAATTTCCACCTCTGAAGTACAGCTATGAAAAAGTATTCCTGATTCCTTCTTGATTTCCTCTATTATTGCATATTGGTGCACTGAGGGTTTCAGATCAAAAGTTACCTGAGTAAACACAAAACACATTTTTAAATTTATTTCATTTATTTAATGAAAAAGTTATCAAACAATCGTATCACTCATGTGAACAAGTAATTGCCTCCTGAAGCTTACAAACTGATTGTACCACCTTTAGCAGCAATAACTGCAAAAAATCGCGGTGGATAAACTTTTTACCCACTCTTGGCAGAACTGCTTTAATTCAGGCAAATTGGTAGGTTTTTAAACATGAACTGTTCCAGGTCCTGCCACATCATCTGTATTGGGTTCAAGTCAGGACTTTGACTAGGCCACTGAAATTTCATTAATTTTTTCTTTTTTTTTCTTTTCACCCATTTGAGTGTGGACTTGCTTTTAGTGTTTTGGATCATTGATTTGCTGCGTAACCCAATTATGCTTCAGCTCACAGACAGATGACTCAACATTCTTCTTAAGAATGTTCTGGTACAGATCAAAATCCATGGTTCTTTCAATAATAGCAAGTCTTCCCGGTCCTGTGACAGCAAAGCATCCCCACACCATCACACTACCACCACCATATTTGACTGGTGGTATGAAGTTCATACTGTGAAATGCTGTATTTGCTTAACACCAGACAAAATGGGACCACTGTCATCCAAAAAGTTCCACTTTTAACTTACGCTGACGCTAGAGAGGCATGCACTTCTTTGGATGATGTTGTGGGATATTTTGTGACTTCCTGGATGAGTTGTTGCTGTGCCGTTAGAGACATTTTGGCTAGCTGGCCACTCCTGGTAAGATTCACCACTGTTCCAAGTGTTCTCCATTTGGAGATAATGGCTCTTTGTGGTTCGGGGAGCCCGAGAGCCTTAGAAATTGCATTGTAGCCCTTTCCGCACTGATATTTATATAGATTTCAAAATGTTTTTTCCTCATACTTTCATTGAGGCTTAGTGTGCTTGTAGAAACTTTGTGCTGATTACTTTGCTCTGATGGTAAGGTTCAATGTGAGGGAGATTTAGATTCAACTGCAATCGGCTGAATCTACTTTTTAATTAAATTAGTTTAATTGGTTGATTTTGTACAAAGGTGGGCAATGCATTTTTCACGCAGGGGCATATGGGTGTTTAATTACTTTATTCATTAAATAAATTAAATTATAATTTTCAAAATTTGTTATGTTTATTTAGGTTAACCTCTATCTGATATTACATTTTGTCTAAAGATCTAAAACTATTCAGTGTGACATATATGCAGTAATAAAGGAAGTCAGGATGAGGGCAAATACTTTTTTACGGCACTGTAGTTTGCTTTATGTATGACTTTCTAATGTGGTGACTTCCCTCATTCTCCTACATTTCACGTCTATTTTCTTATGGAATGAAACAGGAATCCTATCAGCTCAGTCACTCATTAAACTGTTTGGAAGTGAACATTTTCCAACATGTGACACAGCCAAAAAAAAGTTGTCCTTAGCACATTTTGGAAAGGCAATCAATGTTTTTAATACATGGCTTTTTTTCCTGGTGACAGTTCTCATTATTTATAATGTCCCTTAAATTGCACCAAAGGTACACTGTTAATATGTCAGTAGGTCACCATGTTGTTTTCAACTTGTATGACACAAGTTTGTGTCATTGTTCCCTGGAACAATTTAAGTGCTAGAAAATTAAACCTAGAGAAAATGTCTGGTTGGACACATCAAGCGCAGACCGACTAAAGACTTCTCTCTGGGCTCTAATCACTTCATTGTACATTTAAACCTCTTGTTTTAAGTTATTCTTTATTAATTTATGGATTTCAGCTTTATCCTAAAACAATTGCCTGGCTGATTGGCTGACCAGTCCCATATTTGTAAAGAAAAATCAGGCTAGTAATTTATAGCCGTCTAGAAGTTGGTAATCTGTTTCTCCCATGGTGAAATTTCAGCTGTGCTCTTTTTGTGCAGCTTCTAAAAGGTCAAATTGAACAGCAAAGCTGAAATGCAAGGCAGCATAGCAGTCAGATTGCAGAGCGCTTACTGGCCTCTAATCATCAATATGTCCAGGAAGTGTTGGTACCAGTTAACTCCAACTCCCAGTTAGCGGTCTGAACTGGAAGTGCTCTGGTTTAGCTGCACACGCACACACCATAGTTTTTCCTGCATTTGTTCCAGTGTGGACAGTTGAGAGAATACTGTAGTGTTGTTGTGCCAATTGAGGGAGACAGTGGAGGGGATGGTACGTTTGGTGAAGGGTCTTCTCTCTCTCCCTCTTTCTCTCTCAATCCCTGTCCTACCACTCTGCAGATGGCTTCCTACAGTGTCTCGACCAGAGTCGCCAGAAGAGTTTGCCGATAGAGTTCAGGAGGTATGTCCTTGTTGAATATTCCGGCAGCATTTCTGCCTTTGTGCCTGGGGCGGAGGGGGCTTCCTGGTTATACCCTTAAATAGCTAACTTAACAAGAGTGTGATAGCTGTACAATTTCCCTTTGCTATCGTCATCTGAAGACCATGTTTACACCTGTTGTGCTCTATATTTTGAACTCTATAGAAATGTAAAAGGTTTGTGGTCTTTCTTTATTTTTTCCCCTCTATATCTTTGTTTTCAGCTCCTGGCTATTGAGCTGGGTGTGGTGTCTACACAGTTTACCAAAGCAGACAAAGCTGAACACATCAAAAGGAAAAGACATGTCATGCCTCGGGCAGCAAACTCGAGTAAGTGGCGAAGAAAAACCATCAGCTTAGTTACACCAAGTTGAGGATCAATGAGGGGGGCTATGAGTATTTTATACATCCAACATAGTCTTAAGCTGAATCTATCGCCGTTTCAATCGGTTGCATTAGTAAATCTGTGTAGTTACACATACACATAACTGATACATTTGTCACTCTTTGTGCACTTTTCCTTTGGACTTAGTGTTGTCATGATTCAAATGGGAATATGTGGTCAGTAATAATATGAACATAACTTAGTTTTTCTCAGAAAATTTTCTCCCAGGATACCCGTTAGTTATAACCACCAACCCAAGAAAATGCTTTAATAAAGTTACATTTTTTAAATCTCACATTTGGAATTTTATCCATTTCGGGAAATATACATGATAAATCACTGAATTAAATTAATCAGGTGCATTTTTCGTTGGATCCAGCATTGACAAAAATGTTACCAGAGTTGTTGGACAGAGTTTAATTGTGGGCTTGGGTTGCCAGATCTTGGTGCTAGACCTCGGACCTCTCCTGTGGGTTCAGTGGGTCCCAGTTCTGGGACAGAGGACCGCCAAATTGCCGGGATGGCTCGGCAGGTGAAGGAGGTGCTCCCTGATATCCCACTCAGCATCATCACAAGGGACCTGGGTATGTCATTTCCTGTCAGTTTTTTCCAGTTCTGATCCTTGAACTGATCTAGGATCTGCTCCCCTAGAATGTGCGCTGTGTACTTGATTAGTAATTGTGATTGGTCGTCTGCACTAAATTTAATATTATGTACATTGAAAACTTGCTCAGGCTCTCCATTGGAGTCAGGTTGAAACAGACTAACCTTGAGCTGAATTCTAAACATTTTGAGAAAATCATTGAACTGATCCAGAGTCACTGTCGGGGACCTGAGTATTAACGGCTTTGTTTCTTCATCTCTATACAATTTGTTTGTCGTTTCCCGTTTTTCACTGCTGCTTCCTGTTTGTGACTCAAAGTTCACTTTCAGGCCAGTCATTTGGGACGGTTCAGTAGCGGAATAATCGCATGTTAAACCTAAAATACAACTGAAAATAAACCCAAAAAAACAGCCAGCCCCTTGCTTTCCTCATTCACAGCAGTGTTGATCTAAGACCCATGCCCATTAACTGAGCCTTCAGTGACGTGTCCATATCAATCAGTGGGTGAGGGAATGTTTTGTAAGTTCTCATGTGTGAAAGAGGGGTAAATGGTTTGGTAGTTTGGTCAGTTTCTTCTCAGGTTCCGGGTAAACCAAGTACTAGATGTATGTGCAGAATCCACGCTTTAGTGATTCACTATGTGCTTGGCTTTTTTTTTTTTTTTTTTTTTTTTTTTACAGTTGGGCTCTGTGGGTCCTACTGTGTTTTCTTTAACATTGGAGGAAGGTGGCTACGGAGGCTCCTTCAAATTATTCCCTTCTTTTGTTTTTGTATTTTTGTGCAGTTCGGACAAATTGTGTCGACACCACCATCACCAACCTGCTGGAGTGCAGTGAGGAGGCCCTGGAAGAAGCCTCCACTGGGGACCCATCAGGATTATCCTGGGGCCCTCAATCCCCTGCTGCCCCACCTGTTTCCATCATAAAGGTGACTCACGTATGCTTGGCCTACAGTCCTTTTACCAGCTGTCAAATATCCCATCTCCTTGGACAACACTAATTGTAATACATTTTTCATCTGCAAAATGTGTGGTGAGGTTTACCTTGCATTGCAGTAGTTTACTAATGACTGTTAAAGTTCCTTGAGAAAGAAATCCATTTTTGTATTTTGCTTATCAGTTTCCATAGCTGACTGAAACTGATGATACTTCACACTTTTAATTGCTGTACTGGATGGATGATATTAAATATTAAAGAAATTCCCAATGCTGTAACATTTCCCATTAGGTAGAAGGACCATGAGTTACTGATCAAAGTTTTGTGTAATACATTTTCTAGTTCAGCAAAATCACATACTGGCACGTACTCTGAAAGCTGTATTCTCTTGAAAGACATGGTATATGCTATATGACTAAAAGTATGTGGACACCCCTTGGTCTTTTATGGTTTGGGCTTGGCCCCTTAGATCCGGTGAAGGCAAAGCTTAATGCTACAGCATACAATCACATTATAGACATTTCTATGGTGCCCCACCAGTTTGGGGAAGGCCCTTTCCTGTTTCAGCATGGCAATGACCCTAGGCATACAGCACGGCCCATACAGAAATGGTTTTGTCGAGATCAGCCTGGAAGAACTTGACTGGCCTGCACAGTACCCTGACTTCAACCCCATCCAACACATTTGGGATCAATTGGAAAGCCAACTGCAAGCCAGGCCTAATCACCCAACCTCACTAATGCTCTTCTGGCTGAATGGAAGCAAATCCCTGCAGCAGTGCTCCAATAATTAGTATAAAGCCTTCTTAGAAGAGTGGAGCTTGTTATAGCGGCAAAGAGTGGACCAACTCCATATTAATGCCATCATTTTGGATTAGATGTTGGATGTCAGGTGTCCACATACTTTTGGCCATGTAGTGTATGTAGAGAAATCTATAAGGCAGTTTTTAATGGGTCACCATTACACAATCCCCAGGATACTTGCGTGAGTTTGATTATAGTTGAATATTGCTGTACAAGCTGCTTTGGAGTTGCTTCAAGCTTTTTTTTTTTTTTTTTTGCTTTAAACTATGAGATCCCAAAACAGTGATCTCCCAAAAGCTCCTATACCAGCCATTATAAAGCTGACACGTCATCAGACACCTCTGTAATATCTAAACTATCCGTCATTGCACACAGAATTTTTTTTTTTTTTTTAATTTACTCCAGGTTAACTATGCTCTGAACTGACTCTACTCCGTTTAACAAAGTAATTTTGCTTTGTTTTTATACACAGCCAGCTGCTAAAACCTTTGGGAAGTCTCCCATTGACAGACACATGTCCCTGAAGGAGAGGAAAGAGGCCTTGTATGAGTATGCACGACGGTATGGAACAGACTTATTCAAGTTTTAGAACGTTTAAAAAGGGTCACTCTGGGAAAGGAAGGGGGGTCAGAAATCGGGAATACCCTGTTCCAGGGAATTAGTGTGCCAATCACACTCAATCGTGCCAATGATTTTTTTTTAATACAAGCAATTAAAATACAATGACTGTATATTGAATTGCTCATTAAATCACTGAGACCACTGAGATGATGTATGATGAGAGATGGGTACATTATTTTGCCCGCAGCTCACTAAGAAACCATAACACTGTACTCAACTAGCACTGTTCTTCCCCCACATCTTTTCCAGACGTTACATTGAGAAACATGGACTGAATCAGGAAAATGCCCTATGAATCTGCAGCAAGCACGGACAAGAGGATTTCTCCAGAAAGACGGCCACAGATATGAATTGTATTCGCATTCCCCTGTGCAGAGAGAGAGAGAGACCAGATTCCTGCAAACAGAAATGCTCGTCTAAACCTCAGTTAGGTGTGTGTGCGCGTGCGTGGGAGATACTGTACTACTGGAAAATTCAGTGGCTTTTTTTTCATATCTTGCATGGTTACCATGCATGCATCTTTTTAAGCATTTCTCTCTATAAATAAGATTATTTTGGTAAGTTTGTATTAAGACGCAGTGACCGTGAAACTTGTTATTTTTTACAATGTCCAAAAGTGGTGTGAAACCGATGTGCAGGGTTCAGCCTGGCCGATCTTGAATGGAGTACAGCTTGAGGTTCCTTATTGTCATAAAGATGGGTGTGAATAAGTACAGTATCAGCTTTTAAGACATTAAAGCCAACCATTTGTAAATGCATGAAACTGACTCTCTCATTTTTACAACCAAGTGTTCATTCTCTGCCCGTTTCAAATACTATGCTGCTTAATTAAATACCCATGGACATTATCTCAGGTGAATAAAGAATTTCAAGTAAATCAATATGCCATTAATATATTTCCACATACATTTAATTCCTTTGTTTATTCTTTGCGATTTTTTTTTTTTTTGCGTCTGAACGCACTTTTATTATTGCCAAGTCGTTGACAAAGAAGCTGATTGGCCATACAATACAGCTATTCATAAATACAATATTAAAATTGGCCAGGAGCCTGCGTTTTACTGCAAGGTACCTTAATAGTTTCCCATGCGATTCAGTGTCTTTTAGACCTCCCCTTACAAAAAATAACTGCAGTCCATCTGTAGTTGTAATGATTGTAATTATTATCGTATTACTCCAGTATTATGCAATATTGTACACGTGTTTTTTTCAATTGCAGTATTACTGTAGTTACAAATCACATTCACTTCATATGCACTACTCATTAAGTATACTCTTGTGTTGCAGTTTAACTGCATTATGCTTCCGTTGAACTACAGAATAACTGCAGTAGCCGCAGTAAGGGCCTGGTTAGACAACCGTATCGTATTTTTGTGGCTGTAGTACCACTTTATCTTTGAACATGGTACACTTGCAACAGTGGGCGGAACCATTCAGACTTCCTTGATCATAACTCAGTTTACAGTGCATGTAAAGCTGCACCTTTTGCAGGGATGCGGGACTGAAACTCGAGCACTTACGAACTGCAGTAGGCTATAGCTGTTAATATATAAATAGATGTCCCTTACGGTCATGGGTAAAAATGTGACAGACATGTTGCCCTTTGTAGGCTAGCCTACCTGCATACAATTATATTCACGAAACGTTGCCTAATCGGTGGAGGACGGATATAGCTACAGGAAGTAGTTTTTGGAATGTTTTTCAAAATTCTAAGCATTCTCAAACTCCGTTGCTTTCAACAGCCAGTAGTGATTGTTAGGCCTATACCAGCATTATTAGATTGTTAATTTAAGAACAATCTAATCACTCATTTGTGATCTTACACCAAAAACTGTCAAAGACTAGCTCCTCTTAATAAGCCATGTGTATGTTGCCTCGCAGCGACAAAATAAGACCGAAATATTAGGCTACCTTAACATTAAAGGGATATCATCGCAATGTCATGTCAGCACTGAATGAGATGGGTTTACCGATAGCTAGCCTAATTTAGCGTACATTCACAATGGGCTCAACAAACTATCGTTACAGCAAGCAAGACTATGCAGATCTCCGCACTGACTAGCTGGCCAGAATGAACGTAAGTAGGCCCCTATAGCCGAACATTAAACGTGTCTGGCCACGAATTTACTTTCAAGATCGATGTCAGGCCCGGCATTTCTTGTGGACTACGTTCTACCAATAACATCCTTCCATTTGGTCTTGCCGAAACGCCAACCAATGAATCGTCCCTGTTGTAGATGTGGGGGAGGAACTTGCATCAGATACCAATTAAAATGAAGATAAACCGGGCACAGTGAACTGTGGGCCAATGGGACCCCTCTTGAGGTCAGGAGATTTAGTGAAATACATTGTAACGGATTTTTTTAAGAGCGTGGCTCTACAGGCTAGTTGAAACCCGGGACCGCTGCGGTGAAAGGGTGATACATCTCGTTACAATTTGATCGCTTTTCACAGTAAAGAACAAAAATGAGGGAGATCGTTCATTTACAAGCTGGCCAGTGCGGAAACCAGATTGGTGCCAAGGTTTGTACTTATAAATCTTTAAAAAATGACATTTGTTGAACGTGTTTATTCAAATCACACGTATGAAGACCGTAATCCATTGAAACATTGACCTGGTTATATGTCCAGAAAGTTCTATTTCTTCTGCTTTAGATGCCAATTGAAATGCGTATATATGTATTGTGTGGTTTTTGTAGGTCAATTTTGTAGTTAATGACAGTATAAATTAGGTGTTTAAATTATCATTAAAAAATGAAATAACACCGCAGGGTAATTTACTTCATTCATGCAGCCACGTCGTTCCGAGTCTTTGTATCAAGTTCTTAAAGTGCGTGAAAATGTTGAAACGCCGCGATCTGCAAATCCAAGGGTGTTGGCCGCGCTGGAACAATCGCGCGCTGAGTTGTGATACGGCTGGATGCCGCTGGTTCTCCAGCGAAGGGTGCACTATCTGGTGGGCCCGTGATACGATAGTCCTTCGGGTTTTGTCAGTGCGACACTAGACATTAATAATTACCCAGTTTACTATTCTGGAAGTAGGTATACTTTATTAGTTGATGAATGAATATAAAATCTTGAAGACATTGTTAAATTAGCCGTAGGCGAAAGTAGTCCCATTCAGATTACGAAAGAAATGTTTTTTTAAAAATAATAAAAAATAAAAAACCTAAGTCAATTGGAATTTTGTAATTAATTCAAATATAAAAATTTGACGTAACCTATTTGCGTGTGCCTATTGGTGTTTAGTGGTTGGATTAATTAAACCGTTGCCTTTTTTGGATACTAGATGGCGCATTGATATCGGTTTCGCAGGATATTGTTCCGTCTGGAATGTTGAAACTAGCTATGTCTGGAATCATCATGCCCAGTCTGGCTGTGAATGAGGGGTTGTGGTTACTTGACATTCTATGATTTGCAAGCTTGTTCTTTTGACTTGCAGATTTATAGCTAGATGTAACCAGCATGCTAATTATCCAGTCATATCGTTTCAGTTCTGGGAGGTGATCAGTGATGAGCATGGTATCGACCCCACTGGGAGTTACCATGGCGACAGTGATCTCCAGCTGGACAGGATCAATGTGTATTACAACGAAGCCTCAGGTGGGGAAATTTACCTTTGGTAATGATGGGTCTGCTAAATTGATCTGTTTTTCATCCCATATCAGCTTCTCAAATTAAAGCTCTTGAAATTATTCCACGTAAGACTGACCAGTTACACCAGTTTCAATAAGCATTTTTAGATTGGATACGATTATTCCATAAAAAAAAACTGTTTTGATGTTACTGATGAATTATTTTAAGGCACTGTCATGTACTGTATGCATGTATTCGAAAAATGTCTGCTTAAGTATTAACTATGAATGATTTCTGATGCTTTGTATGCCCTGGTAGGTGGAAAGTATGTGCCACGTGCAGTTCTGGTCGATCTGGAGCCTGGCACCATGGACTCTGTGAGATCCGGTCCCTTCGGACAGATCTTCAGGCCAGACAACTTTGTCTTTGGTAAGTGATTTCCCCAAGGCTTTATTTGGCCAGATTAGGATGTGGAATGAGTCGCATTAAAGTCAGTTCCAGTGAGTGGGGTTAATGCTGTAAAGCAGGTTTAGACAATTATATTAATTTTGCACCTGCCTAGGCTTTTGTTTCCAGGACATTGTTGGGCATTTGATTGCGTTAAAGGAAATGGTTAATGTGCTAATTTTTAAATTGATTTAGTACTTTTACCATGGTCTACTGACCCCATTGTGCTACAAGCAATCCTTGGACGCCTCTTCGAAGTGCTTATTTAATTTCAGAAAAGCTATATGAAGTATAGTAGCTTTTGCCCTTTTGGCAAATTGTGAAATGTTTGTATCATTTTAATGAATATACTGTGTTCTGGATACTAGATCACTTAAGTGCATTACATGCTTTTCAGAACAACATCTAGAGCACTTCCCACAATTTAACTTGCAAATACACAAAATGTAAAACAAAATGGACAAAGAAAAATACAGAGGAAACTAAATGCAAATTGTAATTAATTACATGTCATAAATTGAAAATTTTAGAATTCTGAAATATTTCTATGAAAGGCACAAGTAGACTGTACATCTCTAATGTAGGTGTTTCATAAATTGGGGCCTGACAGAGAAGTTTAAGTAACCTTTGTTCCAGAAGGAAAAAAACCCTATTCTAAGCACTCCTAGTCTACATAGTAACAGCTCAGAAATATTCAGAGTCCTGACTCTGCAATAAATGTATGTACTTGTAAAATTAACAGTTCACACAGTCAGTATAATTACTTACCATAAAATGACCTATTTACAGGCCAGAGTGGTGCCGGGAACAACTGGGCCAAGGGACACTACACTGAGGGGGCAGAGCTGGTCGACTCTGTGCTGGATGTGGTGAGGAAGGAGGCAGAGAGCTGTGATTGCCTGCAGGGCTTCCAGCTCACCCACTCTCTGGGTGGCGGCACAGGGTCCGGCATGGGCACCCTGCTCATCAGCAAGATCCGGGAGGAGTACCCCGACCGCATCATGAACACGTTCAGCGTAGTGCCCTCACCCAAGGTCTCAGACACGGTGGTGGAGCCCTACAATGCCACACTCTCAGTGCACCAGCTGGTTGAGAACACAGATGAAACCTACTGCATCGACAACGAGGCACTCTATGACATCTGCTTCCGCACACTAAAGCTCACAACGCCCACCTACGGGGACCTCAACCACCTGGTTTCCGCCACCATGAGTGGGGTCACGACCTGCCTGCGATTCCCCGGACAGCTGAACGCTGACCTGCGCAAACTGGCCGTCAACATGGTGCCCTTCCCTCGCCTGCACTTCTTCATGCCCGGCTTCGCCCCACTCACAAGCAGGGGCAGCCAGCAGTATCGCTCCCTCACTGTACCCGAGCTTACCCAACAGATGTTCGATGCCAAGAACATGATGGCAGCGTGCGACCCACGCCATGGGCGGTACCTCACGGTAGCTGCTGTGTTTCGTGGCAGGATGTCCATGAAGGAGGTGGACGAGCAGATGCTGAATGTGCAGAACAAGAACAGCAGTTACTTTGTGGAGTGGATCCCCAATAATGTGAAGACCGCTGTCTGTGACATCCCACCTCGTGGGCTTAAGATGGCTGCCACCTTCATTGGCAATAGCACTGCCATCCAGGAGCTGTTCAAGCGCATCTCAGAGCAGTTCACCGCCATGTTCAGGCGTAAGGCCTTCCTGCACTGGTATACTGGAGAAGGTATGGATGAGATGGAGTTCACAGAGGCTGAGAGCAACATGAACGACCTTGTGTCTGAGTACCAGCAGTACCAAGATGCCACAGCTGAGGAGGAAGGGGAGTTCGAAGAGGGTGAAGAGGAGCTGGCATAAGCCGCCCAGTGTCTTACTGTCACTTCCAACAATCCACTCATGAAATATTGTTGTTTTGCACTGTCCTCTATGCTATTTCAATGTCACTGTTGCACCAGCTGTCACGCTGTAGGCTACTAGTATTGATGTCCAATAAAAACTATACATTTCATAGTGCCTGCGTATTTATTTTTTGTAGTTTTCCTGTGTTCTGCAGGTTATGAGATTGGATACCAAGTATGCTCCTGGTTTTCTTCATAAAGGTGATGACATTTCTGTTGTCTGTAAGGAAAAGTTCTTTCCACAGTTTTGTTTTAAGGTTTTATGGTGGAAAGAGACTATTATCTAATGGAATATAAACATTTAGTTTCCTGGCTTGGAAGTATCATACACGATATCAGCCTTTCAGCGTCGAGTAGCCTAGGTTGGCCAATGTATTAAATTTGCCTAAAACCCCTTTTTATGAGCTCGCATTAAGCTATTTCTACACAAGGAATCAATGTTTGTTACTCAGTACTTAGCCTTGATCCTTTACTTCGGCCTATGCCTCCGACGTTCCTAGCAGCGGGTTCATCAATAGGTTTAAGTCGTCGAAGAAAGTTGGGAGTTTAGGAAATCGGGTAATTAAGCCTATAGCCTACTCACGGATGTTTTTTATTTATTTTTTATCTTCGAAGTAATAACGTTTACTTGTGAACGTGAAAGACACCACAATTACATTTTCGTTTTAAGACCATTCTCAAGGCGAGGTTTACAGAAGGTTCGCTATTTTATAAATTTGGGTGCTTTCCACTCAAAATGGAAAACGGGAGTAGCCTAAAGCCAGCCCTAATAGGACTTTCGCGGATTTCCCGTTGTTTTCCCCTTGGCTGCCTCGTGCATGACGAAAGAAGGGTGTAACACTGCCTCATAATTATTATTAACCGTCAGTGTCGAGGCTATTGGTCGAGGCGTTACGGGACCACCAATCACAAGAAGGTTTCATCATACAGTCTGGTCTGTTGCGGAGTGAGAGAATGCGGCGCCAAGCTATTAGCCTGCATACAATTTTGAATATGTCGGGTTCTACGTATCGTCTGTTGTTGAGGACATGTACGCGGAATCGGAGGCTTCAGATCCCCCAGCGAACTCAGGGACATGGTGATCAGGAGAGTAAAATCGCAGCTGGTGGAATTAACGACAGTTTACATCCAGTGATTTCAGCAAGTGATAGTGATAATGGCTCAAGTCGGACCAGGTTGTTCACGACAGCATGCGCTATTGGGATTGGAATTGGTGGTGCTTTGTTACTAAATTCCCAACGAGACCGGGAACAGTCTACCGCATCTGGTACTTGGAGAACTCTACCCAGGTTCACTGCTCAGAGTTCTGCTCTTGGAGCGGTTCTGTCAACCGCGCAGTGCGCTTCCCCAGCTAAACTCGATGGTCCACGTTACAAATACAACTTCATAGCAGATGCTGTAGAGAAGTCTGCACCTGCAGTTGTGTACATCGAAATAATAGGACGGTAAGACTCGCCATCTCGTACACCAAAATATGTACAAAATATAACGTTGACTAACAACATTGGCCATTCAATATGAAAGTAAAGTTAGCTAGAACATTACGATAATATTACCATTGGTTTATTTTGCTGCTGCGTGCACATCTAGTGCAGCTAGTTGACTACTGTTGTAAGCTTAACGTTAGATAACATAGATAAATGTTTTTGATGGGCTGTTAATATTTTATAATTTTTCAGTCTACATTGCGTTGTCATAAAAATTTTCCCGACCGTGAAAACTGGCCGACTTGTTTACATTTTGGAGAGATGTGGCTACTGAGTAAATCTATCATTGTTCAGTCGCAGCACTTTCGACACAAGTAATATCGGAAAAATCCTAAAATTTCTTCTTACGGTGAAGAGTGCCTGACCGGCAACCGTAGAAATGTGTTAACACAGCGGCGAACTTAGGCTATTTATCTAGAAATACCATCTTTGGGGAAAAAACGCGACGGTTGAGGGTCAGGCACTCTTCACGGTAAGAAGAAATGTCAGGATTTTTCCGATATTACTTGTGTCGAAAGTGCTGCCACGGAAACAACGACAGATTTACTCCGTAGCCACATCTGTCCAAAATGTAAACAAGTCAGCCAGTTTTCACGGTCGGGAAAAAAATTATGACAGCGTCGCCACTAAGCTGCAACATTAAACTTCCATCCCAAGGGTTGTGATGCTTTCAACTATATATCGTTTCTATGGTAGGAGTATAGTCTACCTAACTGAAAGTTCACTCCTTTTCACGTCGATTGGCTTCCTTTCTATGTATGATAGATATCTTACACACGTTGATGCAGCACCATAACAAAGAAAACGGCAATGTGAAACGTGACTCGTAACTTCCGGGCGGGTTTCAAAATAAAAGCGCATTCAAAACATAATTTCAGTGAACACCGGCTTTAGTAAACACGAAAACGACATTCTTTCATGCTTTTTCGTTTATTGTTTAATTTCTGTGACATTGTAGTTATAGAATGTTTAAGCTACATAGGATCTTACTTAAAATGCACTCAATCCTCAATAGTGTTCATATTGTGACGTTTCAGTGTAGGGGTTACACCTATTTTTTACAGTCTCTGGGTTACACTGAAACCAGGAAGAGGTTATAGGAACCCTGCTTTATAGATTCCTATCTATATGACTGTATGGTTAAATATGAGTCTGTTCCCAGTAATTGTTGGTGTTGTGTAGCATCAGCAAGTGATCAGGCAGACTTTACCTCATGCTGTTAAGAATGCTATTGCAGATAATTTGATTGATGCATTGGTGTTGTTCTTGCATGCTAGGCATCCCTTCTCTGGCCGGGAAGTCCCCATCTCAAATGGCTCTGGGTTCATTGTCACTAGAGATGGGCTAATTGTGACCAATGCCCATGTAGTGGCCAATAAACGGGGAGTTCGGGTTAGGCTGGCCAATGGGGAGGCATATAATGCCACCGTACAGGACGTAGACCAGGTTGCAGACATTGCCACCATCAAAATCAGTGCCCAGGTAGGCAATGCTTCACTTTCTGTTACTCTGAATGTGCCACTCTGCCAAACATATTTGACTATAGTTTCCTTCAATGAATGCCTATAGTAGAGATTTCACTTAAAACAGAGAAGGAATTTAATTACAAAAAAGTATGCAAAAAAAATGTGTTCAGCTATTTAACATAAATGTAGCTTATATTTTTGAATGTTCATTCTCTTTTTAGCCAAATTAATTTATTTTTGACTTGGACTGTTATTGCTGTATGTTTGGATTGTTTATAGTGTCATCTTAAAATATGGAATCGGGTTTAGTCTTTGCAGTACTCTCTGTATTTAAAGTTGTTGCAAACAAAAATTTAACATTTATTCTACACAGTCATCAGAATGAAAATTCCTTGCTTAAATTTCTTAATTAAAGTTCAGGACAAACTGTATTTTGATTAGATGTTTAGGTAACCCTCTAATGTCACAGTGAATCTGCTTGAGTTGTGGCACAAAGCAGTGACTCAGCAGGAATGACTCTCACACTGCCTGTGTGTTGCCTCGGTTGACATCATAGTGTCTGGAATTCCCCATGCTATGCAAGCCTGTTTTGTAACCAGGGATTTAAGCGGTAAACATTTTCATACCAGAAAAAAATGAACCAGAGAGGAGACTGAATAACAGGTGATATGCACTCATATTCCAGCACCCCCTCCCCACACTTCCCCTGGGAGCATCAGCAGATGTGCGACAGGGTGAATTTGTGGTTGCCATGGGAAGCCCATTCGCCCTGCGGAACACCATCACGTCAGGCATTGTCAGTTCTACACAGAGGGGCAGCCGCGAGCTGGGACTGTCCAATTCCAATATGGACTACATCCAGACTGATGCTGCCATTGACGTGAGTGTCATATCATTTAACTAAGGCATAACAAGTATGTCCTCATACTGGATACTGTAGTAGATTTAAACTACAACATTAAGCCTGCAGAAGAGGTTGCTTTCCAAAGAAATAAAAGCGTAGAGACGTGTGCAATTAGTGAATTCATCAATCTGTTCCTGAGCTTAAACAGAGTGATAAAACTCACTCACTGTGATGTTGAAAGACTCCATGGAACTAAAGTACATGAATACTTTAATATATACATTTCTTAACAACCATTTCTCTATTTTTTCTGATCATAAATTTCAGTGTGTAAATTTTGTTATTTGTGAAACAATGGTTGTTTTAGTCCAGAAGTTTTGGGAAAATATTTATTAAAATGTACGTTATCACATATGACATATTTTAACAATCCGCTTTTCATTTGAAACATAATGACTGTTAAATGAATCCCAAATTACCATCGGGGAAGTTTTATTTTGCCTTCAAAACTGTGATTTCACTTTAATTCAAGCTTCAATGTTTTTCCCATAACATGCACAGTACAGGCCTACTTCCGGGGCTTCACAAGCTTAGGTTATCCGATGGCATGTGCTCTTGTCTAGTTACATATGCATGTCTATGGTGTAAACTCATCCACTATTCATTCATCAAACAATTGCCTCTCTCCTCATGTTGGAGTGCTTCCTTTATACCACATTTTTTGGTGAAAGTTTAATAAAACTTTTAACCAAATAAAAGAATGTTCCCAATCCTCTGACACGCTCTGTGTTAGTCTGAAATTGTGTTTTTCTTCTTCTTTTTTATTGTTTGTGTTTGCGCCAGAGAATTGATGGCTGGTTGTGTTATTTTGCAGTTTGGGAACTCAGGTGGACCACTCATTAACTTGGTAAGCACCATGTATTCACACAATTCTTAATAGGGATACACAAAAATATGATTAAGTTTTATGTCACAGTTCCAGTGATAAATATGCCATAATTTATCAATTCAGCTGTTTAAATAGACTAGGAATACTGATACCATAAATTATACACCTTGTGATTTTAGGTTTATTAGTTGAAGTCCAGGGCTGATTTGACCAAAGTCCAAAAGGATAGTTGTAGCCCTAAATAACTGCTTTTATCTTTTAACCATTTAAAAATATAAAAACATAGAATGGCAGTGCTCTAGTCATGGAGTCACTAGCCCCTGCTCAAACTGACAGTGTGATCTGGGTTGCAGGATGGTGAGGTTATTGGCATCAACACGATGAAGGTGACAGCAGGCATCTCCTTTGCCATTCCCTCAGACCACCTTCGACACTTCCTCGCTCGGGCTACCGAGAGGAAGAGTGAGTGCTTGTTCTCTGACCCCCAGAGGTCTTCCTTCAACATTCCCCCATTTCATTATCTTATCAATCATTCCTCCGTTATGATTGTTTTTGGTCTAACCATCACAGTCACTTTTCCTGATATAGCCAGGGGTTAAATTGGGGGTGGACGCGGGTGGATGGCGTCCACCCACCTTTGGTAAATAAATAAATAATTTTTACTGGCAGTTTTACAAATAACTATGACAATCCCGTCCATTTAGGCTCCAGCCCATGTGTTCCCTCTAGCCAGTTATTCGCTCAACCAATCCAAAATCAGAAGACAAAAAACTCAGGAGGAACAGTCGTTTATATAGACAGGCAAAGAAAGAAAAATATCGTTGATTTCTTGATTGATTGGAAGCGGACGCGGTAGGTAGTTTCATTAACATGTAATTTCATCTATGCAACATTTTAAAGAAAGGTGAATAAATAGCCCCCACGAACGCCGCCTATTATTAACGGCAACTTTGATTGCTTAAGCAAAATCAGCAGGTTGCTGGTCAGCAGCTAAGCTAGGATTGAATATTTCCCACATACATAACGTTTTATTCAGCGGCGACTGGTGAGCTGAAAATAGGTGGGGCGCAAATCTTTCCTTAAAACTAATCATTGATCTCAACCTGTTTTCATTAGTAATTTTCCTTTATAATCAAACGTGCCGACGATCGGATTAATCAAATGGCAAGTAGCCTAACACACAGCGTCTTCATACCATGTTAGGGGGATTAAGTCATAAATTCAATTTATCTGTTAAAAATCCATTTTAATCACCAAGTAGTCTACACTTAACAAACAAGTTACACCAGTCTGTTATCTACCGTGTTAGCTCTCAGAATAACCAGCAAAAACAAAGCCTGCACTTCAATTTTGTTTACAATCTAGCCTACGCATTTCAGATATTTGCCATGAATACGACTGCGGAGAAATAAGTGCATTTATCCGCAAATAATGTTGATTAAAAATGTGCACAATTTCGTACTGCAAGTTAAAATAAATGTAGGCTATACGGCCTAGGCTACTCGCTAAAACTGCCTATTTGGGGAGAGCTGGCTATATATGATAGTATTGAGTAGCCTATTTTGTGGTTTAATTGTATTGATACTCAAGGACAATCGGGACGATTCCGCCACGGCTTAGCGATTAAAACGGATTTTTCTAAATCGCATTTTTCATTTAATCTCCCTAACACAATGCGAAGAAGCGGTGTCCCTTTCCAATTGATTAGTCAGATGTTTGCATGCTTGTTAATGACTGAAAATTAATTGAAACAGTTTGAGACCAATGATTAGTTTAAAGGAAAGTTTTGCGCCTCACCAGTTTAAGAAAGATGGATAAAGGAGGAAAAAAGTGAGGACAAGAGGAGGATGACCGATTATTTTCGTGGGTAAAAAAAAATTCTCAGCATTAATGACACTCAGTAAACTTGAAATATATTATGTAAAAGCTTGCATCAATAGTATACATTCTTTTTAAAACATTGTTTTCCTTAATTACAATTATGTGCACAATACATTAAAGATACAACTATTTTGAGCTGAGGCATTCATTGGTTTGTACCTTTTTTCACCCACCTCCCACCGGATCTCAGGGTCCACCCACCTCCCAAATCCCAATTTTAACCCCTGGATATAGCCCTCATGTAGACAGCAGAACAAAAAGCTTTTGTGACTGTATCCTTGAAAGCCATAGAAAATAGTCAGATAAAGTCTTTAAAAAGTCAGGTAAACTTGCTCAAACTAAAACAAAGTTTACAACAATGAATCTTTTTACTAATGCTCTAGATTTATGCTGTTTACTAAGTACTTATTTTAGTTGTTTTTGTAATGATATTATAATAACAAAATAACAATATTAGATGTAGAAAGGCCCTTTATGTTATGTATAGAAATTGTAAGGAAATACAGTAAAGATTTAATACTTTTTAATTTCCCCAGTGACTGTCAGATTATGGAATATCATTTATTGTTTAACCCTATTTACTTTGGCCCACTTCAGTGAAATATGAATAATGTAAAACAGTGCAACTCAACTCCAGGTCCTGTGGGCCAGAGTGTCGTATTTACTTCAGCCATGCACTACACCACCTAATTTCTTTCTTCATTATTTTACCACCTTCGTCCAGGAAGCAGTGGTCTCAATCTGTTTTCAGTCTTTTCCGTTCCATTTCCTTAACAATACAGCAATTTATTCCCAAAATACTCAATATCATCAGATATAGCCAGTTCTCCTGAATTAGGCTATTAGGCAGGTAATAAACTGAGAAACTGATACCATCATTTTGTCCAGAATACATGGTTCCCACACGTATTTATTCTCTTACAGCAGCAGGGGAACATTTGTGTGAAATGTTTCTGTCTTGTTTCCTGCTGCTGTAAAAGAATAAACAAATAAAATGTAACTTTTTATAGTCTTGTATTAGGTGAATGATAAAATAATTTTTATTTGCTTTGCAAAATTGTGCACATTTTATTGACATTATTCAAGATTGCGAATGCATGTTTTCTTCATTCTCTGCACCCTCACTCGGAGACTATTTATGAAATGTTTTGTCATTTAAATCTTGAAGTGCTGGTTTTGTATCCTTTATTGAAGGTTGTATTGAAAGCAAACACGGTCTTTAAGAGTTGGTATATTTTTTTCTTACATGTACTTAGTGATTAAAACTGATTTTCCTGAATTTAATTTATCAGTGGCACACTTGTTAATCAATGAAAATGAATGAAAACAGGTTGAGACCAATGATCAGTTTAAAGGGAGAGCTTCTGCCCTGTCTATTTTCTGCTCAGCAACCGCCACTCAGGAAGTAATCTCATTTGTGAAATCTGGTGGTGTAGTGCAAGGACGGAGCAAATACTTGCAGAACATGCAGTCAGCAGCACCTGGTGTTCAGTTGCACTGCTATAGAAAATTGAGATGTTGACATCCCAGCACAAGGGGCCCACAGCGGGTAGGGTTTAATATAATTATTACCTGCCCCATGAGAGGAGTCAGGAATACTGCTGTTGAATAGCATACTTTATTCTCCAATAGGAATCTGTTCAGAGAAGTGTGGCAGGATTAAATTGTATGCTGTTTGTGTTTGTAAAGTCGACTAAGATTTTTTTGTCTTTCCTCCCCACCGCACTACCACCTAGAGTCTCACTTGGGAGAGTCTGCAGCAAAGCGACGGTACATTGGAGTGATGATGCTGACGCTTACACCCAGGTGGATCTCATTTTGTTTAGTCTTTGTGTGCGTGTGTGTGTGTGTGTGTGAGAGAGAGAGAGAGAGAGAAAGAGAGAGAGAGAAAGAGAAAGAGCTGCTATGAACGACACAGGTGCCCGCTGGAGTTTGTCATGTTCAGTTCCCTTGTGCAGCAGACCTGTGTAGAATGAGGGATGGAGGATGGGAGAATAAAGCGTCATTAAGCCCAAAGCAGTTCAAGCAACTGTATGCTGACTGTTTTCTACTTTTTCTATTCAAAAGAGTTTGTCTTTCTTACGCAAGCAGTGATTGGTTCAAATCAGTGAGTCACAGATAACGCATGGTAGCTCCACCTATTTTGGCATTCACAAAATGTATTTCTCCCATCTCTGCTTCTGTTTTGACAACTAAACATTGGTCAGACACGTCACAGTTTTGAAGTACACTCATGCCTCCTGGGGGTGACATTGCGGTCTTCCATTGTGATCTGGTATCCAGACATCTGGGCAATGTTTAGACAGTGAAGTGACCATTTGTTTCCCATTGCTTCTCCCCAGCATCATTTCGGAGCTGAAACTGCGTGACCCCGCCTTTCCAGACATCCTCCATGGGATTCTCATCCACCGGATCATCATGGGCTCCCCGGCCGATCGGTGCGTTACAGTGTCAGCGCTTGTATTGGACAGATAAAGTGCCAACTTGTATCTTTTCTGTTCAATTCAAGCAGGACTGGACTACTACATTTTCCAGACCTCATTGTTCCCTCTGTTTTGTTGTCAATACGGTGTTGTTTTTTCAGGTGTTTACATTTTCAGGATACAGTTTATCAGTATTGTTTAGTTCATGGTCTGTTTTTTGTGGCATTCCTCTTTTGGGCCGTGTGTGAATTTGGTGCATCCAGAGACAGTTCTAGCAGAGGCTGATCAGGTGTTAGCATTAGCTACAACCACGGTTATTATCGTAAACTAAACTAAGACAAAATCTTTGCTTAAAAAAACTTATCTCTGAGTTAGGACCTGAACCGTAACGCGCAACATATCATAAAATGCTAAGCTAGCACTACTGAATGGGGTTATGTCAACAGGAGGAGACACATCTCCTCCTTTTATGGAAGTATGTCTGATGCATCACACCTGCCACCCCTGTATATGAGGTCTGACCTATAGAATGACTCATATTTGTAACTTCAGAAATTACTCCTGTGTGTTGAACCTTTGTTTCAGGGCGGGGATGAAACCGGGTGATGTCGTGGTGGAGATCAACAACGCGGTGGTGCGGACGGCAGAGGAGGTCTACCGCGCAGTGCGAAGCAGCGACAGCCTTGGCATGGTGGTGAGGAGAGGTCGCGAGCTACTCAGGCTGCACATGACCCCAGAGTTGACTGAGTGACACGAGAGATGACAAGAATGTGGGAAAAAGATGGGGCAAAAGAGAAGCCAGTGGGCCAGAGAATAACAGAGATATCAAGGCAGCCAGTGTTTTTCGTTAAGAGTACTTTACACACAAAAAAATCATCTTGGAGATGATGTGTGTTCCATGTGGGCATTGATATCTGTGCTGGGCGTTCATTTACTGAAAAGATGTATTACAGAAGTAGTGTCTGTATGCAGTCCATTTTCGGTGTCTATTAAGGGTGACCAATTCCATAACAACACATTCTTCGGTTCTGAGGTATAATTTGCAATTCTGTGGGATGAATAAGCAGATTTGGTTGTCAAGTACTGGATTTTTAACTACTTATCCTGTTTCATTTAATTGTAAAATTATTCTAATTTTCCCAGCAAACTAGTGAGCTACCAAATAATTTAAAAAGTAACAGCATGTGCTAATTCACAGATATTATTAGCAACCAAGACAGACGATATTGACATTTCTGTATCTTATCTGTGACCTTGCCTAACAATACCAAATTTCTGAAAATTATCTGGTTTCTTAGTTTTCATGTATTTCCAGTGGAAACGCAATTTCCTACCTCTTCAGATGCATAGGGGTTGTAATCAAGTGACAGGATAACGACAATGGCATGATAAATAGTATCTGCAAATATCTGAGCCACTTGTCTCTACCATGTTCTTTCCACAAGGGTGGATCAAAAAGGCTGAGGGGAAGTGGATTCTGGATATTTATATATTTGTTGATATTTATATACATTTACTTACTGTGGCTTCTTGAATGAGCCCCAGCTGTGGGCCTTGAGTTTGCTGTCAATGACTACTATCAGGCCTTGTATTGAGACATTCCTCAAGTGAGATGCTTGAGATGAATCTGACCGTTAAACCTAGGCACCTCAGGAATTTTCGTTACTCAGTTTCAATGCACTATTCTAACATTGGTGTGATAATCAGCTACTAATTGCTTTAATATTAATTGGTGTGGAAACTGGAGATTTGTAAGCTTTTGATTGACTAAAAACATTTAAATATATTGACATTTTTAATATTTTGCAAATGTGGCTTTTTGTACTGGATAAAAATTTAAACACTAATGGACTTGTAAATAAAATAAATACATGAATATACATAAATGTAGAATATAAATAATTTTGAAACAGATTGCACATTTTAAGTGATGCTGGTATGAGTCACAGTAAAATTTTATATTCTGTACCTAAAAAGGCTGCCTTTTTACCCCTCATTTGCATGCTTGTGAAACAATGTATTACAAATGCATTATGTGTGAACTATAAACATTTTGATATTCATATTTGATGTTTTTTGTCACTGTGGGTACGTTAGTGCAGAAATCTGCTTACCTCAGTGAAATGCTGTGGTTTTTACATGGGTTTGCAGATCTTTTTTATGTGCTGTAGCATGGCCATTGGCAGTTCATGGAACTGATGCTGTCTACACACACTTTAGCTGTCACTAGCTGCACATCACATCAGATCTTATTGGTAGGCATGTTGTGGGGGAGAAAAACAGGCCTCGCCCTGGGCCAAAAACGCCGGGGTCGCTCTCTTCCACACTGTTGAATGCTTCTTAAAAATTATGCACAATCCACAGAGTCTGATGCAACTGGATTTATTGTAGGTGAATCAAAGATTACATACAGGAACCTGGGCTGATCTGCACAGATCAATACAAACAACAATCGTTCATAACTCAAAGACAAGACATCCAATCATTCCCCAAACACTCTGAAAACCCCGGGGGTTTCCATCTCCTTTTTATCCATTTTTGACAGCTCCTCCTGTTGTGGAGCTTAACTTAGGTACTTCCCACCTGTTCGCTTTGGTTTCTTAGGTTCTATTCTTGACACCATTATCTCCCAACTCTCAGAAACCATTATTTCCTAGCCCCTTCCTTTCTTTAATTAAAATAGGTACTCCCTTCTCCCATCTAAGTCCCGCCCCTTCTTTGCCACGAAACATGTATTCAACTCCCCAAATTCCTGCTGGATTTTATTCTTAGCGACACGTCTGTGAAAGGCCTAGTTTGCATGGCAGAAGCTGTGTTTACATTGTGTATAGATTTTTACTGCTTGTGTTTTATATTTAGTGCACACTTCTACAGATTATTAATACTTTGGCCAAGGTCAGGCCTTTGTTAGTTCTACACGTACTTCCTCTGTTAATAACATGATCCATCACGGTGGTGATGGCTTGTCATCTTAAATACATTTCTTTCCCACAATGTATTGCTTAAACCTGATAGTGCACAATATCCATAAAATCCTATTTGATGTGCCCCAGTTAGGCATCTCTTATGCTTACAGAATAAGTGATCATGTGAGCCACTTTTTTGACTTCTCCTTTCACTCCATGCTAAATTGATCTGCTACTGCACATATCTTTAACCTGTATCGCTTTATTGTACTGTCCTTGTACACACTGGTGCAATGCAAAACTAGATATATAGATTGAAAAATAAAATACTGAAATCTCAAATAAAGCTTGTTCTTTAAACAAAAAGGCTTATGTTTAATGTCATATTTGCTCAATCTGCTCATTTTCTGTTCAAGCACATACAGTAGTATGCAAACATTTGGGCACTTGTGGTCAAACCGCATGTTTTGTTGATTTTTAAAGTAAAAAGAAGTAAACCTCTCCAGGGGAACAAACTGAACAATTTATTACCGAGTTACTGATATTCCACATTACACAGGGCACACGTCTCTCTGCTTGGGATCACCTGAGATTACAATAGCATAGCACCACCTTTTCTGACCAAAATGTAAGGCAAAGCAATAATGAAGCTTGAATACCACTCAGAATTTTGTTGTGAGTGGTTATGCTTCCATTAGAATATTGCAGTGAATTTACTTAACATTGTGGTGCTAAACACATTTATGTTAACAGTGCAAAAGACCCATCAAGACTGGGTATCCAAATTGCTTTTGTTTGAAAAATGTCACATAAACTGAGCAAGGACACACAGCAGGACACTCCAAATGATTGCTTTTTAATGCAGCTAAGATCCAAGTTAGGTTTTGTGCAAATTGCAGCTGTTTCCATTTGCCTTAATGCACATTTAGACAAGGAATTAGCATCTTCCTGAATGATCAACTTCATATAAATGCTAAGGTCTCACAAAGTTGAAAGTCGTACACAGAAAAAGTAGCATAAAAATGGATTCTTTAGCCACATTCATTAATGAAAATGGAAATATTACAAAATATAATTATATTATTCTTTACAACCCAGTTTCCTTGTAGTGAATCCTGACAACATTATTGTAATCAGAGACCACTCAGCACCAGTCACTTCATGGTAAACATGAGCAATGGCATAATCACAAGATTTTTTTCATATTATTTTCTTAAAATATCATAGTGTGCTTAACAATGCTTACCTTTCTCTCCACATTAACCTGTTCTATTGGATATATAACATACTGAAGCTATTTAGCTTAATTCCTGCTTAAGTATACAATGACCATGGACTATTTCAGAGTGGACTTTTCCACAGTACAAAGGCCTGCTATGCTACAATTCTCATCAAATCATTTTGTTTTGTTTTTCTCTTTCAAACAAAATAAGGTAGGATGCTTTTGTCACCCATGGTAGTTCTCCCATCTGCATGGGAGACATTTCCTCAAGACACCAAAACAAGTATTGTGTGTCAAAATGTGATATGAAACTAATCACAGGATGACATTCAAGACTGATATTCAAGTTCAAAAAGGAACACTACTACAGAAAATGAGGTAAAATGACATCAAACTACATTTAGAGAGAGCAATAGAATGTAAAGTGTACGCTACTCATTCAATGAATCTGTTGGATAATCAAAATTTACATAAGACCCAGCAATTCATTTTTTGTACCCTGTAGGGGATATGAGTCTCTGGTCTTAATTTCAAAAAACAAATATTCTACTATGGGTCTCAGGAGGATACACAATTTTAGATTTGTGATCAATCAATTCACATATGATTAAAATGCAGATTCTCAGAATTTAATGAAGTGCATTTATACATTTTGCTTTCACTATGTAGAAATTACAGCATGTTTTTTTTTACTGTACACAGCCCCCCATTTTAAGGCATCATAATGTTTGGGACAAATGGATTCACGTGTTTCTGCTTAGTTAAGTCGGTACAATTGATTCCTTAGTGCAGGTATAAGACAGCTTTTGGTATCTAGCCTTGATTCTAGACTTTTGATTGCCTTTGGAGACTTATTGGCATTTGTCAACATGAGGATCAGAGTTATTGTGCCAATGAAAGTTAAGGAAGCCATTATAAGGCTGAGAAATAAAAAATAAATAACCAGAGACATAGGCTAAACCTTAGGTTTACCAAAATTAATGTTTGGATTGTCGTTAAGAAGAATGAGAGTACTGGTGAGCTCAGGGCCTGGTAGATCAAGAAAGTCCTCTACAGGTGATGACCGAAGAATTCTCACCATTATGATGAAAAACTTCCAGACAACTGTCTGACAGATCAGAAAAAACTTCAGGAATCAGGCATGGATGTGTCAGTGACTACTGTCAGCAGAAGACTTCATGAACAGAACTACAGAGGCTACACTGTATGCTGCAAACCCCTAATTAGCTGTAAAACAGGATGGAAAAAGGTCTTGAGGACAAAAGGACCAAGATTAGCTTGAATCAGAGTGATGGCAAGAGCAAAGTATTCAAGCCAAAAGAAACTGCCCAAGTTCAAAAGCACCTCTCCCCTCATCTGTGAAACATGGTGGTGGGAGTATTTAGATTGGGCATGCATGGCTGCCACAGGTCCTGGCTCACTCCTCTTTATTGATGATGTAACTGCTGATAACAGTATTAGAATGTGTACAGTGTGTAGAATCATCTTGTCTTCTCAGGTTCAAGCAAATGCCTCCAAACTCATTGGATGGTGCATCATCCGATATAGCGAAACAATGATCCCAAACATACTGCAAAATCAACTAAAGATTTAGCAGCTAAAAACTGGAAATTCTTCTCTGGTCAACTCATTCACCCAATCTGAATATAACTGAGCATGTGCTTCATATGCAGGTATGCTGAAGAGAAAACTTAAGGCAACTAGCCGCAAAGCAAGCAGGAGCTATAGGTGGCTGCAATACAGGTCTGGCAGAGCATCACCAGAGAAGATACACAACATCTAGTGATGACTATGTGTCACAGACTTCAAGCAGTCAATGTATGCAAAGGATATGTGGCAAATTAGTAAACACGACTACTTTCATTTGCATAACCTTAATATGTCCCAAACATTATGGTCCCTGGAAATGGGAGGGTGTTATGTGCTAAGTGCTGCAATTTCTACTCAGTGAAACCAAAATGTATACCCTTTCATAAAAGCTGAGAATCTGCACTTTAACCGCATGTGAATGTGAAATCTAAAATTGGAGTACAGAGCCAAATCAAGGAAACGTGTGTGTGTGTGTGTGTGTGTGCACGTGCATGTGTAAGTGCATGTGTGTTCATTTTTGTGAGCATTAATACAAGGCTCAGATTAGGGCTGTATTGATGTAAAATGTGTTGTCAGAATCTGAAGGTAATAGCGAGGTCTCAAAATTTACCCTTATTGCCATGAGTAATTTTCCTCATTGTGTTCATGACTACAAATGCAACTGCTGTCAAATTTGAAGTTTGAATATAAGTTTCACAATGCAACATCAGAGTCTTGCTTCTACTGAGTCCAACATTCAAATTTTTAAATGAACTAGCTGTCTTCATTTATGAATTGATTATTTATTATCTACTCATAGCTTCTGATAGATGTTTACATATATACCACAGAATACCAAGACGTGATAGTAATGGTACCTCTGTTGAAACTAAATATGTATGAGGAACAAAACAGCACCAGTCTGGTTGGGTATCTTGAGGTGCTTATATGCACCCTGTAAATTCCAATACATTGCAGTATCCCAAGGGATGTATTGCAATCCCAGCTGTAAATCAAAACAGGTTAAAATCCTCATATAAAACTCACACACAAACATTCTTCATTTTGGTTGTGCATTAATATTCATAAAAAATAAGAACATACTCTATGAAATCAGGTTTTTTTCATAGCTAGTTCAGAATATACAAAGCTGCATGGCAATTATATAAAAAATAAAATAAAAAAACTTTATATTCCAAAGTGTCGCACTACTACTTGGATAACTGACATGGTTACTGTGAAATAATTGCACAGCATTTGTGATGGGTCATGTTTAGCGAGAAAAATAAAAAAATAAACTATAATTTCACATCAGCTAGTCTTATATCGCTCTGTGTTTGAACTTCTGAATGACTGATGGTTGTTAGTCCCAGGTCGGAGGTGCAACTGAATTCAGTTGATAAGTGTTGGGCACTATCACAGACCACACAAACTACATATCTGGGTCTTAAATACGCCCACTCCGGACTTCCGAGCTATAGAATAACTCAGGAAGACGTCCAGCTGAATTAAGAGATCTGGTTATTTAGCTGCCCAGGATACTTTTCAAACTTCTTCTCTGCCTCTTCACTGAATGAGTCACCTGCGGATAAAGAAGAGACCACTCAGTGTCAGCTTTTAGCTGCAACTAAATGTGTGCTTTACGCTGAACCAGTTTTACCAAGTGATCAGTCCAGTGAAACACAAGCATTATCCTATACACTGAACCCCTTCTATGAATTACACTGATCTAAACTAAATTTAATTGAGTTTTAGATGGGCTTGCACTGGTTTGACCCATAAAACATCCGCCAGTAATTATGATCACACGATTCTTCTATCAACAATGCTTCCAAGCAGAATTTTCTGGAGAAGAAATGGCCCCCTTTTCTTACAAGCAACCTCACAATATTTGGACAGAGCTTAATAAAACTTGGTGTCTTAAGCTGCAGATTTGGTAGGCAAGTAAATTTGCTTTTGTTCCAGCCAGCCCTGTCATGTTTCAATTTGGTCAATTAGTTTCACAGCTTACATTTTTGCAAAAAGACACAACACAAATGTAATGGCACCTGTATGCTATTCTTAAATGTTTTTTTCCCCTAAAGACTATTTCTATGTCTACGGTGTCTTTGCAAATTGCCATTGTGGTGGTTAACATGGTATACATTTCAATCAGACTTGTATACCCTTTTTTCCCTGGCCATCACTGTAAAGTTACTCACCAAGATGGCATTTGTGCAGCCAAACACGATGGCCATCATATTTGCAGTTGCATTTCATGGCATTGTTGGTGAAGTCACTCTCCGCTACTTCAAAGTTGGGGTTTATCACCACCTGAGCATGGGGAATCAAGGGGCATTGTGAGGGGAACCAGCAAACACCCAGGCAAAAAAACACTCTGCTCACTGTGATC
Organism: Anguilla rostrata; assembly: GCF_018555375.3. Lineage (NCBI taxonomy): Eukaryota > Metazoa > Chordata > Actinopteri > Anguilliformes > Anguillidae > Anguilla > Anguilla rostrata. Next base: position 37,119,412 of record NC_057939.1, on the reverse strand, counting down.
TCGTACTTGAGTCTAGATCTCATACCTCCTCTCCTATACTTTCCCTTGACTGTAATAATTTACACTCTTTAGTCTATCAACACAGATAAGTTTGTGTCAGTGTAACTTTAGTTATCCCAGTCACAGTAAAAATGTCACTCAGAGGATCATGGAATCATGGGATTCAAGCCCATGAGTCCACTGCAATAGCTGTACTCCACTGCCTTTCTGCCACTTTCATTTATAAAAGTGAAATTTTATTTAAGCAGGCTTAAGATGGAATTTTCAGCAGCATTTTCATTCACAAAATGATGCACTGACATTCTATTACTTTGGAATAATTATTTTACTGTTATTACACTGCCATTTGCTCCATTTGTTTTATACTTATGTTCACTGAAGCAGTTTGAGATGCATCTTATGTTAAAAATGTGCTATACAAATGATGTCATTAAAATTATTAGTATGTATTCATATGAAGAATGTATAAATATAATTTTCCCCCAAACTTTCTGCTGCACCATTATCAGATTTCTGGGCTCAGTGCTTACTTGTAATATGTAGTTTCCTGGTTTGACATCAGTAATATCGATCCACTGGCAGTCGATATCATGTCGGTACTGATCCCAGCAGCCCACTGTGATGCCTTGCTCACCAAAGTTTGCGCACTCATAGCGTTTCGAAATTCCTGTGACATGGGCACAATACACTTTAGACACATGTATCTACATCCATGCTATATAAGCAAGCACTCGATATTACATTTCATTATCAATACAGACCTATCCAATTGCAGCAAGCTTGAGTAAAGTACAGAATCAGTAATAATGATTTTATAATGTCAAGCCTCGACAGACATTGCAGAAAATACAATTGTTTGAGGACCAATTCTAGGGCATCAGAGCACATATAATTTACATGTAATTACACCCAGTGTAAGTAACAAATCTTTTTCTCTCCGTGCAGCTTAAATGTGCAATAGTTCTTGGTTACCAGCACACTTCAGGCACTTCCGATAGGTTTACCAACAGAGGGCGCTCCAACTATTTTGTCCCACCGATCCCACTTTTACTGACAGGCTACCCAGCTCCAACTTTGACTGAAGGGCTTTTTATGAAGTTAGCTGTTTTGTTTTGCTAAGGCTGTGCAGATATACTGATATAAAAATAATATGCTTGTATTTTAGTGAGTAAACCATGCCAGCCAATCCATATACTATAAATACTGGTGAATCTGCCTAAAATACACAGAATGGTTGGGCAACAGGCTAGTGTGTAGATTCTGTACAGACTGACTGATCTTGAATTGTTTAATAATGATGTAATTATAGTGGTCACGTTAGTGGGTGGGATGGGCTATAAATGGGATTTAAAGACAAGTCAATCTGTGAAGGATTCCAGAAACAAGACATCCCCCTCTGCCCCACTGCAACCTTAGGATCCTACAGTACCTTCATGGCAGTCTGTGTCCTCCAGACAGAAACTGGCCTTGTGGCCATCTGCCACTTTAGTGCCATTGATGGACAGCAGGTCATAGTGGGTGAAGATGTCCATGCTGTGATAGTGCCTAAGGGACCAAACGTGTACACACACGCACACACACACATACACACACACATCCACGCACGCACATGCAAACACACATGCACAAACAGTGAAACATTCCACAGGAAGTTACAAGTAGGGCCTACTCCTATGAATGTGTTAGCGTGTCATTTTCTAATAATGTTTCTGTAATGATTTCCATGAATATAGTGACAATATTATGTAGCCTGTAAGACATTTCAAGGAGCAGAAGGGGGCAGTGATTTAGAATGACAGGCAATGGACTACTGCGTCAATGAGGTTTTTGGGATATGACTATACTGTAACCTGTTTGTATAATTTGTGCAAACATAATTACTGGTACTTTATATTTCCTTAGTAAAACTAATTAATTAATGGTTGGCATGTCGGAAAAACTGGTCACAAAGACTAAAAAAAGGGTGATCTCTTACATTTTTCAGATTCTACCTGAATCATTTCATGAAGCCATTCAGTAATCTGTCAACATTATAACTTATAATAACTTAACATAGGCTTTTTTAAAGGCGGCAAACCTGCATTTTAAATTAAATGTCCTGATTGATATTGATCTATATGTTTTTGCTACTGTGCACTGTTGAAAAGCCAGCAAAATCTAATGCCTTTTCATGTTATCTTGCCAGACTAATCATAGAAGAGAAATAAGACCAGTTTGTACCCAAGAGTCTTCTTAATTTACGAACTGCACAATAATGGTGTGGTGAAATGTAACTTCAGATGCATCAAATCAAGACAGTCTTTGCAAAGTGTGGCAAGGGACAAAGACGCCATTTTGTGGTTCTGCATTTAAACCATTGTCCTTACGTTACAAATAAATGTGTTTCCCAGTTAAATATACATGATGACTTAAGTGGTGACATTCATATTTAAGAGCATATTTAGCATTTATCAGCATTTCTGATAAATGCTAAAATGTAAAGGAAAACGTACTTGATGGTTATGTAAATAAATAAATAAATAAATAAATAAAAACTTCAGTTAGTCACAAGGACAAACCTTAAACATAGGAAGGTTGACTAGCCCCTCCCAGTATCTTTTCTTTGGAATCAGTTCCACTGAATCAATGCTGTCCCCAAATATTAACTTTTTCAAATGTATAAATCTGATGTATAAGCAATATGCGTATAGCGTGACTACGTGTATGAAATGAGATTAAAGGCAGGATGTGAACCGAAAGCATGGTGTAAATAAAGAGCCGACTTTGGCTGACAGTGGAAACCAGATGGGTCTCGAGGAAGTCCAGCTGACAGTGTTCTCATAACATCGCTGTGATGTTTCGCAACATTATAGAAATGTTATGATGACCTGATGTGTTGAGGTGAAGCTTTCAACATAATTCAACAGCATTGACCTTGGACACAATCAGCAATAGTACTAGTATTATTTTTCTGTAGCTACTCAAAAGTTCTTACTTATATAAAATACATTTCAAATAATTTCAATAATGATGTACGTGAAGCTGTTTAGCTGTCTAAATGACTCATAGGTACAAAATTTTAAACCCAAGAAACATTAACAGACAATGGGGAGTCAGATATGGCAAATTAAAAGCACACGAGCCACTGAAAGACAACCACAGCAGATGCTATAGGGAAAAACACTGACGAGAAAGACACTGTGCATGCTCAACAAGACCCCTGGGGAGAGTGACAAAAGACAGCAATGCCAAATGGTAAGATACTGCCAAAGTAAAGCTGTGCTAATGACTCTTTTGGGTGTGTTTTGTACTCACAAAAAAGTGTCAAAATCTTTCAAATGATTGTATATACACTATCTGGACACACCTAGGTCTGGGGCTGTTTTCCATGGTTTGGGCTAGGCCCCTTAATTCCAATGATGGTTAATCTTAATGCAATGACATTCTAGACAATTTTGTGCTTCCAACTTTTTAGCAACAGTTTGAGGAAGGCCCTTTCCTGTTTCAGCTTGACAATTCCCCCGGGCACACAGCGAGGTCCATATAAAAATGGTTGTCGAGATTGGTGTGGAAGAACTTCACTGGCCTGAACAGAGACCTGGCCTCAATCCCATCCACCACCTTTGTGATCAACTGGAAAGCCAACTGAGACCAGGCCTAATTGCCCAATCAGCACCCATCCTCACAAATGCGCTTCTGGCTGAATGGAAGAAAATCCCTGCAATACTCCAATATCTAGTGTAAAGCCTTCCCAGAAGAGTGGAGGCTGTTATAGCAGCAAGGGGTAGACAAACTCCATATTATTGGCCATAGTTTAGTCAGGTGTCCACACACATTTGGCCATGTAGTGTACTCTTCATTCTTGTGAAATCAACTCAGCATCTTAGATTTTCTTTAACATTAGTGAATATATTTCTTTATTTTTTAACCAATATTTTTTTTCCCCCACTAAATTTGGAATGCCCAGCAGTCCAGAATATACAGTTCTAATATGTAGTCACTCTGATGCAGGCATGCAATTTTTCTAATTGCAGCTCTTTACCTGTTGTATTGTATTAAATAATAATATGAGTAAATTTTTGATATTATTTTGATATTTTTTGTTTGTGTAGGTATGGGGGGGGGGGGTGAATACAGTTCTTGCAACTGGCCCTTCCCACTGTAAGAGGGGTGGGGCAAAGGGAAGATTCTGTTCAAGACACAGTGAGAAATGCAACACCAGTGCTAGCACAGCAACAACAACAACAATAAAAATGATATTTTTCCAGCTCACTGACATGCTTGACTGGCAACCACATTCACAGCCACAGAAAGAGGACAGAGGACGGACCATGCTTTGAGCGAGTCATGCTGTTGAGTTATGCAGTGCTCCTCCACAAACAGGCAGCTGGGACAGGCAAGCTAGCCACCCCTCCCTGGCTCCCCTCGCAAGCCACCGCCGAGCCCCGTATTTACCTATGGCATTCGTGCCACACCCAGGAGTGGCGCCCAGCCTTGGGGCGAAAGTCGGCGCGGCCGATGTTGTGGATCTGTGAAGAGAAGCGCAGCAGGCGGCGATGGCCGTAGGGCCAGTTGGCCTTGGCGGCGGATTTGGAGAGGCAGTCCTCTTCCGCGGCACAGTAGAGCATGTGCAGGGGTCGGTCCTCGATGTACACTGTCTGCTCCACCAGAGGGGCATGGAGAATCAGGTCAGAGGCCGCTGTCAGAACGACGGGGGGGGGGGGGATAGAGAAAGAGACAAGGAGAGAAAATTAATTCTGATTTGAAATATCCCCTGCAGCTCATCCAGAATGCTGCAGCTTGTCTGGTCTACAACTTCCCCAGATATTCCCATGTCACCACCCTGCTCACTGACCTCCACTGGCTGCCTGTTATGGCTCGCATCAAATTTAAGACTTTGGTGCTTGCATACCAGGCGGCTAAGGGGTCAGCACCAGGATACATCCAGAGGATCATCAGACCCGACACACCAGCCAGACCTCTCCGTTCTGCCACCTCTGGACACTTGGCAACTCCCCCTCTTCGTGTCTGTACTTCCCATTCGCGTCTGCTGTCTGTCCTGGCCCCTCGCTGGTGGAATGACCTTCCCGTGCAGGTCAGAACAGCAGAGAATCTGACTACCTTCAAGCGCAGACTAAAGACTCATCTCTTCAGGCTGCACCTCTCCCCACCCCTCCCTAGTCTCTAGTTTAGCTCTACTCTATTTACCTCAATGTACCTAGTTAGGCTAATGAAATCTCGTTAGTTTTCTACTTGGCAGGATTGTTTTGTTTATTTGCTGAACAGGTTACCCTACAGGGTTGGAGTCCTGATCTATGTGCTCACTTCTGGCACTACGATCTTTACTTCACTCTAGTGTGTTTTTCTGCACCTCTGCACTTTGAACTGATGCACTTGTTGTACGTCGCTCTGGATAAGAGCGTCTGCTAAATGCCTGTAATGTAATGTAACGTAATGTAATGTAAAATAGGAATCATGGCAATCCTGGGGCTGAGGGCAATTGTGTTGATTCTCTTTTACAATGAAGCACCAAAGCACCAACACACAATGATCCAGGAATAGTGGAAATGTTTGCTGAATTAATCCATTATCATCTGGAAGCACCTGTAAAAATGAAAACTCGCAGCAATGATTCAAGTCAAAAGTTCCTGGTAAAAAGTCGGGAAAATAAGACAGGACAGCTGAACACAGTAAACAAATTCCTTGTAACCTTCCCTCATTCCTAAATTACTTGTGGTTTTAAAAACTTACAGGATCAAAGTTCAAAGCAATGAGAAATAGGGCAAAACTATGAAATCGACTATGAACTATTCATTTTTGCAATGAACAGATCATTTTGGTTCTCAAGTCTTCTACTAGCCTCTGATGTCTTATTAAAACTAAAATCAAAACCCTCCATAACAATGACAGAAAATTCTAATATACAAAATGCTAAATGTGCTTACTCCGCAGCCCTCAAGTACCATGACTGGGATGCAGTGAAAAGAAAGAAAGAGGAAAGAGGTCACAATTAGTTCTGACCAAAATGTCACACGGATGTGACGTTTTCCCAGTGTTTCCCTGACATTTTTCAGTTTTCACCAAGAAAATGGAAACACGAAGGCTGGTCACTCACTCTCTGAGCAGATGACACCAGCAGCGAAGCGCGTTCCAGCCTTTTTGCAGCTCACGCTCTTGTGATGCTGGCAGTCGCTGATCCTCATCTCGTCCCCGGCACACTTGACCCCGCTCATCACCACATCCGTCACGTTGCTGCTGTCCCAGTACCACGTTTCCTTGGAGACAACCATAAGCACTGGGGGGTCAGAGGGGATTAATCTTTGACAGGTAATTTCTGATATTAAGAGTCTAAGGACATACTCAATGAAATCTAACAAAAACCACAATGTTATCAAATATTGCTTTACCTTGACATTACACTATAAGGTCATGGTAAGAAATCGTGGTTTTGACATGGATGGGAACATGACAAACCCAATGATGGATATATACCAGAGTTCGTGATTTTTATTCGCTGGCAAAATAATCTTGCGTCTTTGGAAACAAAAATTGTCATTAATATATATAAATATACAAATATGCTTGTGCCTTGCACAACAGGATGCATTAGGTCAAAAAAATACTATTTGTATCCGTGCATTCCATGTGTGTGCAGTGTGTGTGCCTTTCTCAACAGAAGCAGCTGTCAGATCTTGCATCATTGAAGCATTCTTCTTCTGAATTAAGATGAATCGCCCCATACTGAATAAAGATGAAAAATCTAATGGCTAATAAAAGCAATTTTGCTATTCACCAAGGTGGACATGTCGATCAGGGTAGGCAGCTGCTGACTTGAAATCAAATGGTTTATAAGGTTCAGTGCAGCTTAAGCTTTTCTTTAGCTGTATACTTTTGTCAAAATCACTGGAATTTGCCAGACCTTGATACATTTTCCAGCTAAAAACCGACCGCAAACTCTGATATATACATAATTTTATCAATATTTATTTTTTTAGGGACGTGGGGGTTGGGCTGGAGAGGGGGTGAGTACAGTGAGATCAGCAGTTCCCATTGGTTATTTTGGCATGAGGGCAGTATACTTTACATTACATTACATTATAGGCATTTAGCAGACGCTCTTATCCAGAGCGACGTACAACAAGTGCATAGGTTTCATGATGTAGAGGCGCAAAAGAAACACTTCTTCCTCTGGTCATAGCATGTGAAGAGTATTTTTTTTTACAGGGAGTATGATAACTCGTGTTGATGACATGCAGCATGCAACAAATTACTCAGTGACCTCATGCAGAGACCATGTTACACAATGATATCATGCAGGGAGTATGTTACACAGTGACATCATGCTAGAAGTATACAGTATTGTGGCATGCAGGTAATATTTTAATAGCAGTGATGTCATGCAGTGAGTATAGTACACACAGTGATATCAGGTACGGAAAATATGTTAGTATGGAGATGGTATGTTATTCACAATGATTTCATGTTCTGATATTTTCAGTGATGTCATGCTACTTTATATGCAGTGATGATACACAACATTCAAATGCAATGCTTCTGGTTTTCCGTACATAGATTACTCACAATGATAGCATGCGGGGCACAAATTACTCACAGTGATTGCATGCAGGGAGTAGCCAAGCCCCAGCTGTCTGCAGGCTACCATAGCCTCTCGCGTGGTCCAGCCCTCGCTGCAGATTGTGCCCCACCCGGACCCCACCTTAACCTCCAATCGACCCTCATAATCCGTCCGTCCACCCACAATCCGGACCTGTTGAGAGGCCCTGCGGGGCGTCAGTGTCAAAGACCTGAGCCCTCCCATCCCTTTCTCACCCCCCCCACATTCACTTTGGCCAGCCGGTCACCTGAGAAGCCTCACTTAAAGCCTTGGAGGTGCACTCTGAGGTGCAGTCCGTAATGATCGTAAAGGCAGAGGAGAAACAGTTCTTCTTGTTCAGTTACAGGATGAGTGCCAAGCAGTCATCAAAATGCCTTCACTGAGGGAGGCATTTGTAACATCTAAGACTGGAAAACATTAATGTGCTCTCTATTTCTCTGAGAGAAAGATCTTCCATCTCACCAACAGGGAAAAGGTGTTAGTATCTACCTGCTTATGAGGTTTGAGGTCTTAGGTGAAGTATTACACACTACATCATGTGACGAACTCCTACAGCCATCACTTTCCTGGGGGCTTACGTGGCTCACATTTTATTATATAAAATAACTTTTTTGATATTTCAAGTGAAAGTTATTATTTAATTTATTTATGGCCAATTTATATTGACTAATTTTGGTTCATTTTCTTTGTACCAATCTGTTATGCCGAATTGTATTGTAACTGTAGGCTCGCTAATCTCTGCAGTATGAATATCTGGGGGATAACTCCTGGCTACCTACTTTCAGGGCACCGTTAGCGTAGCCTAGCCCCAGCTGTCTGCAGACCACCATGGCCTCCCGTGTGGTCCAGCCCTCTCCACAGATCAACCCCCAACCTTCAGTTCCGTTTGCGTCAGGATTCAGAAGTTCCACTCGCCCCTCAAAGCGTGTACGCCCCCCTGTGATGTTTATCTGTCGGGGGGGTTGAAGGAGTTAGCCACGGGTGCCATCAAACCATCAGTAAGCATGTTATTCAAATGTAGGCTGTTTGGTGACTGCCTATCCAATAAGACTTTGATATTGGATAGGCAGCTGGAAAGCCGGAAATGGTACTGAACATTTTGACAGTTTGACGACTGAAGGGTAGCCAAATGCATTACAGGTGCTGATTTCATTTCCTGGAGAAAGTTCCAGTGACCCATCATCATCATCAAGTTATTCAGTGTTTTTAAAATTGAGTAAAATGCATTTTGTACAGTATGGTTTTACACATTACTTCCAGATTTTTAATTGATCAAATGAAGTTGATCAATGACTGACGGGGCAACTGGAGCAATCTCTCAGGATATCACAATGCAGCACAGTTAAGCTTAGAAGAAGCACTGACAACAACCTTTGCCTGTGTGAAAATGATTACCAACAGTCAAAGAAAGAGAAATAGGGCTCAGTTGCAGTCTATAACAGTTACAGAGGACTGCCAGCTTTCATCTCTTACAGGTGTTACCTCCTTCTCCATTCAATTGCCACAAAGTATTAGTTTTCTCTAATCAGTTAATAAAAGTACATTGAGCATGTTGTCAGTACTACTGTGACAGATGACATGCAGATCCTTTACGTTTCTAGTATCCTAGATGAGTTTCATGTCAACCAGCAACTTACATCCACTGTCATACATTATAAATATATTTAAAAGCCACCTTTGCTTCCAAAAGCAATTGAAACAGATCCAGGGTTATTTCATGGGATGATGGTCGACTGTAATCTATTACTAAATGTAAAAGCCAATGGTATATAATGTGATTGATGTGTCCAACGAAGAACATTTCTAGTCATTCAATCAAATGAAGCAACAAAAATAGTTTCCCTGAAAATATATGATGCAGTTACCATATGCTATAGCTTGCTTTTTAAAACAGTGGCAGTAATAAGCAATAATATAGACAGTTGGAGAATGGCTCAGACCAAATATCTTTGGTGCCAGTTGACATGAATATATAAAAATGCTAATGATTACTTTACTCAAATGACTCCTTTCATTTGAGATTCAGTTATTGTATGATATCTGTCTGCAGATATCCTGTTAGGTTAGCAACGAGCAGTGAAGTGCCATTAGCACTGTTCTAGGTTTAACATCAGGATGCACTTGTTTTCAAACAATTTAAATTTTGTAATTATATAAATGGCTAAACACAATAAAGCAAAGATTGTTCTTCAGTGCATACATCCCACTTTCTTTCTTGGTAAGAACCTCTGAGATACAGACTGTCTGTTCAATTGCATATGGTAAAAAACTGAAAGTAGCATTCATCTTATCAACCCGGAAATACTATTTTAAAAAGCCAACAGAAGGTTCAGAACAAGATTATATAGTTTGCAAAGGAAGCCAAAGATAGCCAGTCACTGAAAAGGAGACACATGATTTTGAAAACCATGCAAAATAAAAAATAATGAACATTCTAATGAGAGTTACTACCTGGTTGATTATCTGTTAGTTTAAACTAAGGTCCATTACTTCAAATGACAGTAGCATACTGACAAATGACTGAAATGATTTTAACTTTCAAAATTACAAACATTTCAGATTTCGAAATGACAAATTTCCCAATTCGTTCATATTTATGAAGTTCTACTATATTTCTACATTTTAAATACTCCTATTAACAGTCAAAGTCTCAGCGAGACTGAACGAGCAAGACGTGGCTCTCTGACCGTTTTCTCGAAGCCAATATAAGGCACGTTGCACTTGACAGAGGCGTCTTCTAAATGGTGGCAGTTCTCAGACGTGATGTTCTTGAAAGGGCAGTTCCACAGGGATTTCTCCTGCCCGGAACACAGGACTTCATTCATGTGGATAGGACCCAGTCCTGCAGATGTTAAGACATGACCCAAATAAGACATTCCTCCACAGGACTTCATCCCCGCCACAACACAACCAAAACTGTAAACTCTCTGCATGGAACATGATCAATAAACACCATGCCCAAAAAGCTATATAGTGGAAGGGTAGGCTGCATTACCATATACAAACACAGAAATGACAAAAATGGCACACCAAAGATCTGGTATTTGAAATAGTGCTGTTTTTACTGTTTTTAAAAAATCTTAATGCATTTTAAGATATCTGTCAGAATGCATTATTCCTTATCTAACAATAATGTATTTGGTTCAAAATGCATTGAGAAATCTGCAGAGATTTTAATTGCTGCAATCAGACTAAATATTTACTTCAATGTTGCTAGATGAAACCCAGATGTCAGCACTGCTGAGCCGGAATTGGTGCATTGTTAGGGGGGTGGGGGCAGTTCGAGTTCTTAATCAAACTATTTTCAAGCAAATCAGTGAATCAGATTGTTATTAGTGCTAGTACCCAGAACAGTAACAGCACACTTGAAAAAGTACATTTAATTGAAAACACATTAGCAAAGTTATATTGGATAGAACTTGAAAGGGAAAGCAAATGTGCTTTGGCAAGTGCACACCTCTGTCCCAAAATTGTAACCAAAGATGAACTGAGCAACTCTGCATAGCTTTGTCTGTTTTGGAAGATCACTGAGCTAAGCCTGAGACTAAAGACTGAGCTAAACTGAATATGAAGACTGATAAACGTACACAGACATTAAGACCTGAAGCAGGGGAAAGCAGACAAAGGTTCAGGAGAAGGCTATTTTCTGAGTAGGTGGGCCCACCATAACCTGCATTCCATCAATGTTTGTGCTTCCTGCAACGAGTACATGCTTATCCAGAGTAAGTAGCCCTGAACTGATACCCACCCAACACACTAGGCTAGGCACGTGAAATATCATCTGAAAAAGTAATAAGATTATACAGAGGTCATCTGGAATCATCTGGAGTCATGTGAACCAAGCTTGGGTGACACACCCCTTTAATGCAAGGGCAGCAGTGTAACATAATGGTTATGGAACAGAGATTATAACCAAAATGGCCTGAAAGAATTGAGGAAATATTGAGTAGCATTGCATTGCTTATTTAATTTCGGTGAGGCAAAATAGCCTATATTGTTTGTCGTAAGTACCGTAACTTGGCGTCATTTTGATATCAATACTTTTAATGGCAGGCCTGGATTTTGGCAGTCTGAATGAATGAGTTATAGATGGTGTATGTATTGTATGTGTGAGTAACTTGGCATTTTTCTACGTTGAAAATGTGTTTTTTATGAGATGTAATATTACACACAAGGAACCTGAGAAAAACAAGACATTTTTTAAATAATTATTATATTTGATCAAACACCCACTTCACCCATGTGAAAAAGTTTATATCTTAAATCTTGGTTTTTATTAAAACCCAGATTAAACATTGAACTTATTATTTATTTTCTCAAATATCTTGGTTAAATATTTAAATATCGTAAATATTTAGCTAATTTCTAACCTTGGATGCAGCTGTTGGATGCAACATGACTAAGCTCACGGTTATAGGCCTATCTGTGTCGTCCCCCCCACCCCCCCACACACACACACACACACATACACAGCAAGGGCTGCAGGGGTGTGTGCTATGCCAGTGATGATTCTGCTATCCAGACCACTGTGAGAATTTAATTTCACTACTGGGAGGTGCTCTTACTAGGAAAAGGGACCATGTAGACAGGGGTTAGCCAGTGAAGGTAATGTACAGTACGTACTCACTGCGTGTGTATCAGCACAGAAACGGTTATGTGAAAATAAAATTCATGTTTTGCATTTTGCAATCTATGACCCCATTCCCCATGCTCACACAAATAAACAGAGGTCTGTATAAATGGAAGCAGAAAACAGACCAGTTCTGTGCTGCTGCTTAATTTAGAATAGTCCCCTTGTTCGGTCCTCGGGTTAAGGAAGCTGAAATATGCCGTTTCTGGGGGTTAGCTTTCCATGAGAAGTGTCTCCACTTGTGGAAGAAACAGTAATGTTTTTTGTAAAGCATAAAGGTCATGTTCTTTAAACATGGTTCTCAGAATGGCCTGGATGAACCTACAGCCCACAGCACCTCAGGACCCACTTAGTGTTTGCCTGACGGAAGAAAACTTATATGTGATGTACATGTCGATGTTTGGCCAGGGACATGTGATTTTTACTAAAGATAGACAGTTGTAAGGTGAGCACTGACTGACTATATTTTATATTTTCAGACTGTTTACTGCAATCACTCTCATTCTTGAATTTGAGCCCCAGAATCAGGACTGCCAATGCAGTAAGACACTGCACACTGTACTTCATAATTCTTTTTCATTAAGAGTGTTTGTTAGTCACCCGAAGAGTAAAAAGTGAAACCAGGGGCTCCCAAATATCTTGATCAGTATAAATGCTTGCTCCAACCATAAGCTGGGCTCTATAGCCCTGATGTCAAGCTGGAGTATGGACTAGGCTCTGTTTTATACTGCCCGCAGTTATGGGGGGCCGTTTAGGAAATAAATAATCCATATACTGTACAAACGTATTGGTTGCTTGGCATATGTATTGGTTTGATATGCATATGTATTGGTCTTTCATTGACGCTTCTGTTGGTTTGTCATTTACGCCTATATTCGTTTGTCACCGGTGCGTTTATTGATTTGTCATTTACGCATACATCGGTTTGTAATTTGCACATATTTGTTTGATTGTCATGTATATCGGTTTGCTTCACATGGATATTGGTTTGGATGGATTAATAATTTGTGCATATATTGTGGTCCTCAGGTTAACACTATATTAGTTCCTCAATTAACATCAGGCTACCCCTTATAATCAGTAATATATTTCCCTCTGCTCTGATTGGCCATAGTTCTTGTGTAGTACTGTGTGGCCAGTAGTAAGTAAATTGCTTACTGGCTCACAGATGAGTGCTTGAGCTGCTATGTTATTGGGAGGACGCAGACAGTACATCAGTGACTTCACAGGCACAACTGATAATTCAAAGTGGTGAGAAGAAAGCCAAGCAAAATTGTGCATTTTTACATATACAAATTAAACAATGCACACACTGAACTACAACTGATTTCAAACAGTTTGACCTTTGACTGTACTCCTCTGACTCATACCTGTATATTTCACTTCTGTTCACGGGTAGCTGAGAGTGTTTGTGCAGCCATGGTTAGCTCTGTAGACCCTGGCGGCCTGCCTTTCCTGAACTTGAGAATTGTATCGACACATTTGTCCTGTCTGTCTCCTTGTCCAATGGGGTAATGTTGAGGTAACATTCACCCCTTTATTTCACCACGTGTTCCTCTTGCACTGCTGACTCACCAGTCTGTGCGTATAGTGAGGTATTTCACATTCTCATATCCATGGTATTCCAACAGCTGCTGAGGCACAAATCAAAGAGGTATAGGGACGGGACTTGTTCTCTGCTCTCTGACACCTGGAGAAGCCTGCCACCTGTGCCCAGCTGTGTGGTTGATTCACAGTGTGGAGCCAATGGACCAAAGGACCAAGAGTCAAATCCAAGTAGGGGCAAAATGTCACTGAGGTTCAGATAATGGGCACCTGCCACTTGCCCTGTGAAAAATTATTTTCAGTCTACTCTACCTCACAGCTGTCATCTCACATTTATATCTAAATAGAATTTAAACTAATATTACAAACAAAGGACAAAGAGCATTTCACCCAGGAAACTTTTTTTTGTAAAACAAATTGAAGGCATCTCAAAGTACAATGAAGATTTCTCCACCCCTACTCACTGTGCCATTTGAAGTCTGTACTTGTGAATGACAAGTCCCTTTCCATTTTATCCTAAGACATTGTGCCTTCTTTATACATATGGACACAGTTTCTATAAAGTTACTAAAGATAAAGTACTAGGCCTATGAAACACAATACAAGATATTTTACAGCTAAAACAATCATTAGCTAAAAGTTACAAATAAGAGCATGTTATAAACATGCTCAAACTAAATGTTAGCAAAGAGTCTGATAATTATGAGCTTTATAGAACTTTAAGAGGTGCTAAATGATTACATTTATAGGCTACTTGACTGGTTATCAAGATCAGTTAGAGAATAGACATACTGCATTCTCATTAGCTAACAACAACAACAACAATAATAATAATAATAATCAATCTCTTCATTCAGCATCAAAAACTATAAGTACTGATACTGAAGTCAGTCATTCTGAACAACCCTTCAGAGACCATTAAAGAAGTCTAAAACATGCTGTAACTTGTGCAGTAAGTACAGAGTTCTCCAGATGCAGTTTTTAAACGGCAGGTCCTGCTCACCCTGCCCCATGCGTGCCCCCGTCAGGGCCTCCTTGGCAGTGCCGAAGCCAAGCTCCCTGCACACAACGCTGGCCGACTGCAGGTTCCAGCGGTCATCGCACACCGTGCCCCACTCGTTGTTCTTCAGAACCTCCACACGTCCTTCTCCCACCTTCCAGCCCCCCTTCAGCCTCACTGTGACCTGCTGTTATAGCAGAATGCAGTTATAGTCACACATGCTTAAAAACATACCGTAAACTTGAATGCAACAATCCCCAAACGGCTACTTTGCTCCTGAATGCACAATGACTATTTGTACAGTGCCCCTGTCCGAAACACAGCCAAATAAATATATACAGAAAATATGAAATATCAATGGGTCTGACTGACAGATGCAGGGCAGTGGGTTTGAAGGTGCATTTTCTGATGACTACACACAAAGGGACTATACTCTAATAAATTCAATTCATGCTCTTATCAGCACTGCAAATAAGAACTTTCAAATTTGAACTTTACCAAATTGTAAAAATCCAACAAGTTGCTCTACTGTAACACTCAGTACTTATTACTATACAGTTGAGGCCAAATGTTTACATACACTTAGGCTAAAGACACTCAATTTTTCACAACTCCACACAATTCCAAATGTTACCATACATTTCCTGTGTTAAGTCAATTTGGGCATCTTACTTTATTTCCATAAGAGGTCATTTCAAAATAATAACTAAGGGACAGATTTATTTCAGCTTTTATGTACTATATCAGATTTTCAGTGGGTCAAAAGTTTACATACACTTTGTTTGTATTTGGTGGCATTGCCTTTCAATTGCTTTACTTGAATCAAACACCTGGGGTAGCCTTCCACATTACTTTGCCGGAGTTCGTTGCCATTCCTCCTGAAAGAACTGGTGTAACTCAGTCAGGTTTGTGGGCCCCCTTGCTTGGACACGCTTTTTCAGTTCAGTCCACAAATTTTCTAAGGGATTCAGGCCAGGGCCTTATGATGGCCACTCCAACACTTTCACTTTGTTGTCTTTAAGCCATTTTGTTACAACTTTGCAGGTATGCTTAGGATCATTGTCCTGCTGGAAGACCCAGTTGTGACCAAGGTTTAACTTTCTAGCTGGTGTCTTGAGGTGCTGCTTCAGTTTTTCTAGATAATCCTCCTTCCTCATGATGCCATCTATTTTCTGAAGTTCTCCAGTCGCTTTTCCAGCAAAACACCCCCACAACATGATGCTGCCACCCCCAGGCTTCACAGTTGGTATGGTGTTCTTCGGATTAAAAGCCTCACCCTTCCTCCACCATACATAGCACTGATCATTATGGCTAAAAAGTTCAATTATTGTTTCATCAGACCAGAGAACACTCCTCCAAAAGGCTAGGTCTTCGTCCTGGTGATCACCTGCAAACTTCATTCTGAATATTTTATGCCAGTCTTGGAGTAGGGGCTTCTTCCTTACGCGACAGCCTTTCAGGCCATGATGATGTATGATTCTCTTAATGGTGGATGTAGTTACTTTGGTACATGATACCTCCAACTCCTTCACCAGTTCCTTTGTTGTTGTCTTGGGGTTCAGTTGAACCTTTTGGACTAAAGTTTGTTCAGCCCTAGGAGTTAATTTGTGCCACCTTCCTGAATGCAGTGTCTGTGTGGTTCCAAGATTTTAATATTTGCATACAATTGTTTGTACAGATACTCGTGGTACATTTAGTTGTTTGGAAATCGCTCCTAAGGAGAAACCGGACTTGTGGAGGTCCACAATGTTTTTTGGAGGTCTTGGCTGAGTTGCTTGGGTTTTCCCATGGTATCAAGGGCAAAAAGGCAGTGGCTCTAAAGGCAGGCCCTTAAATACAGCCACATGTGCCAATTAACTTCCAATTAACTCCTAATTACGACAATTAGCCAATCAGAAGCTTCTAGAAATTACATCAATTTCTGGACTCTTCCAGATTGTTTAAAGAGACAGTCAACTTGGTGTATGTAAACTTTTGACCCACTGGAATTCTGATATAGTGAATTAAAGCTGAAATAAATCTGTTTCCAATCGATTGTTTTAAAATGACCTCTGACGTAAACAAAGTAGATGCCCTAATTGACTTGCCAAAAGAAATGTATGGTAACATGAAACGTGTGGAGTTGTGAAAAACTGAGTTTGAATATCTTTAGTCTAGGTGTATTAAACTTTTGACCTGAACTGTAACTAGTGTAGGTGTAGCATCAGGTTCATACTTCTGACCCTCGCCTATACTGCAGCCAACAGGACAGCCTCCGCCTACCTACAGGACATGATTCAATCCTACACGCCAACTTTATCACTCCGTTCTGCTGCAGCAGGGGGACTTGCACTCCCTGCCAGCCAGGTGAATGGTTCTTGCTCGTCCCAACTACGGAGTTTCTCCACCCTGGCTCCCCAGTGGTGGAACAAACTCTCTGTTCCTCCACGAACCACTCGATCATTGCCAAACTTCCGCCACATCTCTTCAGACTGTACCTGGACTATCACTACTCCGCAGGGCACTCCCAATCTAGAATCGCTCTTATCACTTGTACCCTTCTAATTTGTTCCTGTAGCACTTTCATGTTACGCTTGTACCTCCATCCAGCACTTATATTGCACCTGTATCATTATCTTGATGTTGTGGCATGCCTCCCAGTTTGACTTACCATAACTTTCTGACTGGGCCTTACTGCATAAACTGAACTTAATGTGTTCATGGTAATGAATAACTGTTACATAATGATTATTGTACTTCATTGGACCTGTGTTTTGTAGTTGTTCCAATGAACTTCGGTATGCACTTATTGTACGTCGCTTTGGATAAATAAATGTAATGCAATGTAATGTAGCATACCTTGATCTTTGGCTTCTTTCCAGAGATCTGTGAGAACTGTGGCCCTGCGACGCAGCTGACCACGACAGGCCTGCCCCCCTGACAGGGCACGCTGACATTGGCTTTGCTGAACTCCATGGAACAGACAGACAGGTGCACCTCGTTTCCTGTGCAGGCCACAGAGTGGATGCGGTAGTTTACCTGCCCTCGGTCACCGAGCATCCTGGACATAGGGGAGAGGAGTTCAGAGTTTATAAAGAGCACCAACAGGCTGTTTCCGAATGGCACAATGCTGGAGAAGGGGCTTCTGGTTCACCCTTATTGCACAGTTAGTGAAAATTTAAGTGATGTAATTCCAAATGTACTGGATTCTTATTATGACTTACCTCCAGCTATAACAAGCATAGTGCTTTACGTGGGTCTATAAGTTCATTTGTTACAGGGCATTTTCTATGCTTTATGCTACATTTACTGCTAAGCTACATAAAATGTCCTATGACTGAATCAGATTCAGTTTGGACAACAACATAACATAAAGTGATTGATTAATTCTGTCTGGAATTCTTGAGTCTATTAAAGAAAATATATGGATAAAAACAAGAAGGAAGCATAAAATAAAATGATAAAGCTTCTTTATTCACAATTTTCAAGGTAAATTACCACTGTATTTGGATCTCTATAACAGCTGTGCCATTCTGACACTTAAATAATTTCTTTATTGAAGATTATCACCAACTTATATGAATATCTATAAGTGATAAGTACCAGATTTTAGTTGCCAACACTAAGAAATGTACTACTTCTATACATAATATTTTAATGTCAAGCAGCAAGCAGGTCATGAAAGTGGCATTTATTTGTGACGTGTTAGGAAAAGCAGAGCTGCAGGCCTGCATTCTTAAAGACCCAGTGCAAATACTTTTTTTCCTGCACGTGTTGATGAAGCTACAAAACTTTTTATACTTACATTTTCATATGTACAAACAGGAAAAGACAAAAACACTTTTACTGCTGATGGGTTAAAATGTAGGCATAACTGCTATGTTTACTGAACAGTACAAAATGTATTTTAAATATCAACTAAATAAAACATGCTTAATATTGTATTTTTTGTCTGCAATACAACAGTTAAAAACAATGTTTTTGATTGCACAGGGTCTTTAAAGCATTACTATCAATTCAAAGGCTGTGGCAAAGACACTTTAATTTTACAAATGGTTTTGGACAAAATAAAAGTAATGCTTATTTTTCTAATGATTCTATTAGATTGCAAATTGTACTTCTGTAAGTTGGCAGGTTTAGAAGTCAGACTGCAAGACTTGTGGCACAGTCTGTAGCTTGGCCTACGCTCGAGCCATATAGGAGGAAGGGAGTATGATCCATCACCATGGCACATTCTGAGATCCCTTCATTATCTGTTATACTCTCTGTTCGGTTAAAATATGAAAGGAGGGCCAACTGTTAAAAACGGACTGTTGTTGTTGTTGCTGCTGTTGCTGTTATAATAATAATAATAATAATAATAATAATAATAATAATAATAATGATAATAATAATAATAATTATTATTATTATAAAAACTGTTGTGACGGCAATGGAGATTACCATCTTTTGGCATACATTTAGAGCCTGATGGTCAGGCCTGGAGGACATGGAAAACCATGTTTTTGTTTTCTCTTGAAAATCAATTTAGACTCAGGAAGCCAGGTCAAGTGAGTCAGTTGAGTAATCAACTAAAGCACAAAGTAATAACAAACCTCAGTGGCTCAAAAAGACCAGGTCTGTCCACCTCTGACTGAGTAGGCAATGTAAAAACACAAGCTACATTCTTGAATAATTGAAGTGGAAAGAAGATTAATTCATTGTATGCTTCAGTTGAGTGTACTGTGCTGCCATGTGACCAACACATTTAGCCTAAATTCACTTGTAGCAGCACATTGTGGTTCATGTGCTACAAATTCTCATTCCTAAAAAATAATGAAAGATTGTCTCAGTGTACAGAACTATTCCTCCTGGATTTAGTTTAAGTGTAACTCTTATTACTAATCCTGTGTAAATAAAACCTGTAATATATGAATACATAATGCCTTTCTTTATATCCTTGTTCACTCATTCTCTACCACTGTTTGCTTTTTTCACGAATTAAAAAAAAACATCAGAGGGAGATGAGAAGAGGCGATAAGAGCACAGCCCAATGAAACCAGCAGTACAATTGGTTTTTTCTCATACTTCAGGCTGTAAGTTATTAATTACCTGCTAAGCAATAATTAAGAGCAATTGCACAATTATACTGCATAAAATCCTTTATTAAATATTTGCAACTACTATAAATGCTAATCAATACAAATTGTCCATCACCATTTCCCTGTTTATTTCCACCAATTTATTCTACCCTTCTTACCATAGTTTTCCATTTCTAGAGGAAAACTAACAGGGTCTATAGTGTTGTACAATGCTGATGTAAACAAAGATCGTACTGAAATGAAGAACCAAAATCTCTGTTGCGATTCGGTCCTGCAGGTAGCCTGCCAGGTGTATGGAAACTGGTGACATAATGCTACTGGGTTTCACTACGACTCACACAACTACATGACTACAAGATAGACCCTAAAACCTTGTACTACAATTGCAGGCTTCACCCAGCCACAAGCTTGTTCTGCAGGTCTGCAGCTATGTAATATTGGAGTCCTTCTGCAACATTACACGCAGCCATCAAAATGTACAATCATATAGACAAGATAAATGAAGGTCAATTTGACCATTCATAGCCATTTAAGTAAATCTCATCAAAAACATGTTTTCAATGTACAAAAATGCCAAGTTACTCTCACATACAATGCAAGGCCTATAAGTAATTACTTAAAAATAGATAAATTTAGGCCTGCCATTAAAAGTATTGATTTCAAAAGTCACAACAAACAATATTGTCTATCTTAACTCACACAAATTAAACAAGCTCTAATCCAAAGCAATGGTACCCAGTGCTTCCTTCATTATTTAATGTAATTTAAATACAATAAAAATAACTAATATAAAAATAACGATGAATGATTCAAGATTCCGGTACCACTTCTGTGGCAGCACCCCCACTTTAAAAGATCTTCCCGCACCCCTGGTATGCCTCCTCATTTTGTAGTCCTGCTTATTTATTTATTTATAAATCTTATTTATCAAATCAGGAACTGATGTGAAATTATGGTCTTTTGCAACAAACAACATGTAAAACAGTGCTAGCATATACCTTGTAAAAACACAAAGTTATGCATGAAACAGGTATTTATGTTTTTGATGTTATTTATATTTTTGAATCCATACAGGCATATCAAATCCTCTAACTTAATTTGTATTTTATGTAGATGAGGGTAAGGGCCAAGGAAAAGGACAGACAAGAAACAATTATTGGGATCCAGCCTGAATCTTCTAGGGTCCTCTGGTGAAAAGACAAGGGGTTGTGGGAAGGGTCAAAGGCCAAAGCAAAGAAAAAGGAAAAGCAAGCAGTGGCCAACAGAAGTACGCCATGTGCTCTGGGAGATCTGCCAAGGTAAACTGATGTCTCATAATTGCAGATTACCTTTTGCCTGCCCCCAACTCTCTCTTTTGGGCCTTAGATTTAGCTCTATCGTTAGGTTTGGGGCTTTCCCTGAAAGGTAAAAAATTATTAGGAAATTTGGATGGGGACAGAATCTGTGTGTTTGTCCTCGCAAGAGAACAATTCAAACTACATTTATCCATAAAGTTTCTAAATTATTGGCATATTTAGAGAACAATTTCACTGATATGTTTACAGACAAGACATGTTTTACTTTACATGTATTATTTTCCAAAACAAGTAATCAATAAAATTGCTTTTTACAAGTTTATCATACTAAAGTAGCAAAAATAAAGGCAATATATGAAAGTGCTGTCACAATACTAAGGAAACATTTCCTGATGAAGACAGCTAAAGTGAAGAGTTAATGGGGAGGCATCCAGCAAATAGAAATGTGTATAACATCTGTGTTTCAAACACACACCGACATACAGAAAATTAGAATTCCCATTTCAACAAAGCTTTACTGCATGTAGGTAGGGAACATGATTGCCTTGTGTAACAGTCAATGTCAAGACAAACGTTCTTTAAAATAACAAAATAATTTTCCTTGAGGAAAAGTCAGAAATGGAAGCTGTTGCAAGTACACATACAATATAGCTTTTTGACATGCATTAAACTAAGGCCCTGATTTTCATCTGGCCATTATAGCTCGGAAAGAACATTCCAACATACCCAAACATGCAACATGCAACATGCAAATGTTCCATTTTTTAACTCATCATATGGAACTTGCCCATCAGTCTGCTGTAGTGGATAAAGACACCGTACCTAGTCAACATGCATTATATGCAATCAGTAAGCAATTTATTCTCTGGTTAATAAACTTACAAGACGAAACCAGACTGATGCACGTAGGGCACTCATCCACAGCAAAGCACAGGTATTTGGTTTGATGATATATTTTGAAAGTATGTGCTATATTTGCCATATTAAACTGTTGACATTAACATTCATTGCACTCCTTCAGACCACCCTCTATGAAATGTGAGGAGGAACATTTAGATAAACAGCCATGATAGAAGGCTGTAGGTATAGGTCTGTAGGTTTTTGTTTCCTTGAGCATGGCACCTATGTGAATAACTTTTGCAAATGTCCACTTTAAAAGGAGATATGCAAATGCATTTTTTTTAGCATGCCCTGGGTAAAGGATGTGTGCTAGCCAAATTTTATTTTTCAAGTGTGACTATAATCTTTTTCTCTGTTTAGTATAACAAAGGTATTCTAAAATGATAACTTGTTATATTATATGACATTTGCTCAGTGCCTGTATTGTTTATTTTATACACTCTTTATCAATAATGTGAATAATTTTGGTTGGGACTAGACATACAATATCTCCTTTTGAAAGGTGGTGTTCAACATTTTTCTGTCGATTTGCTCACCACACAAAAGTTACAACTGGGATATTCTGTCCATGATGTTTGGAAGCATTCCAAAGCACAGATTTAGTTGGCATCAGATGAAAGCATTCTCTTTGCTGCCTGCATCTGCCATTCATAATGAGCCATGAAAGAGGAATGAAAATCTCTGTCTGATATGCTGGACACACAGATCATTGTAGAGAAAACATGCAACTAAAAGTGTCAGCAATGTTAGTACTAATAGTCATGTTAAGACTAAAGCAGAAATCACAAGCATGCGCAGAGAAACGCACACACATTCTCTAGTGGGAAAACAGGTCTCAGTTTTCCCCCTCAGAAAGTACCTGGTAGCAGAAGAACCAATAACTTTGGGTTTTGTCTTTGTAGCCCTCATTTTGATTTGTCTGCAGAAGTGAAACAGTGAAACTTTGTGAGCCCACACTGTAAACATTGTATAGAGATTTGGACATGAAACTAACCGCATCTTATTTACTATGACAATGACTAAACAGATAAATATAATAATAAACCACACAGGCATGACAATGAGAATATGAATGATTACAGACAGAAATGAAAGAAGGCAAGTGTAAAATCTTATAAATGTTCTGCCAAAAACATCTATGAAAACATTCTTTTTTGTTTAAATGAGAAAACTCTTAAAACCATTCAAGAAAAATCTTAGACATTGACCTCAATGCAAGAAAAAATCTGAAGCACAATGCAGCTCATTCCAATTAATTCAGTTAAGGAGAAATATGATATTTCAGATCTTGTGGGATAAATCCACACAGGACCTCAAGTAGGATATGTTCAGAACATAAGTCTTGAATTTTTGTCATTATTAATATAATTATTATTTTACTCTAATTTATCATACAATTTTAAAATGTTCCATCAATGTGTAAAAGCAGACTGCAGGAGCCCAACAGAAAATCACTTGAGAGAAATGAGCTGAGGGTTTCCTGCTGACTGTTGGTCTTTGGAACTCCAGGGTACAGTCAGTACAAGCACAGTCTACATTCATAAAAGCTTGACATACCACTACATATCGCAGGCTCACCTTAATCTGTAAGTAATCTGTAACCTGGCAGAGCATTTACCCAGAAGAGTCAAACTATAAAATTTAAAGGCTACCTTCATGTGCAGCACCTGCTCACCAGTTTTAGCAAAGACAATGTCAAGATCAGGGGCAGATGATTCAAATGAACATTTAGAATTTAGAATGGAAAAAAATAACAAATATGCTTCCTATGAAGCGACCTCAGAAAAGAACGGTCAGCAATATGCGTCAAAATGATTTCTAATGGTGTGGTTGTCTGGTGGTTGAGAGGACAGATGGCTGGATGGCAAGTGTGCAATGGGATCCCATCAGACTGCCAGTGATTATTTTATTAGAATGAGTCAGTGTATACATTATTCACTCTAATGTAAGCCACACCTCACTCAGAGTTACTGGTTGAAACCAAAAACAAAATCAACCAAAAAAGAGACAGAAACATTATCAGAAAAGCACCCGCAAACGAGTTGGAAATAGGTCTTTGTGTTGTGAACAACACTAATTCCCAATGTGGCAACAAATTAGCCAGGACCCTCTATTTGTGTTCTAAATTTGGTAGTATTTAACGTAAATGGACAGTGTAAATAATGGCAATGCTTTAAAATAAAATTAAAGTTGGAAGGTCTCAGGATAAAAGAATGCAGCAGATGGTCCACCGTTAATCCACAAAAATATTCACATTTGTGAGTCTTTAGAGACATAACAGATTTTTTGGCTCAAACAGGAGTTTGGCAATCACTTCACAAGACTGTGGCCAAAGTACCAGAATAATTACTGTGAGTAAATTTTCAAGGGACATTCTAATGATTAAAAGTGAAATAAAACAGCACTAAAGACACCGTGGAAAAGCTATCAATCGTTATATTTTAGTTTTGTATCTTTTTGTTCAAGTTGACACGTCACCTAGAAAAGTGTCATGGATTCCTCTAGTTAAAGGCAATAAAATAGCATTATATGCTGCCTTTATTAATAATAAAATTAAAAACATCTTGTGCATGTAAAGTTACTGTAGCTGGTGAGATAACCCCTATGCAGTAATTTATTTTAGTGGATCACTTAGTTGAAGTTCTTTGGGTGCTATCTGTCTCCACAGTACATTTACAGCTTAAGATATAAACATAACTGTTTAAAATGCTCTAGACATCCATTTCCTGCAGTTGTACAGAAAATAAAAAATAGTTGGCATGTTGTTTCAAGTTATTTTCCAAGGAAAACACTGGAGTTGCATCATTTAAAACTCATTATCCTGGAGGTCTGTAGCCATATTCAGAAAATTCTCAGATGTTCTAAGCTTGGTCTCGTTCACCTCAGCCTGACAAACAATGTAATGTGGTCTCTACACACATTGATGTCAAACAGCACTTTTGCAAAAATGCCTCAACCTAATTAGGAAACTAGGAATGTAGCATTCACGCCATGTCGTTACATGGCACACTCATGAAAGAGATTCTTGCCCTGTTTGTGAAACTCATCAAAGAATGCCCTCCATTTAATCCTGTTTGGATTCCTGGCCTCTAGAAAATTCAGCTGTTCTTTGAGAGTGATCTGAAGGCAGGCAAACCTTGCAGCGGTACAGGGAGTCCTGCTAAGAGGCAATGATAAGCATACCCCGATGAATCAGGAAATATACAGGAGAAGAGAATGAACTTTTTGCTCTGTAAGTCTGGCAGCCTGAATAGAAGTTTTTCAGAACACCTAGTATATACGATAGCAGTAATAATACGGTCGACCATGAACAACACAGAGCCCAATAAACTATCCAAAGGTCACCTTAATTCTTTGGAGTCTATCAGCAATTTCAGTATATCCCTCTGTGACAGGGTATAATACAACATCATTAAACAGTATTCACCCATTCAACTTACGTCTGTCTGATTTTGCTAAAAGGAAATCTCTATGAATAGCCATAGTTTCTCTTGTCCCCAAAATAAAAGCCATAGAAATGATCCTACATTGGATTTAACATGCTCAAAATGAGCAGTGGGTAAGCAAAAATGCTAAACAAAAAGTGTTTTACAGGTTAGAGGGAACCTAGAAGAAAACCATAGATAATTATAAGGAAAATTGCTAATTAATAATAATTCCTATTACATGTGGAAGCCAGTTGGTGTGCAGTTTATGTATCCGCATGGGTTTCCTGTGCTTACTCCGATTCCCCCCACAGTCCAAAGACATGCAGGTAGATTAATTGGAGACTCTAAACTGCTCATAGGTATGAGTGTGTGGGCGAATAGTGTGTTGTGCCCTGCAATAGATTGGCAACCTGTCCATGGTGTATTCCTGTCCCTTGCCCAATGCCTGCTGGGATAGGCTCCAGCATTTCCTGCTACCCTGACCAGGATAAGGTTAGAGAATGGATGGATGGGTGAATAGATGTCAAAGGAATAAGTGACACTGTTTACAGATCACATTTTTGCTTGGTGGATAATAAGGAGACTGATATGACATAAATATGGTATTTCTCATTTCATTCATGTTAGGTTGAATGCTCTGAGGTTTGTATCTCTGAGGGTCTGCTTTGTGTGTATGTATAAATGTTATGTCTATCAAACATATTGAGGTTTCCTTTGTCTCCCATAGGAGTCACATATACTGTATGTGCTTCTGCACACCAGAAAATGCTGCAGACAGAAGATTCATACTGAGACAAATACTAGTGCTATAAAAAGCAAGCAACCCAGGCCAGACATGATAAATAGAGCACAGATCTGTATGTTTTCCCTGAACTCCTGACTGGACTGTTTTCTGGTACACATGGGTTTACACCCTGGAGTCTTCCTGTACAGTAGTTCCTATAGAGCAGTGGTTCTCAAACTCGGTCCTGGGGTCCCCAGTCTTATCTAGAAAGGGCCAGTGTGGGTCACCTGATCCTGATTCTACTAATCAAGGTGCTTAGCAATGACTCTAGTGATTGATTAGCAGAATCAGGTGTGTGCAGCCACACTGGCCCATTCTGGAACCCCAGCTCTAAAACATGAAAAGAACCTAATTAAAAAAATTCACAGCTTGCTAAAATGCTGGGATTGCTGTTGAGGTTGGAATGGAAACCAGCATACACAGGGGTCCCCCAGGACCGCGTTTGAGAACCACTGCTATAGAGACCTCTACTGCTGCAGTGAAATTACAGTGTAAAGTCTGTGTGCTATGTCTGCTGCCCTCAACTTCCACCCCTCCACCTGAGAGACAGAGTTTTCACAGTCCGCTGAGAGAGAGGGCATTTCCCTCTCACAATAGTGTGAACCAATGGCAAAGTAGTTTCCATGCATTCCATCCAGGAATTTCCATGCAGTGATGGACCAATCACACCAGGGACAAGAACAAACATACAACAAATGAATTCACTATTTTTGTAATGTTAATGCCAGCTGGCTTGATATACAAGTAGCAAAAGATACATGCTGAACAGCAGGAATAATGCAATGAATTGCATGAAATGACTGCTAGAAATATGTGACACACAGACATCACCAGGTGGTGAGTATCTACTCTGGTGATGTCCTGTCAGGCTTGTACTGCAACCATCTTTAGCTCCAGCTTGTTTCGGGGGCTGGTTGACTTACGTTTTCTCTTCAGCATATGAAATGCATGTTCAATTTGATTCAGACTTGCTGAATGACCAGGCCAATCAATAATTTCCCAGTTTTTGGCTTTGAAAAACTCCTTTGTTGCTTTAGCAGTATGTTTAGGATCATCTTGCTATAGGATGCTACAGGAGGCATTTGCTTGAACTTCAGCAGATAAGGTACATCTGTACTCTTCAGAATTCATTCTGCTGCTGCTATCAGAAGTTGCATCATCAATGAAGGAAAGTGAGCCAGTACCTGTGGTAGCCATTCATGCCCAAACCATAACACCACCACCACCACCATGTTTCACAGATGAGGGTGATGCTTTGAATCTTGGGAAGTTCCTTTTGGGCTCCACACTTTGCTCATGCTATCACTCTGATACAAGTGAATCTTGGTCTCATCTGTCAAAAATAATTATTTTCCAGAACTATAAATGCTCTTCTAGGTACTTCTTAGTAAACTGTAACCTTGCCATCCTGTTTTTGCAGTTAACTAGTGTTTTGCATCTTGCCTTTGCTCGTGAAATACCCTGTAGACAGTAGTGACTGACACATTCACGCCTGCCTCCTGATGAGTGTTTCAGATCTGTCAGCCAGATGTTCAGGGGTTATAGTAAGGGTCATCGGTCATCAACTTAACCAGAGATCTTCCTTAGCCTACCAGGAACTTTGTGATTACTGCACTCACCAGTGCTCTCTTTCTTCTTAATGATGTTCCAAACAGTTGATTTTGGTGAGCCTAAGGTTTGGCCAGTGTCTCTGACGGACTTCACTTATTTCTCAGCGTCATAATGACTTCCTTGACTTTCATTGGAACAACTCTGGTCCACCTGTTGACAAACGCCAATAACAGGCAATAAAAAGCCTAGAATTGAGACTAGATATTAAAATCTCATTTATACCTACACTAAGGAAGCAACTGAACACACCTGTCTAATCTGAAACCCCTGTGAAGTAATTTATCCCAAACAGAATATTGCCCTGAAATGCGGAGGTTATATATAAAAAGTTCTGTAATTTCTTCACAGTGAAACCAATGTGTATAAAAATTATCTTTAATAAAAGCAAAGAATCTGCACTTTCACCAAATGTGGATTCCTTGATTACAAATCTGAAACTGTGGAGTACAGAGCCAAATCAAGAAGAAAAAAAAATGTCATTGCCCCAAATATTATGAAGTTCACAGTATATTTCTGTACACAAATACATATTTAAATGCAAAAGTATTGGGACAGTTTTTGTTTCTTTTGTTTTGGCTATGTACTACAGGACATTTACATCCATATCTGGTGATCCCAGTAGGGATCCCTGAAAAGTTCATTAACAACAGTAGAGTTCTGGAACAAACTCTTATAGACAGATGAGATCAGTATTAACCTGCCAAAGTGATGGTATGCGGGAATTGTGGAGAAAGAAAGGAACTGCACAAGCCAAAGCATTGCCCCATATCTGTAAAACATGGTGAATGTAGTGTTATGGCTTGGCATGTCTTTACTGATGATGTGACAGTTGAAAGCAGCAGCATGATTAAATCTGAAACAGAAACATCTTATCTGCTCAGTTCCAACCAAATGCCTCAAAAATCACCAGAAAGCGCATCACCTTGCAACAGTACAAATAGCCCTAACACACTGCTAATGCAACCAAGGAGTTTTTCAAGGCCAACAAGCCAAATGACCTTGACTGGCCAAGTCAATCACCCAGCCTGAAGCCAACTGAACATGTATTTCACTTGCTGAAAGCAAGAGGACAGGTAAAAATCTCCCAAAACAAACAGGAATTGAAGATGGTTGCAGTACATGCCCGGCAGAGCATCACCAGAGAAGATACCCAACATCTGGTGATGTCCATGAGTTGCAGACTTCATGCAGTCATCAAATACAAATGATTTACAACCTAAAAAAAAAAGTCCTAAAAATGATGAATGTGTTCATTTGACCAAGTACCTTTGGTCCCCTAAAATGGGGTACTATGTATGAAAAGGGCTGTAATTCCTACATGGATCGGTGAATATGGACATAAATACCCTTAAATTAAAGTTGCATTTAACCTCATATTCACTGTTTAATTTCAAATCCAATGTACCGGAGTACAAAGCGGGAAAAAACAACAATTGTGTATCAGCCTGCACAGCACTGATGTGGTCTGGATTTGAAACCAGGCCCATCTATGCACAAGAACAGTGTGTTCACAGCAAGGCCCAAAAAGCCTTCTTGACTGTGTAATACCATGTAAACCTGGATGATACTAGTTGGTTTATTGCATCCTGCACACAAATTAGTAGACTCACAACAGCAGGGTAACCCTCGGTTACCCTCTCTAAAATTTAGATTAAAGTACTCCAGAGACATGAAAGCATGGAATTGTATAGCATCCTCTACTGATTAGCAAAATGAGGTCATTTCCCTTCTAGCAATAAGGATTCAATAAAGAAAAATAGTGCCAACTGGCTACAATAACAGCATGTATCAAGCTGTTTCAGCTTTAATCTGTCGGATGTTTCATACCATGGTTAATGGCATTAGAGCTACTTGCTTTATAGAACAACAGGAAAATATTTAATTACTGTTTGATTTATGTTTGGTTTGCCAAATAGATAGTTATTTGATTCTATTTTATTGGATTTTAATACAATTTTGCTTAGCAACCACTATGTTATAGACAGCGAGCCTTGTTAGAA
The DNA here is from genome assembly GCF_018555375.3 of Anguilla rostrata. Taxonomy (NCBI): domain Eukaryota; kingdom Metazoa; phylum Chordata; class Actinopteri; order Anguilliformes; family Anguillidae; genus Anguilla; species Anguilla rostrata. The sequence goes on along the minus strand of NC_057939.1, from coordinate 37,089,565 downwards.
TTGACAAATTGCTATTGAGTTTACAGACTGCGTATGTATTTCTGTTGAGCAGTGCAGAAGGTATTGCACACAATTACACGACTAACAGAGCCAAGGATGATATCTATGATGCACACTCCTTTCTCTCTATTGCACTCCATTTCTCAGCTGTCCTTTATTTATCTCTGTAGTGTATGCTTCTGTTCCTCTCTGTCTTTCTCCACCTATGTCTTACTTCTCCCATGCCTTCTGTATTTCTCTGTCCCTGGTCACACCTCTCTGTTTGTAATTGAGACTTCTTTATCTCTGTGTGGTCTACTTTCAGATGTTCATTCAGAAACAGTTGTTTGGGTCACACTGGAGGACTTGCATATTTTGGCTTGCTGTACGATCACCTCAGATGAGTTTCGATGAAAACTGTTGGATCTGGCAGAGGCTATACATGAGCACTTAGGGATATTCTGTAAAAGGCATAATTCCTGTAACAGAAATTCAGAACATCAGATGACTTTGAATTAATAACGGGATAGTGCAAACTATTAAATTTTTAGATTATTGAAGCTGGCAGCAGTGGTTTAAATGTCTAAAATTGAAATTATTCATTCACTGAAACAACCCTATTCACTGGAACAATTTTATTCAGGTTGGTAGCAATGTTTAATATTCAGCTGAGATAACCCCATCATTCTCTACCATCTCAAGCTGTAGTAGGTGTCTCAAGAAGGGAGTTCAGATCTTTGCAGTTCTATAGTGTTTATGATATTGCTTTTTTATTTCCCACACAGATCATTTCCCAATATCCAGGTTAAAGGACAAATATGTAAAATCCACAAATCCTGAAAGAGTGTCACAGCAGCATTCTTTATACACCCCCTGATGTTAAGTGCTGGCTTTTAACTTATTTAGACAAATTATTTAAAAGATAAGATGGTGTGACAAAAAGAACAATAACTAAACTATAAAATAGGCTTTCCATTTGGGACCCCCCATTTGGATATGTTTGCTAAGGTTATTGCTCAATTTTCCCAGAGGTACTGCTGAGTTTTAAGATGCGTAAAAATGTTAATTACATGGCTCTCAGTCTAGCCATTATGTACTAGATGCAGGCCCTCTGTCAAGTTTTTCCATTTAGTGAGAGCCTCTCCAAAAGACAGGACATTTACAAAACCAGATCCTTGTCTGAGACGGCCTCTGAAGTACATCTGTTAGGTCACTTCCATGTTCTATGTTGTATGGACCTGTACTTCTATTCATTTCATATTTTATATCACTCCCAACAGCATCACATAACAAGAACCCTGGTTCCAAAAGCCTTGGATGAGACTATTTTTCTTTTACATCAGTTACATACAGCTGGGATTATTGGATTCTTCTAAATGACTATTAATAAGAAATAATAAAATTGTTTATTTTTATTTTTTTTTTTTTTAGTCAAGCAGCCAAACACTACTACCTACTCACACAAATGTATTAATTATGGTAATAACTGTACTGCATTTCCAGAACTTGGTATGTTGCTGAGCAAGAAAGTGTTTAATAGGTAATCCCATTGTTGCTCTGCATCACCGACTTACAGTCTAGTCTTATAATTGTGAAATTGTATGAAAGGTCCCTATCCATATGTATTTAACACATTCAAAAATATTTATACTTTCATCTGAGAATTTGAACAGATGGTCCCTTCTTTGTTTTGACAGATCTGTTTTGAATTAGGCATCTGAAACATATTCAAATACTTCTCCTTATTACTGTCACGACAGAAAAGAATGAATAAGCTTCATGAAAAATGTTTTCAATGAACAGGCTATATAACAATGTTTTCAGATGTAGGCACCTATTTCATTTTATCTGCATGAGTGCTTATAATGTGCAACTAAACACATTCACTAGGCTTGACTATGACAAATATTTTGACTTCTTCCAGAGAACTTTTTTTTATGCCACAGAGTAAACTGCAGGGTATTGCAACACTACCTGAATATAGAATTTCTGTGAACCGCTGTAAAATAAACCATAAGAAGAGTCTCTAGGGTGACTCATTCTGCTGTGAATGAACTATAAATGTCACAAACAGAACTGCAATACGGTAACTGGATTATTTAAACTTTTGGGTTTGAGAAAATTATGATAAAAAATAAATATACTCCACAATAAAGCGACAGAACTGCTGGGAGTTACTGGAGGGACGAACGCCCTCCCATGCAAAAGACAAAATATATTCAGGCCTTAAGTATAACTTAAGTATAACCGTTTTCTACTATTTTTAAAAATACTATTAATGTCTGGATTCTGTCATAACCAAAAAACATGAAATATATAATATGAATAAATCAAAAACAGATCATGTCTTCTGTATAGCTTTTGAATAGAATATTAAGGGGTGTATGTTACCGGCAGTCTGATACTCTTGAATAAATGCACAAAGTTTGAAGCACAGCTCAGTCACATGCTACTATTCAAAGCCCTCACATTTAGATGCCTCCCCCCTTTCCTCAAGCCCTGTTTCATTACATTTGTGTTTACAAGTAATTTTCACGTGCATGTTAAAAAGACTGCATTTCTAAAATACTTGAATCTTAATGAAAAAAAAACAAAAATGTGATGTCTGACCAAAATGACCACAGTTCTGCAGCCCCGGACACCATCTCAGTTTCACACTAGTTCCTCAGTTCCTTACTTTTGGCACCTGGATCAACAGCAGCATATGGAAAAGATTTAAAGCCTGATGGAAGGCTGTCTGCTAACATAGCTATGACAAAACAGAATATACCTTCATTCACTATATTATAGCATTTATTTCTAATAGAGATGAAGAAGATCAAGAATACGAAGTGTATGAATTGGGGGCTTGCATGTCTGCAGTCTTCGTAGTTCTGTATATAGCCTCCATTTTTAAGCCCACATAAGGTTTTCAGCTCCATAGTTACATAAGTCTGAGTTTCACATCTGACTATTCCTGATTGCATAAGAAGCCTTTTATGAAAGTCTCTTTTGGCCTGAGCACCAATTTCATCATGACACACCATATATCACTTGAATGCTATACTGGTGTGTTAAAAATTAAAAGCACCTGGTCACATACAGAAACGTTTGTGAGTCCAAACATTTGATTTCCTTAAGTCTTAAATATTTCACACTACCAAAATAAAGTTCTTGAAAGTTTTAACAAATGCACACACTTCCAGGATACACACTTCCTTCCTGTTGTCAAATGCGCAGACATGGAAAAGGGGGTGCTGGGTGTGTGTATTTGGTCAATACACAGAAAATGTACTCCAACCACCATTAACATTTTAAGGGATTAGAACAAAATAATTAAAAAATAATAATGCTAAGAAAGCTGAGCATATTATTTGGGAATTGAGAATTGATTGATTAATTAATTATTATTTTTATTTTCAAAAGTAAAAAGAAATTGAGAGAAATCGAGAAATTTCAATAACAGTACATTTGTTTTCACTATTTAGGGAAGAATATTCAAAAGTTAGGTCAGTAGATCTCTACTTACATATGATGAAATGATTCATTAAGTTTTTTCAGTGTGAAAGCTCTCCCTCTTGGCCCTAAATTCAGCAAATGAATCATGCGCGCCAAGATCTTGGTTTTCATATACATAGCTTTCCCCACTTTCCCTAGTTCACTAGAAAAGACCATTTAAGTGATGACAGTTATATAAATAATCCTTTTCATTACCCAAAAAAACCAGGAAAACTAAAACATTTATGACATTTGCAGACAGACAAACAATGCCATTGTGGTTAGAAGCAAATTAGACATATCAGTTCATGTAAGGGAATAACTGCCTGGCTGCCAAATAGAAGAGAAAGAAATCAAGTTTGCTGTCTGGATCTGAATATTCTACCAGAAGCACACATCCTCAAGAATATCTGAGCTAGCCTAGCCCTATTTATTTAACACTGAAAATAGAAATGGATAGCAAAGGGCATGCAATAGAATTCACAGGCCAAGGAAAACAAGACAACCCAATGAGGAAAAACACGAAAACACACTTAAAATATTTAAATGTATTTGCTATCATGGATACCCAAAGTACAACAAATGCAAAACCCTGCTTAAAAGCTATACAAATGACACCTAATTACATAGTTGGGAAAAACTCCTGCATGTTTAACATAAAAAGTATATGCATATCAGCATCCAGGTTCCACAGAAGATGGTCAGGACTTCCTCCTGAGCTGACCACCACAGTCACTAAAGGAGTTGACCAATCACAAGCCAAGGTTTATCTTGCCATTCACATTTGAATGCTCTTCAGGCCCATCCACTGCATTCCTATAACTGTGTTTCACACAGCAGTGCCACTTCTCCTTACATGGCATGGGGTAGAGTACAAAAATACTCCAAACTGACAGAAATAATAGAATACCAGTGCTACAATGCACTTATAACAACACTCTACCTACAAGACAGAAGGAATGCAGAGCTGAGTTTGTGGTAGGTTAACAGAATGTTCTGCAATGTACCCCCTCTGATGCCCAGCTCTTCCACTCACTTGTACAGATTCTTCTTGGTTTTCTTTTCACTGGGGAATCCCATCATGCCACAGATGACTCTGGAGTTCTTAGACGTCCAGCCCACATCACAGATCTGGGCCCAGCCCTCCTTGTACTTCACTTCCACAATGCCCTCTGTTATGGGCAGCCTCTTTGCTGTTCCGTCTAACAGAGGGCGCAGCCGAATCTCCTCCAGGCGATTCTCATCCACCTGCATCTGAGAAGGAGGAGCCAGTCAATTACAGTGTGGACAATGTCAGTCTTAACCATTAGCCCTGCCTGTGCCAGCTCTCAATGGGGTTAATCAGAGGTTGTAACCAGTTCACCAGGTATCACGAATGATCATAGTTTGACTTGAGCCTCCTAACAAACACAATAAAACAAGAAAAAAAAAGCAAAATCATAAGTTCGCAAAATCTAACTATTAAATTCGCATTTTGTGTAGACGAGTGTAGAAACGTTTTACAGAAGCAAACCATATCACAAGCTCTAAGTTCTGTAACTGGAATAGAAGCTTTTAGCTAAAAGCCTTCATATTGATTTGTGATTACCTTCTACAAAGTGAAACTTACTGTAAGCCACAAAGTACAACTAACTTGAAACTAAAAATGTCATGTTTTTATAGTCAGTTTTCACAGCCAATGGCTTGAAAATAACATAAATGCAGGGAATTTATTCCCAAATGTTGGTAGTGCATAAGTAGGTACTGTGCAAGCTCCTCCTAGAGTTTTCAGGGTGGAAGCCCTGACCACAGCAGTTGCGCCAAGGCAAGCATAAATCTGATTCACGGAAGCAGACTGTTTACCTAGTCATCAAATCTTCCCAGTGCTGTCTGACACTTGCCCTACAAGCCCATGCCCTGTCTATTTATGAGGAGTTAATCTTACAGGACTATCCTACCCATGCCCCCCCCCCCCTTCAAAAAAAGACCGCAGGCTGCTTGAATTGAATCAAAGGAATTCCTTGCTTCTATTTTTTTCCCCATTCACTGCTTCTCATGAAAGCTTGGTCAATGGGTACAAGGCAGTCAAATGGAGAATGGAATAACAGTACAAGTGTTATATAGTACAAATATAAAATGCTATATATTAGACACATTAATTATAAATAGGCCTTCTGTGCCTTCTAGGTGATATTGCACTTTTGAATTCCTGACACTAACACTGATGCTTCTGTTGGGTGGTCTGGAAAACTGTCTGCTTAGTGATTCTCAGCCTTCAGCCTTGTTCATCTCTTCATATTAGTATTGAAGCATTCTTAAGAATGGACATGGACATCATACCATTGCCTGGAAATAGTACAGAAATGAATTGTGATCCCTAGTGATACAACGCAAATGCCAATTATAAAATATAGCACACGTAACATGTGATTTCTAATGTGCATTTGCATATAAAGTGACATACCACTTCAGGACCTCAAGGTCGCATTCCAAGGGCCAAATGTTTAATTTCAGGGCTTGTCACTGCCACTGTACTCATGTGTAAGGTAAAGTATTTAAGATGAATTGCTTCAGACAATATCCAAAATATATATATCAGAAAATGTATAACTTCATCAGTTTTTCTGACGAGGTATGTTTTTCTGATGTACGTACGTGTTGTCCTAACACTGCTAGATCATACCTTGTGATCCATGTTGACTAAATGAAGGCGACACCACCCAATGGCAAGCAACTGGTTCAGTCTGCACAGGATTTCTCGGCTATGTACGTAATTTCTCCGTACATACACTATAGGACCAAAGTATCTAGACACCCCTTCGTCTGGGGCTGTTTTTCATAGTTTGGGCCAGGCCCCTTAGTTCCAGTGAAGGCAAATCATAATGCTACAGCATACAATCACATTCTAGAAGATCCTGTACTTTTGGGAAGGCCTTTTCATGTTTCAGTAAAATAATGCCCCGGGCACACAGCGAGGTCCATATAGAAATTGTTTTGTTGAGAACAGTGAGGAAGAACTTGACTGGCCTGCACAGAGCCCTGACCTCAACCACATCCAACACCTTTGGGATCAATGGGAAAGCCAACTGCGAGCCAGGCGTAATTTCCCAATCAGTGCCCGACCTCACTAATGTTCTTTTGGCTGAATAGAAGCAAATCTCTGCAACAATAATCCAACATCTATTATAAAGCCTTACCAGAAGAGTTGCTATAGCAGCAAAAGGTGGACCAATTCCATATTAATGCCCATAATTTTGGATGAGATGTTGGATGTCAAGTGTCCACATACTTTTGGCCATGTTGTTTATATGACCATAAATCCAAGCAGGAAATTGATAAATCACAATAATAACATTGCGATATTCACTAGCTGGATGATTTCTTCTTTAACCAAAATCCATTTTGAAGGGCAGAGAAATCATTGCAGTTTATACTCTTGCCCTTGATTTCTTCAAAGGTTGTCACAACACTGAAGACTCCAGAAGTCAGCATATACTGTAGCAGTCTGTATTGTCTTAATGGTCTTCCAAAGAGCAGACAGGGAGTAATTTACCTCAGATGTTGCAATTCAGTGCAGTTGCTTTTCCCAGATAGCTTTTCATTCTTTGACAACTTTTATCTTTTCTGGCCAACCAAATATATTGAGAATTTTGGCCAGGATTTTGTTTCTTAATTTCTGTATATTTTTCAGATAGGATGCCTCTTGAGCCAGAACATAATCAACCTGCCCGGAGATAAACCATGTTGTGACAAAGCTCAAGCTGAACCAGAATCAGAGCCAGTGGACACTACCTGTTTCAGGACATTTGGTGCGCTACTGCCTAGAACTGCAGTTTTAGTCTTGTTCATACTTATCCACAGAACACAAGTACACCGTAAAAAAAAAAAAAACTTTTTACAGTAAAGTGTTTAGCAGAACAACATGCACCAAGCTTTGGACTATTACAGACTCCAGCCATAATCAAAACCAAACTGAGGCTATGTGAAACAGAGCGGTTACTCAGCCTAGGATGTTTTAGCAAAACACTGCTTGAGGAGCTGACACCCACCAAAAGCCCAAACATCATCCAGCACTCTGCTTCTCTTACCTCAATGATGTTGGACTCGATGAAGCCTGGCAGTCTTTCATCCTTGCAGATCACACCTGCGTCCTCATCGTGGGTGCAGTCACTGTTGCCCCACCCTCGGGACTGGCAGAACTCAATGCTCTTCTCAGTGCCGCTGCACTGGACATTATCCAGCCAGATCTTCCCTGGGAAGGGGTGGGATTGGATGAACCTAAAGCTAGTCTCCTCTCTCTGCCAACACTTCCCAGTATTCCCTCTGCTTACATCTTCCAGAATCCTGATGCTTGGGTATTTTGGTTCAAAATGTTGGTTACATGGTTCATTTGTAAATTGCTTACACCTCCGAGCATTCTCCTCCCTCCATTGTCCAGCAAACTATACCTACACCATCCCCATCTACACCTCCACCCAGCATCCCTCCACTTACACCATCAGGCATGTCTCTTTTCACATGCAACAACCCCCACCAACATTTCCCACTCACCTGTCCCTGGGCCATACTTAGCACTGTGCCTCCAACCGGTAGCACCAACAAAGCCCATCTGTCGGCATAGCACACGTGCATTCTCCAGGGTAAAATCATCATCACAGATGGTACCCCACTCGCCCTTGTAGAAGATCTCCACACGGCCTTCGTTGTGTTTGCGGGGGTAGCCTGCCAGCCGGAACTTCAGCTTCTCACCTTGCTGTTGGGGGGAGGGGGTGGCCTGGCTCAGGCACATAGGTACCCAAACCCATAAATACAGCACCACAGCCACATTCCACCACTGCCACCACACCAAGCTCCTCGTGTCCATGCTTTTGAGTGTGCACAGCCCTGGAACAGTGGGACAGTGGACAGACAATGGGCCTCATTCACAAAACATGTGTATCACATTTGATCATAAACTGTGTGTAAGAACTTCTCCCAGAACATTTCAGCATTCATAATGTTTTTCTCATCTGTATTTGTTCATGGCTGTTTCACAAATCACATGAACAGGATTGCGTATAGAATTTACAAACAGCCAGCATTCATCATCTCATACACCTGGGATATGCACTGTCAGACACATAATTCACCATTTGGCCATTCTCAGCCATAGGAAGCTCAAAAACACCTGGCCAGCATAACCTGAAGATAAGACAGGGCAGGGACTGGGGGGTCATCTGAGGTGTGAATGTGTGTCTGCATGTGTGTGTGAGTCTGTGTGTCAGAGGGGTGTCCATGCCCCTGCCCCATCTCTTTTTCAATACATAAAATATGAAGCCTTTTTTTTAGTCAGTCAGTTTTTTGGGGGGCAACTTGGAAAGAAGAAGTTTGTAACAGTTGGAAGTGGGCATTTGGTAATTGATATCTTAGATAATAATTACCAGATGAAATCAAATAAATATATTTTACATGTTAGATAAGTCAAGTGTTTAAACTGTTGATGCACTTGTGTTTGGTATGCCAAGTGCTGAACGTCAAATGAGGGTGTTAATGGTTAAAACTGCTTAGTTCCGAAAAAACATTTTTCAATTAATCCTCACCTTGCTGACACCACAAAAACAAAGGTCTGCACATGTCTCGTTAATCTCATATTGTGTTTTTATTGGAACATTTTTAAGAACAAAAGTAAGAATAATTTAAGAAAGGTTTTGTGAATGAGCCCAATGTGATTATGAGAGACTTGGTGAACTTGAAAAACCTATTGAAACTGTGTCTGCTGGGATTCCACATTTAGGTTACATGAGAGGTGGTCTGTCACATTTTTTGATCATATATACTAATATCTTTTTTTTTTTTTACATTAATTTCAAGCTGGAAATAAAAATGTACACAACAGTGAAATACTGTCTCTATTAACTGAAATGATAAAATTAACTCACTTTAGCTGAATTAGTAATTATTTTACTTTGTTAGTTTAAATTTCTCTCTGCACAAGTAAAATGTGTACTGGACATTATTTGTGTACAACTCATGAATTATTATTTTTTCCAGGGTATCTTCAAAGAAGAATTTCCACTGCCCGTACTTCTTGGCAGAGAAAGGTTGACACTGGACATTCCGAGGATGGTAATACCTGCTCACAACACAACCACAAACTAATGTGAAGATACTCTCCTGAGATGACCTGGAGACCACACTGACCTTTTAGAACACCTACGTGGAACTAAAACAACTTAATTTTTTTTTAGGCCTACAAAAAAAAACTTGAAGGAATGTGCATCGTGTCTTAAAGACCACAGTGCATATGAAGATCAGCCATGAGGGACTTTTGATACAGCGGATGGACCAGTGATGATAAAAATGTATATATCAAGACCACTGTACATAGAAATGAGCAGCTTACTGATGTCTGTTATTCACATATTAATACTAAAAATAAAAAACAGACCGTGTGTATACCAAGCAGCTTGGCTTTAATTTAAAAATAAGACAAATGAGACAAAATACTTGACCAATATTATGATGTGATGATGATGTGCCCATAAACATGGCTCCACAACAGTGTTACTGCAATTGTGAGAATGTAATGTTTCAACTGGAAATTAGTGTTGGATAGCTGAATTGAGCTGGAGCACGATGCTACTTTGGCAGGATTCAATGGAGGAGGGTTTAATTTACACCCCTGTACCACCATGCCACAGAGGTCGAATCACATGCATCCCTTGGTACCAGGAGAACATCAGCAGCTGATTAAGACTGGGAAGAGCAATAACCGCTATGGAGAAGTGACATCAGCTGTCTGGCAATAATAATCAATATAAGTCTATATCAGAGCTACTTCTTCCCCAAATAAGAACAGTAATCTCTCATAATTACATATGAGGAAACATATTTAAATGCCATAACTGATATAAAACAAAATTCTGACAGCACATACTTGTATGTGAAAAATTAATAATTAAAACATAGGTGTACATTGTAGTGGTATATAAATAGTATGATTGTACAGCAGAAGTACAAGAGAGGGAATCAAGTATGTAGTTCAATGCAAAATAGCTCTATAATGGAACAGGTGTAAAAGGAATTAACTCGGCTGTAATAGAAATGCAGTAAAAAAAAAATGGTACATTGATTTTGGTCTAGTTCAGTTTTTACTATTGAAATTGTTGATAATGAGTCAGCCTGGTTCCAGATCTATAGTGAAAAAAGGGTATAATGAATTAATCTGTTTACAGACTACCAGAGAAAAGGGGGCATAAGAAAGCTAGTGTGGATTTAATCCTACAGTGGAATTGGGCCATATTGGGAGGTGGGAAACATAGTCTGATGATTTTTGGAATCTCTGGATCTTATGGAATACCATAAGCATTATGCTATCCAGCTGAAACAAAGAATCATTTGTCACCTTTGACTATAGCTCCATATGGAATCCATGCAGTAATCTAAATTTAATACAATTACCCCTGGCAAATGTCTCACTTTTCCAGAACAAAAGAATTTAATTCTTCAACATTACAAAAACAATGGCAACAAAAAAGTAATCGGAAACAAGAGAGAATTTTTGATGCCTCAAATATGCCTCATATTTGAGCTCATAAACCTCAAGCCTCCTCCAGATGTAATTTGATATGGCCCAAATATACTGTTCATGCAAGGTCTCAAAGGCAAATTGTGGTTGTATTATGTGCTGAAATCAACTCTGGGATGATCTGTTTGATCAATGAATTCCTGTTTAAGGCTTCTTCAAAGATTATAATGTCAACATTAGAACATTTTTTTTCCCTTCTAGATCATAATAGCATTAAGTATTTAAGCTGAATCAGATTAAGAATTTTTTTAGTAAAGTTGTTTGGGGGAAAATGCTTCTCAAAACCAAACGCACTTATGCACGCTGAAATTTCAGAAATAACGTGTGTTAAAGCTAGAGAAAAACTGGCACATTTTCCGTCGAACTGTAGCCTATGTAAGTAGAATGGGAGAACAGTGAGAATATTGTAAGTAGGCCTATAACATGTGGTACTAATAATGAACACTACTAGATACCAGGAAGTGCAGGAACGTGACCTCCCAATCATAATTTCAAGCACAATAGCCAAACGTGATACGTGTTACTTGAGAACGATGTTCAACGTAATTAAAAGTAATTAGAGCTTACGACGCCCTAAGCAAGAAGTGCACACTAAACTTGAACAACTTTACCAGATTGTGGCAAAATAATTAAGACCGTCTGTTAAACTTCCCAAAGTTTAGTCGCCTGTGTATAGCAGCGAGTTTTGCATAGCGAGAAAGAAATTTATCGTGTATAACTGAGAATAATTTCTCGAAAACTAATTTGTCACGTGTGTCATTCCGTAACATTGTGGTGCAGCGGTCTTGCCATTAAACGTATTACATTTAATTATTACCTTTTCGTAACAAGACTTTCTTTAGACTAAACGAGGCTACTTTAAAGTAGCCTACACTTTTATCATATTAGCCTATGCCAATTGTTTATTGTATGACCACTAAAACACTTACCGTCACGACGGATTCTTTCTTCTTAAGATTTCTGGGGGAAAAAAATTCAATGACCTAGCAAAAAAATAAAATAAAATAAATAAAATAAAAACACGGTGCATATGTCGAGTAATTTTCAGACTGGTTGTTGGAGTTGAGGTAGCTTATTGATGTGCGAATCTCCCTAGGACGACCCGCTATGCAGCGTGGATTCAGCTCCAACTGGAAAGGAATTCCTCTGGTGTTTCAGTGCGTCGGGTGCGGAACTGGATGCGTACACTTCTGCACGATTTATAAAAAGGGCAGGCATTCCGGAGGAACACTACCCTTTTCATCGTGTGGGTGAACCTCTGCGACATTCCCAACAGTTTTTTTTCTCGTAGCCGCAATTTGATGCATAACTTAATTTGCCTGAGAAATAAATGGTCACATTTGTTCTTACATTTATTGTTCCAATAATTGATAAAACCATTCGTATGCACAATAAATAAAATAAAAATCGTTCAGCAGCTTCATCATCCAATTCAAAATGCATTTCTTTGACCATATGTTTGCAGATGTAGCATACGTTTTAGATAAATTAGCATTAATTGTCGTATGTCACAATGCCCACACCCTTGAAGTGAGGGCTGTGCTTGCATCGCCCTCTAGGGGAATTTAAAGTGAATAAGGTGAAGTGAAGATCCCGGAGTGGACCTTCTGACAATCCGTTTTTCCTGCTCAGCCTTGATTATTAACAGAATCCGTATGCGCTTGCTAACCGAATGAGAAAATAGTTTCTATAATACAATACATATCAATAAAATAATTTTCAGGCATGATTTCACCTATGGTCAGAGATGTGGAGCTGGAAAGCAGAATCGTGGAGGGGAATACAAGCAGAAGACAATGAGGTGAATGCGTGTCTAGGCATCCAAGCAGCTTCAATGTAACTTTCACATCCTGTCCTTACATCAAGCGCTGCGTTCCATTGGTCCTGTCTGTAAAAACAATAACTGTTCTTGACTAATGGTGAAGTTATATGGAGGATAGACCACTGTATTGACAAATCATAGCCTGATACAATGCTACATTAGAAACATAACTAATGTGAAAGATTTCCAAGCTAAATCATCCTACACAACGGGGCTTGATTACTTATGACATCACTGAGGGGTGCTGTTTTCCATGTTGTTTTACCCAGAGCCATAGATTGGGGTGGCAGGTAAGCCATCCCGCTAAGTTATACCTTGGTGGGACAGCATGCCCCATACAGCACCGATAATTTGGCCCTTCTCAGGGTTCCCCACAGAAATAACTGCAACAGCCACAGACACTCAGCCCTTAAGAACATGAATGTCTGTACCTTCTGACCGCATTTCAACAGACAGAATTCACAAACTCCTTCACACGTCCACACAATAAAGATGCAAACTTAGGGGATTTCGCATTTTATTCTTATTTTCCTGCCTGATTATATCATCAATGCTTCAAGCCCACATGTCCCCCCATTGAACATTTCAGGTACATCAGCCAATCAATACATCGGATGCACATGCAAAATGACATATCAGTGCACTTATTCCCAGACACCATCGCAGTGACCACACTCAGGCCAGACATGGTCCTGATGTCTGAAATATCAAGACATGTGGTCCTGCTGGAGCTGACTGTTCCCTGGGCAGACCGGATGGAGGAGGTCTATGAGAGGAAAAGGGCCAAGTATGAGGACCTGGTTGGCGTGTGCCGGAGGAAGGGATGGAGGGCACAATGTGTTTCCATAGAGGTGGGCTGCAGAGGCTTTGCAGGCCAGTCTCTCCACAGGGCCCTCAAACACTTTAGCATTACAGGACTGCACAGCAGGAAAGCCATCAAGAACACCACTGAGGCCGCAGAGAGGGCGTCAAATGGCTGTGGATCAAGAGGGGGGATTCGTGGACAATACATGCTACATGGACACAAGCTTGGGCCTGATCAACTCTGGCTGGGTCACCTGGGTGAGGGTGCATAATTGTTGAAAGACCTGAAACACCCCATGACCCCAGGTTGCATCACTGATGATGTGTCCAAGTGCATTGCAAGATGTGTGAAATGAACTAGTCCAGTCTGGCTTAGCCAGTGATGTCCAGGAACAGGCTGGTTGACTACCACGAATAATGTGGTGACAGCTGGAGTGACAGCGGACAGCTCGGAGAGACGGCACCCGGGGCAGGGAGGGTTAGCATCAGAAACTACAGCTCCCGAGAAGGACAACAAACAAGCTATGGAAACCCTTAGAGAAATGCCCCCAGGGGTGCCTGAGAGGGGGGGAGGATGAGCATCCCAACTGGACAGACACTCAGGCAACGACCCAAGATAACAGAGTATGGACCATGAGTGCCGTATGTTTATGTGGCATAGTTTGAAAAAAACCCACGTGATCTGAAGATCCACCTGGACAAGATGAGATGCTTGAGTGGAGAGAAAGTGGTGCAACGCACAGGAGCAATACCTGGTGAGATGCAGGAGGAGCCAGACCTGGAGTCACCTCACAGTGCCGGGAACCTCAGGCTCCACCCCAAGCACAGAGTCAGAACATTGGGCCTCATTCACCAATATCTTCCTAAGTTTTTTCTTAAATTTGTTCTTGATAAAATTCCTAAGAAAAGTCTACGTCAGATTCACGACGTGTTCTTAAACCGCAGAATTGTTCGCACGTGTTCTTAAAATTATGAATCCCATTGTCCTCGTAAGTGTAAAGCGTGTGCCAGTTGTTCCTAATTAGCATAGGTAAACGCCCCGCCAATCCCCATAAAAGGGCATTGGACTGCAGGCCGTGTGCACACACATCAATCGAAAAGAAAAGTTGAGCGAACGAAGTCAATAATGCTCAAACGAAAATCTAAAGACGGTGGAGCACCAGACTCCAAACGTAAGAAAAACTTCAGTAGTTCTGAAGTGGAGGTTTTGCTGCGGGAAGTGAACAAACGACCCGTCATATTTAGTAGCGTCAGTAGTGGATATAAAATAACACAAAAAAATGCATGGGATGATATTACTCGTTCAGTGAACGCTGTATCCGGAGAAGGGCGCACAACTGATGAAGTAAAAAAAAATGGTTTGATGTCAAATCGGAGGCAAAAAAAAAAAAAAAAAAATACTGGTGGGAGTGGGCGCAAGGGATTGCGTGTTATGCATTCAAACGACAAAGCGCTTCTCGTCACACTAATACCGCTAATTAAATCAACCGGCAGTAAACTGCATCGGAGTACACCCGTCGCTGCATTTTGCCAGTCATTTTGGTGTCACCCCCTAGTGACGTTCCCTTCTTCAACATGTCCATGTGTTTAAAAAGTGTTACTTAAGTGCTTAGTTTGTATTCAAAATTTAAACATTTGCTTTTGCAGTATAGACCAAACATTTCATAATTGAAACCCCCCAAAATAAAAGGTCACTACAATGGTTTGATTTTTATCATTTACTCCCGCTGAGGCAACCACCCTCTGAGGCAGAACCTGGCACCTTAATGCTCTGTAAAATAATGAAAATTATTATAAATGATACAAAATATTATTGTAATTAAAACCTATAATATTATACAACTGTAGAATTGAATAAAACGCAATAACCAATTATTTTGCACAAACATGTCAGGACTCAAATGTGCGTAAGTGTGCTCTTTAGTGTGCGTAGATTCTATCTACGATGTCCTGCAGCTAACAAGGAGAGAGAGTGGCTCCAGTTGATGTGATGAGGTTGTAAACGAGATCAAGAGCCTATGCAAGGTCTTTGACTGCACCATGAAGGACACCACATCACTCTAGAGAACCAGCAAGGAGTTGGAGTCATGGCTGACGGGAGTGGACAAATCAGGGCTACCTGGGAAGTTCAAGGCCTGGATAAACCAGCACGATTGTTTCATGTAATTTGGAACAATTTTGATATGAACACTTTTAATGGCAGGTCTAGATTTGAAGTAATGACTTAAAGATAGTGGTTTGTATGTGTTAGTAACTTGGCATTTTTGTACGTTGAAAATGTGTTTTTCATCAGATCATATATTCCCCGTCTTGTTCGCTTTTTAATTTAAATCGTGAACAGCCTAACCACTCAGGACGCATCCCATTCTTCCGCATTCTTTTACAGAAGCGGAACGGTCATCAATGATAGAAAACCGCTGAAAAAAATCAATATTCTCCACCCACATCGCGCACAGGAGATGCTTGACCTCGTCGTCGTGGGTAGCGAGGCAAAACGCTTTCAAAACGCATTTCTCAGTTACAAACTATAGAAACGATCCCCGAAAGCATAATCTTAATGTTAAGCTTGTACTTGTGTACGTCCCGCCATTAATCTCAGAACAGATTTAATTTATGGTTGCCCTGCACGATGGACTTCGACGAATTTTGAATTAATGTGAATGTACCGCAGAAATATTCTTCCCGTTGCAAAGCTCAGTGCCTTTTACGCACCTCCGTGGTAGAAGAGAGACTGCATGCAATTCGACAGGCCTATTTCACAGAGCATATCTAAAACTCTATTTAACATATAAAGTAATTCAAAACACGATCTTCCCAGCGCTGGTACTTATTAGCTGGTATCACCGTACTACACACAACGTCCATAATCTAGCCTAAATATTTTAT
Source organism: Anguilla rostrata (assembly GCF_018555375.3). Taxonomy (NCBI): domain Eukaryota; kingdom Metazoa; phylum Chordata; class Actinopteri; order Anguilliformes; family Anguillidae; genus Anguilla; species Anguilla rostrata. The sequence continues at coordinate 37,073,051 of NC_057939.1, read as the reverse complement.
AACGGACATTGGCTACCTACACTCCGAAGTCTCTTGGCTCGTTTTTTCCCCACGAGTATCCATTCATAATCTTATGATTAATTTGGAATTAATATTCTGTAGGTAAATATCATAACTTGGGGAGGTGACATTGATTTCGATACACAGCTGTAGTAGATTTACACAAAAAATGTATCCCATGTAGTCGAATCAAAGGGCCTTGACAGTCAGTATGTTTTTCTCATAAACACGGTTTGTTAAAAGATCTGTTCGTTTATTCCTATTATGATTTTCTCATTGTAACCATAAATAAGCTGACCAATCAAAACGCATCATCTTCCTCCGCCTACTTCACAGAAGCGGAACCTTCATCAATGATGGAGAACGATTGATAGCCTATATATTCATATTCTCCATCCGCTTCGCGCTCAGAAGGGGATGCATAATTTAGTCATCGCACATAGCGAGACCAAACACTTTCGAATTGCATTTCTCAGTAATAAACTATAAGCTAGTCGAAAGAAACGATCCCTGAAAGTATATAGTCCTAATGTTAAGCTTTGCAACGAGCCGTTTCTTTTATGACAATGGAGAGATGCGAACAACAATACAAGGTCCAGGCAATCAGTTTAGTAAATACACAAAATAATGTATTATTATAAGATGGCAACTTGGTACACACACAACACGCAGATCAAGGTGGTTTAAATTATTCCTCCTCTTTGCCTCAACTATGGGCCTCGTTGAGCAGCTAGGGGTGGGGACTGGCCGTTAACCCTGGCCAAAGGGCTAAGCTGTACCATGACCAATAAAATGCTAAAATAAGGATATTGCTAATACAGTTTATTAAGCTAAAACATCATAATAATAGATTAAAACAGAAGAGAGCAATCTGAGCGACTCAAGGCAGGTAACGCAGAACACTTATCTGTGCAGTTCGAGGAATTTGGTCTCCGTGCAAGTCTACGATCTTTGCAACCCCTTTTCAAAAACGGCAGAGCCCCTAGCTTTCTTCAGTTTTAGCGCACCCTCACCTCATGAAAGAGTCCCTCTTTTATTAATTCAGTCCTGTTCTCTTGCAGGGCAATTCGTCCAGTCAGGTGCACTCAGTTAGGCGTCCATCCAGGTGCGCTAAATTAGGCTATGTGGGCATGGCAGGTAAACTACGTGGGCGTGGCAGGTACACTCCATTCATCACAGCTTGTACTTGTGTACATCGCATTAAACTAAGAACTGATTTAATCTATGGTTGCCCTGCTTGTACTTCGGCTTCACCAAAAGAATTATGAATGAATGTGCATGTACCGAAGAAATATTCTTCTCGTTGCAAATTACTGTCTCAGTGTCTTTTACGCACCGCTGTAGCAGAAGAGCGGAACTGCGTTTAATGTGGCACGCCTATTTCACAGGGCAGCATGTCTAGAACTATTCAACATATAAAATAATTTATAACATGATCTTCCCAACACTGATACGTATTAATTTATATCACCGTACTGCACACAACCTTCACAGTGTAAATAAACATCCGACATTAAAGTCTGTTGGATACTCGTGAAAAAACGAACCCATTCATAATCTTGTGATGAATCCGGAAGGCCGTGCGCTCGTTCTGTAGAATAATATCGTCTTTAGCAGTATAATTCCGTATTACAATTTTTATTGTAACCATAAAAAGGATAAATGACTCAGAACGCGTACCTCAACCTGCGCATTATTTTCAGTAGCGAAACTATCATCAATGACAGAGAACTGTTGATATGTATCAACATCCTCTCTCCATTTCGCGCTCAGAAGGGGATGTATTATTTAATCTTCATGAGTAGCGAGACCAAACGCTTTCGCAACGCATTTCTCAGTTATGAACTATTGAAATGATCCTTGAATGTATAGCCTTAACGTGCAACTGCTACTCGTCGGGGTCCCTTTAAAGTAGCCACTGGTTTCATCTGTGGTTGTTCTGACCGATGCCTTTCGGCTAACCAAACTGTGTACAGCGGTGCGCCACACGATTTCAGACCCTGGCATGTAACTACCCACTCCCCACTTACAGCAAACACGTTACTGAATAGTAGATAATACGTATGACTGTAACGCGCTTTTATGTGTCCTGTGATTAATTGAGCCAACAAAACACGCCATACAACCAGCCAAGCGATATATTTAGCAACGGTAGCGACAGGCAACGCTGAGTAAAACACATAAAACCCCGTTTTCAACATACAAAAATGCCCAGTTAAGTTAAAGGCCTGCCATTAAAAGAATTGATATCAAAATTGTGCCAAGTTACATAAAACAATGTTGGCTATCTTAGCATCAAACACATTAAACAAACTGTATTCCAAAGTGATGCTGCCCAATGTTTCCTAAATTCTTTCATGTAATTTAAGAATGATCGTATGTGTATTGGTATAAAAGTCTGTTTATAAATGTGAACGTTACGTGCTGCTAGGGAAATGTCCCCAGGGGGATAATTAAGTATTGAATCAGTGGCTGACTCTGGCCGTTTGAAGGGCAGGGGCGAAAAAATAAAAAGGGCACCTACTGCACGACATGGGGCCCACCAGCGTGCAAAAATCTATGATGAATCATGTTTTCTCACTTGGAAGGGCATCTAAGAGGGCACTTTATGAGTTTTTTTCATCAAAAAGGCACCTGTAGGGAACCTCAAGTTTATCCCATTGTAAGGGCACCTATATGCCACCACATCACGTTTTCTCCACTGGAGGGGCATCCATTAGGAAACTTCCCCACATTCTCACGCATGTAGGGACACCCTTTACAGCACTGCATCACATTTTATCCACTGGAGGGGCACTTCTCCATTAGAGGAGCACCTAATTGGGCACTTCATGATGTTTTCTCACCTGAGGAGTACCCTATACATCACTGCATCCCATTTTCTCTACTGGAAAGGGCACCCTTTGGGACACTGTCATGTAGGGGCGGCATAGAGGGCACTTTATAACGGCACCCTTTTCCTTTGGCAGGGTACCCATAGGGAACGTCAAGTGTAGACCATTGTAATGGCCCGTTATAGGGCACTGCATCACGTTTTCTCCATTAGAAGGGCACTCATTAAGACACGTTATCAAATTTTCTTGCGACGCTTTTTCAACCATGGGGGCAGCAAGGGGGGCAACCCCCCCCCCCAGTCCGCCAGTGTATTGAATATGTGTGTATATATGTATGAGTGGGTAGGGCATACATTACAGAGAAAATCGTTCATAATAGGATAACATGTCTGTGCCTCTCCCCCACCCCGTAACACCCCAAACAAAAAAAAATAAAAAGAGGAGGACAAGCCCCCTCCTCCTGAAATGGTGGCATATAAAACAATGATAATAAAACTAAATGCATACAATAAACAGTATAGAGTGGTGTACATTAGTATACATGAACAAAGGTGCATTGCTAAATATATAACCGTCTCACTCTGTAGGTTGTACCAATGATTTGACAGCTAGATAGGCTTCCTTCCAAGCCTCAATTGTATTCCCTTTAGCTCCATGAATGCGAGCTGTTGATACCTCCATAGAAATAATATCAAGATAAGTGAGGATCCACTGTTGTCGGGACACAGAGTGTGGGGGATTCCACCAATTTACAAGCATCTTTTTAGACCCGCGAGCAGTAATCTCTTCTGTTGATGTGATGAATTAAGATTAGAATATAAATTCAGTATTTATTTGAAATCACAAGCATACAAGGACTCATACATTTTGTAAAATGAACTTGACAACAAAGTATAAACATATCTTTCTGGAGGAATATCCCTTCTATAGGTATTGGCCAGAAGTTTCATATAGTCATGTAAGTGTCATGCATGAGGCAACTTTTGTTATTAGACAATTTGATGTGACACAAAGTTTGAATGAGAACAGTGGGCCTCATTCACCAATATCTTCCTAAGTTTTTTCTTAAATTTGTTCTTGCGTAAGGTCCTAAGAAAAGTCTACGTCAGATTCATGACGTGTTCTTAAACCGCAGAATTGTTCGCACCCGTGTTCTTATAATGATGAATCCCATTGTCCTCCTAAAAGAGAAGTCAAGAATGCCCAAACAAAAATCTAAAGATGGCGGAGCACCGGATTCCAAATGTAAGAAAAACTTCAGTAGTTCTGAAGTGGAGGTACTGCTGCAGGAAGTGAACAGCAAACGACCTGTCATATTTAGTAGCGTCAGTAGTGGATATAAAATAACACCAAAAAAAGATGCATGGGATGCTATTACTCATTCAGTGAACGCTGTATCCAGAGAAGGGCGCACAACTGATGAAGTAAAAAAAAAAAAAGGTTTTATGTCAAATCTGAGGCAAAAAAAAAGGTGGGATTGGGCGCAAGGAATTGCGTGTTATGCATTCAAACGACAAAGCGCTTCTCCTCACATTAATACCGCTAATTAAATCAACCGGCAGTAAACTGCATCGGAGAAACTAGCTGTTTCAACTCGTCGCTGAACAAAAAATTTATTGCCAGTCATTTTGCTGTCACCCCCCTCTGATGGTGTCACCCGGTGCGGTGTTCTCTTCTTCAACATGTCCATGTGTTTAAAAAGTGTTACCTAAGTGCTTAGTTTGTATTCAAAATTTAAACATTTGCTTTTGCAGTATAGACCAAACATTGTATAATTGAAACCCCAAAAATAAAAGGTCACTACAATGGTTTGATTTTTATGATTTATTTACAGATTAACTCCTGCTGAGGCAACCACCCTCTGAGGCGGAACCTGGCACCTTAATGCTTTGTAAAATAATGAAAATAATTATTAAAAAATATTATAAATTATAAAAATATGATTGTAATTAAAATCCTATATTATACAACTGTGAAGAAAACGCAATAACCAATTATTTTGCACAAACATGTCAGCACTCAAATGTGCGTAAGTGTGCTCTTCAGTGTGCGTAGATTCTGTTCTTACCTAAGAACAAATCCCAAATAAGAAAACATTGGTGAATGTCAAAATCTTCGTGAAAACTGCGTAAGTGGGTTTTAAGAAGAAAATTCTTCTTAAGAACGGTTGGTGAATGATGCCCATTGTGTTGAAATGGTAAGATTAAGAAAACACTGGGTGAAATTACTTGAAAGAATTTAGGAAACATTGGCAGCATCGCTGTGGAATACAGCTTGTTTAATGTTTGTGAGCTAAAATAGCCAATATTGTTTCATGTAACCTGGCACAATTTTGATATCAAAACTTTTAATGGCAGGCCTAGATTTGAAGTAATGACTTATAGATAGTGGTTTGTCTGTGTTAGTAACTTGGCATTTTTATACGTGGAAAACGTACTCGGCTGCGGCTCTGGTTTTACAAAGGTAAATCATGATCATCAATGATGATGTCACAGAGGGGACAGGCCTCAAGAATGACATCACAGAGGAGTGGGTCTCCCTGCTGTCATAGCCCTGTACAATGCTGCTTGATATGGATTCTACAAGGCAGCACCGTAAAGAGGCTGAAAGCAAAGAGCAAGTAAATTGCTTTGTGGTGGGTTATATTCTGAGATGCTTTCTATAAAATAGTGGACAGGTTGTCCTGAGGCCTACATCTGCACTGTGTTGTGTGGCACTGTACTCCACCTGGTAGGAACTGTCATTCTATGCTCAAACTCTTATAGAACCAGGTTGTTGGTGTCGGAGAAGTTCTCTAGGTGGATAATGTGCCGCCTTGCTCACCCAGTTTTCAAAGTCAACAAGACAAAAAAAAAAAAATGTTAGTTCAACATGACATGAAGGCAAATTTGTTAAATGTATTACAAATAGGTCAATATTTTTGAAACAAACAAACAAACAAAAAAAAACAGGAACTCAATTCAGGACAGGATATGACAGAAGCTGTCTTGTAATTTTACTATTTAAAAAAAAAAAATCTTGTGAAGAGCCTAACGTTGAAAGCCTGTTACCAAAATGCTAATCCTACAGGATGAATTAGCCAAACTGTTTAAACCAGGTATACATTATAGTGTGTCCCAGTTAATACGAAATATTTTAATTGTGTCATTCGTTTCAAATGTTATTAATTTTGCTAAGCCTACCTGCTGTTTCTTGCCGAGAAACTAGCCACCCCCCCCCTCCTTCCCCTTCGGTGGACATCAACAAAAAGGGGGGAAACACCTGAACAATACAACCCAATCTACTTGACAAACATTTTAGCGCTACTGGAACTTACCATAATAAATATAATTTTTGTTCTAAACTCATCTTAAAACAGTAAACTACGTGTCTTTGTTTTATTAGCTAACTACCTAAAAAATAAAAGGAATGACGCATTCGCAAACAATATAGCCTACGGCTCGTGTAAATTGACATGCTAGCTCGTAAGCTAACGTTAGACTATGCCAAATATTCATAATTTAAATGCCCAACCCGCAAAATGACATTTGTTTACTGATTTTTGCTGTTATCTGCAACAACGAACTGTGTCTAATTATTTTGTGCAAAAATGGAAGACACAGACTGTAAAATCGGGCTGTGTGATTTAGCTCGGTCGTACTAGCCATCTCGTACAGCCTATGTTATGAACACAAACAATAAAAGCTCGGTTTCTGTCATTGATGTTCCAAATGTCAATCTGAATGACAATATCGTGATTTTTATTATTACTATTATTATTTGCAAAAAAATAAACAATCTGTCTTCATCTGTTTAGAATCATGATTCATTTTCCAGGTCACGTAGCTCGGATTTAAATAGCAAGCTAGCGCATCTTGGTATGAACGGTTCGGCCGCGGCACTCCGTACTTGTCCCTCATCTCCCATCTCGGTGGCTTCATCATCGTAATGACCATCGTTAAACTCCATAGTGGAAAAAAAATAACGCTAGATGTGAATCCAAGGCAAACAAATTTGTCTCCAACATCCTGTTCCTAAACGATTTGCTTTGACCAAAGCAAAGGCGTGTTTCTAAGCCTTTCTGTTTACAAGACTACCAAGATGGAACCTCATTTGCCACAGTTTGCGCAGTAAGCTTTCATTGAAGGCGATATGAACCAATCCCCTTTCAGGTCCTGGACGTTTTCTACACCAATGAACGCACTCCATTTACAGGAACACCTTTCATGACAAGATGGAAAAGTTAGCTAAAACGATGATAAAAGTGAATGCTGTTTCGTAAATCCATGGAAATAAGTGTCTGAAAGTTGGTCAGATAGCAGTGTTTCTGGGTATTTGCTTCTATGAATTTAGTTGGGTAGGTGTAGAATTAAGCGGTTGAGTGATTTTTAGAGCTGTATTTGGTGGTCACATCCGGCAAAATGACAGCAGGAACAAATTGATTATTATTAAGTCCAGAAAGGAAACTTCCTTAGGAAATACTAAGCTCACATAGGACTATGCATGAAAAAGTAGCGTTTAATACAGGGATGCACTGCTCCCGCCCTGGAGGGCAGGTCTAAATACTGTTTTTTGTTCCGACCTTTACCTTAGTTTTCGTTTTATGACATCACTGTAAACTACTCTGGCACTGTACTGTGATTGAGCAAATGAAATGATTAAAAGCAGAAGTTGGCACAAAATCCTGAAATGCATTGGGCCTTGTTGTGCACCCCTGGTACAGAACCCTGGTTTTCAAACTTGGTCCTCGTCCAAGTTTGCCTCGATCTTATTTTCTCAGTCATTCGAACCATTTAAAAAATATATATATTTTTTTTTACCTCAGATACACAAATTTCAGTGATCAAGTGACTATCATTTAGAACCCAGGTGATTTCACTGCCAGTCAATAATTAAATCAATTGAAATGTAACATCTTTCTAAAGCAATCAATATAGTACAGCGCAATGCAGAAAGTTTGTTGCCCTGACTGACTGAAAGTCCTGGATGTGAATGTGGAATATTGATATTTCATGTCATACACTGCTATTTGTGACGAAAGGAGGAACAAGCATCCTTCAGTAGACTTAAGGAATAATTAAGGACAATTAACTGCTCATTGTTATTCAGCAGCTGAAATTATGAAAGCGATGAAAACCAATGGGTCCAAGGATCAAATTTGAAAATCTCTGGTTTAGAAGGTCAGTCAGGTGAAATTATTTTTCACAAAAATGACGCAGTATCATCTGTATTTTCATCATAATGAAAAGGTTTGGTCTGAACTTTGACTAACAGTTAAAAGGAAGTGTTACTTAATTTACTCAAAAAAGGGAGTTTATGAATAAAAAGTCTTAACAATTGCATTTACTTCTCAAAGTCAGGTACTGTAAATGTGCTGGAAGGCTAGTTAAAGATTGCTTTAAGGTATTGCTATATAAAAGTTAGATGGATTTTAACAGCCTGGGGATCCCACATCTCTCATTGCCCTTATCCATGATGGAAAACATAGTATTTTATACATATTTTTTCAGTTGGATATATGCAGAAACAGGTATACATACACCCATGGCCACTTTATTTGGTACATCTGATCATTAATGGTAATGTGTCCAAACAGGGAATCATGTGGCCACAAGTCCCATTACTTTTTCTCTCCTAAAATGGGGGGACTATGGATAAAAAGATAATTCCTATATGGATCACCCAATATGAATGTAAATACCCTCCAATTAAAGTGGACAGTCTGCACTTTAACCTCACATTCATTGTTTTATTTCAAATCCAATGTGCTGGAGTACAGAGCGAAAACAACAGAAATGTGCCACTGTCTCTGCATTTACAGTAAAGGTATATAACCATGCAGACATGGTGTAGAGCTTTAGTGGTTGTTTTACCGAACATTAGAATGGGTCATGTAAGCGTGGTCTAAGTGACTTTGTCCATTGTATGATTGTTGGTGCCAGATTTGGTGGTTCCAATGTCTGAGAAACAGCTGACCTCCTTTCATTTTCAAGCACTACAGGCTCTAGAGTTACAGTTAATGGTGTGATAAAAAAAAATCTAGTGAGCAGCAGTTCTTTGTAATGTGCCAGGTCACAAAGTTACACCTATCTAGTACCAGGTAGGACCCACTTTTGACTCCAGGACAGCCTGAATTATTCACAGCATGGGTTCAAAAAGGTGCACTGAGTACACTGACATCACTGTCATGTCCATGGAACCCGATTGAGATGATACATGCTTTGTGACATGATGCATTATCCTGCAGGAAGTATCTAGCTGAAAAAGGGTAGACTGTGGCCATAAAACGGATGCACATTATCAGCAACAACGTTCAGGTATCCTGTAGCATTCAAATGATGCTTAATTGGCATTGAGGGGCCTAATGTGCACACCATTATACCACCATCACCAAACTGCACCGTTGAATGGATGGATCCATGGATTCACCTGTTTACACCAAATTCTGACCTTACCATCTGCTTGTCACACCAGAACTTGTGACTTGTCAGACCATGCAGTGTTTTTTCAATCTTTAATCATCCACTTGGTGTTCATGTGCCCACTGTAGCCACATCTTCTTCCTGTTCTTAGTTTACAGGACTGGAACCGGGTGTGGTCTTCCGCTGCTGCAGTTAATCTGCTTCAAGATTTGACGCGTTGTGCATTCAGAGATGCCCTTTGCACACCACTGTTGTAAACATCTGTTATTTGAGAATTCGTGGCCTTTCTGTTGGCTTGAACGAGTCTGCCCATTCTCCTCGTTAAGGTGTTTCCGCAAAATATGTAATTTCTACATGGTGAAGCAAAGTGTGTAAAAATGCCCTTAAATGAAGGCTGAGAATGTGCACATAACCACATGAGAATTGTTTGATTACAAATAAAAAATTATGCAGGAAAGGTTTCTCCCATCAGTGTCTTCTTGGCAAGAAACAATAGCAGGTAACAGTCTGGAATGACAGTCTGGAGGACTACATATCCCTGAGAGATGACATCAAACATCTTACAATTTATTAGGGAAAAACAGCAGACTAATGCATCCATCCCAGTTTTAGGACATAATACATTACATTACAATAATTTAGCAGACGTTGTTACCCAGAGCGACCTACATACACAACCTTAGTGTTAGTTTCAGGAACCCAAAAGTGTTATTTCACCAAGATGGCACAGAAGGCCCCTTTGTAATCAATACGTGTACAATTAACCACACAAACCAACAATTAGTACTGTAAACAAAGTAAATACTGCAATAAAGATAAATCTTTATACTGTTGTACCTATAACATTATACAAGAGGAAAGGGGATAGCTAAAGAGGGGAGCCATTATGCAGTCTGAAGTGTTGGGTCTTCAGTATGCATTGGAAGATGGGCAGGGTTTCTGCTGTCCTGACCACAGTGGGAGGCTTATTCCATCACTGGGGACCAGAACAGATAAGAGCCATGACCTGGAAGTGCAAGCATGCAGGAGAGGAGGCACCAGTTGCACATAGGTTGCAGAACGAAGACGTCTGGCTGGTTTATGTATATGGTTGGATGAACTTTTGAATATATAACAGAGTAGTCCCTTTAGTGGCCCAATAAAAAACACTAAGTCTTTGAATTTGATGCAAGCTAATATAGATAGCAGTTGGAGGGAGATGAAAAGGGAAGTGACATGGCTGAGTCTGAGGAGGCTGCACAGCAGGCAAACAGCAGCATTGTGGTTAGGCTGCAGAGGTCTGATGGTAGAGGCAATGAGACCAGTAATGAGGGAGTTACAGTAGTCCAGGTGGGAAACTGATCAGTGCCTGGACTAAGAGCCTGGTAGATTAGGTGTTAAGCCTTCAGGGCAATGAGTACGTCACCCAACTCCAAAGTGAAAACTTGTGAAAACAGACATTTTTAAAATTTTTGTCCACCAGCAAGGAAACCACAGGGAGTCCATGAGAAAAGGAAGTGGCCCTGATGGTCCCTAGGAGAGTATCCTAACCCACCCCACCCCACCCCTCTCCACAGATGCTCCAGCCAAGAGAACTACAGCTTTGGATATCAGGTTACACATTGCAGCTACATGTTTGTCTGCCAGCAGAGCAAATACCCCAGGCCTTATTATATTATCATTTTTACAAGCGCAAACCCCTCACTCTTCCTCAAAATAGAGTGAAAATCATGCACTGCCTCTGCCCTACAGCATAAACAAGACCATTCGTGAGCAGGCTGTGTCTATTGCACACAGCCCTCCCACCACTGTCTGCGTATCAGCAGAGCAAGGAGGGGTGGGGCTACTTGTCCTTCACCAGGCTGTAGTCTCTGTCTGTGCATTGAATACACTGGCATTGGGAGATCTGACTGGAGTTTAGTAAATAAATATAAGAAGTCACACTGCCAGTGCTCTCCTTGACTTCAATGGCCTTCCAGGTCAGCCTGCCTGTATCTGTTTAAGGAGATAACAGCTGGGTTGTGTTGACACTAAATCCCCCCTTCACTCCTATATTGTTATTCCAGTCACAGTTTAATTGACATACAGGCATTAAAGCCCCGTCCCTTGTGCCTTTTTCCACTTCTACTTTACTGATATCATAGACATTACATTTCCATCCTGAGTTATGCCAGAGTGTGCTGATATGTACACTTAGTTTAGTATACACTGTCCCAGCAGTAGGACATTGACTATAGCAGGGGTGTGCAATTCCAGTCCTGGAGGGCTGGTGCGTATGCAGGTTTTTGTTTCTACCATTTACCCTGGCTAAGGGAGCTAACGGAGTGTAGCACAGTGGGTAAGGAACTAGACTCTTGACCGAAAGGTCACAGGTTCGATTCCCGGGTAGGACACTGCCGTTGTACCCTTGAGCAAGGTACTTAACCGAAATTGCTTCAGTATATATCCAGCTGTATAAATGGATACAATGTAAAATGCTATGCAAAAAAAGTTGTGTAAGTCGCTCTGGATAAGAGCGTCTGCTAAATGCCTGTAATGTAATGTAATGTAATTGGTTATATACACTGGTTCACTCGTAGATTAGATCACAGTAAAGAGTTTCATACAGGGACATAGGAAAAATCTTTGTCTGTGATGCATGCAATTATCATGAAATATAGCTGAAATTTACGATGGTGTAGATATTAGGGCTAATTAAGTAATTAAGGCCAGGGGTTGACATGAAAACCAGAAGCGGAAACAGCCCTTGCTGTCCCACCTCTGAACTATAGTGTCCCAGTGCCCTCTGGTGGCCCCCTCTGCACACTACGCTGTGTTCAGAGGCAAAGCATGCTATTGGGTATTAATATAAAGCTTTAGTTCTACTGAAAACATTCAGACAGATCTTAGCATGGTCTTAATACACTGAAATTAGTATTGCTACCTGTGATGCTTGTTACTCTGGGTATTATCTCCTCAGTCATGCTGTTAGGTTGCACTCTTTTGGTCTCACAGTATCGTTCACAAATGTCAGTTGTCATGATCATGAAATATATGTGAGACATTACATTACATTTATTTGGCAGACACTTTTATCCAAAGCGATGTACAACAAGTGCATACCGAAGGTCACTGGAACACTTGTGTTCTTTAAATGTGTTCTTTTTCACAACATGTGTACCTCAGTTTTAGTTTATGGTCACTACATACAATGTATGAAAATCTGTGGTCCGATGGGCTGGAACATATAAAGGTATTATTTTTTTAAAATAGATATTTCTTACATGTATTATCCCAGACAAATTATGACCCTAACAGCCTTCCATTGACAAACATGTTACTGCCAACTAAATAATTTTATGCCTTCTACAGTTGGCCTTGTTGGGATCAACATATTATTGAGAAGAGTGATTAAACCCAAAAGTGCTGTGGGAAAAACCCCAGATGAACAAGTACTAAAAGTATTTTATCGACACACTGCATCAGTTAAATGGGCATAGCAGAATGGGGCACCTTTGTAGTGAAAGGCCATTGTATTTTGTAAGATATACAGTACTTTATTGTATTCTTAAATAAACAACGACATTTTTGTGGTGTAGTTAAATTTGGAAAACTGAACACTTCACAGGATCACAGCTTAATTTTATGTCAATGAGCAGTTCCATGTATTTGCCTGCATATTGGCCTTAGTTGCTTGGAATTACACATTGGATGTGTTATGCCAAAGATAGCAGAAATTTGGGCTGAATATCTCAAGGTTATAGGTCTGCAAAAGAAACTGATACAACACAGACACAAATGACACAAAAACAAGAATAGCATAAAACAGTCGGAACTCATTCAGAACATGTGGATTTTATTTTTGATGTGTTTTGATCTCATCATTGAAGTTATTTCAGAAGCAAATTATTGATAGTACATTATAAAATAAGGAAGGTGGCAGGACTGTGGACACAGAAAATAAATGCAGAGGAACTATCAGAAATTAAAGGTCAAGGTTGCCCAAGGGATGTAGGGACTGGTACAAAGACTCCTTGACAACATATGAAATGTCCCTCGTGTTTACACTAATGCCACAGCAACAGTGGATTATCCGTTCTGTTTGGTCATTAACCCTTCACACTGTGTATGTTGCTGTACCCCTATATATGATTATACATTCCATGAGACAGTTTGTAAGGAAAAATACTAAGTACTATACATTTTTAAAAATATGTACAAGTAGATATAGAATATATCTGTCTTTGCTTCTATACACTACGTTAAACTAATCCTAGAGGGGATTTTCTTAATTTGTCAGTCATTTTCATAAAAGATTTAATTAAAAGTACACAAACATGACATAATTTCATTTCTCACTGATATATGCACACTACAATTTATTGATTTTTTAAATAAGTAAAACAAGTAACAAGATAAACCACTAGGCCAGTCTTAAACTACATTTACCCTGTAGATATTCTGTGTTACTATTGATTCTATTCATATTCCATTAGTTTAATACCATTTTCTTTTTACATAATCACAAATGATTTTAAGGTCTAACATGCAATAGTTTAAAAGTTTAATATGTACATATGATCACAAAAAACTGCTTAATAATTAATTGTGATATTTATCATCATCACAATCGATCACTGAGTAAATTATAAGTAACAATGTAATCAACAACTATAGCAGTATTGACCAAATTAACTGCCAATATGCTTTCCATGATTGCAATTACAGGAAGGTTTTTACAGCTACATTCAAAATTAATAAGTGGAAGACATTCTGATATTGCAGTGTTGGAATCCAATGTATTACTGGGCTTATTGAGACGTGATAAGCATTCAAAGTCTACATAATTCTGAAATTGCAAACCATAATAGTTTAAGCACATTCAGAGTTTTGTGCTTAAAGGGAGCTTGTGAGGAGAGCAGAATGCACACATGGAGAGGAGCATGAGCATGTGTGTCATTGAAGACTGAGATATGCACATTCAGACCGACTTGGAAAGTGCATTTTTCTCCGGGTCAATTTACTCACAAAGAGGTAAAAAATCTAGACTGGTACCATCAGGAAATGTTTTGTAACTACAAATGGGTTCAATCAAATGTTTGTATTTTATATAGAATGATTCATCAGTGATATCACAATTATATATGTATATATGTATAATCAAAATGAGACTATATTGTCATTGTTTGATTCCAGGTTCCAGGGTAATTCAAGGAAACAATTTGCCTGCACAAAAGCCTTCTATGGGTAAAGCCAGAAATATACATTCTCATTACAATGGTCAAATAGAAACTAAATATGGGTGATAAGTACAGATATGTACATCATGGGGGACCACTTCCTGTTCAATAGACTAGTTTCTAATGGGCCAATTATAATTAACAATTTAGTTGTTTAGCAGATACTTTTAACTAATGCAACTTACAAAAGTGGACCACTCTGGAAGTGGACTCACTTTTACCCTGGAAGTTTTATTTTCTATTGTATTACTGTAAAGACTTTTAGTGTTTTCCAGTGTAAGCATTTCTTTTCTCACCTATTATGTTCTCCGACACTGTGTCATACGTATTTAAAAAACGTATGATTAAATAGCATGCACATTAGATGTTGGCAGAATTATGCAATAAACCCTACCCTTACTCAACTGCAATATATCCACATAAAAAGTAAATGGCTAGTTAATTCTGCAGTAAGCACAATATATGGTGTCAAAGAGGGAAAAGAGGTAATAGCCACAAAAGGGCTATTTGGTACTAGTTGGTGACATTAAAATTATTTATTAAAATGTGTATGTCATTATGAACTTATCTTAATATTAGTAATTTGAACATAAAAGTTTCAATAAAATGGCACGACTTGAATCTTTTTGTCTGAATTGTATGTAAAACCATTGTTGCCTATATGGAAAAAAACCACGGAGCTGTAATTTCACATGTTAGTTGATAGATTGCACCAATTGCATCTTTTCCTGTGTGCAAAGAGTGTTTAGATAAAACCAGACAAAAGTCATGCTAATCTCAAGCCAGGATTCACTTGAGTCAATGTCAATGGGACAGCTTCTTTTCAGTGAGTCTCCACCTCACGTGTGCATCAGTCGTGTCCCCACTGAAGTCACACAAGCCAGAATGTGTAGGGAATAACACACTTGAAATGTCAGTTAACTGTGTGTATATCAAACCAGGATCAGGCCCCATGCAAAAAGTTTCTGTGACTGCATCCCAGGGGGTCCAGCTCCTATGGGGACTGGCTGAAGGGTGGGAATGCTAACTGTATTCAGAGGTATTCAGTTCAGCTCATGACTTGCAGGACTGCATCCCAGCAGGCTTTCCAACTCTACTTAAAACAGCTAAACCAGAGTACTGGGGAGGGAAACTAAGCCAAGCAATTAATTAGATCAGGGAGGAATTATGCCTGGCTGGAATCGCAGCCTGTACACTATGGCCCTCTAGGAGTTGCCCTATGCTAGGTGTTTTAGGCCATTTTGTGCACATGGCCTCACTTGAGTTTGAGTTTGGTCCCAGTCCTTCTTGAAGTTACTCTTTTAGCTGGTTCTGAAGTGCTTTATAGAGAATAGAGAATAAGCATGTGTTTAACAGCAGTTACCACTACTTCTTCAGTTGCCACAGCATGGCTGCGGCAACCACTCCAACCACAGCAGCAGGGACATAGTAGTTTCCCAGTGGGCTGCGTTGGTTTAGCTGACCCTGCTCTGGAAAAGCCTCTAGCTTCTCTGTGATAACACCCACTGCTGTTTCACCAGACACAGTGTGATTCTGGGGAGCCAGATCTTCAGACATGCAGAGCTTCTTCTTGTCCACATCTTGCTCATCAGTGATGTCACAGCAGGGAGCACTGCAGTGGTTCTTTATTGGCTTGTGGATGTGTGATTCCATATCAACGTAGGCAGCACTGTCTGGCTTTTTGTTCAGTGAGGCAGGAGAGGTCAAATTGATGGTCAAGTGAGTGGAGCTGCGGTGGTTCTCTACTGTCTCCTTGTTGGAGGTTGTGTCACCAGGGCTCTGGCTACCCATGTTGTTGGGGGATGCACTGTCTGCATTGGGGAAGAATGATTCTTCAGAACTCAATCCAATCTTAAGGTGGAAGGCGTCACAGTGGTTTTCCTCTGTCTCAAGGTGGAGTGGCTCTGTGTTTCCAGAAATTCTACCTTCTACGTCTTTGGAGCTAAATGTCCCTTGGCTGTAGTTGGACAAAGCAGAGGTGGGTAAGCTGATCTCAAGGTGAGTAGAGTTATACGGATTATCCGTCAGCTCTTTGTGTGTTGACTCAGTTGCACTCTCCACATCGCTGGGAACAATGCTCTTTGGGATGTGGTTGGACAAGGAGGCAGGCAAATTAGCCTCAAGATGGTTGGAGTCCTGATTCCCTGTATTATTTTCAGGCAGCTCTGTACAGCTGGGGACTACAATGCACACCTCATTAGGAACCCTACTGACTATGCCACCTGGTGTGTCACTGTCTCCCCCAGCAGGTCCCCCAATTTCTCCTTCTCCAGGGCCCCGAATGTTTCTCACTTCTGGTTCCCTACTTTCTCCTTCTCCAGGGATCACATTGTCACCTTCTCCAGGTCCCCCACTTTTTCCTTCACCTGGAATCATGCTGTCACTTGTTCCTGGGACTCCACTGTCTCTATTTGCAGATTCTCCATTGTCTTCCTCTTGAGGTCCACCACTGTCAGCTTCTCTAGTAGTGTAACTACCTCCATCCCCAGGGGCCCCATTATCTTTCTCTCCAGGGTCACCACTGTCTCCCTTCTTAGAGGACCCACTGTCTCCCTCCCCAGATGTCCCACTATCTCCATTTCCAGGGGCCCCACAGTCTGTACCTCCTGGTGGCCCACTACCTCCAGAGGCCCCACCGTCTTTGTCACCCGAGGCCCCGTTGTCCCTACCACCAGGGGCCCCATCATCTACATTACTTGAGGCCCCATTGTCCTCCTCACCAGGGGCCTCACTCTCTGTGTCACCACTGTCCTCATCACAAGAGGCTTCACTGTGTCCTTCAGCAGGGCCCCCACTCTCTGAATCAACCTGGTCCCCACTGTCTCTCCCATCAGGGGCCCGGCTATCCCCCTCACCAGACACCCCATTATCTGCCTCACCAGGGAAAAAGCTCTCTGAGTTGTGGTTGGAGGAGGGGGCATCGGGTGAGCTGATCTCCTGTTGGGCTATGTCACAGTCATTCTCCTTCAACACATTTTGGGGTAGGTGGGGATCTGTGGGCTCCAGGGCTATGAAGGGAGCACTCTCCATGCTATCGGGGGCAGTATTCTCCATGATGTCTGCAGCTCTATTCTGTGTGTTGCTGGGTCCTACAATGTCATGGATCACACTCTCTGGATTGTGGCTGGATGTGGTGATGTCAGGGTGGGCAGAGTAACAATAATTTTTTTCAGCTCTGCTCTCTGGGTGTTCAAGGGAACTGCCCTCTAATTTATCACAAGGAATAGTTTCTGCGTTTTCACTTACTAAGCTCTCTGCATTAACAATGACAACTTTGTCCTTGTCAGAGACAACATTCTGTCGATTTTCAGGGGTAGTGCTGTCAGCGTCACCAATGCCATCTCCATTACTAGGGATAACAGTGTTCTTATTCTCAGGCTGAAAACTTTCTACAGCAGTTCCAGTTGCACTTTTCTCACCAGAAAATACACCCTCTACATCATGAGGGGTAACAATCTCTTTTTCACTGAAAGTTACACCTTTTGCATAGCCGGGGGCAACTCTCTCTGCATCAGAGAGGGCTTCACTTTCTACATCACCAGGGGCAACCCTCTCTGGACCACAGAGTGCTACATTCTTAAATTCCTCAGGGGCAACTCTTGCTGCATTAATCTCGCTGAAGGGTTCACTTTCTGCATCACCTTGGGCAACGTTCTGTGTGTCACCAGGGACCACCATCTCTGTGTCACTAAGAGTTACACCACTTGGCTGACTAAGGCCAACCTTTTCTGCATCACTGAGGACTATACTCTCTGCATCACCAGGGGCCACATTCTCCGCTTCACTGAGGACTAAGCTCTCTGCATCACCAGAAGCCCCCTTCTCTGTATCACTAAGGGCTATGCTGCTTTCCTCACCAGTGTCTACTTTCCTTGCATCACAGAGGGTTACGTTCTCTGCATCACCAGGAGAAACCTTCTTTGCATCACTGAGGGCTATATTCTCTGCATTGACACTTTCAGAAGTGTGGTGTGACAAGCTGGAGCTACACTCCAGGTTGACAGTGTCATCAGAGTATGCACCCTGATCTGGGATAGGTGGAAAGGTAGACGGGCTGTCGAAGGGCTGGTGCACCTGGACACTGTGGATGGAGGTCAGCAGCACTGGCTTGTTGGAGCACACTTCTTCACCTGCTGAGGCTCTTCCCACACAGGACGGAGAGATGAGGCCATCTGTGACATCTTGTTCATTCAAAGAAGCCATGACTCCAGCTACTTCCTCAGTTGGACTCCCCAACACTGGACTTAAATGCAGACCTTGTGCCAAAACCTTTAAGAGTATAGATGCAAAGTTATGGATTAATGACAGTTCATTTTTGAATGCACTACTTGGTTGTACAGTACACTATTTTACAAGGGAACTTGTTTTTGACATTAATTCAGTATGTCCAATGATAATATGGTGAAAAATCATTTTAAACAAACATTTTAAACACTAAGTTTTGAGATATCTGTCTATATATGCACCACTGGGGCAACCACACCAACTCTGAAGAGCCAGTAAATTCCTAAAAAGCAACGTGCATTTAGAGCATGAAATGGGTAAATAATTCAAATGTTTTCCTTCAGGCACATACCCCTACTCTCTGAGGAAGAATAGGATTTAATATATGATTTTGATGAGGACATAAGTCCCCTAGGCCAGAGTGCACTGGTAGGAAAGTGTAAGAGTGTGAAAGACAATAAAAATTCACAGTGGCTTCAGATAGCACTGACACCTTCGTTTATGTGGAAAATCTGAAGTCATGGCAACACAAGAAGAGATGAGGGTGCTGCTATGATTGGCCCTGAGAGCAGCAGCTTCTTGGAGTCAGAAAACAAACCATATATCACCAGTCTTAAAATATTTGGGAAACTTTCTAACAAGTATATAACTTTTTGTAAGTAGTTATGTAACAATCTAACCAGTCACTAGCTAGCTTGATAGATGGTTATCTGTCCAGATCAGTGGTGTAGGAGGACTGTGAAAAAGGGGGTAGGCTGACTAGGTAGGTTTTTCAGGAATACATTTTCCACACGCACTACGCCCTGCTCTAGCACTCCTTGGAGCTATCCTATGACATTACTGCACTCCTAATTACAATACAGGCATCGTCTGAACTATTACAACTCCACTGCCTTATAAGTCCAAAAAATTAAAAAAACAGAATTATGAAAAGGTGTTTTTCTTTTTTAAATCAATATCACAGCAAGACTAAGTACATAACAAAGAGAGCACAGGCTTCACATAAAGCCAAACCAACAATGCAACACCCCTCCCTATAAAGTGTGCATATGCTTGTGACAGGCAGAACTCATTAGCCCTAATTAAGAGGAAATAACTGAATTCAAATTGTACGGCCGAGATGTACACAACAAAGTTGAGGGAAAAACAAGACCAGAACTTAAAATCCCATGCCAACAAGCATCCTACAATATAGCATTCCCTTGCACAGGCAGAAAATAATCAGCTATAAAATTTTAAAAGACCAACGATTTTTGGTAAACAAACTCAATTTTTTACACAGGACATCTCTCGTGACAAACAACTTGTTACAGTACAAGACAGCACCTTTAGTGACCACGTTATGGTAACATGTCAAGCATAAAAAATATATATGATTCTAGCTTAATATTCTAGCTTGTTGCAGAGAAGGTAACATAGGACAAACCAATTTGTAATATAATTTATACAGATACTACTAAAACAAAAATGTAATAAATCTACAGTTACTTTAAAGTTCATTTTTATTTCAAGGAATGGTCAAATGCTTTAATAATACAATCTTTAATGGCACATGCTAGCATCATGCATCGCATGTTTATAACCCTTCAGTAATACAGAAATAAAGAAAATTCAAAGATATTAAATTTAGGAGAAATTTTCCTTGAAACGATCATGCAGTATGAGACTACTGATGATTCGTTACATTTTGCTTGATGATTTGCCTATGATTATTGTTATTACTGCATCCTTTCTTGCCTTCTTGCCATTCAAGATTTTTTGATCTAGAGTAATTTACATGTTTTGAAGTTTGGATTTATTTCTTTCATTCAGTTACTTTCCAAAACTACCCAACTGGACCACAAACATTATGATTTTTGAAAAGGAAAGGAATAAGCTTGCCTGACCAACACTTGACTTGGAGGTGTCAGCGGATTTATCAGAGGCACTTTGTAGTTTTGGATTGGCATCCTGAATTGGTTCCACTGCTGGCACCTGAGGGCTTGGAGAAGGTACTGCAGGTGAGGAGATATGAGATGTTGGGGTCACAGCTCCAATGTCCTCAGTAGTATGGGTTTGCACAGAGGCAGCGGGTTCTGCGGGGCTCTGGGATGAGACTACAACAGATGAAGGACCTGTGTGATTGGCTAATATCCCATCACCAGGGGCAGCCTCAGGGGGAAGGGATAAGGCCACATCTACGGCCTCATCCATTTTAGGGGTTGAGACGGTGCTGAGGTCGAGCGGAGGCTGAAGGGTTCCACCAGACATAGGGGCCATGGGAGCAAGAGCACTGACATCTACAGGAGAAGAGGAGACTCACACTTGATATGCCAAATCATTCTCATTTATAAATAAGGGTTTTATATACATTACCTTGCTAATGTATTCAGACACCTGCCCAGTTTCACAATTTATTGCATCAGAGTTTGAAATAATTACAGTTTTAATAGGAATACATTTTTACTGATTTGCACAACTTACTTCACTCTGTCAAAGCCAAAATGTATATATGGTTATCAAAACCACACACGGTTGAATAGTGCACAAATAGTCTTTGTGCACTAAACAACTCAAGGATTGCTTTAGAAGTGAATAAAAAATCATTTGAATAGCCTTAATCTTGTCACATCTAAGGGTGAAGGTAGGTGTATTGTAACACCCAGTCACTGCCTAGATCAGGCTCAAATGCCACCCTGTCCTGGTGTGGAAATGGAAAGAGACGGTTCAAATTTAAATTTAACGGTTCAAACGGTTCAAATTTGAAAAAAAAAAAAGCATTTATGTGTTGTTTTTTGGTCAGATTAGACTAAATTGGCAAGCCATATTTTGGGAGGAAGGCAGAATACATTGCAAGAAAACCAAAAGGAAACACTAGAACATTAACCAACCTAAAAGGCAAGCACAAAAAAGCAAAAAAGGCAAAAAAGAATTACAGTTAATGGCTCAACAAACATATGAAAGAAAAAATAAATAAAAACAAAACACAAATTATATCATAAATGTCTCCCCGAACAGAACACAGCAGAGAGAGAGAGAGAGAGAGAGAGAGGGAGAATATTTCAATCATTAAAATTTCAGTGTTTGCACTTGAAACTTGGACATAGCCTTGCTTGTGTTTTGCATCAATGAAATTACTCTGGAAGAGCCGGAGCACACTGCAATAAACAGGGACTTACTGGGCTGGATTTTCAGAGACTTGTACTCTTCCTGGATTTGGCTGGCAAAGCCACTGTGCTCACATGTCTTTAGGGCAGAGATGAATTCCTCCAGCCAGTTATCCTTGTGTCTCAGGCTGCTGAGGAGCAGCTGCATGGCATTGTAGTTGCCTGTGCTTTCCCGCTTGGCCTCAATATTCTCCTTCAAGATACAGATATGCACCAATGGCACTGTGACACTGTTCATGTATAGAACTTAGAGAAGTTAAAATAAGAAGATCTGTTCAAATACATTACTGTAAACTCAATCAAATTGAATAGTTAGTGCTGTGCACTTTACCCGTAATTTTTGTTTTTTAATTGCCCCCATAATTCTTCATGTTTTGAAATATCTTAGAAAAACTTGTAAATAATAAGTTACAGTACTACACACATTTTCATTAATTGATGCAAAGAAAAACGAAAGCAATAAAAGTGCCAAAACAAACCTTTAGGTGGCAGGTTTTAGATTTTCCAATTATTGTGTCATAGCCTTCAACAAGGAACTACATTCTGATCACTTGTTTAAAGTACAACATAGCTTGGATTGTAGAGAACAGACCAAATAGTGCTGAACAAGAAATAAACTGAAGCACATAATGGTGTGATTTGTTGAATTGATTATGAATATGCATGAAGGGCATGGTTGAAGAACATCCATAGCTAGTCTATCAACACTCAATCGCAGTGGTAATGCTGGAACTGACTATCTGACTGGTACCTGGAACATTGGTGGTCATTTGCAGAGTACCTACCCGGTCTGACTGCGTGAGGCTAGGAAGATGCGGCACAAGCTCTCTCACTTTGACTGTAGTCACAATCTTTGCCATATTGCGCCTCAGGTAGCCATTGAAAAATTTGTCTTCTGCGTCCTCCATTTTGAGCTGCACAAATGATATTGAATGTTACACATGAGCAAAAAATAGAGAAACTAAATAAGAGTGCATAATCCACCTGTAAATGTGTCCAATCTATTCAGGCATGTTGTATTCAAAGGTTTCTCCCCCAGACAGATGGGGCCTTATAGAAAAAAGGAAGCTAGGTATTTAGAAGTCCCCAAAGATGCATGTGTTTTCATAACCTGTAGGCTGAACAGAATACAGAGAAAGAGAGAGAGATATAAACCTAAAAATTATTTTAATGAACACTGGTCCACATGTAGTTTACTGACAAAACATGAACCAATACATGTTGGCTCATCTTTTACCTCTATACTGAAGTTTCAAAAGAAATTACATCTATACTATACTTACATATATATATACATATATATATATACATGTATATATACAGTAGATGAACTTCTTAAATATTGTTATTTCTTTGTATAGCTTTAATGCATGCACACATACTATAGTTAGCATACTATAATTAGTATTATTTTAGCTTATTTATTATTGAGTGCCACGTATGCACACGTTAACACTGGGCACCCACATTTCAGAAGATCTCACGTGGACAACCAACACAAACTCTCTGGTTAAGAAGGCACAACAGCGGCTTTACTTCCTAAGAACACTCAGGAAAGTCAACCTGCCACAACAGCTGCTAGTGTCCTTCTACCGCTGCTCCATTAAGAGTGTCCTGACACATGGGATCCTAGTGTGGTATGGCAACAGTTCTGCGGCTGACAAGAAGGCTCTGCAGAGAGTCATCAACACAGCACAGAAGATCACCAACACACATCTGCCTGCCCTGGAAGACATCTATAGCTCCCGTTGCCTGCGGAAGGCATCCTGCATCTTAAAGGATCCATATCACCCCGCCCATCACTTGTTCGTCCTTCTGCCCTCAGGAAAGCGCTACAGGTCCGTCAAAGCGCGCACCACAAGATTAACGAACAGTTTCTACCCCAAAGCCATCACTACACTGAACTCTGCACTGAAAGTATGCCCCCCATAGACAATATTTATACTGTACAATACCAATATTTATTCATATTCATATTTATTTGTGCAATACTTATATTTATTCTGTGCAGTACTGGTATTTATTCTGTGCAGTCAGGTACTCTGTGCTTATTCGGTGCATAAGTAGGCATAATGGGTATGCGTGTGTGAATTTGTGTGCATGTGTGTCAGAGTGTGTGCACGTGAGTGCACGAGTGTGAGCTGTATGAAGAGTTTTTATTATTCCTTTTTTTATCTTCTATATTTTTATTACCTTGTTTTATCTTGTATATTTGAGCTCCGCTCAGGCAGTGCACCTGAATTTCGTTGTACACACCAGTACAATGACAATAAAGAAATTCTATTCTAAGAATCCTATTATATAGGTTAATATAGAAGTTGCATATGTCCAAAACAAACTTGTGGCAGTTGTTTAAAAGATTTAAGCATTGTCCAATCAAAAAGTTGTGCTACAAGAGAACTTCTAAGGATAACAATAATGGAGCAAGGTTCAGGCCCACCAAATAAAACTCCCACCCGAACCATGTGAAATGAATTGTGGTAGTTGGCATTCAGCTGTGCTGTACAATCCCCAGAAATCTCACCAAATACTGCAATCCTGGTGCAGCTCAGGGTTTATGTGACAAGAGTTTAGTGGCATAGCTCATGTTAATGACAGAACATGGCTAAAGCCTCATTGAAATTATCCACTGGTTTGAGATAAGAGAAATCAGAATATATGAAATGTAAAATAAAAAATGAATGCTAAACACTGAGTTGGCAGACACACCGCACAGTCAAAACAAATATAAAATGCATCAAAGCATTCCAAAAAGTTGTGAGAAACAGCTAAATATTCTGAAAAAAGCCATATTTCTTAGAACCAGCTAGAGGTTGACCCCAAGCAAGGCAGAGACAAGAAAATCTTTCCAAACATTGTTCAGAATGCAAAATGATCATTTTCTACTCCAACCAACTGCATCAATGCAGGTGCCTTTCTTCATAAAGACCAGTTTACACCAAGCATCGCTAAGCACTGAGAGAAGATACTGTTTCAAATTTGCCATGATTAAATTCATTCACAAAAGTTCTACCTTTTGACGGGATCAGAAACAGGGGTTAGCCAATCCTAGTTTAAATCACCCATGATCACAAACACCTTATCATTAAACTCAGCCAATAAATCAGGCAAGGACAAAACTGCACCTGTTGAAGCTGAAGGAGTGCTATAACAGCCTAAAACAGTGAAATGAGAGTTATTAGTTTAATTAATTTTAACAGAAAGAAACAAACTGCTTTGGTATCTTTGTATATTTTACCATCATAGCATTAAATTTAGAATTTACATTTATAGCAACTCTCCCTCCTTTTTAGGTCTGTCTGGCCTAAAGACATTATAACCATATATGGACCCAAACATTAATAAGACCCAATTTAGGAATGAGACGTCTCACATTCTTGTGCAGGAGACCAATACCATTTTTCCATTTCTTATCTTAAAATTAGCAGGTGTGGACAGAACACCAAAATCAGTAACAGGCCCAGGATTTGTCTTAATATTCCGAGAAACTAAAAGCCAAAGAACAATTAGAAGTCTAGACCATGTAAGCACCAGTCATATCATTAGAGACACTGGACTCAGACTGTGCAAGCAAAAGATTTCGGAGGCACAAGAGGAAGGGGGCAGTCAAACATGCAATGCACAAACCTCGTAAATTTGTTAGCTTCAGAAAGACAACATATTGTGCTTGATATATGCTAATGAGAAAATAAGCTGGAATTCATGTTTCATTTACCGATAGATTGCTACCATACACTAACCAGACATAGCATGAGCCACCAGAGAGGAGGTGAGCTAGAAGGAATCCAAGTCCGATAACCAAACTAAGTCACAGAGTCATGATTTAGCAGACTACAAAGTTAGAGGAGAAAAATGACCAGATTCATGCTAATCTGATCACAACAAAAAACAAAGAGCAAAAAACTCAGACAGCAGGTCTAACTAATTTGGCAGACAATGGACACTGAACCAAATTATGAATTTGGTACACACAAGCAAACAACAACTCCAAACAGAGAATCAACACAAGGAGAAAGCTTGAGAACTCACTGTGCAGAAATCCTGGCAGCACAGCAGCCAGCAAGCAAGCAGCAACCCACTCGCCAAGCACCTACAGGGATAAGTTTCAGCTTGGGCAGCCAAGTAAACTGGCGGGTACCCAGTTAATGGCAAATCATGCAGAGCGCTGCAGAGCAGTGGCGCCCTTGGGCCTAAAGAAGGCAAGGTGTCAACTTGGTAGATTGTCTAATGTCCTTCAACAGCAGGCACAAGTCATACAGCGCTCAGGAGACCAACAGGGTAGCCAAGTGATTTGCCGGACCTCAGTAGGTAGCGTAGTAAAACACAGACCAGAAATGAATTTACAGCAGGGGCGTTATACTTTAAATACTCAGACCCACAGACTACAAACATTCCTTGTGACCTTCTGGAATTGTAATTATTATATTACTGGGAGTCATTAAAACTTCAATGGATAGTCAAAAGATTTGGTGAGATTACTTGCTCATACTAACACTGAAATAAGTGGAAAAAGCCATAAGATAATGGAAATACTACTAGACATCCAACTAGTAACTTAGTGGATGTTGATGGAACATTTAAGTAGTAACAGGGATCTTGCCAGTAGCTGCATAAATATTAATGAGCTTGAGATTTCACAACAGAACATAACATTTATCAGCCTCCACAGCAAGAGAAACATACTTTACCACATTCGTGTACTTCCGTAATATAATCTCTTTACACATAATAATGTCCAGGGGATCAGTGCAGCCCTTATCTTGATGACCTTCAATGATGTGTTTCTCTCAAAGAGCAAAAAACTGCTCTTAAAACAGGTAGATAACTCTCCAGAAACTTTTAATAAAGGCCAGAATTCAATCAAGTCAGTCATCCAATTAAATGAGACCTCAGCTGGAACAGAACCAGCAAAGGCTAGAGAATTCCACAATCAGAAGACACTGCACTTTCACTTCTGTGGGAATAGCTGTCCTTATTGTCCCCCATCCCAACAGCACATGAGTGTTTGTGTTTGACTCTACAGCCCTTTTCCTCTAGAGATGTTTTCACTCACTTTCAAGCAGCCTCTCCCACATCCAACAGAAGAACAACAGAGGCACAGAGGGGTTTTGTTTAGGTTAAAATGTCTCTCATTCTGAATCACTACAGCAGGCCTCATGCACCTAAATAGCACTCAAAAGGAACAAGCAGCTGCGCAACCAGTCTTGAGCAGTGCCAAGGAGCAAAGTTTAACAAGAGAACTCCTGTACTCAGTACTGTCAGCGTGATTCTAGTGAGCTGGTTCTTTTCCACTGTCAAGCACTTCTTCAGACATGTTCTTTAATATGAATGTGTACATGAAGGCAAAAAATTATAATTCAACTCTTTGCACAATACTGATAGGAATAGGTAGCTGAACAGAAGCACAAGTGGGTGTGGACATCCTGAAACAGGATCCCAGCTACAAAACAATGCGAGTTAATATGCTAACTGACCGTCCTCTACACCTGTAGGTCACTACAGCCTCAGAAAACCTGTCCTTCCGTGCTTGTTGACAGAGTATTTTGAATGGTTAAAGGACATTATCTTTACACATTTACATTGGTTTTACACAGCGCATCTCTCAATGATTAGGCCCATCTCTTAATAAAAAACAAACAAACAAACACACAAACAAAAACGCAGGCAGTACGGTGTAAAAGGAAAAGAAAATGTGACATTTAAAAACAATTGAGAAAGCTAATTAGTGAACTCAATCATTAAATTTGAAACTGGTTTCTGCACGTGATAATGTGTAATTGAATACATAAGACGGTCTTCCTTTTTATGTACCCTTAAGAATTAAACTATTTCCTCAAAACGACACTTGTGTGAAATGTGGATAAACCCCAAAAATAACAATAGCTTCGTTTGCAACGGTCTAAATTACATGTTAAATTATGAGAGAAAATGAAAAATAACAAAAAAGTGGTTGAAAGAAAGTATCAACCAGTGCCAATCCGAGTTCAGTCAGAGATCCTTTTCGAAGGTCATGATCATGCTATAGTGAGTAAAACCTGAACTGCTTTAATTTATAGGGGAATACTGTGCGAAACAAATGACAGAATTGTCAGACACGAAACTCTGGCAATAACATGTTAGATAAATAGGAAAAACTTTGTGGATTGATTGAAAATACGTATTCATCTTGTTTTACAATTTCAATGTTTCCTATGCAATCTTAAAAAGCTTTAACGACATAAAATACGGTAGATGTCTCTCACCTTGTAAAACTAAGGACAAGCCAAGGGAATCCGTGCCCTCTTCTCGTCCAGCCCTCTTTACTTTCGCTTCGTCCGCTTTTCTTATAAGCTCAGCCCTCCCGTGCGCTACGTCCTGCTGGTCACGTTGCACCGACTGTGTACAGCAGGTAGGCTTACTGCAAGGACTAGTAATATAGCGTCATAACTGCACAATTGAAAGTCGTTTTCTGTCCAGTTCATACCGATGTAATTGTCTGCGACGGTTGTGGAAAGCAGGAAATTTAAACTCATCATGCAAATTTCTGGACGTTTAAAATTTCACTTGTAGCCTACATACAGTACAATTAGAATTTATATTCTTAAATCGTATATTTTGATCATTTGCTTATTGCCTTGCGTTACACACAGACGACTACTTTTATCTCCCATCATCATGGTCTTCTCCAGTAACATCATTAAAGTTAGGGAGACCGCATAGCAGAGAAGACATCCAAAGCGAAAAAATAGTATACTTTCAGTACACTTAAAAAAAAAAAAAATTTAGGACACGTGTTAATTTAGTAGTTAAGTGTACTAAATTGGGACACTTTTTGCAAACTTAAGGTACATTTATGTATACTAATTGAAAGGTGGTCGGGCCTATCGCAGCATGCATTGGGCAAGAGGCAGGAACAGACCCGGACAGGTCACCACTCCATTGCAGAGCACTCAGCTGGGATTGAAACCTGAAATTAAAGTGTACATTTTCCAAAAGGATACTAAAGTATTTGCATTTAATGTAAAGTACTTAAAATTAGTGAAATAAGGTATACTTTCACTAAGTGTACTATTACTATAATTTACCAGGAATAAAGTATCCTACAATACACTCTTAGGCAAGTGAAGTTAAAGTACACTTGCAGCAAAGTAGTATGCTATCCAGCGATAAAAATAAAGTGTACTTTTTTTTATAAGTACGCTAAAATATCACTAAGTATATGCAATTTAATATACATTTTTAAGTACACTAAAGTACAACTTAATTACATATATTTGGAAGTATACGTTTAAAAGTGAAGTTTAAGCATACTTTAAAGAATTGTTTAATACTCGGAGGCAATAGTGCTCCAACTGTAATATGAACAATAAACTTGGCTGATTTATTGTATAGCAACTACTAACCACACCCCCAATAAATAAATAAATAAATAAATAAATAAATAAATAAATAAATAAATAAATAAATAAATAAATAAATAAACTTGCAACCTAAAACATTGCATGAAGTTAGGGAAGCATGGATTTGTTTGGACATTGTGGGTTGCAATAATGCTATGTGTTTTTGGATAGACTATCAAGAAAAGAATGCTGTACCAGGACCAATTGTCTAGATCATACTTTCTCCCTTTTGATTTCTTGGTTGGTACTCTACTGCAGTGAAGTGAACAAGCAGAGTACTAATATTTTGCTGCTTCAGTACAACAACTGTGGTTGTACAGTGTTGAATGTTGCACATATAGACTGCATGTTCTTTGTGTTAAAGGACTTTGGCAGTTTGAAAGATAAGGGGCTAGTTTTTACATAATGGAGCACTATCTGTGCAGAGCACAGATGCATGTCAGTGTTTGTGGGTAAACCCAAACACAGACTTTAGGGAGCTGATCCCACACAGATGAGCCACGGCCTCCCTCACTTTCTCTATGAACTTTGTGACACATTTAGCTAATAGATGGCAGTGTGTAAGCCTACGTCTGTGGAGTGAATGTGTTCCACGCAGTGGAATATTCCACATTTAAATAGGCTTCTGCCCCTGTTGTCAACTATCAAGATGAAGTCATGCATTGAGAGAAATTAGTAAATGGAGAAGATGGAGAGGGATGAGATCCAACTTATTTTGGTCCTAAATTAGGGTGCCACCATGTTTGTTGATTTAATGGGAACATTTCAGGTTTGTACTGTAGCCAGTAGAAACACATTCACAACTTTAGAATACAGCAACAGTGCCTTACAAGAATTCTCCGACCCGTGACCGATTATCAAATTTGCCTTGTCTGTGTGTGTGTGTGTGTGTGTGTGTGTGTGTTTGCATAATGCACCACCGTGCCACCCTTGCCTCTGGACAGTTAGTTGAGATAGGCTACTGCATAATTTCTCGTTCAGTGGGAATGAAGTTAGTGCTAATGCTGATAACCTCTGCTGATTAAGATTCAAATGCTGTCAAGTTAAGTCACAATGTGTTAGTATTTCATCTCTGAAGAGAGGGCAGGTTAATTCAGCTGAGGCAAGGGCATAGTTTACGGGGGATAGAGGCATGGGGGGAGGGGGTGGGTACAATCGCCGAATATTACAAAACAGGCCAAATAATGGGCATATAGCATGATGGTGAGGAAAAATAGCAAAACTGACCATACGCATTGACAAACCCAATCCAGGGATTGCAAAATTTAATGTACGGATCACAAAAACGAGAGTACGGGCCTCCATGCTGAGATATTTCTTTCACCTATGGGTGCCTTGGGGGGCTCTGTAGTTATCTGACGCAATCGTGATAAAAAATGAATAACAGTTAAGTGTTGAATTGTATGGAATGCATAAATGTGTGAGTATGTGAACAATTATTTTTTGTTTAAAACGTTTCTGTGAAAGAACCCCAGTTCGCTGAACTTTAAGGGAATGTGGTCATACACCAACCTGACATTTAATCAAAGAAGTATACAGAGTTTAACTGCATGTCTTTGGCATATTGTAGGCCTATTTGTTTCACAGGTAGGTATACCTTTATTGTAGGCTGATATTTAGGTATTTGTATCATTTAACAATATCATTTAGCTATATTTAATTTTTGTGGAGCAAAACTATCTTAGCCTGTATTTTGTTGGGATGTCACCCAACCTGTATGAGCAGAATTCTCACCTGCAATAATTTATAATCCATTTATCTCACAACCCCGCCTTAAACCACAGTGAATAGAACTACCTCTGTATGATACTGCGGTCACGTCATCTGCACGTTGAAAAAGATCGGTCAAACTACACTTTAAATTTTTGTGTGCGTCTACATTGCTCTTTACGACAATCCATTTCTGACGCAAATGTTGAGCAGGGAAAGTTTCAGCTCACACTTTCAATTGTCCAAACTGGCCATTCAATTCAATACATGCTCTTATAAATTCCGTAAAATAAATATAGCTGCAAGCAGCGATGAGGGGGCCAAGCAGTCCAGCAGAGCAGACTCGCCATGGCAACTTGATCATGTTAAAAGTGTGGCTGTCAGCACTGACAGCAAGTTTTATGTCAGAGTGCTATTGTCAGATGAGTCCAAAATTGAACATTTTGGCCATACATACCATCGACATGTTTGGCGACAAAAGAGGAATGCATACAGGAGAAGCACCTCATACCTATGGTCAAATATGGAGGTGGGTCATTGATATTTTGGAGATGTTTTGCTGGCAGTGGTCCCGGGGCACTATTTTAGATCAATGGCACAATGAAGTACCAGGAAATTCTGGCAGAAAATGTGGCTGTCTCTGCTAAGAAGCTAGGACTTGGTCATAGGTAGATTGTCCAGCAGGACAATGACTCCAAGCATACATCAAAATCTAAACAAAAATGCTTAAGTGAAATCAACATCCATGTTTTCCAATGGCAATCTCAGTCTCCAGACTTAATTCCATCAAAAACCTGTGGTCTGAACTGAAGAGGGGGGGTCCATAAGCGCAAACCCAAAGATATCAATGATACTGAAAAGTTCTGCATGGAGCAATGGTCAAAAATCCCTCAAAATGTGTTCTCTAGACTCATGGCTGTCATCTTTGCCAGGGGTGTTTTCACAAAGCATTAAACCAGGGGCACCAATAATTGTGGAACCTGTTTTTTGGGGAAATATTTTTTTTAATTAAAAAATGAAAGACTTTGGTTGATTGCAATGAATCATTAATCAAGCACACTAGTTTACACATGTTGGAAAATAAATCTTATGTCAATAACTATTATTTTTTAGTTTAGCAATTTTTTAGCATTTTTTAAAGCATTTTTGTGCATATTTATCAATAATTCTGGAGCCCACTGTATATATGTAAATTATTGTGATTAAGACTTGGCTTTATGGTGAATTTTCCAAATCCCATAATTCCAAAGCCCTGCGGTAAAAACAAGCACAAACGTCATTACATGGATACTTGGGAAGCTGATATTCAAGAATCTAGTGGAGTTTCCGAATATAATTTTATGTAATTATTTTATGGAATTTGACGACGAACTTCATATATGAAATTGAATTGCCATTTAGGAGGATTGAACGTGCGAGTGGGAACTCTCCCCAAGGTGCATGCGTCACAAACAGTTTACCGTAAGGAGCAATGTAGACACGCACAGAAAAATGAAAGCCCAGGTAGTTTGACCGAGCTTCGGTCAAAGTGCAGATAGCGTGACCGCAGTTGTCCGATAAACCTTGCACAGGAGTGAGAGGTTAAAACAGGAAAGAAGTCGGACTTTGCAGATCACACGGATAGGCTACTTACAGGTACAGCAATTCCAACAAGATGCTCATGGGAAACAAAATACTTTTAGGAAATCTTACGATTCTTCTCTTCCTTGGGTCTCTTGGTAGGTTGGCTAATTTAATTAAATAGCATTAAATGAATGAAATGCTACGTTAAAATTAATGTTGCACTCAGAACGCTTTTTCTTTGTTGGAATGCTGGAACGCTGCTGTATTTTGCTGTGTGTAACTGTGAGACTGTTCCCTCGGTGTTTGAATAAATTAGCTAGAAGGTAGGTGTGCTGAGATCGTAGTTTTTGGATAATTTTGACAACTTTTTAGCCTTGTATTTCTCCTGTTATGTTAGCGTGCTGCAAGGTGTAGAACCTAACTAATTTGCTTTGCTAGTTTGCCATACTCTGTGGGTGATCTAACAAGTTGGAAACTTTCGTTGATCCTAGCTGGATAGCTAGGAAAAGGGAATACTCCCCTCATCCCCATTCCCAGCCCTGCTGGATAAAGCCAACTAGTGTTGGCACCATACTGTTACATTTTAGATCAATGCTCATGAAGGAAAAGATTAGAAGCAACTATTGGGACGAGGTGGGTGTGTGTATCTGTGCTTACACAATCTAAATACAGTAATGTAAAAAGTGTGGTGACCTGCAAAATTCGCTATCCCAAATTCTAATAGGCTGAATGAAGCAGATTCATGCAGACACCTCTGCATGAGACAGTGCAAGGGGAAGTACAACAGGTGAACAGGGGAAAGAATGCATTTGCTCCAATCAAAATGACATTTTATATTTTGCAGACGCAAATGCAAACAGTTTTTGTATTATGACTTTCATTTATTTTTTAAGAGCATATGCAAATGATCTCATGAATAATTAAAATGACCACAATTTGCATGTTAGTTAAGTTTTTTTTTCCTCCCGTGTTCATTTTACAGCTTCATTGCATTGAATAATGCTTTAGCTGTTAATTTACAGAGGGCGGTTTATTAATTTATTCATGTTCATATTCATTTGAACTGGTAATTTATTCAGGATTTATTAAACTTATTAAGTTTCTGCATAAAATACCACATAAAATATAAATTACAAAATATATCAACAAAAAGCTTAGGTAAATTACCAACTGTTTTGATTAAGTAGCACCAGGTAAGATTTGGTAGCTAGCCTACAACAATAAGTTCAGTTGGAAAAATCCTTTTTCATACAGGAAATATCTAATTTTGTTAAATTGCCATTACAGCTAACTTTGTGCTAGGTATAAATGAAACTACAGGTATATATACTATTTTAAGTAGTTTCTGATCATTGTTTCAGATATTCTACGAAACTACAGTAGTTGTAGAAGCTAAATATCATAATATCCATAATATCTAAAAATTAACCTGTCCATTCAAAATCACCCTTTTTATCTGTGGTATGAGTCTGCTGGCAGCCAAATGTGTGAGCCCAGTTACTAACTCACTACTAGCTGTTCCGCAGTGGCGAATTCCGACTGCAGATATGACCCAATTGATATGACTTCAGTTCTTTTGGTTTAAGTTTTGTTGATGAGTAGTTCTTTGTTTTTACATTTGAGGCCAAAAGTTTACATACACGTAGGCAAAGAAATTCAAATTAAATTTTTCACAACTCCACACATTTCATGTTACCATACATTTCCTGTGTTAAGTCAATTAGGGTATCAACTTTATTTCCATAAGAGGTCATTTCAAAATAATAGCTAAGAGACAGATTTATTTCAGCTTTTATTTACTATATCAGATTTTAGGGGGATCTAAATTTACATACACTTTGTTAGTATTTGGTGGCATTGCCTTTTAATTGCTTAACTTGAATCAAACGCTTGGGGTATCAGTCAATCAATCAATTTTATTTGTATAGTGCTTTTAACAAAGGAGCTTTGCCACAAAGCAGCTTTACAGAGAACCACCCCCCAAAGAGTAAGCCTAGGGCAACAGTGGCAAGGAAAAACTCCCTGACTGATAAAAGGAAGAGACCTCGAGCAGAACCGGACTCAGAGGCGGAACCCATCTGCCGTGGGCAGGCACCAGTAGCCTTCCACAAGCTTCTCACAATACTTTGCCAGAATTTTTGCCCATTCTTCCTGACAGAAATGGTGTATCTCAGTCAAGTTTGTGGGCCTCCTTGCTAGGACATGTTTTTCAGTTCAGTCCACAGATTTTCTATGGGATTAAGGTCAGGGCTTTGTGATGGCCCCTCCGATACTTTCACTTTGGAGGTATGCTTAGGATCATTTTCTTGCTGAAAGACCCAGTTACGACCAAGTTTTAACTTTCTAGCTGATGTCTTGAGGTGTTGCTTCATTATTTCTGAATAATCCTCCTTCCTCATGATGCCATCTATTGAAGTGCACCAGTCCCGTTACCAGCAGAAAACTCCCATAAAATGATGCTGCCACCCCCATGCTTCACTGTTGGGATGGTGTTCTTCAGATTAAATGCCTCACCCTTTTTCTTCCATACATAGCGCTGATCATTATGGCCAAACAGTTCAATTTTTGTTTCATATGATCAGAGAACACTCCTCCAAAAGGCTAGGTCTTCGCCTTGGTGATCACCGGCAAACTTAATTCTGGCTTTTTTATGCCAGTCTTGGAGTAGGGGCACCTTTCAGGCCATGGCGATGTAGGATCCTCTTAATGATGAATGTAGATACTTTGGTACCTGATGCCTCCAACTCCTTCACTAGTTCCTTTGTTGTTGTCTTGGGGTTCAGTTGAACCTTTGAGACCAAAGTTTGTTTCAAAATTGTTCAAAACTGTTTGTACAGATGCTCGTGGTACCTTCAGTTGTATGGAAATTGTTCCTAAGGAGGTACCGGAATTGTGGAGGTCCAAAATATTTTTTTCTGAGGTCTTGGGTGAGTTGCTTGGATTTTCCCATGGTATCAAGGGCAAAAATGCAGTGGCTCTAAAGGTAGGCCCTTAAATAAAGCTGCAGGTGTCAATTAACTCCTAATTATGACAATTGGCCAAACAGAAGCTTTAAAAAAAGTCATTACATCAATTTCTGGAATCTTCCAAACTGTTTAAAGAGACAGTCAACTTGGTGTATGTACATTTTTGACCCACTGGAATTCTGATATGGTGAATTAAAGCTGAAATAAATCTGTCTCTAATCGATTGTTTTAAAATTACCTCTGATGTGAACAAAGTAGATGCCCTAATCGACTTGCAAAAAGAAATGTATGGTAACATGAAATGTGTGGAGTTGTGAAAAACTAAGTTTGAATATCTTTAGCCAGGTGTTGTGGTGGAAATTTAATCTGTATCCACCATAGGTGAGAAGAGTCAAGAGACTAACGCGCAATGTTCAGTTCAAGCTTTAATGTTTGCAAACAAAAGCATACATGGGAACTCTTACCCAATGTCCTGAGTCACAGCTCAGGGACTTCCCTTTTTAATAGGGGGTTGGGTCTTGAAAAACAGCTAGCCTAATTCATGCTTGGCGGTTTGAAGCTGATATGCAGAAAGCTGTGTGTGCATCAAAGATAAAATCTTGTGGTTAGTGTGTCCACCCAACCCTGCGTGCAAGCTATGTTTTGGACATGGTCTTCTTCCCCAACCAGTAATTTCTCATTAACATATACACAAGCATAATTTTTCTATCACAGTGTATGTTAACTTTTGGCCTCAACTGTAATTGACTAAAAAGGCTCTTTGAAATCAGAAAAATATTAAAATATTGTTTCCCTTAGTTCAGTATACATGATTTTCTCTCTCTCTTATACTCTCTCTTTCTTTCTTTTTTTCTTTCTCTCTGTGTTCCTTTCTCTCTGGCAGTCTCCACTCCACTGAAAATCCATAAGAGGATAGTAGATGGTAGACAGTGTCGGGCAAATGAAGCTCTCTACCACGTGGGCCTCTGCCGAGCACCATGTAATAAGAAACATGATGTGTTTTGTGGCGGATCCCTCATCAACCCAAAGTGGGTTTTGTCTGCAGCTCACTGTGATGACCCACAGAAAAGGTGAGGCCAGGAAACAAAGCCCTTTCCTGATATTTATGCTCATGAGCAGACTTAATCTTATCCAAAGGTTAATATTAAGAAGTATTTCACTCAGAAAAGAAACACTGGGTGAAGAAACTATAAATATAGGCTAAACAACATTCAATCACATTCTAGACAATTATGTGCTTCCCCAAAAGTTTGTGTTTCGTGTTTCAGCAAGACAGTGGCTATTGGGCACACAGCGAGGTCTATATAGAAATGGTTTTGTCAAGAACAGTGAGGAAGAACTTGACTAGCCTGTACAGAGCCCTGACCTCAACTCCATCCAACACCTTTGGGATCTAGCCTATTGGAAAGCCAACTGTGAGCCAGGCCTAATTGCCTATTCAGTGCCCGAC
Organism: Anguilla rostrata; assembly: GCF_018555375.3. NCBI lineage: Eukaryota > Metazoa > Chordata > Actinopteri > Anguilliformes > Anguillidae > Anguilla > Anguilla rostrata. The sequence continues at coordinate 37,036,180 of NC_057939.1, read as the reverse complement.
CTCACCAATGCTCTTCTGGCTGAATGGAAGCAAATCCCTGCAGCAATGCTCCAACATCTAGTATAAAGCATTCCCAGAAGAGTGGAGGTTGTTATAGCAGCAAGGGGTGGACCAACTCCATATTAATGCCCATTATTTTGGATGTCAGGTGTCCACGTCTTTTTGGCTATACAGTGTGTATTTATTGTGTGCTTTAAATTTAGAAAAATCTGAGGTGTCCAGCTTTTGTGGTATCAGTAGATTTCATGTTACATTGAGAAATTTTCTAGCATAGCCTTGTCGCATGTAGTCGACAATGATCATGGAGGTAATGTACGATTGTCTGTCGACATCGGAGGAGTTAGCCGGTTAAACCTTGCTCTGGCATGTCGAAGTGTTCCGGTCAAGACCGCCTAGTCAATCCTACAAAACACCTAACACCTAACCCCTAACCCCTAACTGCTCTGGCGAATGAGAGGCATCAATTGTAAAGCGCTTTGGATAAAAGCGCTATATAAATGCAGTCCATTTACCATTTACCATTTGTCAAAACCATTTGTGATAAAACTGTCCTTTATCAACCCCATCCTAAAAAAAGTGATGTGAGGCTCCAGACAATTGTTGCTATTGGGATGGCAGGTGTGCCATCCTGCTAAGTTACAACTTGGTGGGGCGGCATGCCCCATACCTATACAGCACTGAGGGTTTCCTACAGAAATGACCACAGACTCTCAGCCTTTTAGAACATAAACTTCTGCTCCTGCTGACTTCATGTAAACATGAAGAATTAGCAAATTTCACACGTACAGCCAATGAAGCCCCAAACTTGGGTTATTTTGAGTTTGTTCTCCTTTTTTTCTGCCGAATAAATCATCACAAATGCTCTAGTCCCACAATCAATAATTCTCCCAGTTGGAGATTTAGCAGAATCTGCCAATGGCCAATGGCTCCTATACCCATAGTACAGTCAAGGAAAGGCAAGGAGAGAAAGAAAGACTTTGTTTGTGTGAGCTGAGAAGGGAGGTCACGGGGGAATCATGGAAGGATGTTTAGGCAGGAAAGCATGATAAATACAAAACCTATGAGAAGGTGAAGGAAAGAGAACAAGTTAAGAAGAGCAGAATATGAATAAAATAACTGGATTGAGGAAACAATAACATTTTGCTCAATGTAGATGAGCAAAAGGAGCTAGTCAAGTTTGGAGCAGAAACCTACACTGAGATTCCTAGCAAGGGCATGGAATATCCTCAAGTCAACACTACAGGGGCATGTCAAGTGTGCGGTGTAGGGTTCCCTCCATACGGCAAGCAGGAATTCCTGTCTTCCCAGAGAATCAGAGAAAGCTGTCCCAAATCCTCTACCTGCTCTCGTGAAGAGAATTCCTGTTTCCAAAAAGTCACGTTCAATTCCTTACCTTTGATTTTTCTAAGGCTAATGGCATCACAGGATTTTCTGAGACTAAGAAAAAAGCCCAATTCTACTGGTTCAAAGGCTTCCTGAAAAGAAACCCCACCCTGAAGATCAGCTGAACACCAGGGCAGCTGAGAGGAACTTGGAGGCAGAAGGGAAGTGGTTTAAAGAGTACAAGGCCCTCTTTGAAGAACTTGCACAAACAGGATATAAATAGTCCTTGCAACCAGTTCTGATGAACATGGGTCAGGCCCTTCTGAACTAAATAAAATTATCAACGTACTTAATTCTACTTATTTATTAGCTTATCTTAACAGGGCTGCACTGATTAGAGTCACTAGAGTCAAAAGAGGATTTGGATTGGGGGCCTCAATTACATTAGATGGGTAGTCTGTTTGCTCGACAAGGAGTCTCATACGGTGTATTGCCTTCCTGGTATCCAGTTAGGAGATCTCCTGGAGAGTGCGGACAAGCTCCTGGTCAGAGCACGGAGGAATACAGTGGTCATAGTTCATGTTGGGGCCAGTGACATAGGTAAGGGTATGTTTTAGGTTCCGCAGGACAAATCTGTGGAATTAGTGGAAAAGATTAGGAGTGGAACCTCCATGGTAGCATTCTCTGGAATTCTACCTGTATAATGTGGAGGCAGAGGGATGCAATGCTTTATTTGGAGGTTTAACACATGGCTACTGACCTGGTGTAGGAATGAGGGGTACATGTTTACAAATGGCACTTATGAGATCATAGAACCTGGAAACACAATTCCCTGACACAGCTACAGCCAACAGGACGTTGCCAGAAGAAATAAGAGCATAACATTTGCGAAGCAAACTCTCCTCCACCAAACAGGAAGTGCGTGTCAGGCATGAACAACTGAGCAAGAGAAAGGAGACCATTCTGATCCAGGAAACTACAGGCCTGTCAGTTAAACTTGCATCACATGTAAAATACTGGAATACATCTGTGAAACCCAGTGGAGGTAGTGTTATGGATTGAGCATGTATTTCTGCCACTGGATCTCACTTGTCTTTACTGATAGTGTGACTGCTGATGGGAGCTGCTGAATGAATTCTGGAGTGTACAGAAACATCTTCTGCATCCAGCATCTGGGGATATATATGGGTTGACTACTTCAGGCAGTTATTGAATGCAGAGGATTTTCAACAAAGTACTGAGTATGACTGCTTTATTGAAGTTTATGGTAATTTGTCCCCGTAATTTGAAGTACTATTGGTCATCCAAAATGTAACATGAAACATGATGAAAATTTGATAACAACTTCTTTATTAAACAAAATAAATGAAAACAAGTGAAAGTGAACATAAATGAAATGTAATATTTTCTCCCCGTTTCAAAGCTGAACAGCTGCTACTAGCTTTTTGCTTTACAGTTGTAAAACTTTGTTTTCTAAACTTTTTGCCAATGCATAACATGAAAGCACTGTACTGTAAGTCACACTGGATACAAGTTATTTTCTCAGAAAATGAACCAGAGATTGTTATAATTCAAACTGTTTATGCAAATAGACAATGTTGACTATTACACCATGTGCCAACAAGTGCAGTCAAAAAAATGTGAAACTAAACGTTTACAAAAAACTACCTGGTGTAGGTAGACAAGATGTTTATATCAACTTTTTATTTATAGTGCATAATGTGTGAAAATAAAACCGGGGGAACCTGTTTTACATAATTATTCATGAACAGTTTTTTTCCTACAGCATTTTCCTACAGTTCATTTGCACATACTTTTGAACTGAAATACATGTGAAATAATGTGAATAACAGCAAAGTTGAAAAGTGATAACTGTTGAGAGAACAGTTTAAGGCAGATGAAAACATATTCTTACACTGCTTAACAATACTGAAATTGTGTGTGTGTGTGTGTGTGTGTGTGTGTGTGTGTGTGTGTGTGTGTGTGTGTGTGTGCGCACGTGTCAGCGATTTGAGCGTGGTCATCGGCACACAGGACCTGTCGAACACAGCATCCTGGAAAGTCATCAAGGGCAAGACCATCAAGCACGATAAATATGACAGGAAAACTCTTGACAGCGACATCATGTTGGTGGAGCTGGAAGAATCCATCACCCCCAGCAACACCATTGAAATCATTGGCCTGCCAACAGGATGTGATGTCAACAACGAGCCTCCAACGATGCTGCAGTGTCTCCTGGCCGGCTGGGGGGTGTATGGGTGGACTGTTCCAAAAGGTCAGTGGTCAGTAACTGATAAAAACACACCACAAAACGCTGGAATGGTTTGGATTAAAATGTAGATTTATAAAATCATCACACACAGTCATGTTTTCACAATATTTTTGTTAAATCAACTCTTCTGAGTTTATATGAGTCACTCAGTGGATTTACATGATGCTTGAAAAAGTCGATTTATTGTATTAGTCTGTCTAAAACTGGACTTTTAAAATCATGTAAACTTTGTAGTCCGACTGAAATCGTACTAATTAAAATTTTTCAAAGTCGGGCTAACATACCTAGATAATGCGGTTGGGAGTCGATTTACTACGGCATGTATACGCTTCAATAGGCCAAAAATTGGGCTAGGCATTCTGCACATGTTCCGTAATTTACATAGTAACTACTGTGGTCAAGTGGAATCAGAAAATGTATAACTTTAAAAGATTTAATTTAATCTTCTACTGGGACTTTTGCCCTTTATTGAGGGTGTGACAGAAAATTTTGGTGCCGCTGACTATAATCGAATGTTTTTCACATTTACCGTTCGATTGAACAAGTAGCCTACCATTCAAAGTACATTTTTATGGGTTAGTGCTGTCTGATTGTGCTAGCTACTTCACATTAACCTTGTACGGCAATCAATAAAGGCTAAGTGGTAACAATAATAATTAACAGTACCACTTAATTATTGTCACGTCTATCACCACTGTAATGAACTAAAAAAAGGCGACAAACAACCTTTTCTGTGAGAAATGCATAGTCGAGCTCACACGCATACACTGCTGGCGACAT